>NC_133459.1:109530750-110144000 GCF_048565385.1 Saimiri boliviensis | reverse complement strand
TTCTGAGGCCAGTATCGTCCTGATTTAAAAATTTAAAAGGCAGTACATGAAAAGTAAACTACAGGCCAATATCCTTTATCAACATGGACACAAAATCAAACTATCAGAAAATTAACTCCAAGTTGGGTGTGGTGGCTCACACCTGTAATCCCAGCACCTTGGGAGGCCGAGTCAGGTGGATCCCCCACATCTGACCTTGAGGTCAGAAGTTCAAGACCAGCCTGGCTAACACGCGAAACCTTGTCTCTATTAAAAATACAAAACTTGGCCGGGCGTAGTGGCTCACGCCTGTAATCCCAGTACTTTGGGAGGCCGAGGGGGGTGGGTCATCTGAGGTCAGGAATTCGAGACCAGCCTGGCCATAGTGGCGAAACCCCGTCTCTACTGAAAATATAAAAATTAGCCGGGTATGGTGGTGCATGCCTGCAGTCCCAATCCCAGGCACTCAGGAGGCTGAGGCAGGAGAAATTACTTGAACCTGGGAAGTGGAGGTTGCAGTGAGCTGAGATTGTGCCACTGCACTCCAGACTGGGCAACAAAGCGAGACTCTGTCTCAAAAATAAATAAATAAAAATACAAAATTTTTAAAAATAAAAAAATTAGCTGGTGCAGTGGCAGGTGCCTGTAGTCCCAGCTGCTTGGGAGGATGAGGCAGAAGAATCGCTTGAACCCAGGGAGGCAGAGGTTGTAGGGAGTGGAGATCACACTCCTGAACTCCAGCCAGGGCAACATAAAAAGACTTTGCCTCAAAAAAAAAAAAAAAAGAAAGAAAATAAGAAAAAGAAAATTAACTCCAGCAATATATAAAAAGACTACACCATGACCAGGTGAAATTTATCCCAAGAACACAAGGCTAATATAATCTTTGACAATCAATACAATCTGTTAACTGATAAAAGCCACCTGACTATATCCACTGATGCAGAAAAAGCATTTGACAAAATTTAACATCCATTCATGATGAAAGTTCTTAGCAAACTAGGAATAGAATAAAACTCCCTTAATCTGAAAAATGGCCATCTAACAAAAACCTACAGCTAATAACTTAGGATGAAAGACTGAATGCTCTGCTCTGAAGCTCAAGAACAAGGCCAGAATACCTGCTCTCACATTTATTTAAATTGCACTACAGGCTGGGCACAGTGGCTGACACCTGTAATCCCAGAAATTTTTTGACAGCTGAGGCAGATGGATCACTTGAGCTCAGGAGTTCAAGACAAGCCTGCTTGGCAACATGGCAAAACCATGTCTCTACCAAAATTACAAAAAAAATTCCAGGCATGAGCCTGTAGTACCAGCTACTAAGGAGCTGAGGTAGGATGATGGCCTGAGCCTAGGAGACAGAAGTTGTAGTGAGCTGAGACTGCACCACTGCACTCCAGGCTAGGTGACAATAAGATGCTAGACAATAAGGTGACAATATAAAGTCTGATAAATTGCACTCCATCAAAAATGGAAACTTTTGTGTTTCAAAAGACACATTAATGAAAAGGAAAGCCACTGGGAGAAATATTTGCAAATCATATACTTGATAAAGGACTCGTATCCAGAATATATAAACAATCAAGTCAATAAAAAGACAACCTTGTTTAGCAATGATCTCAAAAAAATAAATTGTACTATAGGTTCTAGCCATTACAATAAGGCAAGAAAAATAAATAAAAGGCAACTACATTGGAAAGGAAGAAGTAAAACTGTCATTGTTGTCAAATGACATAATTGTGTATGTAGAAAATCCAACAGAATTTATAGAAAACCACTAATAATGAGTATAATAAATGAGTTTAGCAAGGTTTCAGGATACAAGATCAATATGCAAAAATGACATACATTTCTACACATCAATGAATATTCTGAAAAATAATGAGATAATTACATCCACAATAGCATCTAAAAGAATAACACAGGAAGAAATTCAACAGAAGAAATGCAAGACTTATACACTTAAAACTGCAAAACATTACTAAGAGAAATTAAAAAGCTAAATAAATGGAAAGATTCTTAATATTCATGGATTGGAAGACAAAATAGTGTCAAAACAGCACTTCTTCAAAAATTGATCTACAAATTCATTGTTCATCTATCAAAATCCAAACAAACCATTTTGTAGAAACTGACAAGGTGACCAAACACTTAAATGAAAATGTAAAAGATCTAGAACAATTTTGAAAAGGAAGAACAGAGTCTGTAGATTTATACTACTGACTTTCAAAATTTTTAATATAAAGTCATAGTAATTAAGACACTGTGACAATGGCACAGGATAGGCATAAAGATTAATGAAACAGAATTAAGAATCCTGAAATAAATCCTTACACAGTGAACTGATTTTCAACGAAAGTGCTTAGACAATTCAATAGGAAAAAAGACTTTTCATGAATAGTACTAAGAACTGGATATCCATAGCAGTGGGGAAAAATGAACACTTCAAGCCATGCACATAAATTATTTCAAAATGGATCAGAGATCTAAATGTAACAGCTAAAAACTATAAAACTTGTAGAAGAAAACAAAGGAGAAAATGTTTTCAACCTGTAGTTGGACAGAGTTCTTATATACAACTCCAAAAGCATGATCCACAAAAGAAAAAAGTTTGATAAATTGCACTCCATCAAAAATTGAAACTTTTGTGTTTCAAAAGACACATTAATGAAAAGGAAAGCCACTGGGAGAAATATTTGCAAATCATATACTTGATAAAGGACTCGTATCCAGAATATATAAAGAATCAATTCAATAAAAAGACAACCTTGTTTAGCAATGATCAAAAGATTTAAATAGAAATGTCACCAAAGTAGATATACTGATGTTAAATAAGCACATGAATAGAGATACTCAACTTTAGCAGGTTTTAGGGAAATGCAAATTAAAATCGCAATGAGGTACTTCAATGTATGCATTAGAATGGCTAAAATTAAACAACTGACCATATCAGCTGTTGGAAGGATGCAGAACAACTTGAACTCTCACAATGCTGGTGGTAAATGGTAAAACCATTTTGGGAAAGTTTGGTAGTTTCTTAAAAATCAAACATATGCCACCAGCCATTCCATTCCTATGTACTCACCCACAACAAGTACAAAGACTTGTACACATATGTTCACAGCAGTTTAATCTGCAATATTCAAAAACTTAAAACAAATGTCCATCGAGTGATGAATGAACAAATTGTGGCATATCAACACAACGAAATACTACTGAGCAATTAATAGATATAAACTAGTAGTACACATTACAGCCTCGATGAAACTCAAACACGGTATACCGAGTGAAAAGAAAAGACGTGGTATGGTGGCGCATGCCTGTAGTCCCAGCTACTCAGGAGGCTAAGATGGAAGGATCACCTGAGTGCAGGGAGTTCAAGGCTGCAATGAGCCATGATTGTGCCACTGCACTCCACCCTGAATGACAGAGTGAGATCTTATCTTAAAAAAAAAAAAAGTTACAAAAAAACTATATGTTGTATGACTCTGCTAATATGAAATACAGAAAAGTAAATTTTATTGTGACAGCTGATCACAATAAAATTTACTTTTCTGTATTTCATATTAGTAGAGATCACAGGGCTAGATGTGGGAGTATGGATTAACTGCAAACAGGCACTAAAGCACTTTTAGGGTAATGCAAATGTTCCAATATTAAACTGTGATAACAGTTTCACAACTCTATAAACTGACTAAAATTATTGCACTAATCTTAAAATGAAAGGATTTTATGGTATGTAAATTATACTTTAATAATCTTTAAATTTAAAAAAAGGAAGTATAATGAAGAATAAAGACAAACCAAAAACTGGAAAATAGCACATAAAAGCAACAGTAAATTAGTGTCCAGAATATGTAAAGAACACTTACAAAACCATTTTAGAAATGTTAAACCTCCCAAACAACAACAACAAAATGAATAAAAGAGCCAGGTGCAATAGTGGATGCCTATAGTCCCAGCTACTTAGGAGGCTGGGACAGGAGGATCAGATGAGCCCAGGAGTTGGAAGCCAGCCTGGGCAACACAGGGAGATTTCTATTGCTAAACAAACAAATGAAAAACGAAAACAAAAACTAGTAAAGTAAACAAACAGGAGTTTTACAGAATAAGAAATATAACCTATAAATATATAAAAAGATGTTTCTCACCTTAATAATCAAGAAAACGTTAATTAACATCACACTAAGGTACGATTTTAGTCACCAGATATGCAAAAATGCCCTTGACACAGTTACTTCTAACGATGTATCCTATAAATCCATTTGGACCAGGCCACCAAGATGCATGTACAAAGATATTTGCTGGAGCACTGTATAAGCATCTGGATCGAAAAAAACCTAATCATCCATAAACTGAGTATTAGTTAATTATAGTACATCCATATACACTATGAAGTCATTAAAAAGAAACAAAAACTAACATTCTGATACACTGCAGTTACCTATTCCATAACACCATTAAATGAAAAAAGCAAGTCACAGAACAATGCACAATACTATTTATGCTTATATATAAAAACTCATATATTTGAACATACATACCTATATATGCACATACATATGGTCTTATATATGCTTTGAATATTTCTGGAATATCTCACAAGAAATTCCTAATAGTATTTTTCTCTGAGAAGAGAACTGGGAACCACAGTAGGGACTGTTAGATACATCCTTTTGTACCTCTGGAAGCTTCTCATACTTACACATTATCTATGTTTAAAAACAGTTACTACCAAATAAACAAAAAATGTAGAACCCATCTAGGTGAATTAAATGGTCAATCAAACTGAATAATGCTGTCTGCAGACAAAATCTGTCTCTGAATATGCAGGCCAAACACCAACAAGATAAAGAAATTGAGGCAACAAGGCGTTGGGGAGCCCCCGGTCACACATGTATGTTAGATCTGTACTGGATGAAACAGAGAAAACAAGCATTTCAGCACCTACAATTATAGAATGTATGCTGGCAGGAGGATAAGAGATTCCTTCAGAGAAAATAAAAATGTAAAGGTTCCTATAGAAACTCAAACCCTAGAGAATAAAGCCAAAAGAGATCTTAGAGTAATTCAGAGTAATTTTTCAACAGGTCCGCATTGGCTGTTATCAACTGACAAGTTCATCACTGAGAATCACGAGATGCCTAGGACCCAGGGAGCCCAGGATCAGCTACCAGCCACCGTGAGTGGATGCCAGGGACCACTTTCAGCAACCACTCTGTGTTTGGGACGAGGGCTCCCAAAACCAGCTTAACAGAGATTCCTGCTCTGCCCACCCTGTGGGAACTGATAAACTGAGTCACATTTCCATTCTGTTGCTGGTTCAGTGAAAAAGGATGGCTGTCTCTCCAGAGTTCAAGTGTTAGAATGAAAAACTGGAGCTTACTCAAAATAATGCTGTGTATTATTGTGTCTCCTCATGACCACTGTGTATGGCATTTCCAGACTTTGTTTCTTGGTCCTTAACAATAAAAAGAATTGTCTTCCTAAGCCTTTCAACCAGATTAAAAAAAAAAAAAAGATGAATACATCAATCATCTGGCTCCCTTCTCATTGCAGAAAACCACATACTTCATAATCTCCTTGATGAAAGTCTGACCTTGAAAATCAAGAATTTAACCCAAGATGGGCAAGGTGGTTCACACCTGTAATCCCAGCACTTGGGAGGCCAAGGCAGGTGCGTCACTTGAGGTCAGGAGTTAGAGATCATTCTAAACAACATGGTGAAACCCCATCTCTACTAAAAATACAAATATTAGCCAGGTGTGGCAGCACACACTTGTAATCTCAGCTACTCAGGAGGCTGAGGCATGAGAATCACTTGAACCTGGGAAGCAGAGGTTGCAGCGAACTAAGATCATGCCACTGCACTCCAGCCTGGGTGACAGAGTGAGACTCTGTCACAAAAATAAATGAATAAATGAATGAATGAATAAACAGTTTAGTTTTAAAGACATTACAATTTACTATCTAATGGTGTTTCACCACAAAATGTTAAGCACCATAGTGTCAGGGGGTTTGTCTTGTTCCCTGCCGTGATCTCCTCCAACTAGAACTATGCTTGGCCATAGCAGATAGACATTCATTAAATACTTGTTCAATGAATAAATTTTTGGCTATCATTGTCTTCAAAAGTAAAAGAGAAAAAACAAGTAGTTTTGTCTATCTTGCTTTAAAATTATCAAGTATTTGTTCTATTTGTCAGAATAGCACAATCTTGTTAAATATCCTGACATATTCTTTCAGCATTATTTTGTTTCTTGCCGAATTTCTCATGTTATTTTACATTCCCAGTTAATATCTACTTGAATGTATTCAATCTTCACAGTAACGTTTTAAGATATCAGGTATATCACAGGTTCAATGTCACACAATAAAAGGGTGATTTTTAAAAATTGCAATTCAAAAGTACATGTTTTAATCAACATAGCTGCTAGCACAAAACTACCTAGATCAATGATGACCTTTGAGTTTGAGAGGACAAAGTAGGCTGTAATTAGGACCATTCACTGAGTCTGAGAAGAAACTCTTACAACTTTCATTTACATCCATTTTTAGTCTCATTCCTTAATTTCTATTTTTGAATATATTTTATTAATAATACATAACATTTATGAAGCATTTATTATGTATCAGGTACTATTCTAAGCATTAATTTACTTAACTCAATAATCTAGTAAGGTAGACAAGTGGGGATACTGAAGTGTAAGAGTTGACTGTTGTTTGTTGTTCGGTGGCTTGATCAACTTCATGTTGATAGAGGCAGGTTTTAAATCCTAACATCAGATTCCACTTTCTTAATCAATAATTATACAGTATATAGTATTTCAGTAGCATATGCATAAATAAACAATGTATTTGAGATGAGAGTAAAAAATAATAAACATTAATGTATTTGAGAGGAGAGCGCAAAATGTTTTGTTTATTTTAGGTTTTTTTCCCCCTGTTAAGGATACATTATCAAAAGAATACGGAGATCACTGATGTAAGAAACACTGAAAGTCTTGCTCCTGTATTTAAGAACATATTTATTACAATGATTCCTCTAATTCCACAAAACCTATAAGAGTGTTACTATTTTATAAGTCACCTTTGTGCTACTAAGTAGACAACTGTCTCTAGTACCACCTGTCCTCATTTTGGACAATATATATACGTGTTGTCTCTAGTACCACCTGTCCTCATTTTGGACAATATATATACGTGTATACGTGCATATATACGTATATACATATATACTGTATATATATATTGTATATATACACATATATATTCCTGGAAAGTTGTTTAAAATAAAAAAACAACTGTGAATTCACTCATAATTCTAAAGAAAAAAAGATCCCAAGATGCAACCACACTCAAGTATTCTGATATTGATAATAAAATAGCATTCCTTTGAATGCACTTATTTAATTATCCTTAATAAGCAATGCAAGAAGAGCCAATTACATGCATCTAAGTACTTGTTACATAACAGTATTCCAGGCATAAGAACTCAGGCTTAATTCTCATTTCATTGAGAATTCTCCATAGCTCCTGGTGATAATAAGGCTATGGCTAAAGAGAGCACATTCTTAAGCAACACAGCCTATTTATTTTTAGAGTAACCCAGACCTAATTTGATAAAGTTTATAATACCAGTTTCAAAGTCCTCAATTTTATCTTTTTTTTTTTTTTGAGAGAGAGTCTTGCTCTGTTGCCAGGCTGGAGTGCAGTGGTGCAATCTTGGCACACTACAACCTCTGCCTCCCAGTTCAACTGATCCCCCTGCCTTAATCGCCTGAGAAGCTGGGACTACAGGCGCATGGTACCACGCCAATTTTTTGTATTTTAATAGAGATGGGGGTTTCACCATGTTAGCCAGGATGGTCTCGATCTCCTAACCTGGTGATCCACCCACCTCAGCCTCCCAAAGTGTTGGGATAACAGGGGTAAACCACCATATTGAGCCAATTTTATTTTTTATAAAATATTTTTTCATAAATGTTTGTCTCATTATTTAAGAAAAAAATCTGAACCTGAAGTTAGCAATGAAAATAAAAGAAGTGACTGATCGAGGTAAATTAAACTATTGTGAAAACAAAATTATAATACATATTAAATATATAAATCTAAGACAATAATAAAAATGATTAAAAAAAAAAAAAAAGAACTCAAGTGGGTGGAAGAAAGCCTTAACAAATAAACCAAGGATTGGAGCGATTGCTAGTCATATCTTATCTGGGATAATGTCAGAGCTAAATTGTAGAATTTGATTTAAGGCTGCCCTATCAGACCTTTAAATTCTAGCAATGGACTCCAAATCATAGCTAAGACTCCAACAATATGAAGTCAGAAATCCTAGTTAGGCTTGAGAGTTGTAGGAGATACAAGTAGAAGAATAAAAATGGAAAGACTGGTCAGGCATGGTGGCTCAGGCCTGCAATCTTAGCACTTTGGGAGGCCAAGGCAGGCGGATCACTTAAGGCCAGGAATTTGAGACCAGCCTAGCCAACATGGTAAAACCCCACCTCTACTAAAAACACAAATTAGCCAGGTGTGGTTGGTTACACCTGTAATCCCAGCTACTCAGGAGGTTGAGGCAAGAGAATCGTTTGAACCCAGGAGGCAGAGGGTGCAGTGAGCTGAGATCGTACCACTGCACTTTAGCCTGGACAACAGAGGGAGACTGCCTTAAAAAAAAAAAAAAAAGGTTGTGTGGTAATAAGGTTGAAATAGATTGATGTCAAGATTTTATAAATTACAGTGACTCAAGAAATGTAGAGTACATATATATCTGTATATGTAATTTATTTTATAAATTACAGTGACTGAAGAAATATATAGTGCATATATTTCCTGTAGACACAGATATTAGATATTCAGTAATGTATTTAATACACTACCTACTACTGCTAATGTATTTATCTAATACATTACTGAATATCTAAAAGAACAAATGAACCTTTAAAAGATGCAAAATGTTTGTACGCTAATAAGTTGCTATATATTTTCCAGAACAAGTATTAGTTAATTTCGCTACCTTTGTTCCTGAACCAGGGTGGCTGGTATTTTTGGCTGATATCGAATGAGGGAAGGTTTTCTGGAATGCAAATGCAGAGGAGACAGGATAACCAATCCCACAAGTTGGGTAAGTCAGTCTACCATCAACCTAAAAATAAAAACAAAGATGATTAAACATGAAAAAATAAATGTAAGTAGTATTTGCTGATCAGGAGACATTAGCATCTGTTATAATAACTAATAATTAAGAGCTCTATCTCAGAGGCTAGTCTTGTTTATCACAACACCACAAAACTCTGCTTTATTATCTACCATGAGGCTGAGGTAACTTTGAACCATTTCAAAGTAGCTGTGCAAGCTTGGATAAAACAAACTACTGGGCCTGCCTTTGTAGTTAGTTAAAGCCAAGCTTCTGAACCAACTTGTTCACTCTAAGTCTCTTTAAAAAGGGGAGAACAGGGGAGTCTGGAGATCAATAGGCCAATCAGAGATAAAATAAAAATAATTTTCTGTCAGCTGAGTAACAACAAGATCAGTGTTTTAAAATGAACTAATTGAGACAATAATTGATTTTGCCACTAATTTTCAATATACTGGCACCATACATTATCAAACGTTATGAAAACAAAGTTTATTTTTATTCTAAGAGGCCAATTGGAACACAAATCTTGAGAAGCATTTGTGCACACCAATGGATACACAATAAAAACACCTTTTACACAGCTATCATCCGTCATTCAAGGTTAAGCCAGTCAAAAAATTATTTTAACTTTGTAATTCAGCCCCAGGCACTTCTTTCTGTACCTTTCTCCAGTTTAACAGCAGTCATTCCCCTTTTAGACACCCAGTACTCTAGTAGGTGGAAGATCTTGTGACCAAATCCAGGAGTTTGGATTTTGAGATACTTGGCACCTGTGTGTGTACGTAACTACCCAGTAGGTTCACCTTGCTCACTGCCTAAACAGAGCCAATGACTTACCACAGTAGATTAGATTAAAAATTCAATTACACATCTGATTTTTAAACCTTCTGCCAATACCCTCCAGCCAAAGACCACCAGGAACACATGTATAGATAGATATACACGCTGCATTTATTGCTCCTTGCAACAAGGGAAACTGCACACCATGAAGAAACATGAGTATCTCCAAAAGTGGGTATTAAAAGAGATTTATTTATTGGATTTAAGCACGTTAGGTGATTTAAGAAAAAGTTTAAGTGGTGCTTTGCTATAGATTGGAAGTTACTGGGAAATGGGGATAAATGTATGACTGGGTATTTGAATAAATCCTGTCTAATAAGGCAGGAATAACGTATTAAGGCCAAAGCTGTAATTAAAGAGGCAGCAGCCGTTCATGTTAGCCAGGATAAAAGGATGCTTATGGGCCATATTTGTGATTTAACAATGTTCATATTTTTGTCTGTGTTCAGATATGACTATGAAATAGTTCTGTTTTTGTACTGACACAGTCACAGAGTAACCTTGTCTAATGTAAATATTCTGTGAAATTGTTGTGTTCAACAGGAGAGCCCTAAGGCCTGTGTGGATGCCAGGTAAGCTCCTAGCAGCACCTAGGGCTAACCACCTGATAGTACCAAACAAGCACCTCTGCATGTAAGAAGCTGCTTTTCTTTTTTTTTTTTTTTGAGACAGAGTCTCACTCTGTCACCCAGGCTGGAGTGCAGTGGCATGATCTTTGCTCACTGCAACCTCTGCCTCCTGGGTTTAAGCGGTTCTTCTGCCTCAGTCTCCTATTATAGGCATGCACTGCTTCAGCCCAACTAATTTTTGTATTTTTAGTAGAGGTAGGGTTTCACCACGTTGAACAGGCTGGTCTTGACCTCCTGACCTAAGGTAAGTCACCCACCTTGACTTCCCAAAGTGCTGGGATTACAGGCATAAGCCATCACGCCCAGCCTCCCTTTTTTCTCAGGGGGAAAAAAAAAAGCAGAGCTGGGCTCAGGGGCTCACAACTATAATCTCAGCACTTTGGGAGACCGATGTGAGAAGACTGCTTGAGCCCAGGAGTTGGAAGGCCAACCTAGGCAACATAGTGGGACCTAATCTCTACAAAAAAAATCAAAAATTAGCTAGGTGTGGTGGCACATGCCTTTAGTTCCATCTACACAGAAGGCTGATGCAAGAAGATTTCTTCAGCCCAGGAGGTCAAGGCTGCCATGAGCTATGATCCTGCCACTGCACTCCAGCCTGGGCAACAGAGCGAGGCTCTGTCTCAAAAAAGAAAAAAATCTGGTCCTGGAAGCTGGAAACCTTCTATCTTATAACCAGTTTCTTATAGAATCTAGAGATAACAAGCCTGCTTATAGAACTTTTTTCTTTTTTACTTTCTTTTTTTCTGCTAGAATTCAGTTTCTGCTTAAGCCTAAACCCTCAATTCTCTCTTCTTGAAGTCTCCTAAATGTTTTACGTGTGTTTTAAAGTTTTTCAGTATAGTTGGTATTACTTTAGTTATCGCTGAAAGATTCTGATATCCAGTCAAGTCTTACAAAGAAGTGTGCCCTTGAAACTCAGCATCTTTGTTTAGAGTAAATGTGTCTTTGTTCCACTTCTAGGTGCAACTTAAACTCTTATTTCAGTGCTAATAACCATAGGACTCCACTGCACCTTAAATAATGGAAATTTCCTAACAATCTGGGAATATTTTTGTTTCAGGAAATTCACTAACATCACTCATATCTTGTCTTAAATCTTACCATATTCAGGTTAGGAGAAATTCCACTTCTGATTGCATTGCTGCTAGAATGGGCAGGCGTAGTAGTAGAAGGTCCCAATACATCTTGCTTTCTCACTAGCTGATTTTCATTTAGTTCTTTATTTAACCATGTGATTACTTAAGTAAAAGAACAAGAAACAAGGTAAAGAATTTTCACTGTTTTATTTTTCTAATCATCTTAAACATTTAAAAATTACATTAAGATTTCCTTAATTTTAACTTTACCACTACCTGACATCACAGGAGAGCAATACAGGTTCACCTAAATTTTTGTTATTAAAGTTTCTTATTTTTTAAACTGCTACATAGGACTCCTTATTCTGTTACTCTTCAAAGCACTTATTTCTGCTAGTCAAGCAACTCTGTGAAAGCTTTCACTTTTAGAATATCTTATGGTTTATTTAAAATTTGCAGTCTTATGTATCATACTCAGTAGTATAAACTGAGAAAATGTTAGTTAAAATCTTAATTTTATGTTTTGGTTTCAAACAATTCATACTGTTTTTATTAGGTAAACACAGCAATTAAGAAAAGGAGTATTAAATAGAAAAGGAGTAGTGAAGAATTTCAATAATAAATTACAGTCAACATTTTCAACAATTTTAATTGTGGGTTACTGGCATATAGGATATGGCTTGCTATATAAACATAACTGTTTTACTGGGAAGATAATATAAACTTAGCAAAGATATTAAGACAGTATATTTAAAACAGAAATTAATTATATATTAGACAATAACTAGATTTATAATACTTAGGCTTTTATGAATTCAAACAAAATTTTTGGGTTCAGAATGAAACTATGTATAAGCAGAATGGCTCATATCTGTAAACCTAGACATAGCATTCTGGGAGGCTGAGGCAGGTGGATCACTTGAGCTCAGGAGTTTGAGACCAGCCTGGACAACATGATAAAACCTCACCTCTACAAAAAAAAAAAAAAAACCCCACAAAATTAGCTGGGTGTGGTGGTGCACACCTGTAGTCCCAGCTACTTGAGGGGGTGCAGCAGGAGGGCAACTTGAGCCAAAGTGGTGGAGGCTGCAGTGAGCAGAGATCGTACCACTGCACTCCAGCCTAGATGACAGAGTGAGACCTGGTCTCAAAAAAATAAAAGAATAAAACCACAGACTTCATTTACATAAACGTGTAACATACTTACACTTTTCATTATTTTTTAGAAGTTGTTTGCTTTCTTCAAGTTTTTTAACTGTAGCTTCTAACTGTTCTTGTAATTTGCATACCTGCAATATATCAATCCTCATAAGTCAAGCAAAATAAAAGTAAAATAAAAACTGAAGAAATGTATTAACTAAATAAATGGTTACTACCAATATATTAAATAATAAAGGAATTAGCTTAATTATGTAATAAAATATTTACATGTGTATACAAACATATACATATATAAGCAATCAAGGTATTTGAATCATGATAACTAACTTTCCAAACTAAAACAGATTAACACCTGTTGAATCCAGTCATGTTCTTTGGTTGAAAAAAAAAAAGGCCAAAGCCATTCATCAATGCAACAAAGCAGAAATTATTAAAATACATGAGGAAAAAATATAGTTACAATAGAAAAATATAAAATATTCACTACCTCTTGCTCTTTAATTCGAAGAGACTGCCCGACATCTTGTAACTCCTTTTGCTCCTTTTGTAATTTTTCCTCCTTCTCAGCCAAGAGTTTTTCTTGCTGAATAGTAACTGTATTCTTCAATTTCAACTTACCCATTAAAGTTTTCAGATCCCCTTGTAATTTCTTGATAATTTCATTTGCCTATAAAAGAGCTTCATATGTATATTTCCACATAATCTAATGAAATATTAATATTCCGTAAAATTTTTAAAACAAACCTTCAGAAGTTCTGCAGATAATGATTTTATTGTAGCTTCAAGCTTTCCTAGTTGTACTTGATTTTTCTCACCATTTTCTTCTAAAACCACCTGATATATTTTTTAAAAACATGCATAATTAGGGCATTTGTGTTTATTTATAAATATAATCATCAATTTCTGAGAAAAATTTAAAAGTAGACCTTTTGTTCCTGGATTGTATCAAATGCTTCTTTTGTTCTTAAAACAAGCTGGTCCTTATCCTTGATTTCCTGTTCTAAAACTGCTACTTTTGTTTGTAGCTGATTAATATGCTTTTCTTTCTCATGGCATTCAGCATCTAATGTAGAATTCTCTCTTCGCAAAGAGAGGACCTCTTGCTTAGTCCGCTGCAGGTCCTAGAGTGGGAAAAGAAAGAAATTATGTATTATGAAAAAGGAAAGTTGTCTTACCTGGTTATTTGTAATTAAGATGTCTAACATATAAAAAATGTATTTAATAATTTTAAAGTTTTAGTACAGTTTTTTTAAAAACATGAAAGTCTTTCTAATGGTATAGTAGCATACATCCGAAATATAACTGTAAAATAGTCTACTATCTGATTCAATCATGTCAAGAGAAAATAAAATAATTCTAATTTATGAATAAATTAACCATAACTTTAAAACTTTTAACAATAATTTTCTGAGGTCACCCCAACCGATTCTAAGGGTAACCAAGGATGAGAGTGACAATCTAGAATTAACATTTTTCTTTGTTGCTTACATGTACAGATTGTTTTTTTAAAGGCTGATACTCTGCAGTTTATAATCTACTTTGTTCACATATTACAAATATCTTTCCATGTCAATAAATGTTAACATTTCTGGATGTCTCTGTTAACTCTTTAAAGCAAAATATAATTGTTATTAAAAATAGATATTTTAAAAATCTAATATAGATCTCTTCCCAGTCAGCTAATACCAACCCAAATGCTGGTGTTTCTAGATAGTTTTGGTCCTTAACAAAAGTTTCCAGAAATAATTATATAGTATTATTACTACAGTGATTTTAGGAGCGTAAACTTTAGTATCAAACAAAATTCAAATCCTGGTTCTTCTACTATGTGATCTTGGTAATTACTGAAACTCCCTAAATCTCAGTTGCTTCATTTGTAAAATGGAAATGATAACAAATACTTAATAAATTATTTCATTTAATCTTCATAAAAATCCTTATGCAAATTGACTAGCATTTTGGCTGGCACATAGTAAAACTTAATAAATGGTAGCAATTGTTATTTTTAGGGCACTAATGCCTAAAAAGTATAACTTAAAATAGGTAACTGGTAACTGAATACTCAGCAGTTTAAAAAAAAAAAAAAAGAAAGCGCCAAGAACTAACAATTTGCAAGTCTTATGCAAATCTTGGAGGAAATATTTTTATTAGATCATATATATATTAGATCATATAAAATATTTTTAGATCAAATCAACATATAAAATATCTATATATATATTAGATCATATAAAATATTTTTAGTAGATCAAATCAACATAATGAAGTTCTGTTTATATAATGGCCAGTTCCAGGGCTGAGACAGATGAAATCAGAGCATTATAATGAAGCATTTAGATTACCAATTTAGACTACCAATTTTGAAACCATGAAGTTTCAAATGCTTTACAACTAGTGTCAAGGGTGTATGAAGGAAAAACTAAATACATCCATTGTTGGGGGCAGAACCATATGGGGATCTCAACAAACTTGGTCAGGCTTTAGAGCTTTTAAGCATGAGACTGGTAAAATAGAGTCAGAAGTCTTGTGAGCTAGAATAACATTGGTAACTTTGGTATTTAAATATAGACAAAAATAATCTACATATGTTTTCTAATAATTCATATGACAATAATGTATAATAATGCTACAAAGAAGCCTGTAATCAATGTGAAAACAACAACAAACATGGCACTATAGCAAGGTTTTAAAAATTTCTGTGAGATTTAATACCTAGGTAATGAGCTGATAGGTGCAGCAAACCACCATGGCACATGTTTACTTATGTATCAGACCTGCACATTCTGCACATGTATCCCGGAACTTAAATAAAATAAAATAAAAATTTCTCCGTTGGCTGAAAGAACATGGCAGTACTAAGGACAGGCAAACAACAGATGAGTTCCAATCCTTGTTCTCCCACTCACTGGCTATGTGACCTTAGGCAATTAACCTTTCTGTCCCTTAGTTTCATCAACTATAAAATGAGGATAATAATAGTTCCTACCTTAAAAGTATTGTTATAACAATAAAATGAGTTAATAAATGTAAAGCACTGCAAGCAGTGCCTATCACATAGAAAATGCTCAGTAAGCATTAACTATTATCTTTACTATTACTGTTATCGTTATTATGACTAGACACTAAATTTCATAATTGTTTGATATACGTTAAGTAGGCTAAAGAAAAAAAACCCAGCCCTGTCAATACAGTACCCTATTAGATAAAAGTGCTATGTTACTATTAAAAACACATTGAAAAATCTGACAGCTGTGCCAGTAATCTGTTCTCAAGACCCTAACTAAAAATATTCAAGGTTACCTCAGTTCTGTTATGAATTAAGCTTTTTATCAAATTTCAAATTCTCAATTTTCTTTGCATTGTCTGAATGGATTACCCTAACACAAGAGAACTCTACGGAGCATCCAGAGGAACACCACCTACACAAGTAACCAAACTAAAATAACCAAATGAAAACGTTCTTTTAAACTGGGGGAGAAAAAAAAACAACATTCAATACCTCTTCAACACCAGAAAGTTTTGCTTTAAGTTCCCTAATAGTGGAGTCTCCTTTATATTTTCTTTCAGTTAGGTCTTTATTAGCTGCTTCTAAATCAGATAGTCTGTGTTGCAGCTGCTGGATGTTTTGCTGATGGAGGGTTTCTAAATCTTTTTTCTGTTGTTCATGCTGCTGTTGATACTGAACCTGTGCCTATTATATAATAAAAATACAGTACCAAAAATCAAAGAAAAAAATCAGAAATACAAATACAGAAAGATTTTAAGAAATAAACAACTGTAATTTCTTATTTTTTGTTATCTTTCTTTAGATCTGTTCTGAAAAGGGTCTATTTTCAATTATGAATTTCATTGACAGAGAAAGTAAGGTCAACAAAAGCAAATTTTTGCTTCTTCTAAACCCATATATGTTTAGATGCAATGGTCTTCAAGTTAAGAGAAGATGATATGAAGTTAAAAAAGCAAACTGCAAATACTATACAGGATGAGCCTACTCTGTTTAAAACAACAAAAAAAAAAAGAGCATATTTTTGCTTTAAACACCATCACAGTTTTTTTTATAATCAATATACATATATATATGCCTTATAATGGAAAAACACCGAAAATTGCAAAATGAGCAAGGTTTGTTCATTAAATCTCATATTTAGTAGTCATCTTTACCAACAATAAAATTTGAACATGGTTGTAACCATGCAATATCTAGTGCCTATCTGAATCATAATACAAACCTTTATTAGTAATTTTTGTTAATGATACTATCAAATCCTAAATATCTTTTGAAAATAAAGTATATTATGGTTATGAAAGTTATCCATGCTCTTAAGGGCAAAAAGGAAATAACAAAAAATTGACAGTCCCATCAAGAAAGTCACTCTGAATATTTAGGAGTACTCTCTTCCACTCATGTATTCACTTACATTGACATCACATAAACACACAATATACATATTAAATTTAATGAATGAAGATCAAGCTATTTATACAATTTAATCACACTTTTTATTCCCTTAGTATTTGCACCTTCTCACATCATTAAAAATCTCTTTGTAAAATCTTTAATGGCTACACAAAATTCCATCCATGGCTACTACATAAATAACTTCTGCCCTATTATGGACATTAGTTTCCAGTTTTTCACAATTACAAATAAAGTGATGATTAACATTTTTGTACAGATGTATATCTAAAATTCAGATTTCTTTATGATCAATTATAAATAACATAAACAAATATAAAGCCTGATGCAAGTTCCAAAACTGTATCCCAGTGAAGTTATACCCATTCAAAATTCTTAGTACTAGTACAGGAAAGTGTCTCTCTCATAAAATATCTTGGGAATTTTTACAGTACTACTTCAGGAATTTGGGAAAGCTAAAAAGGAGAGGAGAAGGAGCAAAAAGAGATAAAATAGGAAGAGGCTGTAATCCCAGCACTTTGGGAGGCCGAGGCGGGTGGATCACGAGGTCAAGAGATCGAGAACATCCTGGTCAACGTGGTGAAACCCCGTCTCTACTAAAAATACAAAAAATTAGCTGGGCATGGTGGCGCGTGCCTGTAATCCCAGCTATTCAGGAGGCTGAGGCAGGAGAATTGCCTGAACCCAGGAGGCGGAGGTTGCAGTGAGCCGAGATCGCGCCATTGCACTCCAGCCTGGGTAACAAGAGCAAAACTCCGTCTCAAAAATAAAATAAAATAAAATAAAATAAAATAGGAAGAGGTCCAATTGAAAATTCAGTCTTGAAAGAAAAGACTGAAGAAGCAATCAAGAAGAAAAATCAGAGCAAACTGGTAAAGATGCTAACTGTAACTGTCTAAGAGGGTAATCAAAGACACTAAAGACAACAGAGGCCAAAGGCAGTGAAAATAAAGAACTGGTTTTTATTCCAGTGATCATCGGAACCTCAGAGATTTTTGTTTAAAAAGAAAAGTGTGAGGATTAGTATTATAATTTACATTTTCTACTTTGTTAACTTCTGAATCATTTGAATATTTTTAGAAAAAAATACATTAAAAAAAATTCCATTCTGGAGAAAAAAAATAATCTTTGGAGAGACAGTTTCAGAATATCAGAGTCCAAAACAAAAGGGAGAATTTCTAGAGGTGGAAGCAATGTTTTCCAAATGAATATTCTACAGAGGCTTTAATTGGAAGAACGCACAGTAATTTTGGAAGAATATTAGATCAGAAAAATGTTGTGGGAATGGAATTATAATGAAATAAGAAAACAAAAATAAAAAATTATATGAAGAAGTGAAGAAACAAAGAAGTCAGAATTAAAATAATACAAGAAACAGAAGATGGGTGATTCTATGTGTTACTAGAACTTTCCTCACAGAAAATAAGCATCTACAAAGAAATTAGTGCAGAAACAATTAAAATTACTCAGCGTATTTTTTTTAAGTGGAGGTATAATGAAAACATGAGAAATAAGTGTAAACATAAAGAAAAAAAAATCTGGAAGAAATGGATAAATTCCTAGACACTTGCATCCTTCCAAGCCTAAACCAGGAAGAAGTTGAAACCCTCCATAGACCAGTAACAAGGTCTGAAGTTGAGGCAGCAATTAATACCCTACCCACCAAAAAAAAGCCCAGGTCCAGATCGGTTCACAGCCGAATTCTACCAGACATACAAATAGGAGCTGGTACCACTCCTTCTGAAACTATTCCAAACAATTCATAAAGAGGGAACCCTTCCCAAACCATCTTATAAGACAAACATCATCCTGATAACCAAAACCCAGCACAGACTCAGCAAGAAAAGAAAACTTCAGGCCAATATCCATGATGAACATAGATGCAAAAATCTTCAATAAAATACTGGCAAACTGATTGCAATGGTACATCCAAAAGCTTATCCATCACAATCAAGTAGGCTTCATCCCAGGGATGCAAGGCTGGTTCAACATATGCAAGTCCATAAATGTAATCCACCACATAAACAGAACCAAACACAAAACCCACATGATTATCTCAATAGATGCAGGGAAGGCCTTTGACAAAATCCAACACACTTTATGCTAAAAACTCTCAATAAACTAGGTACTGACGGAACATATCTCAAAATAATAAAAGTTATTTACAACAAACCAACAGTCAATATCATACTAAATGGGCAAAAACTGGAAGCATTCCCTTTGAAATCTGGCACTAGACAAGGATGCCCTCTCTCACCACTCCGATTCAATATAGTATTGGAAGTTCTACACAGAGCAGTTAGGCAAGAAAAAGAAATAAAGGTATTCAAATAGGAAAGGAGGAAGTCCAATTGTCTCTATTTGCAGATGACATGATTGTATATTTAGAAGACTCCATCGTCTCTGCCCAAAATCTCCTGAAACTGATAAGCAACTTCAGCAAAGTCTCAGGATACAAAATCAATCTGCAAAAATCACAAGCATTCCTATACACCAATAACAGACTTAAAGAGAGCCAAATCAAGAATGAACTGCCATTCACAATTGCTACAAAGAGAATAAAATACCAAGGAATACAAATAACAAAGAATGGAAAGGACCTCTTCAAGGAGAACTACAAACCACTGCTCAACGAAATAAGAGAGGACACAAACAGATGGAAAAACATTCCATGTTCATGGTTAGGAAGAATCAATATCGTGAAAATAGCCATACTGCCCAAAGTAATTTAGAGATTCAATGCAATCCCTCATCAAGCTACCAATGACTTTCTTCACAGAACTGGAAAAAACCACCTTAAACTTCATATGGAACCAAAGGAGAGCCCACATAGCCAAGTCAATTCTAAGCAAAAAGAACAAAGCCAGAGGCATCACGCTACCTGACTTCAAACTATACTACAAGGCTACAGTAATCAAAAGAGCATGGTACTGGTACCAAAACAGAGATATAGGCCAATGGAACAGAACAGAGGCCTCAGAGCTAACACCACACACCTACAACCATCTGATCTTTGACAAACCTGACAAAAACAAGCAATGGGGAATGGATTCCCTGTTTAATAAAAGGTGTTGGGAAAACTGGCTAGCAATGTGCAGAAAGCAGAAACTGGACCCCTTCCTGACATCTTACACTAAAATTAACTCCAAATTAAAGACTTAAACATAAATCATAACACCATTAAAACCCTATAAGAAAACCTAGGCAAAACTATTCAGGGCATAGGTGTAGGCAAGGACTTCATGACTAAAACACCAAAAGCACTGGTAGCAAAAGTCAAAATAGACAAATGGGACTTAATCAAACTCCAGAGCTTCTGCACAGCAAAACAATTATTAGAGTGAATTGGCAACCAACAGAATGGGAAAAAATTTTTGCAATCTACCCATCTGACAAAGGGCTAATATCCAGAATCTACAAAGAATTAAAACAGATTTACAAGAGAAAAACAAACAAGCCCATTCAAAAGTGGGCAAAGGATATGAACAGACACTTTACAAAAGAAGACATACATGAGGGCAACAAACGTATGAAAAAATGCTCATCATCACTGGTCATTAGAGAAAAGCAAATCAAAACTACACTGAGATCCCATCTTATGCCAGTTAGAATGGCGATCATTAAAAAATCTGACAACAGATGCTGGAGAGGATGTGGAGAAATAGGAACACTTTTACAGCGTTGGTGGGAGTGTAAATTAGTTCAACCATTGTGGAAGACAGTGTGGCGATTCCTCAAGGACCTCGAAATAGAAATTCCATTTGACCCAGCAATCCCATTACTGGGTATATATCCAAAGGATTATAAAGTGTTCTATTATAAGGACACATGCACATGCATGTTTACTGCAGCACTGTTCACAATAGCAAAGACTTGGAACCAACCCAAATGCCCATTGATGATAGACTGGACAGGGAAAATGTGGTACATATACACCATGGAATATTATGCAGCTATAAAAAACGATGAGTTCGTGTCCTTTGTAGGGACACAGATGAACCTGGAAACCATCATTCTCAGCAAATTGACACAGGAACAGAAAATCAAACACTGCATGTTCTCACTCATAGGTGGGTGTTGAACAATAAGAAGACATAGACACATGGAGGGGAGCACTACACACTGGGGTCTGTTGGGGGGGAACTACGTGAGGGACAGCAGGGAGTGGGGAGTTGGGGAGGGACAACATGGGGAGAAATGCTAGATATAGGAGATGGAGAGGAAGGCAGCAAACCACATTGCCATGTATGTACCTATGCAACAATCTTGCATGTTCTTCACATGTACCCCAAAACCTAAAACGCAATAAAATATATATTTAAAAAATAGAAAAAATAGAATGTTCAAACAGAGCAATAATCATGGAGAAAACTGGAAAAGAAAAAGATAAATGCTTCAGCTAGATGTGTGATCCAAATGATGTTAAAAGACTACTTGTATCAGGCCTTCGAGGTACAGATTAATTCCCTGTTATTTTACTATTTCAAAGAATAAAGAAAACTGAAAAATGTTCTTATGAGGCTAGCATAATTCTAATACCATAGTCTATAACCCATAATTGCCATAAGCAAACCAAGAAGTGCAGGAAAGAAAATCTCAGACCAATGTCATGAGTATAAACACAAACATCCTGGGCCACGCATTGTGGTTCATACCTGTAATCCCAGCACTTCAGGAGACAAAGGTGGGTGGATCACTTGAGGCCAGGAGATTGAGACCAGCCTGAGCAACACTGTGAGACCCCATCTCTTAAAAAAAATTAGCTAGGCCTGGGGGCCTGACTGTGGTCCTAGTTACTCCAAAGACTGAGGTGGGAGGATTGCTTGAGCCGGGAAGATTGAGATGCAGTGAGCCTTGACTGCGCTACTGCACTTCAGCCTGAGCAACAGAGCAAGGCTGTCTCTAAAAATAAATAAAAATACAAACATTGCAAGTTAAATATTAGCAAACTGATACAGTAGTTTATTAAAAATCCCTATGACTATTTAAGTATTATTCTATGAATTCAAAGATGATTCCACCTTTGGAAATCTATTGTTATAATTTATTACATTATTAAAGGGAAAAAATAATATAATTATTTGGTTAGATCCTCAAAACTAATTTCACCTGACTTAGCACTCTTTGAATTAAAATTCTCAGGAAGAAAGTAAGAAAACTCTCTCTCTCAAATGCAAAGTAAACATCATATTTAATGGTGAGATATTTTAATTATTCACCAAAAAAGACTAAAACAAGATAAAGATTCCACTACTATTCTGCACTTTTCTGTACAAGAAAAAAAGAACACAAATATTAGGGAGAGAAGAATTACTATTTTTTATAGTTTATATATCTACCTGGAAAGCCTAAGAGAATCAACTCCAAAACTCTTAGAAACAGTATGTAAATTTAGTAAGGTGGCTGGATATAACATTAATATACACTAGTGATAAACAATTATAAATCTAACCACAGTGGTACTGGTAGAGTAGATGGTCTTATTTACACAGTAAAAATCTGTAAAGTCCCTAGGCAAAAACATTGTTTAACAAGACTACAAAAGAAAAAGAAAAAACAGAAAACAGGAGATAAAGAGTAAATAAAGTCTGTTTTCAACAAATAAGATCTTAATAAATGAAGAGATATAGCTCTCCACTGAATAAGAAAATGAGATCAGTTCTTAACAACAGTTCAGAGACAAGCCCAAGTACATAAAGAAATTTAGTATGTAATAAAGGTAGTACTGGGTACAGTGGCTCATGCCCATAATCTCAACACTTTGAGAAGCCAAGCAAGAGGATTACTTGAGGCCAGGAGTTCAAGATCAGCCTGGGCAACACAGTGAAACCCCATCTTTACAAAAAACTTAATCAGCCAGCATGGTGACACATGCCTGTAGTCCCAGCTACTTTGGAGGCTGAGGCAGGAGGATCGCTGGAGCCCAGGAGGTTGAAGCTATAGTGAGCCATGACTGTGCTACTGCACTCCAGCGTAGGCAATAGAGCAAGACCCTATCTCTAAAAAATAAAAGTAAAATAACAGGGGTGGTATTTTAAATCACTGGTGAACAATGACTGACTATATGTCAAAAAAAATTCAACCTTATATTGGACTGCACAAAATTATATTCCAAATAAACTAAAAAGCTAAATATAGCAAGAAAATGATACAAATATTCTAATATAGGAGAATTTTTCATAACCCTGGAGTGGGAAATGCTTTCCAAATGTAAAATGAAACCTTAAGCCATAAAGGCAATGACTGACAGATTTAATGATATTCAAATAAAATAACTATATATGGCAAAAGATGCTGGCTAATGACAGGCCAGGAGAAATGTTTATAATATACCTGATAGACAGGGTGTATATCCTTAATTTACACCAAAAAAAATGGAAAAGGCAAGCTACAGACAGAGAAAATATTCACAATGCATACATCTGACAAAGGACTCATGTCTAGAATATACGAATTCCTGAAAATCAAAAACAGGCAAATTAAACATGCTAACAACTTGAATGGGCACGTGAAAAGAGACTAAGTGATAAATATGCATATAAAGAAATGTTCATTATTATGAGACATTATTACACATCCACAGAATGGCAGTGTAAATGGGTATAGCTACTTTGGGAAACTGGTAGTTTCTACTAAAGCTAAACCTGTGTCTATACTACAACCTAGCCATTCCAATAATAGATATATGTCCAAGAAAAGTAAGTGCATGTGTCCACAAAAAGACAAGTACAAGAATGTTCACAGCAGTTTAACTAATAACAGCAAAATACCAGAAACAACACAAATGCCTACCAATAGGAAAATAGATAAATCATGACAGATTCATATAATAATAAAAAGTAACACTAGAACATAGTTGAATTTCAGAAATACTATGCTGAGTGAAGAAAGCCACATACAAACATATACGATTCCATTTACACAAAGTTCAGGAACTGGCAAAACTAATGAATGATGATGTAAGTCAGAAGTATGATAACCTCTTACGGACTACTGTTAGGTCCAATATCTGTATCTTAATGACAGATATTGATCCAATTTCTGTATCTTAATTTGGGTGAAAGTTACAAAAAAATCAAGCTGTACTCTTAAAAGCAAGCATCTAGTAAAGCACATAAAGACAAAAATATAATGTAATATTAAGGAAGCTATAAGCCAGACACAGTGGCTCACGCCTGTAATCCCAGCACTTTGGGAGGCCGAGGAGGGCAGGTCACCTGAGCTCAGCTGTTTGAGACCAGCCAGGCTAACATGGTGAAACCCCATCTCTACTAAAAATACAAAAATTGGCTAGGCGCAGTGGCTTACGCCTATAATCCCAGCACTGTGGGAGGCCAAGGCGGGTGGATCGCCTGAGATCAGGAGTTCAAGACCAGCCTGGCCAATATAGTGAAACCCCACCTCTACTAAAAATACAAAAAATTAGCCAGGCATGGTGGCACATGCCTGTAATCCTAGCTACTTGGGAGGCTGAGGCAGGAGAATAACTTGAACCTGAGAGGCGGAGGTTGCAGTGAGCTGAGATTGCACCGCTGCACTCCAGCCCGGGCAACAAGAGCAAAACCCTGTCTAAAAAAAAAAAAAAAAATACAAAAAATTAGCTGGGCATGGTGGCGCATGCCTGTAATTCCAGCTTCTTAGGAGGTTGAGGTAGGAGAATCCCTTGATCCTGGGAGGTGGAGGTTGCAGTGAACTGAGATCGTGCCATTGCACTTCAGCCTGGGCAACAAGAGTGAAACTCTGTCTCAAAGAAAAAGAAGCTATAATATGAAGATAAAAAAGAAAATCATACTACAAAGTAGTAGAAAATAACAATCACATAGAAAAAGGGAGGAGAAGACAATAAAACATATCCATAGAATAAAAATGATAAAAAGTTAAATTAAAAGATGCTTATCATCACTAAAAATATAAGAAATAGAAACTAAAACTAGGACAACACTAAGATCAGGTGGCAAATATTAAGAATTAAGAAGGTTAAAAACAATGTCAAGAATATGGGGCAATAAGTATCCTTATACACTATCTTATCGTTGGGATTCCATTTGGTTCAACCTTTTTGGGTGGCAAATCTGCAGCATCCATCAATATTTTACATGGATATGTTGTAGTTTCACTTCTAGATACTAAGAGTGCTTGTTGCAGTACTGCTTAAAATAACTAAAATTTTGAAGCATTTAAATGACCATTTGGGCAAGTAGTTAAGTAAATTAAGTTAAACCCAAAAAATGAATACTCTGCAGCCCCTAAAAAGGAATATCTTAACTGATAAAGAATGGTACTACATTAAGTGAAGAAAAAGTTACAACCAATATATCCAATAAGACCCCATTAGTATAGAACAAAACCAAAAACCCATTATATGGGTACACACACAGAGTAAATTACATAATTTACAGAGTTATAAGTTTATAAACAAATATTTATAAATTACTTATTATTTATGTATACATAGAGAGAAGTCTGAAAAAAATAAATCAAAATGTTTCTAGATTATCTCTAGGTAGTAAGACTTTGAAAGAGAATTTTGATTTTTATTTTATATACTTCTGTAACGTTTGGAAAATTTAAAGTAAGCACATATTACTTCTAAAATTAACAAAATGACCAACAGCAATAAAAAATGTTTCAGTTACCTGCAAGGCTTTTTCCTTTTCATTTGTCAGTTCCTGAGAATGCTTGTTTGTCAAGGCTGCTGTGTGTGATGCCCATTCATTCCGTAACTTATCCAATTCTTGTTTTTTTTCTATTAATGTCTACATTAAAGTTTAACACAAAATATTAAGATAGTCTCCTTAATATGTAATACTTATTAGCATATAGCAATATTTACAAGGATATTAAGCAAAACTATAGCTTTTCAGGACATATTCAAAGCCTTTTCCAACACAAAATTTTTAAATTTCAGGAAATCAACACTAGAATAAAAGCAATCTTAGACCCAAAACGGCCCACAGGTTAAGGTTAACTATCATTAAGGTTTTAATTAAATCTGGCTCTTTACCACCCAATAAAGAGGGGTAGCAGAAAGCAAGTCGATTATAAGGAATAGTTCACTTATACATAAAACCCAATTAACATGGCCCTGTGGGCCACATTGTACAGGGCTATTTTCTGCCTGAAGTCATGCAAATTATCAGATAGCAATACGATTAGGATGTCTGTCCCCTCCAAACCTCATGTTCAAATGTAATCCCAGTATTGGAGGAAAGGCCTGTGGAAGGTGATTGGATCACGGGAGCAGTCCCTCATCAATGATTTAGTGCCATTCCCTTGGTGCTGAGTTCTCACTCGTTAGTTCATATGAGATCTGGTTGTTTAAAAGCATGTGGTACCTCCTCCCTACCATTCTAACCATGTGGCGTGCCTACTCCCCTTCACCTTCAGCCATGATTGCAAACTTCCTCACGCCCCCCCACTAGAAGCCAAGCAAATGTTGGTGCCATGCTTGTATAGCCTACAGAACTATGAGTCAATTAAATCTCTTTTTTTTTTTTTTTTTTTTTTCAGTAGAGATGGCGTTTCATCATGTTGGCCAGGGTGGTCTCGATCTCTTGACCTTGTGATCCGCCCACCTTGGCCTCCCAAAGTGCTGGGATTACAGGCATGAGCCACCGTGCCCGGCCTTAAATCTCTTTATAAATTACCCAGCTTCAGATATTTCTTTAAAGCAAAGCAAGAACAAGCTAAAACAGATACTCTGGCCTTGAATTTCACAGACTAGGGAAGAAATGTGGTAGCTATGACTGAAATGATGCTAAGCCTATCAGAGGAATCAATTCTAAACATAGCAAAGAAAGAGAAAGGTTTAGAAGATGAGAACTGAAAAGCCATTTAGGCCAGAGGAATAAGGTGAGTAAGTGGGGAATGGAGAACTACTATGTGACAGAAAAATACCTATCTTATTTAATGAAGACTTGAGGGAACATGTTACATATTAGGGATACAGAAATGTTTGTGCAAATAAACATGTGCAAGAGAAAGCATCGGTTTAGATAATTAAGTGATAGATGAAAGGTGGCAAAGAGGAGAGGAAATTCAATGGAAGCATGCTTTGAAAGAAAATACATAAAAGCTTGGAACTGAGTCAAGAAGCAATTCAACGCCAATGTCTGGATGACTTACAAAGACAAAATGAAATCGGAATTACCTGCTGTGTAAAGTCCAGTTGCCTAGTAACATCATCTAGTGATTGCATCAGTGATAATTTTTCTTCCTATTCATAAAAACAACAAAATTACAGTTTTCAATGTAATCATCTGTAGCCATGCTACTCAAAAGTATAGCATCATCCTGGAAGCCCATTAGCAATGCAGATTCTCAGGCTCCATCTCAGACCTAAATCATTTTAACAAGATCCCCAGATAATTTAAAGTTTGAGATGCACCGATCTATAGCATTTGACTAGAAAGTCTCTAAAAACTCAAGCAGCATCCCTTTGTTGTTTCCTTGTGCCATACAGCATTTTGTAATTTTCAAGACATTTCCATTTATCTTATCTCATTTAAGACAGGCTAGATAGGGTAGCTATTTCCATACATGTCTACCAGTTGATGAAACCAAGACAGAACAGTTTAGTGACCTGTCCAAAGTCACACATAAAAACCCTGGGACCTAACCTTCTCAATTCCTGATCCAGATCCATCCCCACCATACCTTGACTAAATAAAAAACAATAAATTCATTATATGTCATAAAACTTTATTTAGAAAACAAAAATTTATGGCACTGTGTATCTTTAATAATTTAACAAAGACCATTGATACTTACTTTATTAAAATAATAACTTAAATTTAAATCTTACCTTGCTACATTTCAAACAGCCTGCTAGAAATTTCTTTATCTCCACATCATTTCCAGGTAAAAGTTTTAGTGAGAGGTGTGTAAGATGCTTAAAAGGATTTGTCTCTACCACATTTAAAAATGCCGGTGAGTTATCCAAAATAGCTGCTGGAGAAACTAACTGTAGCAAAAACCTTTTAAAAAAAAAAAGTCACATTATAACACATTAGGAGATAGTGAAAATCTCTCACTGAATCAAAGCTTCTCTACTCAGAAAGATCAGGCAAGGGAGCATATTGAAATCATAGGGGCCAATATGAAAGGACTCCGAATGGTAAAATATAAGATAAATTGGGCAAAAAAAAAAAAAGAAAAGATTCATTGAAAACATAGCTACTATATAAAAGTCCAAGAGTTCATGAGAAACAAATGAGAGAAAAAGCAAAAACTAAAAACAAAAATCACCGAGTACTACAGAAGTAGACTAGCAGCTCTTTACTCTAAAAAACGACAATTTAAATGTAAGAATTAAGCATTTATCCTTTTTGTATGAATTTTCTGAGTAATCAAATAGCCCTAATTGCTGAGGAAAAGTTCTTCTTTATAGAAGAATTACGCTTAATATAGAAAAAAAATGATAGAAAAGCATCATTTTGTTCCTTCTAATGAAATAACTGATTCAACAACAATCATCAACTGATGAAACCAATAAATAAAAGGTTGATGGTGAACTTTACAATAAAAGAATCAGGCGCTAGTGCCACACACACATAAAATCTTAGTCTTCCCTTTTTCCAAGATTATAAAACCAAATACTTGATGCTATTAAATACTTCAGATAACTTTAGTGCCTTTGTCAAGACATGAAAATTAAGCAATGGTTCTGATTTTAATCAAGATTCCTTAAAATTTGAGATTTAATGGAGCCCCAATCCCAGTTCAAAAAATAAATAGGGATACTCATAACAAATGGAAAATATTTTGCTGTCAAATTGTGTTTCAAAGAAGAGTCTGTCTTGAATTAAATATAATAATGTAGTGTTCTCATGCAACTTACCTTGGAATTTCTTTGGCATGTTCTTGAGTACATTGCTGAAGGAGATCTATAAATTTTTGTGGGAAAGCTAAGAAGTCTACCAGAAGACCTTGCTGGAATTTTAAACTATACAGAAGAAAGGAAAAGAAATTTTTAAAAAATTTAATTGCTATCTTTTTTTTTTTTTTTTTTTTGAGACAGAGTCTTGCTCTGTCTAGCAGGCTGGAGTGCAGTGGTGAGATCTTGCTCACTGCAACCTCCGCCTCCCAGGTTCAAGCAATTCTCCTGCCACAGCCTCCTGAGTAGCTGAGATTACAGGTGCACACCACTACACCTGGCTAATTTTTGTATTTTTAGTAGAGATGGGCTTTCACCATGTTGGTCAGGCTGGTCTTGGACTCCTGACCTCATGATCCACCCGCCTCAGCCTCCCAAAGTGCTGGGATTACATGCTTGAGCCACCAAGCCCAGCCAATTACTATCTTTAATTATAATTAGCATCCTGAAAGATTCTTTTTTTTAATTTACTAACACTTGTTATAATCAAGAACTAAGATAAGGAACTCTGATATTTTTACAGCTTATTCAATTGCAGGAAAAAAGATCAATAAATTCAGCAAAAGCTTCAAACTTCTCAGGTTTTTTAAGCATAATTCTAATAATACACAAAATATTTTCCAAAACACCCTAAGTATAGTACAAATAGCCCAATATTCCCAAAGTAACTAAATCTAATACAAAGTATGTGTTTGAGAACGGTACCAATACATTCATAAAACTCAGAAACTTATTCTTTTATTAAATATAAGAAAAAAATTTCGTTACCTTTGAAAATCTTCCTCAGATATAACAAGGTTATATAAAAAAAATGGATCCATGTCATCAGTCAGACGAATAACTAAGTCCTAAAAGAAAGTTTGTTGTTTTTAAATGTTTTTACTAGATTACTTTTTGAGTAAGAAGTAATTACTTTTGAGTAAGAAGAAATTACTCAAAAAATATTTGAGGAAGAAGAAATTACTCAAAATTATTTTTTGAGTAATTTCTTCCTTCTTAGAAGTAAAAAGATCCAATAACATCAATGTATCATAGTTAGATTGCAGACAGCTGTTTTGTAGTGCTGCTGGTTTGTTAGTCTTTAGAGAGTTAGAATCTTAAATAGGGGTAGACATAATGTTCTTTGAGAACTACATGGAGATCTGTAAAAGTTAAGTAAGTGCTAGGAGTTGAAAGTTTAGGTATCTGATCCTACCAGAGGCTTGGGAAAATTTAGACCCAGTCCTTGCTACACCATAACATGATAATGAAAATTTTCTTTACCACTGAAAATACCACATTAATTTTTAGTTTCCCTTAAAATTAACTGGTCTGGCATTTTAAACGTGGCAAATACATCAGCAGAACTGACAAACAATAATCCACACTAGACAAAAGGGAGCTTCTGTCTCTCAGCTAGAGGACAGGGGTATCAGGTGACACACTGCCAGGCCTCTTCCAAAGGGCCTATTCTCTCCTAGGCCAGGTGGCCACTGATGTGGAACCCCATCTGTTTTCAGTCTCAAATTAAGTAGGTACCTTTCACAAAGACCACTTTCTAGGTAGCTAAGTGTACACAGTGTGGGAGATCATCATAACAGCTAAAGCTCACAAAAAGTACGCCGAAATTATGTACCAGATAACACTGGTGAAAGAAAAACAGCATTACTTACAAGATGCTGTAAAACTAATAAAGAACTAGATGTTAAAGTTAAGAATACATTTGAAATAAAATCTCTACTCATGGCTACTTAGGAAATGCTGTCCTAAGTCCTAAAGATTATAAAGTACAATTTATAATCTTTACTCCAGAAAATTAGCAATTCAGGCACCTGCTCTGCCTCAGAATGACTTGTTTTTAAGTAGCTTCCATTTAAGTACTTCCTGATATTCACTCAGGATGCTACTTTAAAAACCAAAGGTACTACTAATACCATTAAGTCCTTGAATGTGTTCAGGGAAAGTTATGGCAAAACAGATGCTGTAATTTGGTGTTTCTTTCGACATGGGGTCTCACACTGTCGCCCAGTCTGGATTGCAGTGGCACCATCACAGCTCACTGAAGCCTCAACCTCCTAAGCTCAAGTGATCCTCCCACCTCAGCCTCTCAAGTAGCTGGAACTACAGGAGTATGCCATCACATTCAGCTCTGTGTGCGTGTGTGTAGATATATATATTTTTGTAGAGATGGGATTTCACCATGTTGCCCACACGTCTCAAACTCCTGCCTCAAGCAATCTGCCTACCTCAGCCACCCCAAGTGCTGGGATTACAGATGTGAGCCACTGTGCTTGGCACAGATGTTATATTTCTTAGTCCTCTGTTTCAATGGTCCCCAACCTTTTTGGCACTAGAGAACTATCGTGTAGAAGACAATTTCCAAGAATTGGGGGGTGAAGGATGGTTTCAGGATGAAACTTCCACCTCAGATCAGGCATTACTTAGATTATAATAAGAAGCATGCAACTGAGAACCCTTGCATGTGCAGTTCACAATAGGGTTTGCACTCCTATGAGACTCTAATGCCACCACTGATCTGACAGGAGGCAGATCACAGAAGGTAATGCTTGCTCATCTGCCTACCACTCACCTCCTGCTGTGCAGCCTAGCTCCTAACAGGCCAGAAACCATACCGGTAAGTGGCCAGGGGGTTGGGGACCCCTGCTCTATTCTATATCCTTAGTTCTGTTAATGACTCATACTTCTGAAGGTTATATGAGACTAATACTCTAAATGCCTCTCTTCAAAATGTAAAGTAAAAGATTCACAAATATCTCCTTATAGTACTTCAGTTTATCTTTTTACATTTACACCATAAAATGCCGATTCTAGAAGGCAGCTGTGTGTATGTGTGTGTGCGCGTGTGTGTATATGCATCTGTGTGTATTTTCCAGCAACTTAAGTGCACTAGGCAAATCTAATTCTTGTATGTTTTGGAAATATATGGCATAGGCTGGGTACAGTGGCTCACACCTGTAATCCCAGCACTTTGGGAGGCTGAGGCAGGCAGATCATGAGGTCAAGAGATCAAGACCATCCTGGCCACATGGTGAAACCTCGTCTCTACTATAAAATACAAAAATTAGCTGGGCGTGGTGGCACACGCCTGTAGTCCCAGCTACTGAGGAGGCAGAGGCAAGAGAATTGCTTGAATCCAGGAAGTGGAGGTTGCAGTGAGCTGAGATTGCACCACTGCAATCTGCCTGGTGACAGAGTGAGACTCTGTCTCAAAAAAAAAAAAAAAAAAAAGGAAAGAAATATATGGTATAATTATCTTTCAGTTGTTGTCTCAGTAGACTCTATCACCCTTGATTTGCAAGTTACAAAACAGCCCAAAATTAAAAAGGAAAATGAATACAATAAAATATCTCACATTCTTAACAAAAATAATTATCTACCGTGTACCAAAATGGTATTTCAAAAAAGAACTAAATACCAACCTTTCTGTGAACTGGATTAGAAACTGATTGTAGTTCAATGGTCATTCTTATACTTACTCTCCTGTATGAAAAGACATATCCAACTATCAGAAATATTTACATGAAATGAGTTATCACTATCACTTGTATTAACTAAAGTATTGAGTCTTAAGCTATAGGACTTTCCACAGGTGTTCTCTAATTTATAAACAGAAGGTTGAAAAGCGCACTGGACTTGAAGTTTAACTTCTTATTGTTCCGCTAGTGAGTAATCTATCAGTGTTTAATCTAAAACTAAATTTTTCTCACCTGTAAAATGGGGATGTTGTGAAGATTAAATGAAATAAACTATGTGGAGTATCTAGCACTAGCCTGATAAATGACTTTGCTGCCCCGATTGTAAAATAACATCTATTGAAAGACAAACCATCAATTTATTAACTTTTCAACTGTAAAACGGGGATGCTGTGAGGATTAAATGAGATAATAGCTTCATATATCCTGAATGCCCTGATTCTAAAATAACATCTTGAAAGACAAACCACCAATTTAGTAACAACTTTTCACATTAAAAAATTATGTCAAGTGATCAAAATGATTTATAAAAGACTGATTCCATTTTAAGAACTTAAAATGTGACCGGGCACGATGGTTTACACCTGTAATCCCAACAATTTGGGTGGCTGAGGCTGGTGGATCACTTGAGGTCAAGAGTTGGAAATGGCCGGACGCGGTGGCTCACGCCTATAATCTCAGCACTTTGCGAGGCCTAGGTGGGTGGATCACGAGGTTAAGAGATCGAGACCATCCTGGTCAACATGGTGAAACCCCGTCTCTACTAAAAACACAAAAATTAGCCTGTAGTCCCAGCTACTTGGGAGGTTGAGGCAGAAGAACTGCTTGAACCCAGGAGCCAGAGGTTGCAGTGAGCCGAGATTGCGCCATTGCACTCCAGCCTGGGTAACAAGAGTGAAACTCTGTCTCAAAAAAAAAAAAAAAAAGTTGGAAACCAGCCTGTTCAACAAGGCAAAACCTTGTCTCTACAAAAAATAAAAAAACTGCCAGGCACGGTGGCTTACGCCAGCACTTCAGGAGCACTTTGGGAGGCCGAAGCGGGTGGATCACCTGAGGTCGGGAGTTCGAGACCAGACTGACCAACATGGAGAAATCCTGTCTCTACTAAAAATACAAAATTAGCCAGGCATGGTGGCACATGCCTGCAATCCCAGCTACTTGGGAGGCCGAGGCAGGAAAATAGCTTGAACCTGAGAGGGGGAGATTGTGGTGAGCCAAGATTGTGCCATTGCACTCCAGCCTAGGCAATAAGAGTGAAATTCTGTCTCCAAAAAAAAAAAAAAGAAAAGAAAGAAAAAGAAAAAAAGAAAACTAGCCCCAGGTATGGTGGCACCCACTGGTAGTCCCAGCTATTCCGGAGGCTGAGGTGGAAGAACTGCTAGAACCTGGGATGGGGAGGCTGCGGTAAGCTGAGATTGCACCGCTGCACTCCAGCCTGGGCAACAGGATGAGACTGTGTTAAAAAAAAAAAAATTAAAATTAAAAAATGTCAAGTAATACTTTGAATGTTTAAAATAAAATAACATATTCCCTATGCATATGCATACAAAAACGTATTTTCACATCCACAAATTAAATCGGCCTAATATATTCTTTGCACAATGTAACAGAGAAGTACTATCAACAAGTTTATTACTTATCTTATCCAAGACTAACTCTAAGCCCTGAGAGGGAGAGACCACAGCATTCCACATGGACAGAGGTATATAAATGAAAGTGCCCATAAACATTCATCAAATAGAGAACAAATGCTTACATAGTTCAGAAAGGGGGAAATTAGTGAAAAATATCCATGCAAAGTGCTTCTCAAACTGTTCTGCCAGAATTAAGTAACAATGGCCTTTCTTTGATGTGCACGTAGAAAAATGTAAACTAACAAACAGAATTTGTTCAATTTTAAGTATTTCTTCTAAAGATTGCTTTTAAACCTTTTCCACACTATTACTTATCTACCACAATTTAAAAGTATAAATAGCAATTGAGTATGGATAGAAAACTTGGAAACAGTTGATCAAGGCTAGATTCAATTGTTTAGATTTTTTAATGCTCTGACTTGCAATTTTATATTGGTTTAAAATGTGTCATTTTAGTTAAGTTTCTCATTGAACATATGATTAGATGCTAAATCTCAGTTTGTACAATAAGGTTAAATGTTACCTCATAACTTGTATCTGTTTTCTGAAAAGGAACAAGCAGCACTAGTCTACACCACACAGAAGAATTATTTTCAAAACACGAGAATACACTGTTTCTATTTTTCTAGTATCTAAAGCAATGCATGCAAAACAGATTAGAGTGCTACTGCAATTCCACTTAAGCTTTCCTGAGCTAGGCAGAATGCGTCCTGCCTGTAGTATCCATTACTTCAGAGGCTGAGGCTGAAGGATAGCTTGAGCCCAGGGGTGCAAGTCCAGTCTGGGCAACACAGCAAGATTAAATTTTCTTGAGGGGAAAAAACCTCTCAGTTTCCTAACTTGTAAGATAAGTGGATTCAACTAGAAGGTTTGTGAGAATCTTTTTAGCTCTACAACATCATTATGTTTGGTTTTCATCTTCTGAAGTTTTCTCTAGCATAAATGACACAGTGATATGATTCTGCAGTTGATACGTAACTTTTTATGGTGCTTTACAGTTTTATTTTATTTATTTGAGACACAGTTTATTTATGAGTTTGTTTGTTTATTTATTTATTTATTTGAGACAGAGTCTCACTCTGTCACCCAGGCTGGAGTACAGTGGTGTGATCTCGGCTCACTGCAACCTCCGCCTCCCAGGTTCAAGTGATTCTCCTGCCTCAGCCTCCTGAGTAGCTGAGATTACAGGGGTGCACCACCACGCCTGGTTAATTTTTGTATTTTTGGTAGAGATGGGGTTTTGCCATGTTGGTCAGGCTGGTCTCGAACTCCTGACTTCAAGTGATCTACCCACCTCAGCCTCCCAAAGTTCTGGGATTACAGGTGTGAACCAACAGCCCAGCCGGTGCTTTACAGTTTTAAAAGTCCTGTCATACTTCAGAAATTTGCAAAAAGTACAGAAAGAATCCATTTATTAAAGTGTTCTTTACATAATCCTGGAAGAGTTATATTACTATGATAATTTACCAATCATATTAATGATAATGTTGCACATATTCCAAATGCTTATACAGATTAGATGTTGAAAGAAAAATGGGAAGGGAGGACTTTCAAGATGGCCACCTAAGAACAGCTCAGGACTTCAGCTCCCAGTGAAAGTGCAGAGGGTGAGTGGACGCCGTATTTCCAGACGAACTCTTATTGCCCACAGACCAGGAGATACCCAGGCAGAGGGGTCGCCAGCGTCGCAGTCCCAGCCGGTGCGGCTGTTCTGGCCCCCGCGGGGCTGATTCCGCCCACGCGGCTGCTGTGACCACTCCCTGTTGCTGCCGTTCTCCGTAAAAAAGCCACTGGTCTGGGAGCCCTCTTAGCTGGCGAGCAGAGCCTTGAGACGGCAGAATAGCCCATTCATCTGAAATAGCGAGTCAGGCCAGGAGATTCCTAGGCAAAAAATCCGCCAGGAGCCGGCGCCGCGGTTCGAGCCGACTCCGTGAGTCGCAGCACGGGAGATCCCGGCGCCTTTTCAACAAGCGACCGGAACGCGGGGTCGTTCAACTTAAAAGAAAAGACTCTGAGTCAGGGAGCCAGGTGATCAGGCTCGGTTGGTCCCACCCCTCCACCCCCAACAACAACGAAAACAAAAACAGTAATTGGAAACCCTCTGGGTTGAGCCCTTCAAACCAAGCACAGCTGAACAGGGACGGTCCGGCTCCGTGGGGGAGGGGCTTCCGCCATTACTGAGACTCTCCACCGCTACGGAGGCAGGCTGCTGTTGCCGAGGCAACCCGCCGTTGCCGAGGCAACCTGCCACAACAGAGAGAGTCCCCCATAACAGAGGCGGGGCCACCATTGCCCAGACAGTTCTAACTACGCCCATATAAAAAGGACTACAGGGAAGAGCTCAGGGCAGCTGGGCGGAGCCCACAGCAGCTCAGCAAAGCCCCTGCGGGCAGGCAGAGGCTAGGCGTGCTGCTAGCTGGGCGGGTCCGACCTGAAAAAAAAAAAAAATCAAAAAAGGCAGTAGTGCAACGGAAACTCATAAAGCTCCAACTCCCTGGGACAGAGACAGACAACAGGTGGATAAACCCACAAAAATGGGTAGAAACCAGCGTAAAAAGGATGAAAACTCCCGAAACCAGAACACCTCTCCTCCTAAAAGGGATCACAACTCCTCACCAGCAAGGGAACCAGACCGGATGGAGAAGGAGGGTGATGAAATGACAGAATCAGACTTCAGAAGATGGGTAGTAAGAAACTACAATGAGCTAAAAGAACATGTTCTAACCCATCGCAAAGAAAATAGGAACCTTGAAAAAAGATTGGACGAACTGCTGACGAGAATGGACAGCATAGAGAGGAGAATAAGTGAATTGATGGAGCTGAAAAACGCAACACGAGAACTTCGTGAAGCATGCACAAGCTTCAACAGCCGAATTGACCAAGCAGAAGAAAGGATATCAGAGGTCGAAGACCAACTCAATGAAATAAAAAGAGAAGGCAAGAACAGAGAAAAAAGCGCAAAAAGGAATGAACAAAGTCTTCAAGAAATGTGGGACTATGTGAAAAGACCTAATCTACGTCTGATAGGTGTACCTGAATGTGATGAAGAGAATGAATCCAAGCTGGAAAATACTCTTCAGGATATTATCCAGGAAAACTTCCCCAACCTAGCAAGGCAGACCAATATTCAAATCCAGGAAATACAGAGAACACCACAGAGATATTCCTCAAGAAGAGCAACCCCAAGGCACATAATTGTCAGATTCACCAGGGTTGAAATGAAAGAGAAAATTCTAAGGGCAGCCAGAGAGAAAGGTCGGGTTACCCACAAAGGGAAGCCCATTAGACTCACAGCAGATCTCTCAGCAGAAACCCTACAAGCCAGAAGAGACTGGGGGCCAATATTCAACATCCTTAAAGAAAAGAACTTTCAACCCAGAATCTCCTATCCAGCCAAACTCAGCTTCATAAGTGAAGGAAAAATAAAATCCTTTGTGAACAAGCAAGCACTCAGAGATTTCACCACCACCAAACCTGCTCTACAAGAACTCCTGAAAGAGGCTCTACACATATAAAGGAACAACCAGTACCAGACACTCCAAAAACACACCAAATGGTAAAAAAGCAGCAACACAATCAAGAATCTGCATCAACTAACCAACAAAACAGCCAGGTAGCATCAAAATGACAGCATCAAATTCACACATAACAATACTATCCCTAAATGTCAATGGACTAAATGCCCCAATCAAAAGACACAGACTGGCAAATTGGATAAAAAGCCAAAACCCATCAGTGTGCTGTATCCAGGAAACCCATCTTACATGCAAGGATACACAAAGGCTCAAAATAAAGGGATGGAGGAAGATCTACCAAGCAAATGGAGAGCAAAAAAAGGCAGGAGTTGCAATTCTCATCTCTGATAAAATAGACTTTAAAGCAACAAAGATCAAAAGAGACAAAGAAGGACATTACATAATGGTAAAAGGATCACTGCAACAAGAAGAGCTAACGATCCTAAATATATATGCACCCAATACAGGAGCACCCAGATACATAAGGCAAGTTCTTAATGACTTACAAAGAGACTTAGACTCCCACACAATAATAGTGGGAGACTTTAACACCCCATTGTCAATATTAGACAGATCAACCAGACAGAAAATCAACAAGGATATCCAGGACCTGAACACAGACCTGGAACGAGCAAACCTAATAGACATTTACAGAACTCTCCACCCCAAATCCACAGAATATACATTCTTCTCAGCACCACATCACACCTACTCTAAAATTGACCACATAGTTGGCAATAAATCACTCCTCAGCAAATGCAAAAGAACAGAAATCATAACAAACAGTCTCTCAGACCACAGTGCAATCGAGTTAGAATTCAGAATGCAGAAAATAACTCAGAACCGCACAGCTTCATGGAAACTGAACAACTTGCTCTTGAATGTTGACTGGATAAACAATGAAATGAAGGCAGAAATAAAGATGTTCTTCGAAATGAGAACGAAGACACAACATACCAGAATCTCTGGGACACATTTAAAGCAGTCTCTAGAGGAAAATATATAGCAATGAGTGCCCACATGAGAAGAAAGGAGAGATCTAAAATTGACACCCTATCATCAAAATTGAAAGAGCTAGAGGAGCAAGATCAAAAAAACTCAAAACCTAGCAGAAGACAGGAAATAACTAAGATCAGAGCAGAACTGAAGGAAATAGAGACACAAAAAACTCTTCAAAAAATCAATAAATCCAGGAGCTGGTTTTTTGAAAAGATCAACAAAATAGACAGACCACTAGCCAGATTAATAAAAAAGAAAAGAGAGAATAACCAAATTGATGCAGTAAAAAACGATAAAGGGGATATCACCACAGATTCCACAGAAATCCAAACCATCATCAGAGATTATTACAAACAACTCTATGCACATAAACTAGTAAACCTGGAAGAAATGGATAAATTCCTGGACACCTGCAACCTCCCAAGCCTAAACCTGGAAGAAGCCGAAACCCTGAATAGACCAATAACATGGTCTGAAGTCGAGGCAGCAATAAAGAGCCTACCACCCAAAAAAAGCCCAGGTCCAGATGGGTTCACAGCTGAATTCTACCAGACATACAAGGAGGAGCTGATACCATTCCTTCTGAAACTATTCCAGACAATCCAAAAAGAGGGAATCCTTCCCAAATCATTTTACGAGACAAACATCATCCTGATACCAAAACCCGGCAGAGACTCAACAAGAAAAGAAAATTTCAGGCCAATATCCATGATGAACATAGATGCAAAAATCTTCAATAAAATACTGGCAAACCGATTGCAACAGCATATCAAAAAGCTCATCCACCATGATCAAGTAGGATTCATCCCGGGGATGCAAGGCTGGTTCAACATACGCAAGTCCATAAACGTAATTCACCACATAAACAGAACCAAAGACAAAAACCACATGATTATCTCGATTGATGCAGAGAAGGCTTTTGACAAAATTCAACAACCCTTTATGCTAAAAACCCTCAATAAACTAGGTATTGACGGAACGTATCTCAAAACAATAAAAGCTATTTACGACAAACCAACAGCCAATATCATACTGAATGGGCAAAAACTGGAAGCATTCCCTTTGAAATCTGGCACTAGACAAGGATGCCCTCTCTCACCACTCCTATTCAATATAGTACTGGAAGTTCTAGCCAGAGCAATCAGGCAAGAAAAAGAAATAAAGGGTATCCAAATTGGAAAGGAGGAAATCAAATTGTCTCTATTTGCAGATGACATGATTGTATATCTGGAAGACCCCATCATCTCAGCCCAAAATCTCCTGAAACTGATAAACAACTTCAGCAAAGTCTCAGGATACAAAATCAACGTGCAAAAATCACAAGCATTCCTATACACCAGTAATAGACTTCAAGAGAGCCAAATCAAGAACGACCTGCCATTCACAATTGCTACAAAGAGAATAAAGTACCTAGGAATACAACTAACAAGGAACGTAAAGGACCTCTTCAAGGAGAACTACAAGCCATTGCTCAACGAAATAAGAGAGGATACAAACAGATGGAGAAACATTCCATGTTCATGGTTAGGAAGAATCAACATCGTGAAAATGGCCATACTGCCCAAAGTAATTTACAGATTCAACGCTATTCCCATCAAGCTACCAATGACCTTCTTCACAGAACTGGAAAAAAACACCTTAAACTTCATATGGAACCAAAAGAGAGCCCGCATAGCCAAGTCAATTCTAAGCAAAAAGAACAAAGCGGGAGGCATCACACTACCGGACTTCAAACTATACTACAAGGCTACAGTAATCAAAACAGCATGGTACTGGTACCAAAACAGAGATATAGACCAATGGAACAGAACAGAGGCCTCACAGGAAATACAACATACCCACAACCATCTGATCTTCGACAAACCTGACAAAAACAAGCAATGGGGAAAGGACTCCCTGTTTAATAAATGGTGTTGGGAAAACTGGCTAGCCATGTGCAGAAAGCAGAAACAGGACCCCTTCCTGACACCTTACACCAAAATTAACTCCAGATGGATTAAAGACTTAAACATCAGACCTAATACCATAAAAACCTTAGAAGAAAATCTACGCAAAACCATTCAGGACATAGGTGTAGGCAAGGACTTCATGACCAAAACGCCAAAAGCAATGGCAACAAAAGCCAAAATAGACAAATGGGACCTAATCAAACTCCACAGCTTCTGCACGGCAAAAGAAACAGTCAGTAGAGTGAATCGGCAACCAACAGAATGGGAAAAAATTTTTGCAGTCTACCCATCTGACAAGGGGCTGATATCCAGAATTTACAAAGAACTAAAGCAGATCTACAAGAAAAAAACAAACAAGCCCATTCAAAAATGGGCAAAGGATATGAGCAGATACTTTACAAAAGAAGACATACAGGAGGCCAACAAACATATGAAAAAATGCTCATCATCACTGGTCATCAGAGAAATGCAAATCAAAACCACATTGAGATACCATCTCACACCAGTTAGAATGGCGATCATTAAAAAATCGGGAAACAACAGATGCTGGAGAGGATGTGGAGAAATAGGAACACTTTTACACTGTTGGTGGGAATGTAAATTAATTCAACCATTGTGGAAGACAGTGTGGCGATTCCTCAAGGACCTAAAAATAGAAATCCCATTTGACCCAGCAATCCCATTACTGGGTATATATCCAAAGGATTATAAATCATTCTACTACAAGGACACGTGCACACGAATGTTCATTGCAGCACTGTTTACAATAGCAAAGACCTGGAACCAACCCAAATGCCCAACGATGATAGACTGGATAGGGAAAATGTGGTACATATACACCATGGAATATTATGCAGCCATCAAAAACGATGAGTTCACGTCCTTCATAGGGACATGGATGAACCTGGAAACCATCATTCTCAGCAAACTGACACAAGAGCAGAAAATCAAACACCGTATATTCTCGCTCATAGGCGGGTGTTGAACAATGAGAACACATGGACACAGGGAGGGGAGCACTACACACTGGGGTCTGTTGGGGGGAAATGGGGGAGGGGCGGGGGGTGGGGAGGTGGGAAGAGATAGCATGGGGAGAAATGACAGATACAGGTGAGGGGACGGAAGGCAGCAAAGCACACTGCCATGTGTGTACCTATGCAACAATCTTGCATGTTCATCACATGTACCCCAAAACCTAAAATGCAATAAAAAAAAAAAAGAGAGAAAAAAAAAAAGAAAAATGGGAAGGCCTATAAGTTAAACGTATTCCCCATGCTTACCTTAAAACCACCCCTAGAAATACGTTGCAGAAAAATATGAGCCTTCAGTGGATATGCTAACTAAAATCACAAATCTTATTATTTTCCTTATAATGGTTAATGTCATAAGAGCAATATAAACCAATAATAACTCGGCAGGGCATGGTGGCTCATGCCTGTAATCCCAGCACTTTGGGAGGTTGAGGCGGTGGGGGAAGGGGTCACGAGGTCAGGAGATCGAGATCATCCTGGCTAACATGGTGAAACCCTGTCTCTACTAAAAATACAAAAATTAGCTGTCTGTGGTGGTGCACGCCTGAGTCCCAGCTACTAGTGAGGCTGAGGCAGGAGAATCGCTGGAACCCAGGAGGCAGAGGTTGCAGTGAGCCAAGATCATGCCACTGCACTCCAGCATGGTGACAGAGCAAGACTCCATCAAAAAAAATAAAAACCAAAAAAACAAAAACTCAATAAAACATTATTTCTCATCTCAATAAATGTCACACTCTGAACAATGCATAACTCTACATAACATCCTCCCTGACATTAGATTTAGCTATGAGTTCTTTTACATAAAATATATGTTAAGCAACAGGAATTAGCAGAACTGGATTCTAGGCTACCTCTGCCACCCAGTAGCTGTGACCATAAACTATCAATTCAAACAAATAAAAGGTGTTTTAAGCCAGGTACTGTGCCAGGTGCTAGGGATACAAACAGAAATAAACATAGTCCAGGAGCCTGGCACAGTGGCTCATATCTGTAATCCCAGCACTCTGGGAGGCTGAGGTGGAAGGATCACTTTAGGTCAAGAGTTCAAGACCAGCATGGGCAACATGGCAAAATCCTATTTCTACAGAAAATTTCTATAAGAAGCCAGGCATTGTGGTGCATGCCTGTAGTTTCAGCTACTCTGGAGGCTGAGGCAGGAGGAGCACTGAAGCCTGAGTCCGAGATTACAGTTAACCACGATCATGCCACAACACTCCAGCCTGGGCAACAGAGTGATAGCCTGTCTCTAAAAAAGAAAAAAAGAAGAATTTTTGGTAACTCCCAGTGAAAGCGCAAAGAACGAGAGGACGCCACACCTTCACATGAATTCTTGTCGCTTATGCACCAGGAGATTCCCAGCGGAGGAGCCCCACGGGTTGTCACCGGCGAGGCAGTTTTGCCGGCGCCTCGGAGCGACGGTTCTTGGTGCAGAGTCAGAAAAGCACCATCAATCTTAACGCCGCTGATTTAGTAGGCGCAGTGGGTTGCTCAGATTTCGGCGCTGAGAATCAGTAAGTTGGACGTCCACTCAGAAAACCAATTACAAAGACGGTTAATACAAAGACCACAGATGGATAAATCTACAACGAAGGGAAGAAAACAGCCAGAAAAGGCTGAGAATACCCAAGATCAGAACGCCTCTCCCTCAGCGGGGGATCACAGATCCTCATCAGCAAAGGAACAAGGCTTGATGGAGAACGAGTGTGTTCCAATTACAGAAGCAGGCTTCAAAATGTGGATAATGAGAAACTTCTGTGAATTAAAAGAACTTGTTTTAACCCAATCTAAAGTAACTAAGAACTTTGAAAAAAGATTTGACGAAATGTTAACAAGAATACACAATTTAGAGAGGAATATAAGTGAATTGATGGAGCTGAAAAACATAATAGGAGAACTTCGTGAAGTATGCACAAGTTTTAACAGCCGAATTGATCAAGCAGAAGAAAGGATATCAGAGGTCGAAGACCAACTCAGTGAAATAAAACAAGAAGACAAGATTAGAGAAAAAAGGATAAAAAGGAACGAGCAAAATCTCCAAGAAATATGGGACTACGTGAAAAGACCTAACCTGAATGTGACGAAGAGAATGAATCCAAGCTGGAAAATACGCTTCAGGACATTATTCAGGAAAATTTTCCCAGCCTAGTAAGGCAGGATAATATTCAACTCCAGGTAGTACAGAGAACACCACAGAGATATTCCTCAAGAAGAGCAACTCCAAGGCACATAATCGTCAGATTCACCAGGGTTGAAATGAAGGAGAAAATACTAAGGGCAGCCAGAGAGAAACGTCAGGTTACCCACAAAGGGAAGCCTATCAGACTTACAGCAGATCTCTCAGCAGAAACCCTACAAGCCAGAAGAGAGTGGGGGCCAATATTCAACATCCTTAAAGAAAAGAACTTTCAACCCAGAATTTCACATCCAGCCAAACTAAGATTCACAAGTGAAGGAAAAATAAAGTTTTTTGTGAATAAGCAAGCACTCAGAGATTTCATCACCACCAGGCCTGCTTTACAAGAGCTTCTGAAAGAACCACTACACATAGAAAGGAACAAACAGTGTCAGCCTTTCTAAAAAAATACCAAAGAGCATCAATATAATGAAGAATTTACATCAACTAATGGGCAAAATAGCCAGCTAATATTAAATGGCAGTATTAAACTCACATATATTATTATTAATTCTAAATTTAAATTGACTAAATCCCCCAATCCAAAGACAGACAGGCAATTTGAATAAAAAACTAAAACCCATCAGTATGCTGCATCTAGACCCATCTCACATTCAAGGATACACAAAGACTCAAAATAAGGGATGGAGAAGGATTTACCAACCAACCAGAGAGCTAAAATAAATAAATAAAAAGCAGAAGTTAAAATTAAGCAACAAAGATCAAAAGAAACAAAGAAGGACATTATATAATGATAAAAGGATCAATGCAACAACAAGAAGAGCTAAAGATCCTAAATATATACGCAACCAATACAGGAATACGCAGACATGCAAGACTTATAAAGAGACTTAGACTCCCACATAATAATAGTGGGAGACTTCAGCATTAATATTAGACAAATCAGTGAAACAGAAAATTAACAACGATATCCAGGACTTGAACTCAGATCTGGAACAAGTAAATGTAATTAACATTTATAGAACTCTCCACTTTAAATATGCAAAATATACACTCTTATCAGTACCACATCATATCAACTTAGAAGTTTAAACGAAATCTTGGTTGGCTCCTTGTTTGTTATTCTCTTCCCTCATTTTCTTTTATATCTCCATTATTAAGGACAATTATAGGCATACCCATATTTAGACTGCATTCTAGCCTGGGCAATAAAGCAATACCCCCATCCTCTCTCCCTCTTCCTCTTTCTCTTTCTTCCTCTTCTTTATTCTTTTTCTTTAAAAAACAAAACAAAACAAAACAAAAAACAAAAACCAAGCCCAGAATCAGAGGAGTCACTGTCTCCCACAGCAAGACGAGGGATGCTCTGGAGATGAGAAGGACCCTGGGGGAGCCAGACAGGCTGGGTGGGGACAAACCAAGGTAGAAGCTGCCAACTGGTGGCCCCAAGTCTGCTGCAATCCAGGGATGCATTTATTTTTTTGCACAATTTAAAAAAATTTTTTACTATTAACATATTAATCTGCTTTAGTCAAAGCTTTTTTTAAAAAAACGAAATGCAAACATTAAAAAATCAAAATTTCCCTCTCATGTACATTGCACCCACACATATGCACATGCACACACACAATCTAGATATCTGGCTTCTCCTGAAAGCTCAGAAGATTTGGCAACACTGGGTAGCCATTGGCTGGAGCTGACAGCAGCTGGCCTTGTGAAGGATGAACACCTGGGTCCCCACAGTCCCCACCCCTTGCTGTCCTTTATACCTGGCTCACTGATGTCATCCATCTGACCCTGGAAGGCACTGGGTTTCGGACCACTGACTCTTGGGTTTCAATGCTGCCATTCTCAGCTGGGGGCTTTCTCAGATAGGGTTCTTATCCTGGTGGCCATGGGTAAAATGTGAGGGAGCCTGTGAATTTGGATGGGTATACTAATCACATGTTTCTGAAATTTTGACATCTGAGACTTTGCCGGCCCTGGCGAGACTCCCCCTTGCAGGGTCAGACAAAAAAAAAAAAAAGAAGAATTTTTGGACATAGGATGACAGAAACATAATAAAAAAGCCATGGTCTCTGTCCTCTAATTGAGATGAGATTAATGACTTTTTCCTAGACTTGCTTCTGATTGCAGTTTAGGTCTCCATGAGAGGGGAGGGAAGGGTTACCAACACTTGCTGAGTACCTACAATACTGAGTACTTGCCCGGTATTTTACATATATCACCTTATTTAACAATAATCTTGATAAATAAATATTACGTGTTTCACAAAAGAATAACTTAAGGCTCACATAATGTTTTAAGGTTACATGACAGAACCTAAATTAGAACTCCAATCTTTCACCTACACGACACTATCTAACAAATGAGTAACAGCAATTCATTTCAACTTAGGCAACTCTGAAGGCTTCTTACAGCGAAAGTATTTAAGACACACCTGAAAGTTATGAAAGAAAAAAGCATTTGAGGCACAAGGAACAGCAGGGGTAAAAGTATAGTGCAGGGTGAGTATCAGGTACATTCAGAAGGTAACAAGAATGCTTGCATGACTTTTATATTGGAGAGACAAGCTTAGGAAACAAAACTAAAAGGCAGATGAGTGTTAAATCATGGGCTTCAAAATTTTGCATCATTTTCCACCAGAGAAAGCTCTGTGATCATCAACTGGTAATTACAGGTGTGAGCCACCGAGCTCCTGTCATCAGCTGAACTTCCTTCTTCTCTGACTTCAGGGTACTTAACATTAAACAGCATGAAGTAGGTACTGTTATGACCATAAACTTAAAGATGAGACACAGAGAAGGAAATTGCACAAGATCAGTCCATAAGCGGCAGAACTGGGACTTAAACCCAGGCAACCTGGCTCCAGAGCCTGAACTCCTAATCTGTGCTATGCTGCCTGTCCAAGGAACATCTTTGTTCTTCCCCCTATTAAAATGTGAGTTCCTTAGGGAGAGAATGAAAACAGGTTCTTGTTGGCTTTTATTGGTGGTAGAGGCTGGGGGTGAGTGGGAGGGTAGTGCATATTTTCATCCCCCTCACCCAGGACAGTTCCTGGGACACAGTAGACGTTTGCCAATATTTGTTGAGCTGAACTGGCCTCAAATACTCAACTAAGCTGGGCGTGGTAGCTCATGCCTATATTCCTTGCACTTTGGGAGGCTGGGGTGAGAGGATCACTTGAGCCCAAGAGTTCAAGACCAGCATGGGCAATACAGGGAGACCCTGTCTCTATTAAATTTAAAAAGGAAAAAAAAAAAAGAGCCAGGCATGGTGGTATGCACCTGTAATTGCAGCAATTCAGGAGGCTAAGGTGGGAGGAACTGGCACCTCAATAAGGAAATGTCTCCATTTTTTATGCTACATTTGTATACCACTTAGTGTGCACATACAATTTCACAGCTGACCCTCATTACAATACACGTTATATTAGCTTTACAAATGAGGAAAGAACGTTCAGAGAAAAAACAGACAACCACTGAGTGTTGGAACTGAGAAAAAAATTTAAGTCTCCTGACCTCTGGTCAAATCTCTCCATTTACGCCCCAATAATACCACGTCCTTAATCAAAGTTGCACATATCTGTGCGACTGGTCTTTATTTCCCCCAGTGACTGTAAACTCCATGAAGAAAAGGACTGTTTTTCCTGACCACTGTATTCCCGGTGCCCAGTAAGGTGTTTTACAAGGAGGTCAAGACTGCAGTGAGCTGTAATCATGCTACTTGCACTCCAGCCTGGGCAACAGAGCGAGAGCCTAACAAGAGAGAGACAGAGAGAGAGAGAGAGAGAGAGAGAGAGAGAGAGAGAGAGTGTGTGTGTGTGTGAGAGAGAGTGAGAGAGAGTGAGAGAGAGAGAGAGAGAGAGTCCGGAGAGTCTGCATTGTTCTTCCTATAGGTCAAGGATCACCAAATTATTCTGTAAAGGGCCAGACAGTAAATATTTAAGGCTTCGCGGCCATAAGGTCTTTGTCACAATTACTCATCTCTGCCCTTCCTGTGCAAAGGCAGCTACAGACAATTTGTAAACAAATAAGCATGCCTGTGTTCCTATAAAAGTTTACTTACAAAAACAGTGGGCAATCTGGCCCATGTGTGCCAGTTTGCTGACCCCTATTATACAGATAATAGGGCTATAGTAAGGTTTCTATAATCGAGTTTAGTAATCGAGTTTCTATAATCAAATATAGTAAGTTTCTAAATCGAGTGTTAAGATTAACTGATGACAATGTAACCAGAAGGAGAAGATCTAGGAGTTTCCATATTGAAACCAAAGTATGGTCCCTTTTATCTTTCTATAATCATTCTGGAACAGTGCTGTCCAATGGAGATACAGAGTAAGCCACGAATGTGAGCCAGGTATGTCATTTTAATTTTTTCCTTTTTTTTTTTTTTTTTTCAGAGACAGGGTCTCACTCTGTCATCCAGGCTGTAGTACAGCGGTGCAATCATAGCTCACTGTAACCTCAACTCAGGCTCAAGCAATCCTCCCACCTTGGCCTCCTAAAGTGCTGGGCTTACAGGTGTGAGCCACCAAACCTAGCCTATTTAAATTTTCTAGAAGCCACATTTAAACACACTTTTAAAAGCAGGTGAAATTAATTTAAATAATTATTGTATTTAACCCGATATACCCAAAATATTGCCATTTAACACACAATACAAAAATTGAGATATTTTACATTCTTTTTTCATAGTAAGTCTTCAAAATCAATGTGCATTTTCATACATAAAGCTCAACAATTCAGATAAGGCCTATTTCAAATGTCTAATAACCACATTTGGCTAGCGGCTACCATACTGTAAAGCATTAAAAGAATGATTAACTAAACCCACAGATTTCCATATGCAGCTGCTAGTTTGGGTACCATCTCCTTGACTGGCTTGCCATTGATTTTTGACCTAATTTTAAACTATATATACTACGGTTTCACATTACTGGCAACTCAATAAGACAAAGTCTTCATTTTTTATATTACATTTGCACACCACTTAGTTTGCACATACAATTTCACACCTGATCCTCATTACAATCACGTGAATACGCCATGTTATATCAGTTTTCGAAATGAGAAAAGAACGTTCAGAGACAGACAACTGTAGAGTGTTGGAACTGAGAAAAAAAATTTAAGTCTCCTGACTTCTGGTCAAATCCATTTACGCCCCAATAATACGCCCCTTAATCAAAGTTGCGCTTCACCTGTGCGACTGTTCTTTATTTCCTCCGATGACTGTAAACTCCGTGAAGAAAACGACTGTTTTTCCTGACCACTGTATTCCCGGCGCCCAGTAAGGTGTTTTACAAGTAGGCAATATCTACTGAATGAGTATTTACTGAATGTTTCTGATTTTCTCATTTTTAGTCGGTTAAATGTAACTTATTTTTTTAAAGTAACGTGAAGAGCCAAAGTACACCACCAAATTGGTAGGTTTTTAAAAGTTGAACTTTACTGCCAACATACTTCAAAAGAGACCGGGGGAAAAGGCTGGCAGCCAAGGCCAGAGTTCCAGTGCTGACTCTGCCATGAACTGTCTGTGGGCCCTCACGTAAACTTTTTTAACTTCTCTGGGTCAGAGTTCTTACCTGCCAAAAGGCAAGAGCAGGGCTGTAATCTTCACGACTCCTTTCGGAGCGAGGGTTCTGGCATCAACTCGATGTGAGCCGGTTTCCTGTTCCCTCACACCCTTCCTCCAGACCCCCCTACAACGCCCGACTTAGTGAGAGAGGTAGCCACGGGCCCTCTGGGTTCCCCATCCGCTTTCTAGGGGGCCGACAGGACACCCAGGTGCGAAGCGGGGCCCACTGGCCGGAACCGCCATCTTCCCCCATTGGCCGGACCCCAACCGCCACCCGCGGGCACTGGGGGACGCGGACCTTACCTCTCCTCGCAGTCTTTGCATTTCACCTGCAACGGGACTAGCTGGTGGAACAGAACTTGGCTCATGCTGGCTCGCTGCCCCGGCTGGTGTGCGGAAACGCCCAACAGGCCCGGCCCTCGAAACTAGCGAGAGAAACGTCCGGGTCCTGATAAAGTTTGAGTTTGGCGCTCGGCTTCTGCGGAGGAGGCGGGGAGAGACAAACGAGAGGAAGACGTAAGAGGCTTGGCCCTCGCCAGCCACCATCGCATTCTTCCGGTTCTGCGTAAGATACAGGGAAGGCGGTTATGGTAGTTCCGGGCATTAACCTGTATGGCAGCGGCTGAGGCCGCCATGCTTGTTAAGGGAAGAGGACCCGAAGGAAGCTGACAACTTTTCCTCTGGTGGCCGGATGCTCGACACCGGAAGCTAGTCCTGAGTTATGGCGACCTCCGCGACGTCGCCGCACGCGACTGGTTTTCCAGCTGAGGGTCGATGTGGTTACTATGTGGAAAAGAAGAAACGGTTCTGCAGGATGGTGGTGGCCGCAGGGAAAAGATTCTGTGGTGAACACGCTGGAGCCGCGGAGGTGTGGTATCGCCTTACTCTCTCCAGAGTCGGAAATAAGTATCCTGATGCTGTCGGTGTTGGAACCCGGCGCCTCCCCTCTTTGACAGGTTTCTGCTTGTGTCCCCTGGATTCTCCAGCTTTCACTTTAATAAACCCAGTTTTGCCCTCCTGACGGAACAATTATGAGTTCTAGTGATGAGAATTGTTTTATTTTACTAAGGAAAGCTCTAGCAGCGACCCGTTTATCTTGGATCGTAACTCATAGCAATGCTAGATATTAGTTTTACCCCAAGCTACCGCTCCGCCTTCATGCTGGAAAGTGGTCGTTTAGAAAAAGTAGTGATTGAGGTCTCGAAGGTTTCACTAATTGTGCTGTAGTTGTCATTTCATGAAAGAGAAGCACTTCTCAAGAATTCGGTTGGAAGAAACTTTCTTTAAAAAATTTGGACTTAACAAACAAACAAAAGTTTAGACTTGAGGCCGGGCACGGTGGCTCATGACTGCAATCCCAGCACTTTGGGAGACCAAGGCGGGCAGATCACTTGAGGTCAGGAGTTTGAGACCAGCCTGGCCAATATGGTGAAACCCTCTCAGTACTAAAAATATGAAAATCAGCCGGGCGTGATGGCGCGCAGCCTGTAACCCTAGCTACTTGGGAGGCCGAGGCAGGAGAATCGCCTAAACCTATTAGGTGGAGATGGCAGTGAGCTGAGATCATGCCACTGCATTCCAGCCTAAGTGACAGCCAGACTGAGTAAAAAGAAAAATTGTTTTTTACAATTTTTAAGAATGCAACTCTGCTGGAATGGAAAGATTTTTAAATATATATGAATTGACCTTTTACAATTGAGAACAAAGCATACAATTTTGATAACAGTTATGCATATAAATGTACTATCTAACACTGTATATTTGTATATCTGCATATTATTTTAGGATGGATGTGTATGTATATGTATGATGGGAAAATGAAAACCAGACGAGCAAAATGCTGATAGAAAAAGAGCATGTCTAATAGAGCTATAAAGAATAAACCAAAGACATCAGCATCTGATTCAGATCAACCTGGAATGTCCAGTATTATTTGAATTATTTTATTTCTTAAGCAGTTTATTCATCTAGACAATATCCAGTGCAGATCAGTCCCCTGACCTCCTTCATCTGTCACTCTCCGTCATAGCTATAGCCCACTTCCTATTTTGTTTTGACTGGCATTTACTGAAAGTGAAGCATACTGAAACAAGGACATTCTTGTTTTGGAGTATGAGAGACGTGACTTGTGGAAACTCTGAATTATGTCCATAGTTTTATTGACTGGTTTTGAGGGGACTGCCAAACATTTCTTGGTTAAAGAATGTGAGTTATGAAAGGAGAAGGATTTAGATTCCATCTTATCTAAATATCTGGATGGTGAATACAAATGGTGATGATAGTAGAATATGAATAAATCCTTACAAACCGATCAGTATTCCTAGAGAGGAACGACATGTTGTCATTAGTCCCTTGAAGAAAGACTACAAAACATAAGTGGGAAACACTTTTCGTGACTACTATCTGGTTTTAAATTGTGGCTATCCTCCTTAATCTGTAATTTATGATATAACTGGATTTTGTGTTTCCATCTTTTTTTTCTAAGTGTCATATATAGCTGTGATGACACCACTCATTTTTACCCAGTGATTTTTCGACTAGGACTGACTGATTTTGCCCCCAGTGGACAGTTGGTGAAATAAAGACATTTTGGTTGTCACAACTGAGGAGTATCACTGACATCTAATGGACAGAGACCAGAAATGCTGCTAAACCTCCTACAAAGCTTGGGGCAGACCCCTGCACTCACCTCCCCAAAAGACCAGCCCAAAATGTTGTTAGTGCCAAGACTGAGAATCCCTGTTTTAATTCAAATAATAAATGTTTAATGTCCTTTTTCCCCCTGTGCTACAGTTAGGCTTTCAGGGGTTAGAATAGTCTTTTACATGGAGGTTAGGATTTAAAGTCAGCAAATAAGGAAGAATTAGTATACAGTATTTGCTTTTCCTTTTATTGAATATACAGTATTTTCCAAAAAACATTGAAAATTTCTTAGCTTTCCCATAAAATTCAGTGTGAATAGCTTCATGGACATGCTGAGAGGCACATTAGAACACAAATTTTAAAAATAATAGCAGACATTTAGTCACCACTTACTCTGTGGCCAGCACTGTGCTAGGCAGTTTTGTTTTGTTTTTTAACTATTAGCTCACTTAATTTGTTCAAACTTCAAGAAGTAAGACATATTATTGTTCTCATCTTTCAGATGAGGCAGTAAGCCTATCAAATTAAGGTCATAGGGCCTGTAGCTGGTAGATAGAGCTGGGTGTAATGCCTAGGCAGTCTGGCTGGCCTGTATCTTAACTGTTAAACAATCCCTGTTTATACAGATTCATGTGGAATATTGGGTAGAATTGCCAATACTATCAATTTTTCTTTCTTTTTCTCAGTTCATATTGTCATGTGCCACATAATGACATTTCAGCCAACAACAGATCACATATATGATGGTGGTCTCATAAGGTTATAATACTGTACTTTTACTGTACCTTTTATATGTTTAGATATGTTTAGATACACAAATATTTACATTGTGTTACATTTGCATACAGTATTTAGTATGGTAACATGCTGTGTAGGTTTGCAGCCTGGTAGCCATGGGCTATACTTCATAGGCTAATTGTGCAGTAAGCTATACTATCTAGGTTTCTTCTCACAGTGATATTGTCACAGTGACAAAATCACCTAAAGATACATTTCTCAGAATATATTCCCTCATCAAGTGAGCCACAACTAGTTAAATCTATGTAACTTAGAAATAAACAGGATGTAACTAATACTAAAAAGTTGCAAAGCCAGTAAAATATAGCACATACCAAATGGTTAAAATACCATGTTTCATTGTTTTTAAGAAACTTTATTTTTACATTTTAACATTCTAAAATCAGGATACATCTTAAAATGCCTATGTCAATGGGCAGCATTTTCCAAAAAAATGGTAAGTATGTGAGGCAATGCATGTGAATTAGCTTGATTTAGCCATTCCACAATGTATACATATTTAAAAACATAATGTATTAAAACCATATACATAAAATACTGTATATTTTTATTTCCATAAAAAACACACTTACTTTTGTACCAACCTAATATGTGATAAATCTTTTTTTTTTTTGAGATGGAGTTTCGCTCTTGTTACCCAGGCTCGAGTGCAATGGCGCGATCTCGGCTCACCGCAACCTCCGCCTCCTGGGTTCAGGCAATTCTCCTGCCTCAGCCTCCTGAGTAGCTTGGATTACAGGCATGTGCCACCATGCCCAGCTACTTTTTTGTATTTTTAGTAGAGACGGGGTTTCACCATGATGACCAGGATGGTCTCGATCTCTTGACCTTGTGATCCACCTGCCTTGGCCTCCCAAAGTGCTGGGATTACAGGCTTGAGCCACTGCGCCCGGCCCTATGTGATAAATCTATACAACTATTTGTCAGTTTAAATAATTTAAAATGAAATAGGTAACTTTTTTCTTTCTTGGTTGTGCATAAAATGGTCATGCATATAAATAGTTGATGCTATCTTGGATTCCAGACACCACATGTAGGCCTTCTCTATAACCTATTTGAAACTATAGACCATTGTTTGTCCAAAGCAGTATTTGTTCATAATATATTTAAGCCAATTTATCCTGGATATTTTTTGTTGTTAAACCTTGAGACCTGATTTTGCCAACTTTTCATTATAGCCTTTTAAGGTTTCCTTACCTTGTTTTGCTATTACAGAGACACTGAAATTATATCTGGTATCTGTAAGCAATAAACTTGATATTTTATTTAAATAATATATCCCTTAATTTATTAGGAAGAAGATGCTCGGAAAAGAATCCTGTGTCCTTTAGACCCAAAACAGTAAGTATGGATCAAATATGGGTTTATTTTGTGCTGGAAACAGTAATTGGTGCATATCTCATTTGAAATAATTTTCTATTTAAATTTAGCACAGTATATGAAGATCAACTAGCAAAGCATTTGAAAAAATGTAACTCAAGAGAGAAACCAAAACCTGTAAGTGTTTGATTGGTAAAATTGAGCAGTGAAATGTGGTATATAATGCCTCAGTAGATGCTACACGTTGAATGGACTTGTTTCATAGCTGAGGAACCCAAACTCAGGAAGTATAAATTTTTTTTTTAAAGAGATAGGATCTCACTCTGTCACCCAGGTTGGAGTGCAGTGGCATGATCATAGCTCACTGTAGCCTTGAACACCTGGGCTCAAGCAATCTTTCCTCATCCTCATGAGTAGCTGGGACTATAGGCAAACAACACCACACTTGGCTAATTTTTTATTTTTTTGTAGAGACAGGTTCTCACTGCATTGCCCAGGCTGGTCTTGAACTGCCGGTGTTAAAGCAGTACTCCTGCCTTGACTAGCATTATACGCATGAGCCTCAAATCCAGCCAGAAAATACAAATATTTTTAAATTGGGTAGTAAGCAAACCTGCCTGACTTGTTCTGTAAGTATTTGTTTATTACACTGTACAATAAGGGTTGCCATGTGATCAAGGAGGTGACACATCATTTCTGTCTCCCAAGGGTGCTTGGTATTCAAGCTCCCTTGAAATGGTAGTCCAGGTAAAAAGGTAATCAGTGCCTCTGCTTCTAAGACTTGTAGAAAATAGAGAGACTAGGGGATGATGTCTTACAATAGCACCTCTCAGTTGCTTTGACAACAAAATGCTCCCATACGTTTCCGGATGCTTTCCAATTGAGAACCACTGGGCCAGATTGCATAAAAACTTAGAAAGGATTTTTACTTTAAGATGGTAGGGAAGAAAAATGATGACCCTCACTACCACCACCTACTTAGGTCTTAGCCCCTTTAATAGTGAGAATATTGGCATTGTTTGCAAGTATCTTCCTTACCTAAGTGACAGGTTTCAGTTAAAGCAAGCAACTGTAATACGTGTTCTGAGAAAAGTTTGAGAGAATAGATAAGTTTATTAAAAATGGAAAACCCTTGGGTGAATTTCACTGCATACCAGCACACAGTGGCAAGGACATGGAGAAAAGCAGTGATATGATGAGACAGGAGAAAGAAATGCAGAGCAGTATGTTTCTGGTTCACTATGTAGAGTAGGACACTTGGAACACAAGTAAAGGCATATCACTGTTCTGTTTTACTTTGGGAAACTGGCGAGCAATTTTTAAAAATTTTGTATACTAAATAAAAATTAGTTGGTTATAAATTTGTCCAATATAAATAGTTTGTACATTTAAAAATCTAATCTACAACATAAGTTACCTGGAGCACTCTTGGCAACCATTTTGAACTATACAGTATGTTAAATTCTAATACTTAACAACATTTTCTGTTATAGTTTTTTTTTCAGTTATCCATTAAAACATGGTAATTCTGCAGTCTTCACTCATTCCATTCAATCACCAGTTTCCATTTGCTGTCCATATAGGTAAAGCTAGCAACACACTGTCCATCCATATACGTAAAGCTAGCAACACACAATCTGTTTATCTAAGTAAAGCTAGCAACACACAATCAGGATGTTACCTTTCTGCCTCCATGTAACAAAAGTCCATTTACTACACATAATGTCCCCAAGAGTTATTTTCACTTTTGAAACAGGATTTGTAGAAACAGTACTGTTTCATTCATCTAGATCTACACTGTTCAGTATTGCAACCACTAGCCACATATGACTGTTTAAATTTGAATTAAAACTAAATAAAATTAAAAATCTATTTCCTCCGTCACACTAGCCATATTTAAGTGGCAACCATATTGGCCAGAGCAGATATAGAGCATTTCCATCATTGCAGAAAGTTCTGTTGGACAATGGTAATACAGATCCTTACCTAGAATCTGTATCTCTGAAGCCGGACTACAAAGATTTCATTGTTTGTTTGTTTATTAATTTGTTTTAGAGACAGAATCTTCCCATATTACCTAGGCTGCTCTCAAACTCCTGGGCTCAAGGAATACTGCCTTGGCCTCCCAAAGTGCTAGGATTACAGACTTGAGCCACTATGCCTGGCCTCATTATGCTAATTTAAATAACTAGTGTGACAGGACATTTATATTTTCAAGTTTTAATTAATATTTTAAAATAGAAGAAGTAAGACTTACTGTCATAATATCTATATCTTATCTATCTTTGGTAATGCTGCATGTTTGATAAAGCAGCATTGTGTAGTTAGTACTTTGCTGTTTTTGCTTTAGCGCTATAAGACAAAATTGCTATAGTTCTCAGTCTATGCTGTAAACAGCCTATGCTGTAAAAATTTTAATAAATGTTATAAATGAATTTCTTTACTCTGTAAATGCTTATTCAGATAACCAGCTCACTAGGATATAATATCCATGAATACGTATTTTTGTTCCTTTTGTTATCTACTATGGTGAATGCCCAGTACCTAAAGCAAACTAGGTACTAGAGTAAGTACTAAATAATGATTTAATGAAGAAATGAATAGAGGAAGGGAGGATGGCAGGTAGAGAGCAGGGGATGAAGGGAAGAATCAGTGTTTTAGTTTAATTTTTGTGAACTTCACATTATTAACAGTTCTTTTATGGTTTTGTTTTGTTTTTGTTAAGGATTTCTATATTCAAGATATTAATGCAGGCTTAAAAGATGAAACAGAAATACCTGAACAATTAGTAAGTACATTGATTTAATATTTAATTTAAAAGGTATTTATAAGCTCTCTTCAGGTTGTGAATAAGCCATGTTCTAATTTTTGTTTCAAATAAATCTGTTTTTAATTTAGAATGCATTTTCCTGTAGACTCAATATTATTAGTGATTGTTAGTTCCCAAAGTAGCTCATGCCCCATAACAAAACAAGCTACAATGTGGCCCCAAATCCCCTTTGATTCTTGAACCCTTCTGAGCCTAGACTTGTTCTTGATCTTGAGGAATTTAGGAGAATTAAAGTAGCACAACAAAGACTGAGTAGAAGTTTAGCAGTTGGATAGTTCTGATGGCAGCTTAGGCAACAGGCTTGATAGAGAGAAGAATCTAAGCTCTCATGGGAATTGCCCAATTGGTAAACCTCTATTCAGTTTCTGTCATGCTACTTTAAAGCAGTTTTTGGCTACATTGTTTAGTTTTATTTTTGTATATAGGTTCCAATTTCTTCTCTATCTGAAGAGCAGTTGGAAAAGTTAATTAAGAAATTGAGAAAAGCAAGTGAAGGTAAGACTGCCTAAAGTTGCAAGTTCAATTATTTTAGAGTAATTAGGTGGTATATGAGTTGATACCATTATGGTTTAAAATATGTTACTACTGTTGTTCAGAATCCTACAATTTCATGATTGGCTGCTTAAGCTGTTGTGCTTATATTTGTCACAGGTTTGAATTCAACACTTAAAGATCATATTATGTCCCATCCAGCATTACACAGTGCACTTAATGACCCTAAAAATGGTGATTCTGCAACCAAGCACCTGAAACAGCAGGTATGTATAGGCTATAGTAACTACTAAACATGGCCTTTGTTCATTCGTTAGAAGTGTTTTAAATGTAATTATTAATAAGATTTTATTTTGTTTACCTTTCAGGGTGCCAAATATTTCCATTTCAAAAAATATGTATAAACATATGTAAAAAGTTGAGGGCATGGATATGATTCTGAGTACCATATATTAAATATTTAAAAGCAAGAGAGAAAAATTTAAGTCAAATAGAAATTATCACTGTAAACATACTGCCTTACATAGAAATTACCTTGCTGTTTTCCCATTTGAGCCAAATGTGTTCGCTCTAGTTTATAAAATAATCTTGTGAAGTTTGCAGGCTTCTATTTTAGGTAACATTGAAAAATTAAAGTTACTTGGTCCAAGAAGATGCTTTGTTGAGTTTGGAGCGGGAAAGGGAAAATTATCTCATTGGGTTGATATTGCCTTAAAAGATGCTGAAAAAGTTCACTTCATCCTAGTAGAAAAGGTGACCACAAGATTCAAGGTAAGTGAAACCATTGCTCTATGTTAGTAACCAAACTTTGTTTTCATTTTTCATATTCAGGAAAAACGTGATAGAAACATTTCTTAAAGAAAAGGCAAGGCAAGGCATTTTCTTTATCTTTTTGTTGTGGCTTTTTATTGGTTCTAATTGTATTTATGACTCAAATTGAGGGTGAATTTTTTTAATACAAGTTTTGATAGTCCATTGATCTGAGTTCTTAAAATTATTTGCAGAGACAGGAAACTAGAAAGAGCCAAGCTGAAGCTAGGAGTTAAAAGACTTGGGTTCTACTCCTATCTTTACCACTTGCCATTCATTCAGTAAACAATTATTGAGCATACTGCCAGGCCCCACCCAGGCTGGAGTACAGTGTTAGTATCAAGGCTCACTGGAGCCTTGACCTCCTGGGCTTATATAATCCTCCCATTTCAGCCTCATGAGTAGCTGGGACTACAGTCACACACCACCATGCCCAGCTAATTTTTAAAAATTTTTATGGAGACAGGGTTTCACTTTGTTGCCCAGGCTGTTCTCAAATTCCTGGGCTCAAGCCATCCCCCCCTAACTTCAGCCTCCCAAAAGTGCTGAGATTACAAGTGTGAGCCACTGTGCCCAGCCACTCTATTAGGTTTAGAAAAGAGACTCAGGAAAATACATAAATGATTGTAGTAAAGTGTTAACATACGAAAAAGGTCTGCACAGAGTATGGCGTGGTTTCAGAGAAGGGATTGACAAGTTTTATTGCAGGGAAGAGATGGAGAATAAGTACACAGAAAAGGTGATGCTTGAACTAAATCTTGAAAGGTGAATTAGTGTTTGATAGGTTAAGAAGTATTGTAGGAAGCAAGAACAGTATAACTAAATGCCTGAAATAACAGGAAAGTATGGAAACATTTATGTATAATGGAAGTATATAGTGAAGCAGAGTTCAGCAATGATGAGACTAGGGAGGATGGCTAGCCTGTAGACAGTCTCATATTTTATGCTAAGGAAGGGTTTTGACTATGCTGCTGTCTGGTGGGGATACAATAGAAAAAAGATTTAGTTCTTTGCTTTGAAGAAGCTTATGTCTGGTGGAGCAGACATATATTTGTGTTCGGTATGCTAAGTGTGTTTTGATGATACTAAGTACCCAGTGCTATGGGAGCGTGAAGATAGAACACCAGCCTCAGTCTAGTGTGGGTCATAGAAGTTTTCATAGAAGTGACAGTTGAGATGAGATTGAAATAATATGTAAGAGTTAGTAAAGTAGAAAGGAATTTTTCAAAGTTTCTCCTAGCAGTACCATTAAAACTATTTTAGAAGTTTGATACTTAAATAGAGAGGTTAATAATAAGGATAATTTTTGTCCAACAATCCAAATAAGAAAAAGACCAGCGCTAAAGCTATTGCATTAGGATGGAGAGAAGGGCAAGAGTATGAGAAATGTTAAGAGGTTGGAAACCAGAAGAGTTGGTGATTTATTAGTAATTGAATATGAGAGAGAAGGAGTCATCTTGGGTAGCATTTTTATGGCTTATGTGACTAAGTGGTGCTCTTTCCTGAGATAAGGAATAAAGGAGGAGTAAGAGGAAGGATGGTTTTGGAGACAGAAATAATGCTGAAGTAGAGCTTTCTAGTTCACATTTGAGTGTGTGTCTCATGCTCTTTGGGGAAGCCTGAGCCACAAAAGTAGATCAGTAGGTCATGGGTACACAGGTATAGATTAGAATGGTTGTAATCTTTCAGGAGAGTAAGAAGAGGAGCAAAAATAGTATACTAGAAGTGACAAAGATAAAGGAGCTAGCACGCAATCTTAGATAATATCACTTAAGAGCTGTGAACTTCAGTTCTTTTGTCAGTGAATTGGGAATTTTTAGAGTTAAAGGAAATAATGTATATATAATTGATAAACATTTCAAATCTTTTTTAAAAAGTGATATTTTGAAGTTCTTATCAAAGAATATACAATCTAAATTTTTAAATATATTCTGTTGCTCTGGATTTTGAAAACAAATAGAAATCTTTTTATTTTCATAAAACTTTTTTAAATGTAAGAAGTCATTATTACAATAATGTTCCATTTGTGCAGGTGGATGGAAAACACAGAAAGAAAAACTCAGTGTTTGAAAGACTTCAAATTGATATTCAACACTTGTGTTTGAGTAAGTTGTGTAACTTTCCATTGCTCTACAAATAAGTCATAGTTGTTTCAAACTCTGAGGGTTGCTTAGAAATCCAATCATGCAGAACAGTGCTTCAGGGAAAACAGTAAAATCAATCCATTGTTAATACAGAATGTTTTATATAATGTTTAAATAGATATAAATTGAATTAAGGTTGAAAATTTTTTAAATTTTCAGTATCAGATGGAAATGAAGTATTAGGAAAGAGTTTAAAAGTTTTTATAATATGTACTTATGTTGTTTCTTTGTCCTGTTTAAATTAATATTGAATCTGTTCAAACTACAAATTAGCCTTCTGCTTGCAGTTAACATGACTTACCTAAACCATTGAAGAAAATGAGATAGTTCTCTGCCTAGCTAATAGGTAAAAGATACTTCCTAGAATTTTAAATTGTACAAAAGAAAAGAAGTCATCACTGTGGGATTGACATTCCTTACACAAAACACACACATGGACACACACACACACACACACACACACACACACGAACACTCCTCAATCTCTGTAGTGCCTTTTTTATACCTTTTCTATTTTTCAGATTATCCGAAGAAAATAATGGAAACGTCTTTGCAATGTCTTCCATTCACTAATTTTAATCCAACCATGAAAAGCAACCTAGCATTTGTATATAAATCACTGTATTTAAAATTATTTAACTGAATATATTAACTTCCTGATGTTATGAACCCTAAACAAGTTTTTATATTATATGTTGCGTTCTATAAAGTGAGAATTTTTTGTTTGAGTCTCTTTCAGGCTAAAATTCAGAGACTCTAATTAGTTACTTCTTTTGGAAAGCCACACTAATATGCAACCTAATTCTCATTTCCATTTCAGACAAGATTCCTGTGCTAAGAGAAGGAAAACTACCTGTGGTAGGAATTGGAAAGCATCTGTGTGGTGTGGCGACAGGTATGTAAACATACTAATAATATTTACATTGATGCATTAAGTTTTGGCCTAACCTGCCCCAACCATATCAGTGGTTGATATCTTATGTTTGCATAAGATATGTTTTGAATAGATATCTTATGTTTACAATTCACTAATCTTTATAGAGCACTGGCCCTGTATTTTATTAGATGCATAGCATTCCTATTTATCTGCTCGTTTTGGCCATTTTGCAGGATGAATTAAGAGTTTTGTATGTAAATACTGCATCACATTAGACCTTAAAGTTCTGTCCTTGGGCTATATCTCAAGCAGAAAAAGAAACTCAAACCATTTATGGAAACTGTATGATTCTATCCAGAAGCTACTGATTATTTTAGAGTAGTTGCTTAGAAAGAACTCAGAAACTTCTCCCACTAGAAGACTATTGTGTTTCAGGATTCTGAGGGAAAAGAAAAAGGTAAACGTTAGACAAAAAAAAAAAAATATGTAAGATGTCGTTTAACACTTTGATCCATCAGATTTAGCATGGTAAAGTGGAAACAGCATGTGCTTTGGAATCAGATAGTCTAGCTTTCGGCTCTGTTGTATAACGTTGTCAAATTACTTAACCTTTCTGAGCTTTGGTTTCCTCATCTATAAAACAGATATTAATATATTAATAATTTACTGGGTTGCATGTAAAATGTCTGGCACATAACGGTGATCAATAAATGTTAATTATTGTTACATCATCTCCTAACTTTTGCTAGTTTCATCATCTACTCATATGGGTCACTTGAGCATCCATAGATATTATTCATATTGGCTGGAAATGGCATTGAGTACTATATATTTGTGTTGGCCTTTGTAGTTTTTAAGACTATAGTCATGTACCACATAACAATGATTTGGTCAACAATGGAATGCATGACAGTGGTCCTGCAAAATTATGTCATATTTTTACTGTGTCTTTCTGTATTTAGATACACAAATACTCACCTTTGTGTTACAGTTACCTACAGTATTCAGTAACATGCTGTACAGGTTTGTAGCCTAAGAGCAATAGGCTATGCCATATATCCTAGTTGTATAGTAGGCTACACTACACCATCTAGGTTTGTGTAGTACTCTCTGATGTTCCCACAGTGAAGAAATCACCTAATGCATTTCTCAAAACATATACCAATGGTTAAACGATGCATGACTGTACTTTCACATGCTTTGTCTCATTTAAGCCTCATAAAAAAGTCTAAAGTAAACTAGTTCCATCCTGGGGGTAGGAGGGAATACACTCTTTTGATCTACAGTGGCCATTTCTCATGTTCCACATAATTTTTTCCCCTGATTCACTGTATCTGAATCTTCCTTTCATCTCTGCTGCAGTTAAAATTCTGAAATTGTGTTTTACCCTTCTTGAGATTCTGTTTTCTCTTTTGCGATACTTTTATTTACTGGTTCATCCCCTATATCTATGTCATTCCTTCTGTTTATTTCACAGTCTCCTTCCACTTCTGTCCTTTAAATGTTAATATTCAGGTCAGGCACAGTGGCTTATGCCTGGAAACCCAACACTGGCTTTCCCTCCCTCCCTCCCTCCCTTCCTTCCTTCCCTCCCTCCTTCCCTCCTTCCTTCCTTCCCTCCCTCCTTCCCTCCTTCCTTCCTTCCCTCCTTCCCTCCCTCCGTCCCTCCCTCCCTCCCTCCGTCTCTCCCTCCCTCCCTCCCTCCCTCCGTCCCTCCCTCTGTCCCTCCGTCCCTCCTTCCCTCCGTCCCTCCTTCCCTCCTTCCCTCCTTCCTTCCTTCCTTCCCTCCCTCCCTCCCTCCGTCCCTCCCTCCCTCCCTCCGTCCCTCCGTCCCTCCTTCCCTCCTTCCCTCCTTCCCTCCTTCCTTCCTTCCTTCCCACTAAAATGTAAATGTAGGTGAATAGTTTTTCTATACAAGTAATTTTCTCAGCTAACGTAGGAGAAGTGAGAGACAATTCAGTAATTGGGTAAAAGTCCTTCAAATTGTAGATGTTAAACTTCAGATAGTTTTATTGGGAAGTAGGCTTTATGCAAAATAAATCATTAAAAAAAATTGAGAAGATAGTAAGAAAAGATCAAATTTGAACCAAGTTGATAATTCACAATAGAATTATTAAAATATAAAGGTTTTTGCTGTTTTTATTGTTGGGTTTTTAAAAACAGTACTGCTTAATAAATGTAAAAAATATTTATTTTTAAAGATGATGTGGTTGGGGGGGCCACATAATTGTGTTTGCAGATCTTGCATTACGATGTTTGGTTGAAACCTGTGCTGCCAATTTTGAGGAAAGGAATGAAGAACCTTTAGCCAAACGCATAAAGAATGATAAAACAGAAAAAGAAATTTACACTTTGGCCAAGGAAGGAAATGAAAAAAATGTCCCAGAGAAGTGGAACCCTGTGGCTGGCATTGTTATTGCACTCTGTTGTCACCACAGGTGTGATTGGAGACATTATGTGGGCAAAGAATATTTCAGGGCTCTAGGCCTTGGAGCAGTGGAATTCCACTATTTCCAGCGAATGAGTAGTTGGGCAACTTGTGGGATGCGGAAAACATCTTCGGAAGCCTCAGATATTACCACAAAGAGACAAGATAATCAGAATGATGATAGTGAAGAGCATGATGATGGAGGATACAGAATCACAGATGACGGTGCTGATAATTTGCCTGGGTAAGAGACTACTTTTGTAATGCAGGACACTAAAAGAGAAATAATTGTATTATTACTGTACTTTATTTTTGGATGACTATTATCAACAATTCATGAAAATGTATTTTATCATCTAATTTTAGAATAAGCTAAAATATATATGTCTCATTGTGATCATAAATAAATGGGTTAGTTAACAGTCTCTCAATAAATAGAAGTGGCAAAAATAATTTTTTATAAACTTTTGCAAAATTGTAACAATGTTTTGTGTGTGTTTATTCAATTTAGGCTTCTTAGTATTGAAGAAAAGAAGAAAATAGGGCATCTTTGTAAATTGCTGATTGACCAAGGTCGAATCCAGTATTTGCAGCAGAAGGGATTCAGTCCTGCTTTGCAATATTATACAGACCCTCTGGTGTCTTTGGAAAATGTTTTGTTAACCGCTTTACCAAATCATTCTTCATCACCAGAAACAACTGCCTAATGGAAAAGAAATTTGTGCATCATCTGTCTTCCACCAAAAAAATTTTTTTAATTATATTTTTATATTCAAAATATATACTTTAAATAGCAGATAATATGAACTTTAAAAAATGCTGTGGCCTCATTAAACTTTGGTAATAGCTTTTCTTTTTACTTCAGAAGTCCAAACATTAGAGAATTCACCAAAGTAATCCTCTTTAGAAGGGCATCTTGAATTATATTACTCATCCGTATTTATGGAGATTGGTAAAGTAGTTGAACAGATGACTTGGTGATCTGAAACATACATAACATGTCAACACATAATTAGCATATTAACTTTCTATTTGCATTAATTTTGGAAATTTATTTTCCTTTGATTTTATTTACTATTTTTTATTTCTCAAGTTCAAGAGGTAGTGATCGATTGTTTGTGACAAGGGTGAATCTGAGAGTTTGACTTATATGTGGACATTTCCCCCTACAGATCTGGAAAGCACAATTGTGATTTTCTCAAATGCAAACAAACTCAGAGATGTTCACGATTAGTTAATGAAGTCACCTTCCGATTTCCAGAGCCATACATGTATATATTGTCAGAATCTGTCTGTGACAAAAACAAAACTGAAGAGCTGTTTTTAAAGAATAAAGATTATTTCATTGGATAATTATCTAGTTAGAACTTCCAGAAAGATACTTACAAACATAATTCACAAATTAAATTTGAAATTTGAAATAACTTCTGAAGTTGATTAGCTATCTCATTATCTTTTATCAGGTCATTTTTTACATATATAGGCACAAACAATAAGTATGTTCTCTTCTGTTTGGGAAAATGATTTGGAATGAAGTAGAAATTAGGTAATGAAACCAAAAACCTTCTTAAATTTAGGCCTTATTTAACTCATGACTGGTTTCTATGCACAAACAAATATTAAACCAAACATATGGTAGGACTGTTATTCACTTCTGCATCTTATCCCTATTTTGCTTCTGCTTTTATTTGTAAAAATTATCTTAATTGTTGGTACATTTGCCAAGACAAAGGTTCAGAATTACTAATTTTAGATATTATGATATTCTGAGATAACTATTTTTATCCTGTAGTTCTATGATCACATGATTTGTTATAAGAAGCCTAGCCAATTTAAAATTCCTGACTAGTCTAGTCTCATATGTCTTGTCAGACTGCCTAGGTTCAAATTCCAACCCTACCATCTTTCAGTTGTGTGACCTTGGGCATGCTACTTAATCTCTTTGTGCCTCAATTTCCTCCTCTTAAAATGGGGATGATGTTGATAACAATAATACCTACCTCACAAGGTTGTTGTGTGAGCATCAAATGAGATAACATAAGTAAAATGCATAGAACAGTTCTAAGCACAGAGTAACTCAATAAATATTAACTAGTAATAGTAACGGTAATAATTTGTGAATCTATTTTTAATAACATAATAGGCAGGCTTTGATTTTATTATCTCTTTGTTACCTTCTTTTTCCTTGTTATAAGTTTTATGTCAAATACTATTAAAGTAAAGTAGTTTGATTATTTAAGTTAATCACTCATGTCCCCAATCAAGGGAACCTAAATGAAGATATTATATCATCAGATAACCTTTTTTTGTGCCAAGCAATACTAATTTGTGTCATAAAATTTGTTTTGCATCATTCAACAAATTATGCCCAGAAATAAAAGATATTCTGCAACAGGCATAATCTCATTTATGTTTCATAATATATACATACACATCTGACAATTATCATACAGAAACAGTTCTGTGGCCCATTTAGCTTAATGCTACGTTTCTGACAATGGTATCAAGTACCTTAAGGGAAGTTAAGTTTGTCATCCAACATGCCAGCCTTAGGTCAGGATTATTGTTTTCCTAACTGTTCATTTGTCTTCACATATCATGAGAAAGTGACCGTGTGGGATATGCATACAGCTATTTCTTGACCTGCAGAAGATTCAGATTCAACAAACTCCTTCTTGAACTTTAGATTTACCTATGCAATTACCACATCTTGCATGTTCCACAAGTGCATCAAATTTACTGATAAGGGCATGGCACGGTGGCTCATGCCTATAATCCCAGCACGTTGGAAGGCTGAGGCAGGTGGATCACCTGAGGTCAGGAGTTCCAAGACCAGCCTGACCAATATGGTGAAACCCCATCTCTACTAAAAGTACAAAATGAGCTGGGCATGGTGGTGCATGCCTGTAATCCTAGCTACTCAGGAGACTGAGGCAGGAGAATCGCTTGAACCCAGGAGGCAGAGGTTGCTAAGTGAGCCAAGATTGCACCATTGCACTCCAGCCTGGGCAACAAGAGAGAAATTCCTTTTCCAAAAAAAAAAAAAAGGAAAAAAAATTACTGCTAAAATTAGAAATCATCTTCTGCCACCACCTGATTCTACTCGCCGACCTATCTTCTGTACTTACTTATCCATCTTAGCATCACCATCTATCCAGATGCTCTCTGAACTAAAAGCATTTATTAGAAACTCCTTCCTTTTCTCATCTTAATTCAATTACCAATTCTGTCTCCTAATCATCTTTTCTGTATTCTCTGCTTTCCAAAACTAGGTCACAATTAGGACTTTTTTGCCTGTCTTCCCTAGTCTGTCTCCATGTTACTGCTTCCATGACATTACTACAAGAGATCTAATCACCATTTCCTAAACATCCTCCACTGAATGTTAGTAAAAATTATTTCCTCTAGCTGAAAAACTCTGTCATTGTCTTCTCAGTTATATTCATTTTTCAAACTAGTTGTTGCATTAAGTGGAACTAAAATCTACCTTTTAAATTAAAAACTTAACATTTTTAAATTCTAAGACCATGATTTCTATGACTATTGTTTCGTTTTTTATATTAACAACTAATTGTGTACTTTGTCCTCTTCTCCTGATCTTGGTTTAGCTTAAAGCTCTCCTTAATTAAAAAATAAAAGTAGTGTAATTCAAAATTATCAGAGATGAAGCGATTAAAATATCTCTATCAAAACCTCACACTTTAACTGTTGATTGAAATCTGTTCTCAGCCAGACGTGGTGGCATGCACTGATAGCCCCAGTTACTCTGGAGGCTGAGATAGGATGACCTCTTGAGTCCAGGAGTTCAAGGCTACAGTGAGTTCTGATTGTGTCCTTTTTTTTTTTTTTTTTAATTTTTTTATTTTAAAGATGGGGTTTCACCATGATGTCCAGGCTGGTCTTGAACTCCTGACCTCAGGTGATCCACCCACCTCCTCCTCCCAAAGTGCTAGGATTACAGGCATGAGCCAACGCGCCTGGCCAATTGTGTCTTTTAATAGCCACTGCACTCCAGCCTCTACATAGTAGGACTTCATCTCTTAAAAAACAGAACAACTAACAACTACAACAAAAAACTTTTTTTTTTTTTTTTTTTTTTTTTTTTTTTTTTTTCTACTTATGGAATGACAGGGAAGGTCAGTTCATAGTCAAACTGCTATGTGTGACAAGCTGGTAGAATGAGGTAGCAAAGTTTTTCAAATCACATCTTTACTCACTTGGTTTTACTTCAGGTGCTTAGCTAAAGGATTTATTTCCTTCCCCCACTTGAAAGACTGCGTATCTTTACAACCTCTCTCTTCATTTCGTTTTTTTTCTTCCCATGTTGACTAAGATAACAGAATTTGACAGAAAACTTAAGATGGAATGAGAAATATATAAAGAAATTAATCAAGAGGCAAAAATTAGTGATATACACATTACTCTACCAAAAAAGAACATTTGATCTGTGTTATATACAAATCTTATACCTGCTCTTCTCCTTGACTCCTGTATGTATGTGTGCATAAACTGAAGACCAAATAATTCCCGTTCCTCTTCTTCATCTATGCCTTCATTGGGAGGAAGTGATACTTCCAATTTCAGTGGGTTGTCTCTGAAGTTGACAAACCTAGCAGTTCATCAAAAAACAGTATTTTTATAGGTGTCATGGAAGTATACATCTGTTTCCCTGGAGAAAGGTCAAATGATAATATACTAAATTACTCTTTTTTAACTGGTTTCAATAACTGAACACCTTGGTGAGATGTGATATATCTCAGGAATCTTTATGGTTTTTTCCTAAGAGAAAAAAAAATACCAGCTTTAGACAACTTATTTTCAAAGCTTACAAAAACAACTATTACTCTAGTCGCACAGGTTGGAGTGTAGTGGCATGATCTGGATTCACGGCACCCTCCATCTCCCGGGTTCCAGTGATTCTTGTGCCTCAGTCTCCCAAGTAGCTAAGACTAGAGGCACACACCATGGCGTCCGGCAAATTTTTGTATTTTTAGTAGAGATGGAGTTTCGCCATATTGGCCAGGCTGGTCTCGGACTCCTGGCCTCAAGTGATTACCTGCCTCCACCTCCTAAAGTGCTGGGATTACAGGCATGTGCCTCTGCACCCGGCCTACAGCGTATATGTAATGCAGTACAGCTTAACTTCTAAGAGTAATTTTAACATCTTAAATATAAAATTAGTGCTATGGACTTAGTTTCTGCATATTTATATACCTCCATCTTATTTATCATTGTGTCTTCACCGCCTACTTCAAGGCAGGTAATTGTTGAATAAATGAATTATTTTGTTATGGAAGTTTTGGGTTTTAGTGGGTCTTCTCTTCAATGTCAGAAGATTAAGCTTTGGAAGAAAAATACTTGGAGCTCTCAAAATGGATTAAAATTTAAATGTCACATCTGAAACAGTAAAAAATCCTAGAAAAAGCCCTAGGAAAAACTTCTGGACATTGGCCTAGGCAAAGAATTTATGATGAAGACCTCAAAGGCAAATGCACCAAAACCAAAAATAGACAAATGAGATTTAATTAGAAAAAATGCACAGCACAAAAATTAATCAACAGAGTTAATAGACAACCTACAGAATGGGAGAAATTATTTGTAAATCTGGCATCTAACAGAGGACTAATATCCAGAATCTACAAAGAACTCAACAAGAAAGAAGCCAACCCCACAAGCGGGCAAAGGACGTGAACAGATGTTTCTCAAAAGAAGACGTACAGGCAGCCAACAACCATGAAAAAATGTTCAACATCGCTAATCATCAGAGAAATGCAGATTAAACCCACAATGAGATGCCATCTCACACCTTTCAGAATGGTTACTATTAAGAAATTTAAAAAAACAACAGATGTTGGTGTGGATACAGAGAAAAGGGAACAACACAGATGTTGGTGGGAATGTAAATTAGTACAATTTCAATGGAAAACAGTAAGGCAATTTCTCAAAGAACTAAAAATAGATGTATCATTTGACCTAGCAAACCTACTGCCAGGTATGTACCCAAAGGAAAAGAAAACTTTATGTTAAAAAGACACCTGTACTCATATGTTTATCACAGCTCTATTCACAACAGCAGTTATGTAATCAACTCAAGTGTCCCTCATCGGATGATTAGATAAAGAAAATGTAGTATACATACACCAGAGAATACTATGCAGCCATAAAAAGGAATGAAATCATCTCTTTTGTAGCAACATAGATGAAGTTGGAAGCCATTTTCCTAAGGGAAATAACTCAGAAAATCGAATACCGCATATTCTCACTTATAAGTGGGAGATAAACAGTGGGTACACATGGGCATAAAGATGGATGTAATGGACACTAGCAACTCCAGAAGCGGGGAGAGAGAGGGAGATGAGGGTTGAAAAATTACCTACTGGGTATGATGTTCACTATTTAGGTGATGGATATACTACAAGTCCACACCTCACCATTACACAGCATATGTCCATGTAACAAACCTACACATGCAATCTAAAATAATTTTTAAAAGAAAAAATAATTGAGAGGGTTTGATAGTACTTAGTAAAAAGTTATATCTAGTTCTATGTGTGTGTGTGTGTGTGTGTGTGTTTGTGTGTGTGTGTGTGTGTGTGTGTGTGTGTGTGTTTTAAAGAGATAGTTCTCTGTTTCCCAGGCTGGAGTGCAGTGGTGCAATCTCGGTTCACTTCAACCTTGAATTCCTGGGCTCAAACAATCCTCCAGGCTCAGCCTCACTAGTAGCTGTTACTGGTGTGCACCACCACTCCTAATATATTTGCTTTCTATCAGTAACATAGTGGTGTCCATTTGTACTTATTTAGGGATAAAATAATCACTTTTACTCTTTTGATTTTTTTGTGGTGAATGAAGTTTTTTTAGCTGTATAATTTTCATGAAAATGTCACCAACAGAAGACATTTCTTAAACCTGATAAATCCCAAACTGCTTTAGTCTTAAGGATTCTTTCTTGAATAGTTTAGACTAGTGTTATATGAATCCTATTCACAAATTATAGAATTTCAACATTGGAAAAGATTTTTAAATATCCATTCATATAAATAACTACTGAAATTTATTAATAATGATCTCTACATTACTTTTTTCTGCAGCCAGAAAGAAACATGTCAGTTTTGTGCCTACAAGTTTTTACCTCAGAGTTGCCATTTCTTCCATGCATACTGGAATATCTTGCAGTTTATTGTTGCTGAGAACAAGAGTACCCAGATTTTTCATATTGCTGATTGTTTCAGGCAAGCATGTTATATCATTTCGTTGCAGCCATAATGTATGTAGATTTTGCATTCTGAAAAAGTAAGGTTTCTGCAATTAATTACATATAATATGACAATATTGGTTTTGGCGTTTTAAAAAAATAATTTTAAGAGGCAGGGGTCTCATCATATTGCCCAGGCTAGTCTCTAACACCTGAGCTCAGGCTATTCTCCTGCCTCAGGCTCCTAAAATGCCAGGATTACAGGCATTAGTTACTGTACCCAGCCTTTGGTTCATATATTAAAAATCAAATAGTCTTTTAGAACATCTTTAGCCAGTATATTTACTGAGTTAACTGACATCACGTTACCTGGTTATTAGAGAAACTACATCAGGAAGTTAATCTCTACAGTACAACTCTCATTTCATATGGCAGTAGAAATGAAATCAACATATTCCAGAATTGTTTCAATATTCTCCTAGGATTTCTTGAAGAAGAGCTGCTGTAAATGTTACCTAATCTGAGTTAGAGTCTTAAAAGAACAATCAAATGATTAATATGCCCATTTATAGCAAAGCAGAATGCATAATACTTAACATTATGGACTCTGGGGTCTGGCTGCCTGGGTTTGAATCCTAGCTTGCCCACTTACTAACTTGAGCAAGTTAGCTAACATCTCTGTCATTAGTTTCTTCATCCACTTGTAAAATGCATAGAAGTGCTTGGCATGTAATAAGCAATGTGGTTATTGTGTCAAAATCTTGTTAATTTCTCAAAGTCAGATAGCCAATTTTGGCCAGGCGTGGTGGCTCATGCTTGTAATCCCAGCACTTTGGGAGGCTGAGGCAGGTGGATCACTTGAAAAAAGCCAGTTTTTTCCTCTTCCCAACCCTTTTTACTTACTTGGAACAAATGAACATATTCTGTTAAAACAGTGTATTTCAAACTAATTGGACCTATTGTGATAGAATATGCTTGAGATCCCCTTTGTCTTGCTATTTTTCTTAAGAGGTTTCAAGACATTTATCATTAGCATAAAGAGTTATTTATTTTACCTGTCTATAGTATCAGGAAGTTGTTCAAGTTTGTTGCTTCCCATGTCCAGCCACTCAAGGGCAGGCATGTTCAACACAGCAAGAGGGATTGTAGTAAAATGATTCATACTCAGATCAAGGTGAGTAAGTTTTAGCAGATTGCTGAGCTGAAGAAGAAAGCAAGGTTTTTCAAAATAAATGTCCAAAATGTAAACTACTAAAAGACTCACATTGGTACAGGAGATATTTCACGTCCAGGAATGTTCACATTTTACTTGGACTTTATTTAGTTATAGTAGTCCACAACAAATTAAAAACAAAAATAAAGCTAAATAACCCCTAGAGAAGTGGAAAACTCATAGAAAATTCATCTATTTGAAGAAAATTTATCTTCCATAATAACCAGGTTCCAGGGTTTATAGAATGTGCCTGGCAAAAGCTTTTTTTTTTGTTCCCCCTGAGAGTAAGCACCTATTATCATGTTTTTCTTTGATCCAGTAGCTGAGAATTTTATGGGAAAACTCAAAATTTAACTTCCAAATAATAGTGGTGGAGGAAAGGGGTAGCTCATGCTTATAATGCTAGCATTTTGGTAGGACAAGTCAGGAGGATCACTTCAGTCCAGGAGTTTAAGACCAGCCTCTGCAACATAGTGAGACCCCATCTCTATAAAATCATTTAAAAATTAGCCAGACATGGTGGCACAAGCCTGTGGTCCCAGCTACTTAGGAGGCTGAAGTGGGAGAATTGCTTGGGCCCAGGAGGTTGAGGCTGCATTGAGCCAGAATGTACTCCAACCTGGGCAAAAGGGTGAGACCCTGTCTCAAAAAAAAAGACTGGTTAATAGAGCTGTACAAAATCACATAGTTTTTATAATGATGGAGCCAACCCTAGGAACAAAAACATATGAATTAGAAAGAAAATATTTATTGGTCCTATTGTATGTGTAAAAAATGATCCATATGATTATCATTTTTATTGTATGCAAGGTGATGTGGTTCAGCTGTGCCCCAGCCCAAATCTCATCTTGAATTATAGCTCCCATAATTCCCATGTGTTGTAGGAAGGACCTGATAGGAGATAAATGAATCATGGGGTGGTTCCCCCCATACTGTTCTCATGGTAGTGAATAAGTCTCATGAGATCTGATGGTTTTATAAGGGGTTTCCCTTTTCACTTGGTTCTCATTCTCCCTTTCCACCATGTAAGACATGCATTTTGCCTTGATTGTAAGGTCCGAGTATGTCTTTATCAGCAGTGTGAGAACAGACTAATACACAATGGTATACATTTCATTGAACTGAACTACTAGAAGATATAATATATACATATATACTATATTGTATTTTCAAGAGCTGCAATTGTTGGTAACAAGTTTGCTGGTTTGGAAAAAAAAGTCTGACATACTATTCAAGATAAAGTGGGAGAAGGGAATAATCTTTCTATTTTATTTTATTATTTTTCTTAACTTTTATCTTGCAAAGTCATTGTTGTCAAAGCCAAAGCACCATGGAAACTTCTTAACCGATTCTAAGAGCATTAAATATTTTCAAAAAGTAATACAAATGTCCTTATTTTTATATGATCAATTTGGTTCGACCAATTACAAGATATCATACCAAATCAAAGTTTGAAGGCATTCCAGTCCCATTGCTATCACCACATTGTCTGTGCTTTATGATAACTCTTAATTCAAAAATCATTAAGTAATCACAACCTAGGCCCTGCCCTAAATTCTGAGACTATAATACAACTCTCACCCTGGCCTTCAAGGAGATCACAGTTTAACAAATGATGTCAGTACTGTGATAATAATGAAATTATCTTTTACACTAAATCTTTCTCCAATTAAAAACCTGCATTATACTTACAGAAATGGTTTTCCCTAAATATTTTTTCTGAAATACATAGAATTTTCTCATTAGTTTTGTTATTGTTAACAACCACACATTGAGAGGTCAACTACTGCAGATGGAAAATATAATCATAGGCATTTGTATCTTTCTAACCTCTTGTGGAAGATCACATATATCTCTGTTAACAGCCAGTTCTAGTTTCTCCAAGCTGGCACAATTACTTAGTTCTTTGGGGACAGTCTTGATTTTGTTGTAGCTAAGAATCAGTTCCTGAAGTCTGGTAAGCAGTCCTATAAAAAATAATATACAATAGAGAGGAGTTGGATATAAAATAATGTTTATAGTTACTAAGGTATTACAGCATAACTTACTTGCCAGTTTTGTATTGGCAAATTCACAGTTCTTAGTATCTTCCCTTTCCTAGTCTGTGTCCTGTCCTTTCTTCAAACAAGGAACAAGCTTATCTGTGCAATGGGGAAAAAAAAAAATCCAAAACTATTTTTGTTTTATCTACACAAAATCCTGATCAATTTTCTCTTAGGATTTTTTTCTCCCCATTTGAGAAATATTTCTGTTCTTTCCTAAGAGGAATAGTTGAGCCAACAATATTGTTTTGAGAATCTACAGGATATTTCCAAAGCAGGTTTTCTTTCATTGAAATCTCATCTTGAATCACCTGAGTAAATCCAGAAACTTGAATCCTCTAGAAGCTTCAATTTAGATTAAATGTTTAAAATTGCTCAAGGTTCAGGACTGTTAACAACACATTGTTAACTTTTTCTTTGGCTGTGTCCCCACCCAAATCTCATCTTGAATTGTAGCTCCCATAATTCCCACATGTTGTGGGAGGGACCCAGTGGGAGATAATTGAATCATGGGAGTAAGAGGTCTTTATTCCATGTATCCAAAAACAAAAACAAAAAATCTTAATAAAAAGCACATCTGTAGGTGGATAAAATAGCACAGGAATAAAAGCAATCTTTCCTACCAATCCCTGGAGGTATCTCTGAAATTGTGTTTCGAGATAAGTCTAACACAATGAGGTTCTGGAATCTTCCAATGAATTCAGGAATTTTCAGCAAACCAGTTCTATGAAGTTGCCATTCCTGTAGTTGATTCAGTTTCAGCAGAGAAGAAGGAAGGGTCTACAGTAAAAGAAATGATGGTCGTTATATATTACTTAAATTATTTTAGTATCATGCCACCCTGAAATGTGATATTTGACTTAGAAAAGCACTTTGGGATATTTGAAATTTGTTTTCCTTATTGGGTTACCTCCAAGTGCTTTGTGTAATTTCCAATTTGTAAGATCTTTACTTTTTTTTTTTTTTTTTTTTTTTTGCTAAGCCTTCAAACCCCAATCATAATAGAATAAACAAAAATATTTTTATCAATAAGGTACACACATAGGAGTATGTCCTGATGATTCTGTTATACAGTATTAGGCTTTCCTAAAGTACATATGTGTTATTGAAAATGAGACTGTCCAAAAGTCATTTCAATCAGTAATTCAAATTGCTTTTCCACTTCTGTTTTGAAATATAAGAATATTTTAAACGACGATTTTTTTTATTTGAGAATTTTAAGAGTTTCAACTATTCTGAACTCTGTGTCTTTTCCATTTCAGCCTAAAATAGCCAGAATAGAAAATAGAGGAGGAGCTAACCCTGACAAACACTGACATAAAACATGAAAACAAACACTGACCCAAGGGTTAGAGGCGCTTGTAAAAATTAGAGTATGCCTAATGTAATTAACCAACTGTGAGTTTGTGTGTAAGGGGGAGAAAGAGTATGAGTCAGGTGGTAGACCCAATGAAAATAATGTTTTCATTCCGTGAAGTTTTAACTGAGCATTTTTTTCTGAAAAACAATATTTTTATTAGGCAGATGTTCATCTTTTTACGGAAAATAAGTTGCTTATAAGAAGGATTAATAGGAGAAATATCACAAATGATTTAAGTTTAGGCAGGGTTGAAGCAAACTGAACTTTTGCAAAATAATTGTGAAGTGTTTCTTTTCAGTTGCTCATGTTGCTCAAATTCATTTGGTGTATTATTAAAATTAGCTTCTAAATATTCTGGTCTTAATTACACAGTCTCAGAATCATTCTCTGAACTGACCCACAAAATGCAAAATGTGGAAAATCAAATATTCTGTTAAAAAACTTACCTTCCATTCCTCTTTTTCTATCTTCAAAATGACTCTTCCATCTTCCCTGGTGACCTTTTCTCTTAGCTTAGTTAAGCTTACTCGTTCTTCCCAGATTCGCACTAGCCTAGGAGACCAGGAAATCATCTTAGTTCATAGGTAATGACATAAGTGGCACACACACACACACACACACACACACACACACACACACACTTTCATATATATTATATTTATAATATCATATTTATAATTCTCTATATATGAAACTCAGCAGAGTTTCTCTCTTTTGCCCAGGCTGGAGTGCGGTGGTGAGATCTTGGCCCACTGCCACCTTCACCTTCTGGTTTCAAGAGATTCTCCTGCCTCAGCCTCCCAAGTTGCTGGATTACAGTCGCCTGCCACCACACTCTGCTTATTTTTTGTATTTTTAATAGAGACGAGGTTTCACCATGTTGGACAGGCTGGTCTCAAACTCCTGACCTTATGATCCACTGCCTTGACCTCCCAAAGTGCTGGTATTACAGGTGTGAGCCACTGCACCTGGCCACACACACACACACACACACACACACACATATATATATATATATATATATTTAATGACCCATCAAAAACAACCTTTTGACTATTGGTACTTGGAATCAGACAAGAACTTGTTTTGCAATAATTATAAATATGATTAGTATCATAAATGCCCTATTTTTAAATTTTTTAAACAGTATCATAACTCTATAAATTTTATTAATAATAGCTTTTTTGAGATCTGAGTCATATACTATAAAATTATTTTTTAAAAGTACATAATACAATAAATTTTGGTATATTCACAGAGTAGTGCAACCATCATCACTATCTAATACCAAAACATTATATCACTCAAAGAGAAACTCCATGCCTGTTAGCAGTCACTCTCCATTCTTCCCCCTCATACCTCTTGGTAATCACTGATCTACTTTTTGTCTATTGATTTTCCTATCTCAGACACTTTATTTAAATGTGATCATATGATACGTATCCTTTATGTCTGCTTCTTTCACCTAGCACAGTTTTTTTCAAAGTTCATCCATGATGTAGCATCTATTAATACTTCATTCCTTTTTATGGCAGAATGATTCCACTCTGTGGATCTACCACATTTTGTTTATCCATTCATCAACTTATGGACATTGGGCTAATTTCACTTTTGCCTATTTAGAATAATGCTTCTATGAATAATGACATACAAATTTTTGTGTGACCATGTTTTTTCATTTTTCTTGGGTATATTCCTAGGAGTAGAATTGCTGAGTCATATGATCACTTTGTGTTTCTTTTTTTTTTTTTTTTTTTTTTTTTGAGACAAAGTCTTGCTCTGTCATCCAGGCAGGAGTGCAGTGGCACCATCATGGCTTACTACAGCCTCAGTCTCCCAGGCACAAGCAATCCTCCCACTTAAGCTTCCTGAGTAGCTGGGACTACAGGTATGCTCTACCATGCCCTGCTAATTTTCGTATTGTTTGTGGAGATGGGGTTTTACCATATTGCCTAGGCTGGTCTTGAACTCCTAAACTCAAGCGATCCACCTGCCTTGGCCTCCCAAAGTGCTGGCATTACAGGCATGAACCACTATGCCTGGCTATGTTTAACATTTTCAGGAACTGCTAAACTGTTTCCGAAATGGCTGCATCATTTTACATTCCCACCAGTGGCTTATCAAGGTTCTGCTTTCTTCACATCTTCATCAATATTTGCTATTGTCCCTCTTTTTAATTATAGCCATCTAGGGGGTGTGAATGGTAACTGATTGTGAGTTTGATTTGCATTTTCCTGCTGAGTAATCTATAGATACTTAATAGATTTTGTAATGGCTTACAAAGAATACAGTTCAACTTCAGAATTCAATTTCATGTTAATTTTATCTAGTCTTTTTTTAATAAAAATGTATAAAATCTTTGTCATTCTGAAACACATTTCTATTAATTTTTGATCTATTGCAAACATAAGAATTATATCAAACTAGAAAAATGCAAACTAGAAACTGGAAAACCAGGCACAGTGGCTCATGTCTGTAATCCCAGTACTTTGGGAGGCTAAGGTGGGTGGGTCATCTGAGATCAGGAGTTTGAGACCACCCTGGTCAACATGGTGAAACCCCATCTCTACTAAAAATACAAAAATTAGCCAGATGTGGTGACGCGTGCCTGTAGTCCCAGCTACTGGGGAGACCAAGGCAGGAGAATTGCTTGAACCAGAGAGGTGGAGGTCGCAGTGAGCTGAGACTGCATCACTGCACTCCAGCATGGGTGAGAGAGTGGGACTGTCTCAAAAAAAAAAAAAAAAAAAAAAAAGGAAACTGGAAACATTGCAAAGAGCTACTTCTATCCCAGAAAATTGTTCATGCCTGAAAAGGAGAGTAAGTTTAGAATTGAAAATTTTGAAATTTTAGCCTGTTAAAAGGATACATAATAAATATAAGCAGTCATTAAAGCATGAAGTTTAACTAATTTGAATATTTATTTGCCAGAAATCTCTTGACATCTGAGAGTTAATACATATATTTAGTAGTTTTGCACATTAACTGATCTTCAGCAAGGATTTTATTTTAATGAACAGAAAGCCAAAAGTAACAAAGTGTTGAATTTGCTGTCTTCATTTGGGTTCGTAAAACACTTCTTAGTAGCTGTGTATTTTAATCTATCACTTGCCTAAAATTTAACTTATCTGCCAACAGGTGCGCCGTAGCAGTGGGATATGTGTGGCCTTCTGATCTGAATAGCTAAGCTGCCCATAGATGTGGATAACTAAGAAAAAATATATAATGTCATTTATTCAATTATATCACTTATGATAAAAATAGAACTCTTGGCTGGGTGCAGTGACTCATGCCTGTAATCCCAGCACTTTGGGAGGCCAAGGCAGGTGGATCATGAGGTCAGGAGTTTGAAACCAGCCTGTCCAACAGGGTGAAACCCTTTCTCTACTAAAAATACAAAAATTAGCCGGGTGTCGTGCATACATATGTAATCCCAGCTACTCAGGAGGACGAGGTAGGAGTATCACTTAAAGCTGGGAGGTGGAGGTTGCAGTGAGCCGAGATCACACCACTGCACTCCAGCCTAGGTGACAGGCAAGACTCTGTCTCAAAATAAAAAAAAATAAAAATAAAAAACAATAGAACTATTCAAACAATGGACTTAATGGTTATTAATTAATTATTACTAAGAGAGAAATGAAATTCAGAGCAAGATTTAGTAAAAAGTACAATTAGAAATCTTATTCCTTGACCTTTAACTTAAGGAATTAATCAAGTAACCATTATAAGCCAAGTACTAGACATTGGAGATACAAAAAGGTCTGTCCTTGCTGAGTTTACAATCAGACTATTATTAGAAAAATCTATTTTTTTTTTCTGTAATGATTCCTAAATTCTTTCCGGTTCTGTATTTTTATGATCTAAGTCCAGAATGTACCATTTATTAATTTGGTTACCTTTGGCAAGACATCTCCCCTCTGTGGGCCTTACCTATAAAATTTCAGGTTATAATTAAATGATATCTATGTATTTTCCAGCTCAAATATTCTATAATTCCTATACTGCTTTTTCTAAAAAAATAAAAACAAAAAAATTGAGACAGGCTCTCACTATGTTGCCCAGTCTTGTCTGGAACTCCTAGGCTCAAGCAGTCCTCCCACCTCAGCCTCCCAGAGCACTGAGATTACAGATGTGAAACTGCTTATTTTAATCTTGCTTTTCTTTCATGTCTCTAACTGAAATTTTATAAGTCCACTGAAACCCTTTTGAGGCCGGGCATGGTGGCTCATGCCTGTAATCCCAACACTTTGTAAACCCAAAGCAGGTGGATCACTTGAAGTCAGGAGTTTGAGACCAGCCTGGCCCACATGGTAAAACCCTATCTCCACTAAAAATACAAAAATTAGCTGGGCATGGTGGTGTATGCCTGTAATCCCAGCTACTCAGGAGGCTGAGGCAGGAAAAGCACTTGAACTCAGGAGGCAGAGGTTCCAGTGAACTGAGATTGTGCCACCGCACTCCAGTCTAGGTGACAGAGTGAGACTCTGTCTCTTAAATAAATAAGACTTTAAAAAACCCTTTTATTGTAGAATAAGGCCTTTTTCCTATATTGCCATACCAACTGTTACCTAAGTACTTGATTTTTTTCAAGGATCTTGGCATCAAAAGGGAGAAAGAACAATTTCTATTTAAACTGTAGGCTTTTTTTCCTTTTATTTGTACCCAAAGCTTTAGCCACTTTTAGCTGAGAGAAGCAGCATTAGATTACATTTTTACCCTTCTTACCCCTTGCCTGTGTACAAACCACTTTCAAATCTTCTGCTTCTGTCTGCTTCCTTGCTACTCACTGTGATTTGCACAACAGCAACATCATTGTCTCCTGGGAGCTTGTTAGAAATCCAGACTCTTGGTCCTACTCCAGACTTACTAACCCAGAACTTATTTTAATAAGATCTCTGCGTGATTCCTATACAGACAAGTTTGAGAAGCACTGCTCTATTTAAGAGCAGAGTAAAAAAGAAGGGACATCTCTTTGGGTTACTTTTGGTCAGTTTAAAATGTCTATGAATTTTCCAATTAGCCTTTTTGCTGGGAATCAGCTTCTCTGTCTCACTTTAAAAGTTCTCTAAGATTCTTACCATTTTACATCAATTATTGCTGTTTATTTATTAATTTTTTTCTTTTGCTTTCTTTTTTTTTTTTTTTTTTTTTTTTTTTTTTTTTTTTTTTTTTTTTTTTTTTATGAGACAGTGTCTTACTCTGTCACCCAGGCTGGGTGCAGTGGTGTGATCATGACTTACTGCAGTCTCGACCTCCAGGGCTCAATCAATCCTCCTGCCTCATCCCTCTGCCTCCTAAGTAACGGGGACTACAGGTACATGCCACCATGCCCAGCTAATTTAACTTTCTTTTAGAGATGGGGTCTCGCTGTGTTGCCCAGTCTGGTCTCAAACTCCTTGGGATCAAGAGATTCTCCTACCTCAGCCTCCCGAAGTGCTGGGATTACAGGCGTGAGCCACCATGCCTGGAAAATTATTTATTTAGTCGCATTACAGGTTTTAAACCTAACCTTTGATCTCTAGACAATGTACTTTTAAAGTGGTTTATACTTAATTTTAACCATAAACCAAGCTTTATAATACTGTACAATGATTTTATAATGAAATTGTTTTAAGACTAAGGGAAAGGTGTTTTGAGAAACTACATTACATAATCTCCATGTAATGTTCCTAAAAGTAGAAGCTGATTGTGGTCTAGGGTTGTCAAAAGAGAGTTTGTAATTTCCCCCCTACATTTTTAAACAATCTCTAATTTTTTTTCCTCAAAGGTTATCAGAAAACTCTACAAATTCTAGGCCTAATCTTTATAATCATAGGGGTGTGTGTAACTTAACTTTTGGAAATTACATTTTGCTAACAGAAAATCCTCCTCCCTAATCATAAAATAGATGATGCCAAAAAAGAACAAGCAGTAAGGGCAAACTCGTTACTCTTACATAGAGAACTAACTTCTGAAATTTCTGAAATTAAATGATTCTTAATAATGACAAAGATCCCTTTTATCAACACTTTAGTCAGGCTCCTGAGTCCTCTGTTTGACCAGGCTTGACCCTGGGGCTTCCCTCTCTATCCTTGTAGAATCCACTTTGAACATAAATCTTGCTGTGTCTACACACTTACTAAGAACTAGGTGGGGACAAGTTTAAAAATACTTTTAAGAGAAAAAAGTATGCTCTGTCAGTTTAAGGGGAAATACTCCTTCCTTGATATCCTCCTTCAGCAATAATTCTATCAGGTCGTTTTAGCCAGAAACCTCATCCTTGATATTTCTCCTTAATAATTTTCCATCCACTGAATCTCACCCTGCTCCTGGGTTATATGTAAATGCCCACTTGCCCTTGTTCATGTGAGAACTGAGCCCAATCTCTCTCTGACTGTAAGACCCCATTGCAGTGGTCCTTATACCCCATTGCATGGCTCCCCTTGAATAAAGTCTGCCTTACCATCATTAGCACGTGTTCAGATAATTTTTTTTCTTTAACACTAGATACATGAAATAGGTGAAATTCTGGAGTTTAGAACCAAGTCATGATTCCTAACTACTGTTAAAAAAATGGTTAGGGTTTATTAAAGGTACTCTATGGGTCAAAAGAAGTTGGGGCATTAACAAAATAAAGAAAAAAGAGTAGTCTAGAGTCAGAGTTTTCATAACTGTACAATATAAACATAACACATTTCTTGAGTGTAGCTTTATGTAGAAATGATCCATCTGGGGAAATGTAAAACCTGAGGTGAATGTAGTGCTTACTGAGTCAGACTGCTTAGGTGTCAATACCAGTTTCACATGTATTAGTGGTGTGATCTTTGACAAGTTTCTTAGAACTGTTCCTCAGGTTTTCCATCTTTAAAATGGAGAAAATAATAGCATCTGCATATGGCAGAGATGTAACTCTTCTCTTCCTCAATAATGGACCCTGAGCCAGGTGTGCACCTATAGTCCCAGCTACCTAGGAGGCTGAAGCGGGAGGATAGCTGAGCCCAGAAGTTCAAGTCCATCCTGGGCAGCATAGCAGCAACCCAAGATCCTGTCTCTAAAAAAAGAAAAGGCAATAATAAATTCTCTAAATTTAACTGGGCATAAGACCTCATTTACCCATCCTCTTTTCATAGCTAGATATGGGTTATGTGAAGTTTTGGCCAGTGGGATGTTAGCAGAAGCTGCAGTGTGAGCAGCTTCCTGGAAGTGCAGCTTCCTCCTAACCAGAAACAAATATGATGGCTGCAATTGGTGTATCTAGTTTGGATCACGAGGGGATTTCAGGAATGAAAAACGTGCACAATTGAGCAACAAGATAGAAGAAACCAGGATGTCTGACTCAGTGGAGTGCTATTCCAGCAGTGGATCACTTATCAGAAAAGTTAACAGATCTTGTTTAAGCTACTATTATTTTTGATTTCCTTCTCCCACAGGGCAGTCTCATCCTGATAATGATCCTATATTTCAGCATGTTGAGGAAATTAAATGAGATAGTACAAATACAGTAGTTAGCAGAGTTCCTAGTAAACAGTAAGTGCACAATAAATGTCTGCTCGAGCCCCTTATCTATCATTGTTAGCATCAGTGTCGTCTTTATTAGCTTCTCTTGGGAAGAATGATTTTTCCCTGTCCAGATCTTTTGTTTTTACAGATATTTAGTGACACAAATCATTGCTTATCATTGCTTGCCCCTCACCCTTGTTTACTGGAAGAATACCAATTGTTTCCAAGTCCAAGTGTTTACCAAGTAATCCAAGTGATGTGGTTTGGCTATGTCCCCACCCAAATCTCATCTTTAATTGTGGCTCCCGTAATTCCCTCGTGTCGTGGGAGGGTCCAATGCTGTTCTATGGTTGTGAATAAGTCTTTCAAGATCTGATGGTTTTATGAGTTTTCCCTTTCTTTCTTTCCTTTTTTTTTTTTTTTTGTTGTTGTTGTTGTTGTTTTTGAGATGCAGTTTCACTCTTGTTGCCCAGGATGGAGTGCAATGACGCAATCTCAGCTCACTGCAACCTCTGCCTCCTGGGTTCAAGTGATTCTCCTGCCTCAGCCTCCCAAGTAGCTGGGATTACAGGCTCGCACCAACACTCTCAGCTAATTTTTTGTATTTAGTAGAGATGGGGTTTCACCATATTGGTCAAGCTGGTCTCAAACTCCTGACCTCAGGTGATCCACCTGCCTTAGCCTCCCAAAGTGCTGGGATTACAGTCATGAGCTACTGTGTCCAGCTGAGGTTTCCCCTTTCATTTGGTTCTCATTCTCTTTTTGCTGACTGCATGTAAGATGTCCCTTTGCTCTTCCTTTGTCTTCCACCATGATTATGAGGCCTCCTCAGCCATATAGAACTGTGAGTCAATTAAGTCTCTTTCCTTTATAAATTACCCAGTCTCAGGTATGTCTTTATCAGCAGCATGAAAATGGATTAATACACCAGGATGAATCTTAATTTGTCTAAACCAATCAGACAGTCTCATTCCCCTAGAAGGTAACTGGGTTAGATGTGTACAAATGATCGCATTCTGGCCAATGAGAGGTGAAGGAGAGGTTTTTGGGGGGACCCTCAGAGAAAGATTTTCTTACTCTTAAAGAAGAAATAGAAAAAAATCATTTCCACTCTTCTGAAAACATAATGATGATTGGCTGTGATGCCTGGAAATCCATCAGTCATCTTATAACAGTGAAGGAAGCTAATCTGAGGGTCAAACTGACCCAGAGATTAACAGTGGGAGGTGAAAAAAAAGCTGACTTTTAAAAGATGTTGAGGCTTTGGACTGACTATCTTTGGAACTGCCTTACTTCCCTAACACTTAAGCCATCTTTAGTTGAATTTTCTGTTATTTGCTGACACTGGAAAATAACACTTGCTAATTTAATGTTTAGAAAGAGACAGTGAACGAGAATTGTATGGAACTACATGAATATTTGAGGAAAGGGGCTGTTTTTGCAGGATTAGTTGAATACTTTTTGGAGACATCCAATCAGGAAAGTAGGTAAGATAAAAAGGAGGCAGAGGAAATGAGAGTGAAATAAATATAGCCCAAATCAAAGAATCAAGTGATCCAGCAGCCCTGGCTAGAACACACAGCTATTCAAATAGTTGAGAATCTAATGTACCTTCTACGGCCAAATATTGTTTTAGATCCTAGGGCATATAATCCTGAACATACAGTCCTAAAAATTAGACTATATAATACTAATCAAACTTTGAGGAATGTTAAACACAGTCGTATGAGGACATAAGGTAGCTACTATTTTCACATGTATTTTTTGTGACTCCTATCACATAGACAGATTTGAGTCAGCTGTTTCCTTTAAGCATATTTTGAGCTTTCAGTAAATAAAAATCTATATCAAATTCAATAATAAGGCATTTAGATGTTCTTTTTTATGGTGATGATAATATGAATTTTCACTAATTCAAAATAATAAATATGTTTTAGCATACTTGCATTGAAATTCCTTCTCTCGCTTCAGGTCTTCATTGTGTTTCTTTATTCTTTCTTCCCAAACTTCCTTTACAGCATTGACAGCCCCAGTACAAACCACATTTTCAGTCATGATTCCTTCACATTGTCATAGAGTCACCAACTTCATTAGGTTTTGAATAGCTGAATCATAGATGCCATTTCAGAAAGGACCTCCAGAGAAACAAAGCAATGTTTCAGACTGTTCACTGAGTACCATAAAGATCATAATAGTTAATATTTATAGAACACATTCCATGCTCCAAAAGTTATTTTATATACTTTACATGCCATATCATACTTAAAAATTCTCATAAAATACTATAATATAGGTACTTTTATTAACTAATATGTAGATGAGAAAATTAAGCTTTAAAGAAGATGAACAATTGCCTTTGGGGGTCTCATATCTAACATATGATCCTTTGTTATTAGGTAATTCACAATAATGAAAAACTGCAGCTAGTCTTCATGTCTAATTATAGGAAAATAGTTATATAATGGAAATTTTTAAAAGACTGGCATCTTGAGATATCAATCTAATCAGGATCCCATATGCACAAGTGGAAATTCAGTTAAGTGATTAGCATATTGGGATTCTTTCTTTTTGTGTAAAATAAATTGCAAATGGACAGATGGCAGTATTAAGGATTTTGATCTGAATTTCAGAAATGAGAGGAAAATAATAGGAGAATGGTTATGTAAATTATGGTAGGTATATTTCTTTTTTTTTTTTTTTTTTTTTCTTTTGAGACGGAGTTTCGCTCTTGTTACCCAGGCTGGAGTGCAATGGCGCGATCTCGGCTCACCGCAACCTCCGCCTCCTGGGCTCAGGCAATTCTCCTGTCTCAGCCTCCTGAGTAGCTGGGATTACAGGCCCGCGCCACCACGCCCAGCTAGTTTTTTTGTATTTTTAGTAGAGACGGGGTTTCACATGTTGGCCAGGAAGGTCTCGATCTCTCGACCTCGTGATCCACCCGCCTCGGCCTCCCAAAGTGCTGGGATTACAGGCTTGAGCCACCGTGCCCGGCCGATGGTAGGTATATTTCATGGAATGTCCTATGGCCTTAAAATAATCATAATGATTTTTTTTTACCAAATTAGCAATAATAAAATAATTTGATTTACGATTATTTAAATTATTTCCTTTCAAATTCAGGAATACACAGACATCCACAATCACTTATATTCAGCGTTATAGAAAGACTGTAATGCAAGTAAAGTAAATAGAAAGTAATGTAGTTGGAAAAGGAAGCAATGAAATTTGCAACAACATAGGGAAACAGACATTTTCTTTCATCAATGGTAGTATCGTTATATTCTGCATGGAGAGAAACTTGGTAATATCTAGCAAACTCACAAATGCTCATCCACACTTAATTTATATTTCAAATATTTTCAAAGTTATTTGCAGTGTTTTTATAACAGCAAAATATTGAAACAACCTAACATTTCATCAGTAAACTATAGTCTACCCATATAATGGGAAATTACATAGTTCAAAAAAAAGGAAAAGTATCATATATTCATATGCCATGATCTCCAAAATACATAATATGCCACAGTTTATCTATTCTAATGAATGTGAATATTTGAGTCCCAGAGCTTTGCTATTATAAGCAATAATGTTTCTAAAATTATCGTTTTGTCTTCTTGGTGTTCAAGTGGAATTATTTCTATTGGGTACATATCTAGAATGAGAATTGCTGGATCATAGTGTATGTACATGTTTCAATTTACAAGACAGAGCCAATTTGTTTTCCAAATTGACCGTGCCCGTTTATACTCTTACTGCCACTGTGTAAGGGTCCCCATCGATATACAGCCTCACCAACAAACTACTGCATAAAGCGATATCCCAGGATAGTCATAATTTGTACTTCCCTGATGACTAAGTGTTCCAAGTTAATATACAAGGATCATCCAATTAAAGAAAAGACAAAATCCTGAGTGTTGTTTATGAGAGCCATACCTAAAAAACAAAGATAGAGAAAAGGGGACAGTACAAGAATAGAAAAGTCCACTTCTAGGTATATACCCAAGAGAAATGAAAACATATGTTCTCACAAAATCCTGTACATGAATGTTGATAGAAACAGTATTTGTAATAGCTAAAAGGTGGAAACAACACAAATGGCCATTTGCTGATGAATGTATAAACAAGAGGTGGTATATCCATATAATGAAATATTATTTGGCAATAAAAATGAAGTATAGATACATGCCACAGTATAAATAAACGTTGAACAAAATTATGCCAAGTGAAAAAAGCCAGACACAAAAGACCACATACGTAATCTCATTTATAAGCAATGTCCAGAATATGCAAATCTATAGATTCAAAAAGTAGCTTAGTGGTACCCAGGTGTTTTGTAGAGGGGGAAATAGGGAATGACTGCTAACTGTACAGTTTTTTGAGTGATTAAAATGTTCTAGAATTAGTGATGATGATTGTACAACTCTTGAATATATTAAAAACCACTGAGTTGTACACTAAAAGAGAGAATTTATATATGAATTATATTTCAATTAATTTTTTCTTTCTTTTTTATTTCCTTTCTTCCTTCCTTCCTTCCCTCCTTCCCTCCCTTCCTCCCTTTCTTCCTTCTTTGCTTTTTTGAGACAAAGTCTCACTCTGTCACCCAGGCTTCAATGCAGTGTTGGGATCATGACTCACTGCAGCCTCAACCTCTGGGCTCAGGTGATCCTCCTGCCTTAGCCTCTCAGGTAGCTGGAAATATAGGCATGTGCCACCACGTCTGGCTAACCAATTAAATTTTTTGAGAACTGAGAAAGATGTACTATGGAAACACTAAGCAAAAGAAGGCTAGTATCAATATATTAATAACAGACAAAATGGACTTTAGGCACAAATACTTTCCAGACATAAAAGATCAATCATATAATAATGAACGATTCATTCCACAAGAAATATAAAAGAACTTTAAACTGTATACCTTTAATAACATGGCTTCCAAATATATGAAGGAAAATTGATGGAACTAAAGGGAAAAATCAAGGAATCCAGAATTGAAGTGGAAGATTTTAACCATTTTTTTCAGCAATTGATTGAACAAGCAGTTTAAAACTTAGGAAGAATACTGAAGATTTAAACTACACAATAAATAGATGTAATTAAATGATAAATAAAGAACTATATCCTACAATGACAGAATATATAATATTTTTTTAAAAAACACATGGAAGCTATCATAATGAAAAAGTCAAAGAAGCTATCGTAATGAAAATAAGAAAGCATTTTGAACTGAATTAATAAAAATATTACAAATCAGAATGTATGGAATATAGGTAATATAGTAGATGGAAATTTCTAGCCTTAAATATACATTTTAGAAGAGATGAGGCTAAAAACTTTACATCCATCTCAAGGAGTTAAAGAAAGCAAAACAAACCCAAAGAAAGCAGAAGGGCATATCATAGATAAGCACATACATGTATAAAATTTTTAAATGACACAATAGAATACAATAATAATAATCTAAAGTCTTTCCACCAAAAACTACTGGTCCTACAGATGACTTCAACAGCGATTCTACCAAGCATTTGAGAGGTAAAAATAACAGTAACCATAGCACAAACTCTTCATGAGAACAGAAAGGAAAGACTTCCCAATTCAGATTATGAGATTAGCATAACCTTGATACCAAACCTTAAGAATGGTAATTCTAGAAAGAAAAACACAGACTAATCTCACTAACAAATATATTATGGAGAAAAGTACTAAACAATATACTGGCAAATCATATCTGGTAATATATGAAAAAGAAAATACTGGCCCGGTACAATGGCTCATGCCTGTATTCCGGCACTTTGGGAGGCTGAGGCAGACAGATCACTTAAGGTCAGGAGTTCAAGACCAGCCTGGCCAACATGGTGAAACCCATCTCTATTTAAAAAAATACAAAAGAAGCCAGGCGTGGTGGCTCATGCCTGTAATCCTAACACTTTGGGAGTCTGAGGCGGGTGGATTGCATGAACTCAGGTGTTCAAGACCAGCCTGGGGCAACATGGTGAAACCCTGTCTCTACTAAAATATAAAAAATTAGGAGGTTGCAGTGAGTCAAGATCAAGCCACTGCACTCCAGCCTGGGCGACAGAGTGAGAATCTGTTTCCAAAAATATATAGAAAATGAAAATAAAAAATGCAAAAATACAAAAATTAGCCAGTCATGGTGGCATGCACCTGTAATCCCAGCTACTGGGGAGGCTGAAGCAGGAGAATCACTTGAACCCTAGAGGTGGAAGTTGCAGTGAGCTGAGATAGCACCACTACACTCCAGCCTGGGTGACAGAGCCAGACTCCATCTCAAAAACAAACAAACAAACAAAAACCATAAAACAAAGTAAATACATTATAGCCATGTTGGGTTTATTCCACAGATTAAAGTTTGTTTGCTTATCTTTGTTTGAGAAATCAATTAACATAATATTCTAAATTAATAAACTAGAAGAGAAAAAATATTATTCTAATAGATGTAGAAAATCATTACAATTTAATATCATGTGATTAAAAACAACTGTTAACATACTATAAATTTCTTTAACCTAACAAACCATATCTAATAAAAACCTGCAGCAATCGTACTTAATAGTGTAACAGTGAAAGCCTTTCATTTAAAATTAGAAGATGTCTGTTCTCACTACTTCCATTCAATACTGTATAATGGCTCAACCCAAAGCAAGAAGAGGCACCAAAGCAAGAAGAAGAAATAAAAGGCATAAAGTCTGAAAAGGAATAAAAAACAAGAGAGATCCAAGATGGCTGAACACTAGCAGCTCGGGATTGTAGCTCCCACTGAAAACGCCAAGAACGAGAGGACGCCACACCTTCACATGAATTCTTGTTGCTCACGCACCAGGAGATTCCCAGCGGAGGAGCCCCACGGGTCGCCAGCGCGACTCTTGTGACCGGCGAGGCGGTTTTGCCGGCGCCTCGGAGCGTCGGTTCTTGGCGCAGAGTCAGAAAAGCACCATCAATCTTAACGCCGCTGATTTGGTCGGCGCAGTGGGTTGCTCAGATTTCGGCGCTGAGAATCAATAAGTTGGACGTCCACTCAGAAACCCAATTACAAAGACGGTAATTATAAAGACTACAGATGGATAAATCTACAACGAAGGGAAGAAAACAGTCAAAAAAGGCTGAGAATACCCAAGATCAAAACGCCTCTTCCTCAGCAGGGGATCCCTGTTCCTCATCAGCAACGAAACAAGGCTTGATGGAGAACGAGTGTGTTCCAATTACAGAAGCAGGCTTCAAAACGTGGATAATAAGAAACTTCTGTGAATTAAAAGAACTTGTTCTAACACAATCTAAAGAAACTAAGAACTTTGAAAAAAGGTTTGACGAAATGTCAACAAGAATACAAAATTTAGAGAGGAAAATCAGTGAATCGATGGAACTGAAAAACACAATACGAGAACTACGTGAAGTATGCACAAGTTTTAACAGCCGAATTGATCAAGCAGAAGAAAGGATATCAGAGGTCGAAGACCAACTCAATGAAATAAAACAAGAAGACAAGATTAGAGAAAAAAGGATAAAAAGGAATGAGCAAAGTCTCCAAGAAATATGGGACTATGTGAAAAGACCTAATCTACGTTTGATAGGTGTACCTGAATGTGACAAAGAGAATGAATCCAAGCTGGAAAATATGCTTCAGGGTATTATTCAGGAAAATTTTCCCAACTTAGTAAGGCAGGATAATATTCAACTCCAGGTAATACAGAGAACACCACAAAGATATTCCTCAAGAAGAGCAACTCCAAGGCACATAATCGTCAGATTCACCAGGGTTGAAATGAAGGAGAAAATACTAAGGGCAGCCAGAGAGAAAGGTCAGGTTACCCACAAAGGGAAGCCTATCAGACTTACAGCAGATCTCTCAGCAGAAACCCTACAAGCCAGAAGAGAGTGGGGACCAATATTCAACATCCTTAAAGAAAAGAACTTTCAACCAAGAATTTCACATCCAGCCAAACTAAGCTTCACAAGTGAAGGAAAAATGAAGTTTTTTGTGAGCAAGCAAGCACTCAGAGAATTCATCACCAACAGGCCTGCTTTACAAGAGCTGAAAGAACCACTACACATAGAAAGGAACAAACAGTATCAGCCTTTCTAAAAAAATACCAAAAAGTAAAGAACATCAATATAATGAAGAATTTACATCAACTAATGGGCAAAATAGCCAGCTAATATTAAATGACAGTATTAAACTCACATATATCATTATTAATTCTAAATTTAAATTGACTAAATTCCTCAATTCAAAGACAGGGAATTTGGATAAAAAATTAAAACTGTATGCTGCATCCAGACCCATCTCACATTCAAGGATACACAAAGACTCAAAACAAGGGATGGAGAGAGACTTACCAACCAACCAGAGAGCAAAAATAAATCAATAAAAAGCAGAAGTTACAATTTTTGCCTCTGATAAAATAGTATTTAAAGCAACAAAGATCAAAAGAAGCAAAGAAGGACATTATATAATGATAAAAGAATCAATGCAACAACAAGAAGAGTTAAAGGTCCTAAATATACACGCACCCAATACAGGAATACCCAGACATACAAGACTTATAAAGAGACTTAGACTCCCACACAATAATAGTGGGAGACTTCAACATTAATATTAGACAGATCAATGAGACAGAAAATTAACAACGATATCCAGGACTTGAACTCAGATCTGGAACAAGTAAACGTAATTAACATTTATAGAACTCTCCACTTTACACAAAATATACACTCTTATCAGTACCACATCATATCAACTTAGAAGTTTAAACAAAACGTTGGTTGGCTCCTTGTTTGTTACTCTCTTCCCTCATTTTCTTTCATGTCTCCATTATTAAGGACAATTATAGGCATACCCATATTTAGACTACATTTTAGCCTGGGCAACAAAGCAATACCCCCATTCTCTCTCCCTCTTCCTCTTTCTCTTTCTTCCTCTTCTTTATTCTTTTTCTTATTATTCTTTTTCTCAAAAAAAAAAGAGGAATAAAAAACAAAAAGACATTTCCTCGTGTACAGTTACAAACTAGAAAATACAAGAGAATCTACAGCTAAATATATAGAATTGATAACAACGTTTAGCAAGATTTCTGGCAAGTCAGTATTTTGAAAACTCAATTATGTATCTATATTTCAGGAGAAAATAGATATTAAATTCTTTAAACAATACTATTTTAAATAGCATAAAAATCAAATTCTTAACAATAAACAGGATGTGTAAACCTCTATACATAAAACTAAAAATTGGAGTGAAATTAAAGATCTAAATAAATGAAGAGATATACATTATATTCACTGATTGAAAGACTCAATCTGTAAAAATAATATCCACATTGAACTGTAATCAATCTCAATAAAAATTTCATTTGGAGAAGGAGAGGGGTAACTTGGCAATCAGTTTCTAATTTTTAGCGACAATTCTAAGGATACAAAACAGCCCAGATACTCTTGCCAAAGAAAACTAGAGTGGAAGGATTTATTCCACATTCATCAAGATCTCTTTTAAAGCTATGGTACTAGGTAATGTTATTGGTGCAATAGACAAACATATCAGTGTACTTAAATAAGGAACCCCAGAAATAGACGCATACACAAAGGCACTGCAGAACATTGTGGAAATATTTGTTTTTGAGACAGGGTCTTGTTTTGTTGCCCAAACTGGAGAGCAGTGGCATGATCTTGGCGCACTGCAACCTCCACCTCCTGGGCTCAAGCCATCCTCCCACCTCAGCCTCCAAAGAAGCTGGGACTATGGGCATACACCACCATACCTAGATAACTTTTGTATTTTGTGGAGATGGAATTTTACTATGTTGCCCAGGCTAGTCTGAACTCCTGGGCTCAAGTGATCTGCTTGCCTTGACCTCCCAAGGTGCTAGGATTACAGACATGAGCCGCCGCACCTGGCCATGGAAATAATTTTTTAGGAGGAATTATATTGGTACAGTTGAATATCTATATATTACCAAAATTAATTCCATGTGAATTATAGACCTAAAAGTGAAAGTAGAAAAAGTAAAGCATTTGGGTGACAATATAGGACTTATCTTCATGTCCTTAAAGTAGAGAACACTTTTTAAAACAGAATACAAAGCATATCCATAAAGGAAAAGATTGTGATATAGTTTGAATATATGTTCCCACCAAATCTCATGTTGAACTGTAATCCCCAATGTTGGAGGTGGGGCTAGGTAGGAGGTGATTAGATCATGGAGGAGGATCCCTTATGGCATGGTGCTGACTGCCACGTGTGTACCTATGCAACAATCTTGCATGCTCTTCACATGTACCCCAAAACTTAAAATGCAATAAAAAAAAAAAACAAACAGTGAGCTCTTGCGAGATCTGGTTAAGTGTGTGGCGCCTCCCGCTGTTTTCTCTTTTGCTCCTGCTCTGGCCTTATGGGACGAAGGCTTCCCCCTCCACCTTCTGCCATGATTGAAAGCTCCCTGAGGCTTCAGTAGAAGCCAAGCAGATGCCAGCACCATGCTTCCTGAAAGCCTACAGAACCGTGAGCCAGTTAAACCTCTTTTCTTTGTAATTTACCCAGTAGCAGGTATTTCTTTGTTTTTTTTTTTGTTTTGTTTTTTTGGTGTGTGTGTGTGTGTGTGTGTGTGTGTGTGTGTGTGTTTTCTTGAGACAGGCTTACTCTGTAACCAAGGTTGGAATGCAGTGGCACAATCATGGCTTATGATAGCCTTGATCTCCTGGGTTCCCTCTGCTTCAGCCTTCAGAATAGATATGAAATTGTTAAAAATATGCTATTTTCAATAGCATAAAAATCAAATTCTTAACAATAAACAGGATGTGTAAAACCTCTATACAGAAAACTAAAAATTGGAGTGAAATAAAAGAAGAGCTAAATAAATGAAGGGACTATGAAGGGACTACAGGCGAGAACCAGTGTGTCAGCTTTTTTTTGTTTTTATTTTTCTGTAGTGACAAGATCTCTCCACGTTTTCCAGGCTGGTCTTGAACTCCTGGGCTCAAGCAGTCCTCCTGCATTGGCCTCCAGAAGTGTTAGGATCACAGACATGAGCTGCTGTGCCTGGCCAGGTATTTCCTTAAAGCAATGCAAGAGCAGCCCAACACAGACTGATAAATTGGTCTATGTTACAATTAAGAACTTATTGAAAGACATCACTTAGAAAATAAAAGGAATACCATGTACATTAGTGGGGAAAGATATTGGCAACATACGTAACCACCAATGGACTACATCTAGAATAGATAAAGAACTCCTAAAAATCAACTAAAAAAGACAACACAAAGTACAATTGAACAGGAAATTTTCAAAAAATAAAATCCAAATGGTAGAACTTGCCTTGTAGAGAAAAAAAAATCCAAATGACCAAAAACATATTAAATTGTGCTCCACCTTATTAAAAACATGATAAGACACCAGTGAACATCTGTCAGAATGGCTAAAATTCAAAAGACTGTTACACCAAGTCTTGGTGAGAATTTGAGTTACAGAAATCCTCATGCACTGCTGGTATATTGGTGAAATTGTAAATTGGTATTAACTATTTTAAACTACTTATGTGGTAATGTAGAAGATAAGCACAGCTTATGATCCAGTAATTCCATTCAAAGGTATATACCTAGAGGAAGAATGTGTCTCCACTAGGAAACATGAACAAGACTGTTCCCAGCAATACTTTTCAAGATTGTAAAAAAATTAAAAAATAAAACAATGTTTTAAAAGCAATAGCTGGGTACGGTGGCTAATGCCTGTAATCCCAGCACTTTGGGAGGCTGAGGCAGGTGGATCAATTTAGGTCAAGAGTTCAAGACCAGCCTGACCAACATGGTAAAACCCCATCTCCACTAAAAAATATATAAAATTAGACAGAGGTGGTGTCATATGCCTGTAATCCCAGCTACTTCGGAGGCTGCCTCAGGAGAATCATTTGAACCCAAGGGCCAGAGCTTGTAGTGAGCTGAGATTGCACCATTGCACTCCAGCGTGAGCAAGAAGAGGGAAACTCTGACACACACACACACACACACACACACACACACACACACACACACACACACAAAAGCAAAATGGCAGTATCCATCCAATGAATTACAAAAAGTAATAGCTAGAATTAAGTGAGAAAAAAAACATATGACATTGGAGATATGGTGAAAAGAGGAAATTTCTTCTTCCAATAAGCAAAAAGAAAGGCCGTCAGAAATTATGTTGGGGAAGACACTGTACAAGAAAGGCACAGTCCATATATAAAGCCAACAAAATGTGGCATGATTTTTAGCAATTATTGAAGTACAGGAAAGGAGAATCTATTTTAACATTCTTCTTTAGTACAATGAATATGACATTGATACTGAGAAGGAAATGTTGGCTCTGCAGAAAATAGAAATTACATAGCTATGATACTGTAAACCCTGTGTATTGATCTTTTGAAATACATCCACCTATAAAAAAGTAAGGAAGATTTATTGAAGGTTACAGAACACAATATAAATGCCATATGTCTTGAAAATATAACGGTAACAGTACTTTTTATTTATTTATTTTTTGAGATGGAGTCTCACTCTGTAGCCAGGCTGGAGTGCAGTGGCACAATTTCGACTCACTGCAACCTCTGCCTCCCGGGTTCAAGTTGATTCTCCTGCCTCAGCCTCCCGAGTAGCTGGGACTACAGGCACACACCACCCTGCCTAGCTAACTTTTTGTATTTTTTAGTAGAGACAGGGTTTCACCATGTTAACCAGGATGGTCTCAATCTTTCGACCTCGTGATCCACTCGCCTCAGCCTCTCAGAGTGCTGGGATTAAAGGCGTGAGCCCGGTCCAGTAACAGTACTTTTAACAGAATGTGAAAGAAGGAAATGAGAAAAAGAAGTAAATGATAGGAACACCAATATCCACATCTTCAAAGTGGGGGATCAACAGATACTGTCTGTACTTTATGGAACAAGAAATAGAGATTAAAGTATTTGCTTAATTTTATGAAAATAATCAGGAGAAAAACTAAAAATAGGCATATAACTCTATGGCAGTGTAAGAGAACTCTCATAATGAAGCTCCATAGATAATGTCTAAAGTTGATTAAAAATAGCATACAATTGTCTTTGACAAAGAAAAAAAAAGAAATATGAAATAACCACTGAAAACTAAATCCCAAAATGCTTAAAATGATTACTTTGAGGGAGCAGGACTAGTGATAGAGAGGAATAGGATAGATAATATTTTTCATTATTAACCTCTTCTAAATTAATGATTTTTAAACTAATATTATGTAGTATATGTGTGTGTGAGAGACAGAGAAGAACTATATTACAGAAAACAAGTTTAAAATTTCGAGGTTGATAAATGATTGGCATATGCAAGAAATTGTTGAGAGAATTTCTAAGCAAGGCATTCTGAACAGGAACACAATGCAAGATCTCTTTGCTATGAAGAAACCTTGGGATACATACACTGGTAATCCAACTTCCTGAGCATGTCGCAATCAATTTACAATTTATTGTCTCTGATTTAAGAAAGTTTGAAGTTTTTGCCAAATACTGAAATAATACAAATATTTTAAAAATCCCAAGTATCTACACGTATACGTGTATTTTACTAGACATGTAAAACGATTCATCCATTTGCTAATTCATTTTCTCATTTGCCATTAAACGTTGCTCATCCATCAGTTTTTCTATAATGACCAACTTCCCTTAGGGAAACACAAGTCAATAATGATGTATTTCTTCCTCCAGCACAGGATTGTGCTCTCTGCTTTGATTATTACGATAATGAATAGAAAGTACATAGTGTGGCAGTAAGGTAAGCATAGCGAATGAATTGCAGAAGAGTTGCTTCTTACTTCTGGGGAAATCTACCTTCCAGAGGTACACAATTCCATGAGTGACAATGAATACCTCACAAAAAAACTTTTAAATTCAATTCCAGTTTGTTTGGACATTCTGGCCAGTACAGACACGGTATAGGTATCAGCAGCAACCTAGTTATATGTGAAGAATAAAGGAATAAATGTTTCTGAAAAATACTTACCATTGTCGAGTACTTACAAATATCGGTGGACACTGAAGTTCACATAACCAAAGTTAATGACTATCAGTTAAAAGTAGATTCAGGGGGGATTTTTTTTTTCAATGTGGCTCCAAATGATTAAAATCCTCAGTCAGCTGTAACCAAGTGAAATGTAATGTCAGCCTAGTTCTAATTTTAGTTCATGGACAAAGCTGAGAATAGAAAAGAATCACATGGGGCTTCTCTGCGAAGGATCAGCTGATAATGTATGTGAGTGCATTCTGTGGACTGCAAAAGGTATACTACAGACATTATAAAACTATCAGGCATAACTGTTTCTAAGATCCTGAAAAATAATGCCTATTGAAAGTCCTTCTATTTTTCATAAGTTACTCATTTAATAGAATTTAACGCATCTATTCCATCCAAGCAGAGAAATTTGGAATATGTTGATGTATGCCATAACAAAAATTCTACGTAGTAAACCGTAGATCTGCCAATGTTTGAACTAAATGCTCAGATGCTTTAAGAAAAGAAAAAAATAAAGGTGTGGGTAAGCATGGGTAACAGAGGAGCCCCAAACTTCTGCTGTACCTGGACTTCAAATTCAGTTATCTCTCACTTCGATCGGTTCAGCTTTCATAGATAGGGCTTAATTCCAGGTTCTTAAAAAATTAACTATGTATTTATTTTTTTGAATTTGTAATATGGAACAAAATTCAGAAGTTCAATCTCCACCGTCTTTGTCCTCTGCCCCTTTCACCATCCCCGCCTCCAGTAGGGAGGTTCTCTTCTCTTAAGGCAACCACTATTGCCAGTTTCTTATACATCCTTCCAAAGATCTGTGAATTTACAAGCTTAAATATGCCTACACCCCTACACAGATGTGAAGGCATGCACACATACAAAAAATGGTAGCATACTATATACATTTTTCTATACTGTGTTTTCTTCACTCAGGATATCTTGGAAACTATTTATATTAGTATATTTAGAGTAGCTTCATTCTTTTTAATGGCTACATAGCAGTTTAGCATGTAGGTGGATAATAATTTATGTAGTCATTTGGACATCTCAGCAATATTAGTGCTTTAAAAATTTATGCCCGGAGAGAGATCCAAGATGGCTGATCACTAACAGCTCGGGATTGTAGCTCCCACTGAAAGCGCAAAGAATGAGAGGACGCCACACCTTCACATGAATTCTTGTTGCTCACGCACCAGGAGATTCCCAGCGGAGGAGCCCCACGGGTCGCCAGCGCGACTCTTGTGACCGGCGAGGCGGTTTTGCCGGCACCTTGGAGCCACGGTTCTTGGTGCAGAGCCGGAAAAGCACCATTAATCTTAACGCCGCTGATTTGGTCGGTGCAGTGGGTTGCTCAGATTTCGGCGCTGAGAATCAGTAAGTTGGACGTCCACTCAGAAACCTAATTACAAAGACGGTGAATTCAAAGACCACAGATGGATAAATTTATAATGAAGGGAGGAAAATGGCCAAAAAAGGCTGAGAATGCCCAAGATCAGAACGCCTCTCCCTCAGTGGGGGATCACAGTTCCTCATCAGCAACGGAACAAGGCTTGATGGAGAACGAGTGTGTTCCAATTACAGAAGCAGGCTTCAAAATGTGGATAATGAGAAACTTCTGTGAATTAAAAGAACTTGTTTTAACCCAATCTAAAGCAACTAAGAACTTTGAAAAAAGATTTGACGAAATGTTAACAAGAATACACAATTTAGAGAGGAATATAAGTGAATTGATGGAGCTGAAAAACACAATAGGAGAACTTTGTGAAGTATGCACAAGTTTTAACAGCCGAATTGATCAAGCAGAAGAAAGGATATCAGAGGTCGAAGACCAACTCAGTGAAATAAAACAAGAAGACAAGATTAGAGAAAAAAGGATACAAAGGAACGAGCAAAGTCTCCAAGAAATATGGGACTATGTGAAAAGACCTAATCTACGCTTGATAGGTGTACCTGAATGTGACAAAGAGAATGAATCTAAGCTGGAAAATACGCTTCAGGACATTATTCAGGAAAATTTTCCCAGCCTAGTAAGGCAGGATAATATTCAACTCCAGGTAATACAGAGAACACCACAGAGATATTCCTCAAGAAGAGCAACTCCAAGGCACATAATCATCAGATTCACCAGGGTTGAAATGAAGGAGAAAATACTAAGGGCAGCCAGAGAGAAAGGTCAGGTTACCCACAAAGGGAAGCCTATCAGACTTACAGCAGATCTCTCAGCAGAAACCCTACAAGCCAGAAGAGAGTGGGGACCAATATTCAACATCCTTAAAGAAAAGAACTTTCAACCCAGAATTTCACATCCAGCCAAACTAAGCTTCACATGTGAAGGAAAAATAAAGTTTTTTGTCAATAAGCAAGCACTCAGAGATTTCATCACCACCAGGCCTGCTTTACAAGAGCTTCTGAAAGAACCACTACACATAGAAAGGAACAAACAGTATCAGCCTTTCTAAAAAAATTATCAAAAACAGCATCAATATAATGAAGAATTTACATCAACTAATGGACAAAATAGCCAGCTAATGGCAATATTAAACTCACATATATTATTATTAATTCTAAATTTAAATTGACTAAATCCCCCAATCCAAAGACAGGCAATTTGAATATAAAACTAAAACCCATCAGTATGCTGCATCCAGATCCATCTCACATTCGAGGATACACAAAGACTCAAAATAAGGGATGGAGAAGGATTTACCAACCAAACAGAGAGCTAAAATAAACGAATAAAAAACAGAAGTTACAATTAAGCAACAAAGATCAAAAGAAGCAAAGAAGGACATTATATAATGATAAAAGGATCAATGCAACAACAAGAAGAGCTAAAGATCCTAAATATATACGCACCCAATACAGGAATATGCAGACATACAAGACTTATAAAAAGACTTAGACTCCCACATAATAATAGTGGGAGACTTCAACATTAATATTAGACAGATCAATGAGACAGAAAATTAACAACGATATTCAGGACTTGAACTCATATCTGGAACAAGTAAATGTAATTAACATTTATAGAACTCTGCACTTTAAATATACAAAATATACACTCTTATCAGTACCACATCATATCAACTTAGACGTTTAAAAGAAATCTTGGCTGGCTCCTTGTTTGCTATTCTCTTCCCTCATTTTCTTTCATGTCTCCATTATTAAGGACAATTATAGGCATACCCATATTTAGACTGCATTCTAGCTCGGGCAATGAAGCAATACCCCCATCCTCTCTCCTTCTTCCTCTTTCTCTTTCTTCCTCTTCTTTATTAAAAAAAAAATGTATGCCCGATTATCTCACAGAAATTCTCTAATGCTTCTATAATGAATTAAGTTTTGAGGATTGTGAGACTGCTCAAGATCACAGAAAGAGTAAAGAAGCCATGGCCACAACTTAAACTCTAACTTCCCTGTCCCAAGAGTGTGTACCACCGACAGAGTGCTTGGATGTGTTTGTAAGTAAAAAGATCTCACACCTGTAATCCCAGCATTTTGACAGGCCAGGATGGTTGGATCACTTGAGCCCAGGAGCTGGAGACCAGCCTGAGCAACAGAGCGAGACCTTGTCTCTACCAAAAAAAACAAAAACAAAAACAAAAAAATTAAAGTAGCCAGGCATGGTGGCCCTGTCTCCATTAAAGAAAACAAAAAAATTAAAACTAGTCAGGCGTGGTGGTGTGCACATGTAGTCTCAGCTAGTTGGGAGACTGAGGTAAGAGGATTCCTTGAGCCAGGGAGGTCAAGCTGTGATGGTGCCAGTGCACTCCAGCCTGGGCAACAGAGCCTTCCTTGACTGAAAAAAATAAAAGAGAGAGAAAGAGAGAGAGAGAGAGAGAGAGAGAGAGAGAGAGAGAGATTGATCCAGAAAGTTTTGTTTCAGTTAAAAAGAACAATATATTGTTACTTGGAAGAATATTTAGATTTCTTTCTGCCTTTGGCACTACCTACGGTTAAATTTTAATTTGACAGCATTTATATAGAGAACCCCAAAATTTCAAGGCATCTCTCTTCTCCTTCTCTTATCTACCTCTTATTTCCCATCCCCATGGAGTGACTTATACTAAAGAAATGTCAGGGAGGATAGAGAAAGTAAGTATATGCCTGAGCTATTTATGAGGCAAATTAGCCAGAATTTTGGTGACTTTGGAGGGATGGAGAAAGTGAATACAAAGGAAGAGACAGGCACTATATAATGAGTATCTGTCATTTGTGACTGTCGAAAATCTTTTGAACACCCTCCACGTTTTTATAATCCTTCACATCATGAATCCTACCTTCCAAGGTAGAATTTGAAGAGAAAAAATATATCCAGCCTCCCTTACTACTGGAATGGGATATGCACTAATTTTTTTTTTTTTTTTTTTTTTTTTTTTTTTTTTTTTTTTTTTTTTCTGAGACAGAGTCTTGCTCTGTCACCAGGCTGGAGTGCAGTGGCGCAATCTCGGCTCACTGCAACCTCTGCCTCCTGGGTTGAAGCGATTTTTCACCTCAGCCTCTCGAGTAGCTGGGACCACAGGCGCATGCCACCATTCCTGGCTAATTTTTGTATTTTTAGTAGAGACAGGGTTTCACCATGTTGACCAGGATGGTCTCAATCTCTTGACTTCGTGATCCGCCCACCTTGGCCTCCCAAAGTGCTGGGATTACAGGCGTGAGCCACTGCGCCAGGCCAGACTAATTTTATACACTACTAAGGTTCCACTAATTATACACCCCAACAAAGGGTTCTGTTGGGTGGCTGGTGTCGCTGGTGTCTATTTTTGCTGGCATGGGTAGCAGCAAAGGCAGTGTATACTGGGGTTTGTTTTGGCAGCAAGAGTTGCCTAACCTCAGCAGATGTAGCTGGTTCCAGGGTTAGCAGCAGCAACTCCCTTACTAGGCAAGTACTGTAATGTAGTTCTGGAATTCTGACAAAGGCTACAACATGGATGATTCTTGAGGACATTATGCTAAGTAAGCCAGTTACAAAAGGACAAATAAAAAATTATGGAGCTAGATGGTGATGGTTGCATAGTATTATGAATGTGTTTAATACCACTGAACTATACCCTTAAAAATGGTCAAGATGGTAAATTTAATGTTATGTTTATTTTAGCACATAGAATACAATCTATGTTGTTCTCACAAAGGCCAAATCACCAAATGAAGCATTTCTCAGAATGTATCCCCATCATTAAGTGATGAGTGACTATATTCTGAATATTAATACCTTATTAGATATAATTCTGCAAATATTTTCTCCCATTCGGTGGGTTGGTTGCCTTTTTACTCTCTCTCTTTTTTTTTCTTATTTTTTAATTTTTTAATAAGAAAAAGAATAATGAAGAGGAAGAAAGAGAAAGAGGAAGAGGGAGAGAGGATGGAGGTATTGCTTTATTGCCTGGGCTAGAATGCAATCTAAATATGGGTATGCCTATAATTGTCCTTAATAATAGAGATACAAAAGAAAATGAGGGAAGAGAATAACAAACAAGGAGCCAACCAAGATTTCGTTTAAACTTCTAAGTTGATATGATGTGGTACTGATAAGAGTGTATGTTTTGTATATTTAAAGTGGAGAGTTCTATAAATGTTAATTACATTTACTTGTTCCAGATCTGAGTTCAAGTCCTGGATATCGTTGTTAATTTTCTGTCTCATTGATCTGTCTAATATTAATGTTGAAGTCTCCCACTATTATTGTGTGGGAGTCTAAGTCTCTTTATAAGTCTTGTATGTCTGCATATTCCTGTATTGGGTGCGTATATATTTAGGATCTTTAGCTCTTCTTGTTGTTGCATTGATCCTTTTATCATTATATAATGTCCTTCTTTGCTTCTTTTGATCTTTGTTGCTTAATTGTAACTTCTGTTTTTTATTCGTTTATTTTAGCTCTCTGTTTGGTTGGTAAATCCTTCTCCATCCCTTATTTTGAGTCTTTGTGTATCCTTGAATGTGAGATGGGTCTAGATGCAGCATACTGATGGGTTTTAGTTTTTTATTCAAATTGCCTGTCTGTCTTTGGATTGGGGGATTTAGTCCATTTAAATTTAGAATTAATAATAATATATGTGAGTTTAATACTGCCATTTAATATTAGCTGGCTATTTTGCCCATTAGTTGATGTAAATTCTTCATTATATTGATGCTCTTTTTGGTATTTTTTTAGAAAGGCTGATACTGTTTGTTCCTTTCTATGTGTAGTGGTTCTTTCAGAAGCTCTTGTAAAGCAGGCCTGGTGGTGATGAATTCTCTGAGTGCTTGCTTATTCACAAAAAACTTTATTTTTCCTTCACTTGTGAATCTTAGTTTGGCTGGATGTGAAATTCTGGGTTGAAAGTTCTTTTCTTTAAGGATGTTGAATATTGGTCCCCACTCTCTTCTGGCTTGTAGGGTTTCTGCTGAGAGATCTGCTGTAAGTCTGACAGGCTTCCCTTTGTGGGTAACCTGACCTTTCTTTCTGGCTGCCCTTAGTATTTTCTCCTTCATTTCAACCCTGGTGAATCTGACGATTATGTGCCTTGGAGTTGCTCTTCTTGAGGAATATCTCTGTGGTGTTCTCTGTACTACCTGGAGTTGAATATTATCCTGCCTTACTAGGTTGGGAAAATTTTCCTGAATAATGTCCTGAAGCGTATTTTCCAGCTTGGTTTCATTCTCTTCGTCACATTCAGGTACACCTATCAAGCGTAGATTAGGTCTTTTCACATAGTCCCATATTTCTTGGAGATTTTGCTCGTTCCTTTTTATCCTTTTTTCTCTAATCTTGTCTTCTTGTTTTATTTCACTGAGTTGGTCTTCGACCTCTGATATCCTTTCTTCTGCTTGATCAATTCGGCTGTTAAAACTTGTGCATACTTGACAAAGTTCTCCTATTGTGTTTTTCAGCTCCATCAATTCACTTATATTCCTCTCTAAATTGTGTATTCTTGTTAACATTTCGTCAAATCTTTTTTCAAAGTTCTTAGTTGCTTTAGATTGGGTTAAAACAAGTTCTTTTAATTCACAGAAGTTTCTCATTATCCACATTTTGAAGCCTGCTTCTGTAATTGGAACACACTCGTTCTCCATCAAGCCTTGTTCCGTTGCTGATGAGGAACTGGGATCCCCTGCTAAGGGAGAGGCGTTCTGATCTTGGGTATTCTCAGCCTTTTTTGACTGTTTTCTTCCCTTCGTTGTAGATTTATCCATCTGTGGTCTTTGTATTTACCGTTTTTGTAATTGGGTTTCTGAGTGGACGTCCAACTTATTGATTCTCAGCGCCGAAATCTGAGCAACCCACTGCACCGACTAAATCAGCGGCGTTAAGATTGATGGTGCTTTTCTGACTCTGCACCAAGAACCGACGCTTTGAGGCGCCGGCAAAACCGCCTCGCCAGTTATAAGAGTCGTGCTGGCGACCCTCGGGGCTCCTCCGCTGGGAATCTCCTGGTGCGTGAGTAACAAGAATTCATGTGAAGGTGTGGCGTCCTCTCGTTCTTTGCGCTTCCACTGGGAGCTACAATCCCGAGCTGCTAGTGATCAGCCATCTTGGATCTCTCCCCGCCTTTTTACTCTCTTAATAGTATCTTTTGATGCACAAATTTAAAAATTTGTATGAGATCCAGTCTATTTTTTTAAGAGACAGGGTCTCACTCTGTTGCCCAGGCTGAAGTGCAGTGGCACAACCATAGCTCCCTGTAACCTCAAACTCCTGGCCTCAAGCAATCCTCCCACCTCTGCCTCCCAATATACTGGGATTATAGGCATGATCCACTTCACCCAGTCTATTTTTTTTCCTTTTGTAGCCATTTAGGTCTTTGATCTGTTTTGAGTTAATTTTTATACATGGTATTGGATAAGGGTCTGTCGTAGTCTGTTCAGGCTGCTATAACAAAATATTGTGAAATAGGTAGTTTGTTTGTTTCCCCAACCTCTCCTCCACGTCCCTGGTAACTACGATATTCTCTACTTCTATGAGTTCAACTTTTTGAGATCCCACATATAGGTGAAATTATGTGGTATATTTGTGTTTCTGTTCCTGGCTTATTTTACTTAATATAATGTCTTCTAGATTTATCCATGTTGTTGCTAGTGACAGGATTTCTTCCTTCTTTCAAGGCTGAATAACACTCCATTGCATACATATACATTTTCTTTATTCATTCATCTGTTGATGAACACTTAGGTTCATTTCATCTTGGCTAGTGTGAATAATGCTGCAATAAGCATCAGGGTGCAGATATCTGTTTCACATACTTATTTCCTTTATTTTGGATATGTGCTTAGTACTGGGATTAGTGGATACTTTTGTAATTTTTAAATTTTTATTTTTTTTAGGAACCACCATACTGTTTTTCACAATGGCTGTACTAATTTATGTTCCCACCAACAATGTGCAAGGGTTTCCTTTTCTCCACACCCTCTCCAACACTTGTTATCTTTTGTCTTTTTGATAACAGTCATTCTAACAGGCATGAGGTGATATCTCACTGTGATTTTAATTATCATTCTCTGATGATTGTTGATTTGGGCACTTTGTCATATACCTGTTGGATCTTTTTGTGTCTTCTTTGGAGAAATGCCTACTCAGATCCTTTGTCAATTTTTAAATTGGGTTCTTTGTTTTCCCATTGCTGAGTTATTTGAGTTTCTCTTTTTTTTTTTAATATTAACCTGTTATCAGATGTGTGATTTGCAGATATTTTCTTCCATTCTACAGGTTGTCTCTTTACTCTGTTGATTGCGTCCTTGGCTGTGCAAGAGATTTTTAGTTTAATGCAATCCCATTTGTCAATTTTTGTTTTTGTTGCCTGTGCACAAAACAAAATGATTTTTGTATCCCAAAAATCATTGCCTAGACGAATGTCATGGAGCTTTTCTTCCATGGTTTCTTCTAGTAGTTTTACAGTTTTAGGTCTTGTATTTAAGTCTTTAATTTATTTGTAGTTTATTTTTAAATATGGTATGAAATATGAAATATTAGTTTTATTCCTCTGCATATGGATACCCAGTTGTCCCAACATCATTGAGTGAAGAGAGTATTCTTTGATAATTCTGTGTTCTTGGTACCTTTGTCAAAAATCAGTTAACTATATTGGCTCATGCCTGTAACCCAAGCACATTGCAAGGGTGAGATGTGTGAGTTGCTTGAGGCCAGGAGTTTGAAACCAACCTGGGCAACATAGCAAGCCCCTGACTCTAAAAAAATGTTTTTTAATTAGCTGGGCATGATGGGGCACACCTGTAATCTTACCTACTCAGGAGGGTGAGGCGGGAGGATCCTTTGAGCCCAAGAGCTCAAGGCTGCACTAAGCTATAATAGCATCACTGCACTTCAGCCTGGGTGACAAAGGGAGACCCTGTCTCAAAACAAACAAACAAAAGTATCAGTTGACCATAAATGTCTGAATTTATTTCTGGGCTCTCTATTCTGTTCCACTGGTCTGTGTCTGTTTTTATGCCAGTACTGTGCTGTTTTTACTTATTTGTGGTTTTAGAGACAGGGTCTCACTATGTTGCCCAGGCTGGTGTTGAACTCCTGGGCTCCAGCAATCCTCCTGCCTTAGCCTCCCTAGTAGCTGGGACTATAGACATGTACCTCTGCACCTGGCTATCATGCTGTTTTCTTGAGGCCTTTTTTGAGACAGGATCTCGCTGTGTTGCCCAGGCTAGAATGCAGTGGTGCAATCACGACTCTGCAGCCTAGACCTCCCAGGCCCAAGAAATCCTCCCACTTCAGTCTCTTGAGTGGCGGGGGCCGTAGGCACACACCACCATACCCAGCATTTAAAAAAATTTTTGCAGAGACACGGTCTGCCTATGTTGCCCTGGCTGGTCTTGAACTCCTGGGCTCAAGCAATCCTCCTGCCTCAGCTTCCCAAAGTGTTGCTATTATGCATGGATCACCACGCCCAGGCTTATCATGCTGTTTTGATTCCTGTAGCTATGTGGTATATTTTGAAGTCACATGGTGTCAACACCCCAGCTTTGTTCTTTTTGCTCAAGATTGCTTTGACTATTTGGAGTATTTTGTGGTTCCACACAAACTTTAGAACTGTTTATTCTATTTCTGTGAAAACTGTCATTAGAATTTTGATAGAGATTGCATTGAATCTGTAGATCACTTTGGGTATTATGGACACTTTAACAATATTAATTCTTCCAATCTATGAACACTGGAAATCTTTTTATTTATTTATGTCTTCAATTTTTTTTTCATTTATGCTTTTCAGTTTGCAGTGGACAGATCTTTTACCTCTTTAGTTAAATTTACTTCTAAATATTTTTTTTTCTTTCTAGCTATTATAAAAGATGTTTTCATTTCCTTTTTGGACAGTTTGTTGTTAGTGTATAGAAACAACTGATTTTTGTATGTTGATTTTACATCCTTCAACTTTACTGACATTGTTTATTAGTCGTAATGGGTTTTTTTTTTTCTTTTTTGTGGAGTCTTTAGAGTTTTATATATATAAGATCATGTCATCTGTAAACAGGGAGAATTTAACATTTTCCTTTCTAATTTGTTTGCCTTTTATTTCTTTATCTTGCCTAATTGCTCTGCCTAAAACTTACAGTATTATGTCGAGTAGATGTGAAAGGTGTGGGCATCTGATATGGTTTGAGTGTGTCCCCACCCAAAACCCATATCAAATTGTAATTTGAATTGTAATCCCCACAAGTCAGGGGAAAGACTTGGTGGGAGGTATTTGGATCATGGGGACAGTTTTCCTCATGCTGCTTTTGTGATATTGAGTGAGTTCTCACAAGGTCTGGTTGTTTGATAAGTGTCTGGTTCCTCCCTTCTTGCTCTCTCTGTCTCTCTCTCTCTCTTGCCTGCCACCATGTAAGACATACTTTGCTTCTCCTTTGCCTTCTGCCATGATTGTGAGTTTCCTGAGGCCTCTTCAGCCATGGCCATGCAGAACTGTGAGTCAATTAAGCCTCTTTTGATAGTATCTTTATAGCAGTGAGAGAACAGATTAATACATAATCCTTGTCTTGTTCCTGATCTTATAGCAAAGCTTTCAACTTTTCACCATTGAGTATAATGTTGGCTGTGGGTTTGTTACATATGTGTTGAGGTACATTCCTTCTATACTTAATTTGCTGAGAGTTTTTATGAAGGGATACTGAATTGTGTCAAATGCTTTTTTACATCTATTGAAATGATCAAATGGTTTGTGTCTTTTAGTCTGTTAATGTAGTGTATTGCATTTATAGATTTGAGTATGCTGATCCATCCTTGCATCCTAGATAAACTGGGTAATTTCTTTTTGAGACAGTCTCACTCTGTTACCCAGGCTGGACTGCAGTGGCATAATCATGCACCACAGCCTCCACCTCCCAGGCTCAAGTCGTCCTCTGACCTCAGCTTCCTGAGTAGCTGGGACTACAGGCATGCACCATCACGCCCAACTAATTTTTTTTTTTTTTTGATAGAGTTGGGGTTTCACTGTGTTGCCCAGGCAGGTCTCAAACGCCTAAGCTCAAGCAATCCACCAGCCTCAGCCTCCAAAATGCTGGGATTATAGGCATGATCCAACACACCCTGCTGAGACTGGACAATTTCTAAATGACAGAATTTATTCCTCATAATTCTGAAGGCTGGGAAGTCCAAGATCAAGGCACCAGCAGATTCAGTGTTTGGTGAGGGTGCATTCCTCATAGGTAGTATTTTCTCCCTGTATCTTCACAGATGAAACAAGCTCCTTCAGGCATCTTTTATAGGGGCACTAATCCCATTTATGAAGCAAAGTCCTTTTGACCTAATTATCTTCCAAAAGCCCCAATTCTTAATACCATCACCTTGAGGATTAGGTTTCAATGTACGAATTATGGGGCAGACACAACATTCAGACTATAGCAGGGTCCAACTTCATTCTTTTGCATTCTTCATTCTAGCGTACCCAGCGCAACTTGCTGAAAAGACTGTCCTTTCCCCTTTCACAAGAGTGTGAATTGTTTTGGCACTCTTGTCCAAAAAATTTTGACCATATATGTGAGGGTTTATTTCTGGGCCTCTATTCTATTCCATTTGTCTTTATGTCTGTCTTTAAGCCAGTACTACACTGTTGTGAACACCAATATTCTTTTATGTGGAAATCTTTCAGGTAAGGTTGGGTGAGTGTGTGTGTGTCTATGTGTCTATGCAAGGAAAACTCTTAAATAACAGACTATTCACTTGCCAAATGTTAATGAGTCTTCTCCATATTTTGAGATTTATATTAGAAAGTTATGGCTACATCCTACCTTGCGCCACTTGGTCTAACAAAACAGAGACTATTTTATGAGGAGAGTTAGGAAATGCTGGTGGACACCCAATGTCTTTCCCTTGGACCTTAAACTCTGATTCCAGTCAGTCTCATATGACTTCTGCTGCATTTACACACAGTTTTCATCTTTTTGTGTGTGAGATAGAGTCTCTCTCTATTGCCCAGGCTGGAGTGCAGAGGCTCAATCTGGGCCCACTACAACTTTTTCCTCCCGGATTCAAGCAATTCTCCTGCTTCGGCCTCCTAAGTAGCTGGGATTATAGGTGCCTATCACCACACCCAGCTAATTTTGGTATTTTTTAGTAGAGATGGGGTTTCACTATGTTGGCCAGGCTGGTCTCAAACTCCTGACCTCAAGTGAGCCACCCACCTTGGCCTCCCAAAGTTCTGGGATTACAGGCATGAGCCTGGTCCACAGTTTCAATCTTTTAATACCTTACATATTTAAGTTACTAAAATAGCTAAGAAAAATTGTTCATTTTAAGTGCTAATTATTCCCTTTTCTAAGATTAAATATGTAATTTATGAATAAAAAGTTAATATTTTAAACTAGGAATTAAAATGTACTTCTGATGTTTAGTTTTCTGCCAGTTGTCATTTTCACACACACACACACACACACACACACACCACCACCACCACCACCATCATTTTTATAAACCAATCAACAGTGGAGACACTAGAGACTATTATATGAAAAGCATTTATTCTACAGCCTACTGGGAATTGTCCAGAAGTTAGAAGGACTTTGGAAATGACTCTTAAATCTTCATTTGAGAAAAAGCATGCCAGGAGTCTAAATAACCAATGTCATTTAGCAAACAAAATACAAATGAACAAAACACAATTTCTCTGATGAATGAAGTGGTTGCCATAGTTTTTTCCATTATGTAAAGATAGTTCTCATATGAAAGATATCACCTAAGCAGTAGCAATCAGAATATTATGCAAATATATTGGGGGCAATTTAACCCCCAAATCAGAAGGGCAGAATAAGAGACATAATAATCTTTCTTCAAAAGAAAAAAACACACACACACACAAAAATACCTTCTGTGTCAAATGATACAAAAATGGCACTGGTTTCCTATATGTTAACTGAGGTATTTTTCACTGCAGAGCAAATTAAAAAGATATGCTCATCCCACTTTTTTTTAAATGCACTACTTTTAGTTCTGCAGAAATAAAAGTTATTCTGAATTTAAAGCTTTTTATACACATAATCCTGTGCAAATTATGTAATACTTTGTTTGTAGGATATTAACCCAACTTTCTAATATATTTTGTATATGTTTCTTTTTGTTTGTTTGTGACAAAATCTCCCTCTGTCACCCGAGGTAGAATGCAGTGGCGCAATCACAGCTCACTGCAGCTTCAGTCTCCAGGGCACAGGTTATCTCACCTCAGCTTCCTAGGTAGCTGGGAACACAGGCGTCCACCACCATGCCTGGCTAATGATTACTACCATTTTTTTTTTATAGAGATGAGGTTTTATTATGTTGTATACATTTCCAAAGGCAACTACAAAAATTGGTTTTTCATATTTCCACAAATATTGTACAGAATGTTTAATATCTTGTAACTGTGGAAGCCATGAGAAATTTTTGTATTTAGAAAGCATGACAATCCAAAAATCAACATTTTACGGAAATAATACCGTTCTGTTGAAATTGCAGTATACTGCACTTAATATATTATTTCTAATATTCACCTAATTATTAGAGAAATTAGTACACTAAAGGACAGTGGTGCTTTTTAAAAATCATGTCTTTGCTGTGGTAAGTTTGTCCTGCTCTGTCCAAAGCAATATTTGAACCAAAAGGCCCTTCTAATCTTATGCCAGCAACACAATGGTATCTAGGCCAGGTTCTTGTGCAATTTGTGAAACGTTTGCTGTGAAGAGCTGTTAGTGTAGCGGCACGGCTCATCAGTTCTGAGTATTTGAATAGCTAATGTTTCAAACTGTTAGTCCTGTTCTGATTTATTTTCATCCCTGCCAGTCCTATTAATTTCATTACACCTGACCACAACTTAGTTTACTTGCCTTTGTTACTACAGTTTGAACTCCAGCTACATTTTTCTAAGAAATTAAATTGCCAGGTTTTTATAGCTGATTGCACTCTTTCAAATTCTGTACAGACTTGATGGTTTTTTTGGACTTCGATTTTTTAGCACGTGTTGGGAACTATTATGAAGTTTTCTTTCAGCACACTTGCAGTTAAATAGCTTTTTCCAAGTTTAATACAGTTTGACAGCTCTCCTGGGGGTGTAGATGGGTGGGGGCACTTGCATTGCCCTTTGGAGGAGACTCTGCCTTCTACTCAGCCAAAAATCAGTGTGAATCCCTTTCTTTGATGGTTCTGTCTTTCCCCACATCAAACCTAAATTCTTGATCTTCCACCTGTTCTCATTTCTTCTGCCCTATCTCTTGCTAAGACTCGCAACAGCTGTTGCCCATGCTTTATATTGTAACATTCCACATGGTACTCCATAAAAACCTGATATAGATGACCTCTCTACAACAGAACTGAAATTATTCGTGTCATGCTCCAGTTGTTTTTGTGGCTCTCCTCTGGACTGTCTCCAAATTCTCCTGCTCAGTTTTAGCAAGCTGGCCTGGAGTTCTCTCACAGGGTCTGGCTAGCACATTAATTTGCTTGTGCTTAAAAGCCTTTGTGCTCAGTACTGAGACTGCCTCATAATGAATTAATTTTCATTTCAATTTTATTCTAAACTTACAAACATCTGAGATTCATGCTATCTTCAGTGTTCAAATGGTAATGCTTTCTGTAAAATAAAGGAGCCTGCAGGCCAGGCACGGTGGTTCGTGCCTGTAATCCCAACACTTTGTGAGGTGGAGGTGGGTTGATCACTTGAGGCCCGGGGTTTGAGACCAGCCTGGCCAACATGATGAAACCCCATCTCTGCCAAAAATACAAAAATTAGCCAGGTGTGGTGGTGCATACCTGCAATCCCAGCTACTAGGTAGTCTGAGGCATGAGAGCTGTTTGAACCCAGAATGTGGAGATTGCGGTGAATGGAGCTGAGACAGCGCCACTGTACTCTAGTCAGGGTGAGAGAGTGAGACTCCATCACACGATTTTTTTTTTTAAGCCTATAGTTATTTTGATGGGATAGCAATGAAAACATCAACCACGTCAGGTTTGGCATAAATAGTTCATAGCTGACCTGGTCTGTCTGACTGAGATGTCACCAAACCAACTGATGATCTTGAGATACTAAGGCATTGGCATGAATGTCTAAAGATCAGGACAGAGGTGGGTTCAGAGAACTATTTAGGAGACATCCGGGTGGGAGTTGTGGCCAACACTGATTACAAGAGAGCAGTGGGGAGTAAAAGCCAGGATTGCAAGGAGTTAAAGATCACCCATTCAAGAAGTTTGGCAGAAGGAGCAAGACAGGAAATTTATTCATTTAGTGACAGTCAAAGGTAACAATGTAAGAAAAGCATTTTGAGTCGTCTTTTAGGCAAACTGGAATTTGTGATTAGAGAAGAAGGGCGTTCTTTGCTTTAGGGATTATTTAAAAAATAGGAACAGTTCTGTCTAACAGTTAAGGCAGCACTATCCAATAGAATTTTCTGTGATGATGAAAATATTCTACATGTTTACTTTCCAGTATGGAGCTACAAGCCACATGTGGCTATTTAAATTTAAATTAAATAGTGTGGGTACTGAGCAATTGAAACGTGGCTAGTATATCTGAGTTGAATTTTAATTTTAATTTTAATTTAAGTAGCTACATGTGGCTAGAGGCTACCACATTAAACGACTCAGAGTTCGAGTTTTGCTAACTAGACTAGCAGATTAATCTCCAAATATTAATGTCTTAAAACAATAAAAGCGTATTATTCAACTATATCACATCCAAACCAATCAGTGCTAGGGTGTAGGGAGGGGAGCACTCTGCTCTGTCTAGTCATTTGGAACACTGGCTCCTTCTATCTTGTGTGGTGCCATCTTCAACCTTGAAGGGTTCATGTTGGAGGGGAAGAGATAGAATGCGAAGAATCTCTTGAGAAGTGGTATGGGCCATGACTGGAAATGGCCTACATTAGTTCAACCCATATATCCATATTCTAATAGTTAAAATAAATGACATGGCCCTACCTAACTGCAGGCTGAAGGAAAAGAAACCAGGTTTATGGACACATAACATTATTCTGCCACACTGAAATTTTCAGAGTTCTGGCATCAGTCTCTAATACCTCCTCCATAAGGAACTGGAAATAAATTTTAATCAGTGTGCCAAGGGAGTAAATCTGGTACAGTTCTGGATGTGAGGAAGACACTGAAGGATCAAAGTGGGGCAGTGGGGGTTCTACATAGGGTAGGGACCGGGAGAAGAGATGGAATAAATCATAGAGGGCAGAAAATTTGGTATTTGTTGATGGAGAACCATTTCCCGGAAAGAGAAACAAAAGGAAAGAGAGTGTGAGAATAAACATTTTGAGGTGAAAAGGAGAGAAATTAAAGGCTCTTAGATTGAATTACTTTGTCTACTCTGAGGTTATTTGCTTATTATGACCAGCCTGGGAAGATGTTTGGGTAGGTGCTTAAAATTAGCAGAAAAGACCTGAACAGGTACTATGAAGAGTACCTCGGGCATGTGCTGTAGAAACTGGAAGGCATTTGTTTCAGACTAATCTGGTAATCCAGATATTTCACAGAAAGTGTCACATAAATTCAAATACGTATCTTCTTTTTCTCTTGATAAATATCCCTATGGTAAGCCATGGAGTTCTGTTAATCTTCTGTTTGACCACGTAACTACACTTTGAAATTGTAACTTAAACTTTTTCCTTTTACCATAATTAAGGGCTGGCATAAGAGTAGAGCATTGAAGCTAGTGAGTAGATTAACATGCATTTTAAGAAAAATCAGATGAACAGAGAATATTGAAGCTAGTCATTCATACTTGACAGCCTCAGTTGAACTGTCAGCACAACATGAAGTTTGAGAGTAAAATTATTTCTCAAACTAACATTTAACTTAAACTGGGAAGAAAATACAAATGTTCTTTGTTGGAGAAATTGTAAAATCTTGGAATTGCAACAAACAGCCTCACAGTTTAACAGTATCTTATGTATTTGCCTTCTAATCTCTACTGCTACCTCAGCTTCCTCCCTACCCATGTCATTAAAGAACTCTCTCAGAAAAATTCATAATTTGACATGAATTGAGGTGTGATGGGGTGGGAAGGCAACACATTACTTTATGTAGTTGACTTCCTTTTTAATCTGCCCATAAATTCTTCCAGATCCCCATTCTTGATCTAGGTAGTTGAATGAGGATGGCTGACTCCAAAGGTGACCATAAGACTCAAGCGTGGACAGAGTATTGTATTCTCCTGCCCACACTGATGGGCATGTGAACCAAGAAAGACAAATCAAAAGCTCTGGTGTGTGTGTGTGTGTGTGTGTGTGTGTGTGTGTGTGTGTATATACATATACACATATATATTTTGAGAGGGTCTTGCTCTGTCATCCAGGCTGGAGTGCAATGGCACAATCTCAGTTCATGGCAGCCTTCGCCGCCCAGGCACAAGTAATCCTGCCACCTCAGCCTCCTGAGTAGGTGGAACCACAGATGCATGTCATTACATTGGCCTAATTTTTTGGTGTTTTCTTTTCTTTTTTTTTTTTTTTTTTGTAGAGATGGGGTTGCCCAGGCTGGTCTCAAACTCTAGACTCAAGCGACTACCCACTTAGGCCTCCAAAAGTGCTGGGATTATAGGCATGAGCCACGGTGTCTGGCCTCTCCTGGCGATTTTGACTAGAAACAATGTGGGCTCACAGACATGATCCGATCTCAATAAGAAAAGACAGTGTAGAGGGAAGGAGCCAAACATACATTAAGAACGGATTGGGAATCTAGTTCAACTCTAAAAGCACTGCTCTTCAGGTTATTGGCACAAACCCACGTCTAGTGATAGCATTAATCACTGGCTAAAGCTCTTGCTGTGAGGGCAAAACCTGCATCTATCTAATTCACCTTTATCCATAGTCTCTACCCTAGAGCCTGGAACTGAATATACAATTAATAAATATGTGCAGAATAAACCCATTAATCGATTACAGCCTGAATGTTACAAATGTCTTTGAAAACTTCACGGAGACATTTATACTCTTGTATTGTAGGGCAGTGCTGAGTGCCATCATTTCTTTCTCTGTTTTTCTTTTTTGAGACAGAGTTTCACTCTCATTGCCCAGGCTGGAGTGCAATGGTGCCATCTCAGCTCACCACAACCTCTGCCTCCTGGGTTCAAGCGATTCTCCTGCTTCAGCCTCCCAAGTAGCTGGGATTACAGGCATGTGCCACCATGCCCGGCTAATTTTGTACTTTTAAGAGAGATGGGGTTTCTCCATGTTGGTCAGGCTGGTCTTGAACTCCTGTCCTCAGGTGATCCACCCACCTCAGCCTCTTAAAGTGTTGGGATTCAGGGGTGAGTCACTACGCCTGGCCTCCATCATTTCTTCCTTAAACCATAGTTTACTTAGAAATCAGCAAGGAAATCCATCAAGTGATTTTTGGGATCCGCTTTGAGTGGGAAGCCATGAGAAATGCTCAAACAACCCAGTGGGCTTTGCTGACTAAGAGCTGTCACTTTCACTCTCTTTCTACATAATCACCTCTTATTCAGGTTTCATTCAAGGTATTGATTGCTAAAACATAAATTCATGTCACTTTTGACTTCCGTCCTCAGTCTTCTTTCCTTGTTGTACTTCTTTTTCAAATATCGGAGGAATGCTGTACATAATGAACAGAGCTTTGTTTTCTTCTTGGCCACTCGCAGCAATCAATTTGGCTTCTCCCCCATGTACATATACCTTCTAATATCAGGTCATGTTAGTGAAGGACTTGAATTTTCTGGCTTTTCCACTTTAATTCCAACTTCTAGGAGTACAGCAAGAGCCCTTTTCTCCTCCCAAACACCCACTTCTTGCTCTGTAGAGCCCCATGGACTAGCACTGCCACTAAGGCTGTGCTCTACCCATCTCACCCCCTCCAGGGAATCCTGCTATCCTAAGGGCTGTGCACACCGTAGGGAACAAATCCTTTGCTGAATTCTCAATGGATGAGACCAAAGAGAAGATGGTAATGCCCAGGGATTGGAATAGAACCAGACAGCTTAGGGCTATTTGAGGAATACAGTATCTTGAGCCACTGATGCTGGACCTTCAGGGGAATATATTACACTTATTTATTTCAGAATTCTCTTCCCCTGGTTCTTCTATTCTTTAAGTGAAGAGAACATTTTTACTGATCATGTCATTCTTAATTTACAATTCAATAAATGTCTATCAATACAGAATTGGTTAAATTATTGGACATCCATCTTCTGATCCTTCCAGATAAGATCAGTAAACTTTACTAGATGGCTCACAGCACCTGGGTTATTTCCTACCAATAACAGTGTTTTTTGCAGTTATTTAATATCAGTGTCTTCCACTAGACTATAAGCCCAATCAAGGATGGGAGCATGAAGGTGGCTATTGTATGCTTAGAACCATGATTGGTAGAGTAGAAGCTTAATGTTTGAATGTATAATAAACGCATACAATAGAATACTATGCAGCTATTTGAAAGCATGACAATGTGGAATTGTTTATTGATATGTAAAGTTGCCCATAATATAATCTTAAATTTAAAAAATCAAATAATAAAATAGTAGATATACTATGATCCTGCTTTAATAAAAAGAATAGCCATATATACAGATACATACATCAAAATGTTAATAGTGGTAATATTATGAATGATTTTTAATTTTATTGGTAACTTTGTATTATCTGAAAGTTTACAATAACAGCATTTATTTGACCTATTCTTTTTTTCTTTTTCTTTTTTAGAGACCAGGTCTCACTCTGTTACCCATACTGGAATATAGTGGCACTATGATAGCTCACTGCAGTTCTGAACTCCTGGGCTCAGTTGAACCTTCTGCCTCAGTTTCCTGAGTAGCTGGGACTACAGGTGCACACCAATACACTTGGCTAATTTTTTTTTTTTTTTTTTTTTTTGAGATGGAGTGTATCTCTGTCACCTAGGTTAATGCAGTCTCTACTCACTGCCACTTCCACCTCTTTGGCTCAAGCAATTCTCCTGCCTCAGCCTCTGAAGTAGTTGGGACTACAGGCATGCACCACCACGCCTGGCTAATTTTTTATATTTTTAGTAGAGATGGAGTTTCACCATGTTGGCCAGGCTGGTCTCGAACTCCTGACCTCAGGTGATCTGCCCATCGCAGCCTCCCAAAGTTCTGGGATTACAGGCGTGAGCCACTGGGCTAACTTAAAAAAAATTTTTTTTGAGATGGGATCTCAGTATGTTGCCCAGGCTGGTTTCAACCTCCTGGCCTCAAGTGATTCTTCTGCTTCAGCCTCCCCTATAAGTGGGATTACAGTTTCAAGTCACACCACACCTGGCTTATTCTTTCCTGATTTAAAATTATTTTCATTTCAAGAAAAACCAAATAGACATTAAAACAACCGTTTTTCTGTCACAAAATTTCACTTAAACAACTAATTTTGGCATACAGTATTCAACTGGACAATATTAGAAACAACATAGATTTCTGAATGCAAATTGAAATGTTGGATACATTCATCTCGATACTATTTCTGATTAAAGTAGAACTTTAACAAAATTCTCATTATGAAACCTTCATTTCTATACAAAATTTATTATTTTTTATATTCATAATTATTATTAGACTCTTCCTTCTCCTGTTATTTACATTCCTACCCAGGATATGGAGAATGGAATAGACCTTAATTTCTTATTCTATTTTTTTAACTGAAGACCAAAAAAGTTAAAAGAACGTAGACTTCTGCAAATTAAAAAAAAAAAAAAAAAGAAAGAAATGTCAGTGGCTGCTACATTTAAAGTACCTTCCCTACATAAGGGAAGTTTGCAAAGGTGAAGGTCTTTCCCAATAAAATACTAAAGCATTACCAAAACTCTAAAAGTATATCCATTTTAAACAAACACCTTTAATAGACTAACTGGTTATAAAACTATAATTGGACATTTTTAAGGCCAGTTTATACGTTTCCCTTTTCAAAGACATTAATTGATATAAATAAGACATTTACAGGTGATATTCTCTGTACAGAGTTAAGAATATACTATTGGATATCTCAAAAGAGAAGTATAATTGCACTTATTTTATACAACAGTTAGCATGATTATAGGGAAATGGAAAATATTTTGTATATAAATTCCTTTTCCTAATTAAGTATAATTAAAAAGTTTCATTAAGAGTCAGTTAAAAAAAATAGGGCATATACTGTCTGTATATGGCTACCTGTCTTTTAGTAACCTTAATTTTGTTAACGTTGCCAGTTTCAAGCCATTGACACAAAGACGTCAGCACCATATTAAGCAGTCACTCTGACCTATAAAATGTGACAGCCCCAGGAGAACCATTATACCATTAATCATTTTCAGCAAAAAGTTCAACAGAACAGTGACAAATATTGTGCCTTAGAACCTTAATCATCCCATACTAATAATTTACAATACAAATTGTAAAGGTGAACACATACTGGCACAGCTAGGCTTTACATACTCTTTGGAAGCTCAAAAAGTTTAAGAATGCCTTATCAGTCTTCATTTCAGATCTAGTAGCATAAAAGCTGGATTTTCTAAGTATGATTTCCACAAATTAGAGAAGCGTGACATTGTAGCACCATCAATAACTCTGTGATCAGCTGACCAGCTCACATTCATTACGTGTGCTTTATATACTTCTCCTTTCTGGTTAAATCGGGGAATGGCCTAGAAATGGAAAAAAAAAAAAAAAAAAAAAAGAAGAAAGAGTAAACTTCGCTTGCTCAAAGCTCAAGCTCTAACAATGGCATAAGATCAGGCAAACCCTTCTCCCTACAATAGAGAAAAAAATAGGCATCCCTAATGACTTTTGAAAACTCTTCCCATCTTTGAGTATATGCCTGAAATTTTCAGAACTTCTCCGAGGTACTTCCTTTCCCTTGTACAATTCCCATACCTACATTCATTAACTTTCATCTCAGATTTCAAATATTTAACAATTATTTACTTTATACCCACTATGTGCCAAGTAATCTTTTGGGTTCTGGGGAGAGACAGACAATTGAACAAGGCTTCCTCACTGAAGGCTGTGAGGAAACAAGCCATCCTCAAGTTCATCCAACAACTGAGTTGGCCAGGAAGAAGACAGAAGACAACAACATGCTTGTGTTCTTTGTAGATGATAAAGCCAATAAGCACCAGATCAAACGGGCTGTGAAGAAGCTCTATGACACTTTTGTGGCCAAGGTCAACACCTTGATCAGGCCTGATGGAGAAAGGAAGGCATATATTCCATTGGCTCCTGATTACAGTGCTTTGAATGTTGCCAACAAAATTGGGATCACCTAAAATGAGCCCAACTGGCTAATTCTAAATATATATCTTTTCCCATTAAAAAAAAAAAAAAGGCAAGACAAAGTATAAGCCCCAACTTATTATTAGATTCAATAGACATAAAAGCATCCTGTCAAACTGCTATAAAAGTTTCTAAGTTTTTCTAAGTTTCTCTACTCTGTTTTTCTGTACTGATCTCCTTATGGCTGGGATACAACAGTTGCAGCCAGATGTGGATCCCTGGTGACACTGAGTAACATCTGTGTAAAGCCATATAGGCCACTTCAACTGCTTGTCTTTGATTCCGAGTGAGATGAGAAGCCCTTGTAAGTGTCTGAGCAGAATGGCCATTCACTGAAAGGCGAAGACTTTAGGAGGAGCAAGTCTGATGGTGGGGGTCAGTGAGGAAGGAGCAGAAACTCAGTTTTCGACATGCTAAAATTCAAAATGCCTTGACATATCTAAGCAAGATACAAGAGTTTAAAGTTCAAAAGTGAGGTCCAGTCTAGAGATATAAATCTAGGGAGTCTTCAGTGTATAAATGGTATTGAAAAATCAGATAAAGAAAAGGGGTAAGAACTGAATCCTGGGGTGCTTTGACGTGTAGAGACTGGGAACATGAGGAGGTATGGGGTAAAGGAGACTTAGAGGGAAAAGGCAGTGACATAGGAGGAAAACCAAAATGGCCAGGTATTCTGCAAGTCAACATTAAGAAAGTTTTCCAAAGAGGTTGGATTGATCAGTCATCTCAAGGTCAACTAGTAAGTCAAGGAAAATGAATACTGAGAATTGAGTAACATGGAAGACTTAACGACTTAAACAATTTAGCAAGAAGGAATTAAAATTCTATAATGAAAGCAAAATAGCAAAGGAAAGATGACACAAAGGGAGAAAGGAATTAAATACTATTTGTCTCTACCCAACAAACATTAAGTGATGAATAAGATTGCTACCCTAAGAACTATGTTTCATGGCTTGAAGAAACCATGGATAAAATTATTCTGTAAAAATGTATCTATTGAACAGACATTTGTAAATCAAAGATTCATCTGTTCATAACAGCATTATTCACGAGAGCCAAAAAAATGGAAATAATCCAAATATTCATTGACAGATGAATGGATAAACAAAACATGGCATATATCTATGTACAATAGACTATTATTTACTCTTAAAAATTAATGAAATTCTGATACATACTAAACCATTAATGAGCCTTGAGCCAGATACAAAAAGACAAATATTATATGATTCCACTTACATGAGGTACCTTGAATTGTCAAATTAATTCAGAGAGACAGAAAGTAAATGGTAGTTACCAAAGGCTGGGGAAATAGATTATTCAGTAGGCACAGAGTTTCAGTTTGGGATAATGAAAAAGTTCCGGAGACAGATGACGGTGATGGTGGTAAACAATGTAAATGCACTTAATGCCACTGAACAATATACTTAAAAATTGTTTCAATGGTCAATTTATGTTTATATATTTTGCCACAATTATATACATATACACACATAATTCAGAAGAAGATAAATCTTTTTAAGGAAAGAGAACACAAAACTTTGTTAAACAGGTGTAATGGTTTGGAAACTGTAGGAAGCCAAATTTTTTAAGAATCAAATATTGAATTCTTATTGGAAAAGAGAATGAGCGATAGAAGTTATCACGCAGAGAACTCTTGATTTGAAAAGAATAGTGTCATATTGTGTGTTTTTGTTTTTTCTCCCTATCTCCTCTGCTTGCCAGAAGGGAAAGTGGGTGCTAGGAAGGGGGAATAACTTAGATGCTAATTTACTCTCTGCTAGAAAGCAAATCAAAGGCTGAAGGAAAGCATTTGTGAGGGTTCCAACATGCAAGGAATACACTCATGAGGACAAGTCCCAGAGATGTTCAACATGGAAGCATTATAAGTGTAGAAAAGAAGAAAAGCTCATCTTAAAACATGTTCTTCTTAATATAGTGACAATGACATTTAATAAACATAGTATTGAAGTGGTATCTAGGAGCTTATTTGCCTCAGTGGGCCTCAATCCTGAATTAATAGGGGTACCCAAGTCCCATCCTCCAAAATTCTGATTCAGTTGGTAGAGGGGGAGCTTGGCCATAATTTCTTTTCAAGCTCTCAGCTGATTCTAACATGCAGCCAGGGTTAAGAATCATTGCAATCCTTATTCTAAGTCAGTGTCTTCAAAATCATGGCCACCAATCACTTTTTTTTTTCTTTCATATTTTGAATTTCTTTGTAGTTTATTTTAATTTTTAAAACATTTATTATTATTATTATTATTATTATTATTATTATTACACTTTAAGTTCTGGGGTACATGTGCAGAGCATGCAGGTTTGTTACACAGGTATACAAGTGCCATGGTGGTTTGCTGCATCCATCACCTGTCATCTATATTAGGTATTTCTCCTAATGCTATCCCTCCCCTACCCCCTCACCTTCTGCTAACTCTCCCCTAGCCCCCCACCTCCCGACAGGCCCCAGTGTGTAATGTTCCCCTCCCTGTGTCCACATGCTCATGGTTAAGAAGAATCAGTAAAAAATGGCCATACTGTCCAAAGCAATTTATAGAATCAATACTATCCCCATCAAACTATTATTGACTTTCTTCACAGAATTGGAAAAATACCCCTTAAATTTCATATGGAACCAAAAAAGAGCCCACATAGCCAAGACAATTCTAAGGAAAAACAACAACAACAAAACGAAGCTGGAGGCATCAGGCTACCTGACTTCAAACTATACCACAAGGCTACAGTAATCAAAACAGCATGGTAGCCGGGCGTGGTGGCTCAAGCCTGTAATCCCAGCACTTTGGGAGGCCGAGGCGGGTGGATCACGAAGTCAAGAGATCGAGACCATCCTGGTCAACATGGTGAAACCCCGTCTCTACTAAAAATACAGAAAATTAGCTGGGCATGGTGGCGCGTGCCTGTAATCCCAGCTACTCAGGAGGCTGAGGCAGGAGAATTGCCTGAGCCCAGAAGGCGGAGGTTGCGGTGAGCCGAGATCGTGCCATTGCACTCCAGCCTGGGTAACAAGAGTGAAACTCCGTCTCAGAAAAAAAAAAAAACAGCATGGTACTAGTACCAAAACAGAGATATAAACCAACAGAACATAACAGAGGCTTCAGAAATAATGCCACACATCTACAACCATCTGATCTTTGACAAACCTGACAAAAACAAGCAATAGGGAAAGGATTCCCTGTTTAATAAATGGTGTTGGGAAAACTGGCTAGCCATATGCAGAAAGCTGAATCTGGATCCCTTCCTTATACCTTATATAAAAATTATCTCAAGATAGATTAGACTTAAATGTAAGATAAGACCTAAAACCATAAAAACCATAGAAGAAAACATAGGCACTATCATTCAGGACATAGGCATAGGCAAGAATATTATGACTAAAACACCAAAAGCAATAGTAGCAAAAACCAAAATAGACAGATGGGATCTAATTAAACTTAAGAGCTTCTGCATAACAAACGAAAATATCATTGGAGTGAACCAGCAACCAACAGAATGGGAAAAAAGTTTTGCAATCTACCCATCTGACAAAGGGCTAATATCCAGAATCTACAAAGAACTTAAACAAATTTACAAAAAAAAAGCAAACCCTGTCAAAAAGTGGGCAAAGGATATGAACAGGCACTTTTCAAAAGAAGACATTTATGCAGCCAACAGACATATGAGGAAAAGCTCATAATCACCAGTCATTAGAAAAATGCAAATCAAAACCACATTGAGATACCATCTCACACCAATGAGAATGGCAATCATTAATCAGGAGACAACAGATGCTGGAGAGGATGTGGAGAAATAGGAACACTTTCACACTGTTGGTGGGAGTGTAAATTAGTTTAACCATTGTGGAAGACCATGTAGCAATTCCTCAAGGATCTAGAACTAGAAACACCATTTGATCCAGCAATCCCATTACTGGGTATATACCCAAAGGATTATAAATCATTCTACTATAAAACACATGCACATGCATGTTTATTGCAGCACTGTTCACAATAGCAAAGACTTGAAACCAACCCAAATGCCCATCAATGTTGGACTGGATAAAGAAAACATAGCACATATACACCATGGAGTACTATGCAGCCATAAAAAAGAATGAGTTCATGTCCTTTGCAGGGACATGGATAAAGCTGGAAACCATCATTCTCAGCAAACTAACACAGGAACAGAAAACCAAACACTACATGTTCTCACTCATAAGTGGGAGTTGAACAATGAGAACATATGGGTACAGGGAGGGGAATATCACACACCAGGGCCTTTCAGATAGTAGGGGGCAAGAGGAGGGATACCATTAGGAGAAATACCTAATGTAGGTGATGAACCCATGGTTCAGCAAACCACCATGGCACATGTATACCTATGTAACAAACCTGCATGTTCTGCACATGTATCCCAGAACTTAAAGTATATATAAAGACTTTCTAAGACGAACTCACAAACTCAAACCTACAAAATGAGAGGAAACCTCAGAAATGTTTACTCTTCATTGTGTTTACTCCCTGAATTTGTTTAAACTCCATATTTCAGTCATTTAAGACATGTACCTTAATTGATCCAATGGCCCCAATGGCTACTTCAGGTGGCAATATTACTGGTTTGGCATAGGTACCACCAATCTGTTTTAAAAAAAAAAAAAGGAGAGTATAAAAGTTAAGATTTTTAGGGAACAAATGGCAAGTAACATTTTCTATTTTTAATTAAGCATATGATCAGAAACCTTAAGTTATGGTTTATGTATTTCAACATGATTACTCACTGATCCAATGTTGGAAAGAGTAAATGTTCCTCCTGTAAGATCAGTGGTGCTGAGTTGACCCACAGAGCCCAATTTCTGGAGGCGGTTCAGTTCAGTGGCAATCTCAAATATAGAGCAGATCTGAACATTTTTCACATTAGGGACAATCAAACCCTGCTCAGTATCCATTGCTATCCCAATGTTATGAGAAGCCTAAAAAATAAAAAAATTATACAGTAGGGCTTTTAATGAATAAGCTAACAGCAAAGAAAGGATCAACTTTCACTGTCATCTAGAAACCACTACCAAAACTCATTTTTACCAGATTGGCAGTAATTAAAAATAAATAATTTTGAAATATTTTTTGAAAGATTTTTTTGGGCCAGCTGCAGTGGATCAGCCTGTAATCCCAGCACTCTGGGATGCCAAGGCAGGTGGATTACCTGAGGTCATGAGTTCAAGACCAGCCTGTCCAACATGCTGAAAGCTGTCTCTACTAAAAATACAAAAATTAGCTGGGAATGGTGGCACAGGCCTGTGATACCAGCTGCTTAGGAGGCTGAGGCACAAGAATCACTTGAACCCAGGAGGTGGAGGTTGCATTGAACCAAGAAGGTGTCACTGCACTCCAGCCTAGGTGACAGAGACTCTGTCTAAAAATATATCTATATCTATATTTATATTTATATATGTATATATATATTGAAGATGGTAATTTTTTGTTGATAAGAATATCAATAGGCAATAGGTTATTTCCCAATATTGTTAGTGGGAATGTATCTGGTACAGGTTGAGCATCCCTAGTCCAAATATCTGAAATCTGAAATACTCCAACATCTGAAACTTTTGAGGGCCAAAATGATGTTATGTGATGAGTCACAGTCAAAACATAGGCAATTCCCTTGAAAACCAATTTATCACCCAGGGTCAAGATCCATCTTCAGAATCCTGTATACTGACAAAAATATAGAAATGTAAAGTTTTTATTTTCAACTTATGGGATGGATTAAGCACCTCAGCATTCCTCATTATGTAATAAAATACATATGTAATAAAAAGTATATTCAGTATTTTGTCCTTAAACATTATGCTGCATAGTTGTTGAAATAGTTCTCATTTTTTAATATTTAACCATATCAGAGCCCATCAGTAAAAACAAACAAACAAGCAAACAAAAAATGCAGCCAAAACTGATTCTAGCAGGACATAGTGGCTCATGCCTGCAATCCCAACATTTTGGGAGACTAACACAGTAGGATTGCTTGAGGCCAGGAGTTTGAGAACAGCCTGGGCAACATAGCAAGACTCCATCTCTACAAAAAAAATTTTTTTAATTAGCTGAGTATTATGGCACACACCTGTAGCCTCAGCCACCTGGGAGGCTGAGGTGGGCAGATCATTTGAGTCCAAGAGTTTTAGGTTACAATAAGCTATGATTACGCATGGTAACAGAGCAAAACCCTGTGTCAAAAAAAGAAAAAAACCCAACTTTGTTTCATGCACAAAAATGTTAAAAATATTGCATAAGTTACCTTTGGGCTATTATGTATGAGGGGTATATGAAACATAAATGAATTTCATGTTTACATTTGGATCCGATCCCCAAGAAGTCTACTCTGTATGTGCAAATATCCCCCCCCCCCAAAAAAAAAATCGTAAATCCAAAACACTTCTGGTCCCAAGCATTTCGGATAAGGGATATTCAACCTATAAAGACTTTCTGGAGAACGTATGACAATAGGTACCAACATTTATAAAAATTTGTGTTAAGGAACTAAATGCAGAAGTATGTAGGGATATACAAGGATGTTGAGTACACATTGTTCATAAGTTTAAGGAACTGCAAATAATCACAATGTTTATAAATAGGTCACTAGCTAGATAAATGATAACAAAGCTATATTTGTTGTCACACAGTGATGTCTACAATATAGTGAATGAGAAAGAAAAGGCTGGGCATGGTGGCTCATGCCTGTAATCCCAGCACTTTGGGAGGCTGAGGTGGGTGGATCGCTTGAGCCCAGGAGTTAGAGACCAGCTTGGGCAACATGGCAAGAACCCATTTCTACCAAAAAAAAAAAAAAAAAAAAAAATTACAAAAATTAGCTGGACATGATGGGACATACCTGTAGTCCCAGCTACTCGGAAGGCTGAGGTGGGAGGTTGAGGCTGCAGTGAGGCCATGATCACACTACAGCATAGATATTCTCTATGGGAATACTCTAGATAGGCAACAGAGCGAGACCCTGTCTCAAAAAAGAAAAAAGAAAGTTAAAGAAAAATACAGGCCAGGCGCGGTGGCTCAAGCCTGTAATTCCAGCACTTTGGGAGGCCGAGGCGGGTGGATCACGAGGTCGAGAGATCAAGATCATCCTGGTCAACATGGTGAAACCCCGTCTCTACTAAAAATACAAAAAATTAGCTGGGCATGGTGGCTCGTGCCTGTAATCCCAGCTACTCAGGAGGCTGAGGCAGGAGAATTGCCTGAACCCAGGAGGCGGAGGTTGCAGTGAGCCGAGATCGCGCCATTGCACTCCAGCCTGGGTAACAAGAGAGAAACTCCATCTCAAAAACGAAAGAAAGAAAGAAAGAAAAATACGAGGCGTGGTGTGGGGGTTCACACCTGTAATCCCAGCACTTTGGGAGCCCAAGGTGGGTGGATCACAAGGTTAGGAGTTAAAGACCAGCCTGGCCAAGATGGTGAAACCCCGTCTCTACTAAAAATACAAAAATTAGTTGGGCGTGGTGGTGGGCGCCTGTAATCCCAGCTACTCAGGAGGCTGAGGCAGGAGAATTGCCTGAACCCAGGAGGCGGAGGTTGTGGTGAGCCGAGATCGCGCCATTGCACTCCAGCCTGGGTAACAAGAGAGAAACTCCATCTCAAAAACGAAAGAAAGAAAGAAAGAAAAATACGAGGCGTGGTGTGGGGGTTTACACCTGTAATCCCAGCACTTTGGGAGCCCAAGGTGGGTGGATCACAAGGTTAGGAGTTAAAGACCAGCCTGGCCAAGATGGTGAAACCCCGTCTCTACTAAAAATACAAAAATTAGTTGGGCGTGGTGGTGGGCGCCTGTTATCCCAGCTACTCAGGAGGCTGAGGCAGAGAACTGCTCGAACCCAGGAGGTGGAGGTTGCAGTGAGCTGAGATCGTGCCACTGCACTCCAGCCTGCGTGACAGAGCGAGACTCCATCTCAAAGGAAAAAAAAAAAAAAAGAAAAATATGAATAATTCTATATCTTTTAAAAAGTATGTAAAAATGAAATCCTGGAAAGATGTATATCTCAACATAAATAGTGAGCTCTTTTAGGGTCATGGAATTGAGGGTAAACATCTTTGTTTTTCCTTCTCTTTTTTTTTTGAGACACAGTTTCACTCTGTCTCGTAGGCTGGAGTGCAGGTATATGATTCTCTTGCCTCCCTCCCAAGTAGCTAAAACTACAGGCACACACCACCATGCCCCGCCAATAACTTTTTTTTCTGTGGAGATGGGGGTGTCCTTACTTTGTTGCACATGCTGGTCTGGAATTCCTGGGCTCAAGCCATCCTCCCACCCCTGTCCCCCAAAGTGCTGGGATTACAGGCAGGAGCCACCACACCTGGCCAACATCATTATTTTCTTGCCCGAAATTTTTGTGACAAGTATATACTTAATCAGGAGATATTAAAATAAAAATAAAAATAAATACAGCTGACTCTATTAACCATATAGGATCTGACCTCTCAGAATATCTAAGCTCACTTTCTGGTTGTACATTTCTTTCCTTTTAATTCTCTTTTTGAGACAGAATTTTGCTCTCGTCGTCCACGCCGGAGTGCAGTAGAGCAATCTCGGCTCAATGCAACTTCCGTCTCCTGGGTTCAAGCGATTTTCCCGCCTCAGCCTCCTGAGTAGTTGGGACTATAGGCGCGGGCCATCATGCCTGGCTAATTTTTGTATTTTTAGTAGAGACGGGGTTTCACCATGTTGGCCAGGCTGGTCTCCAACTCCTGACCTCTGGTGATTGACCCTCCTCAGCTTGTTGGAATTATAAACTTGAGCCACTGTGCCCAGCCTCTGGTTGTACATTTCTAATGAAAAGTAAATATAAGGAATGGCATCTCAAAAAGAGTTCTCAATCTTAAGAAACTTTCACTCCACACAGAAGATATGTGATAAAATACATATATATTGAATTCAAACTTTTATTACTTTTCTCACTGAAATTATTCTTAATCTTAAAATTTCAGGACGTTGACAGGCACAGTGGGATTACACCTGTCATCCCAGCACTTTGGAGGCTAAGGAAGGAGTATTGCTTGAGCCCAGAAGTTAAAGACCAGCCTGGGCAACATAATGAGACCCATCTCTACAAAAATTTAAAAATTAGTTGGACATAGTGGTGCATGCTTGTAGTCCCAGCTACACAGGAGGCTGAGGCAAGAGGATTGCTTGAGACTGAGAGGTCAAAGTTGCAGTGAGCCACAATCACAACACTGGACTCCAAACTGGTGACAGAGTAAGACTCTGCCCATAATAATCATAATAATTTTCCTGGAATTCAATTGTGAAAGAGCTGCTTCTTTTTGAGAGGGCAAGTAGAGTAGGTAACATAATCTACTGCCATACAGCTATATATTTCTATTATTTTAAGCAGAAAACAAAACAAAACAAAAGCTTAAAAATGGTTTTAAGAATCTTCTTATCTAAACAGTATCATTAGCCACAAAAACAACAGTAACAATAAATTATACGTAAGCCATACCTTTAATTCTAGTCTAAAAAAGATCACTATTTGAGGTACAGTGGAAGTCTCTCTAACCTACAAGCACATTAGCCCCATCTTCTATTAATAATAAGAACATTTTCACTCTGTATAGCCAACCTTATATGTTATATTCTGGCAGTTTTCATCCACAGAAGCATTAAGGATAGGAAACTGTAGTAATCCCAAGGAAGCAGCCTGTTTAAAAGAAAAATAATGCAATTTTAGCACTTTTAACTCAGAAGGGATAGGGAATTTGAAACAATAAAAGGTATAAAAGGAGGGAGAGAGAGAACTCTTATTTATGCTAAGTTGAATTTCAAGTCTACATGTACCTAGTCACATTACTGCCAATGTTACCTGCAAGCAATGCAGAACTAGGTCACCCTAATCATTAAAGTATAAAAGATAGTCAGGTAGCTTGTAAACATCAAGGAGATTTTTAAAATAATGATACAGACCAGCCAAAGTTCCAAAGAAAATGTCTAATTTCTAGGTCATTTTCTCACTGACATGTAGAATCTTAAGATTTCCATGAGAAGTAAGCCTGTAGTTCAAATATACACTAGGAATCGAAACACAAAAAAGCAGGTAAGCTATTTCCCTGTGTAGAAAAAAACATGTAACAAGGATTTCAAAGTGCACTGACTATTAAATGCCAGTTTGCTAGCTGGTGTCCTTGGCCAAGTGAAGGGCAGCGATGGCCTGAACATTTACTTTAGAGCCCAAGTCTCACTGAATAGCATTTATATTTTCCCTTTCTGCTGCCTTCTCCCTTTCTTTTCTTCCCTTAGTCTCTTAATATCATTTCTCTCCCATCCATATTCAGATTTCCCTAAGTGTATCTAAAATGTTCTTGATATCTGTTTCCCTGCCAATTCGGGACCTAATAATCAAGGTTCACACCTTACATGTGGTGGTCATGCATTGTATTAAATTTAAAAGATAGCAAAAAAAAAAAAAAAAAAAAAAATGCTTAAGATCATTCTTAAACAGAATTCCCTCCCCCACTGCCCTTGGCTGGTCCCTGTGAAAGTTCTTTACATGCATTGTGTTATTTTTCTCTGTTCATCGGAGGTTTTTTTTTTTTTTTTTTTGTAAACACATATTGCTTTATTTAGTGTTTCTCTGGATTGCAGAAGTGTCAGCAGTGGGCTGAGACCCCCAAAGGGCAAAGAGGCAGCTGGGCAGCCCCCAGGCCCCCGAAGGCAGGGGTGGGGACAAGCAGCAGAAAGAGGTGATGCCCCTGCCGCTCCTCCCACGGCCAGCCCCTTCCCTAGGCTCCTGTGCCAGGGAGGGGTCAGGGGCCAGAAAAAGCCCTACATCCTTGAGTGGGGCCCAAGTGTGTGGGGAAGGTGTCTGCCGTGCCAAGGCATGGACCCAGGCAGAAGCGCTCTTCCCAACTGGCGGCCCCCAGGGCTGAGGGCTGGTGAGGGAGCCAGATCCACTCTTAAGAGGAGACCTGTGTTTTACAGGCCCCCGTCCCCGGGAGTGGCAGAGCGGCATGCGGAGGAGGCTGGCAGTCCTGGTTTTGCAGCGCCTGTTGTGTGACGTGGGCAAGCCCTTCCCCTCTCCACCTTCTGCTCTGAAACATCAGGGCTGGGCTCGATGATCTCAAGGGTCTTCCGACCTCTTCAGTCTGAGACGTCTTTCCCCACTCCAGCACGCCCTCAGAGCGGAATGATCATGACAGTGAAAGGGCATTCTTTTTTGCTTTTGAGACGGAGTCTCGCTCCGTCGTCCAGGCTTGAGTGCAGTGGTGTGATCTCGGCTCACTGCATCCTCCACCTCCCGGGTTCAGGCGACTCTCCTCCCTCAGCCTCCTGAAAAGCTGGGATTACAGGCGCCCGCCACCACGCCCGGCTAGTTTTTGTATTTTTAGTAGAGATGTGGTTTCGCCATGTTGGCCAGGCTGGTCTCAAACTCCTGACCTCAGGCGATCCACCCGCCTCGGCCTCCAGGCGGTGGTTAACCAAAGCGCTGTGTTACAGGCATGAGCCACCTGCCCAGCCTAAAAGGGCATTCTTTAGGCAGGAAGAAGGAGGCGGGCAAGGATGGTCTCAGCCCCCAGGTGGAAGTCACAGTGGGCCGCACGAGGTACAGTGGGCAGGCAGGGGGACGGGCGGACAGACAGACAAGGTGCCAAGGGAATGAGGAGGAGGGTGGCCTGGCCAGGGAAGAGGGCACCAGAGCCCAGCCCACCCCACTTCTCAGCCACATTCCCTGCCCTGCTGGAGTCAGGGAAAACACATCCAGCGTGTCCTGGGGTGGGAAATGGCTTTTTAAAAAATAGTTTCCTATAAAGCATCAAAACATCTCAGAGAAAACCTCAACAAAAGTTCCCTTCTCTCAAATATTTGGCATCGGCAGTAGGGCTGGCACGGGTCGCTCTGGCCCCGGCTTTGCCATTGCTGTGACCCGGCCTAGCCCACCCCCAGGGAGCTCCCGGCCCCTCTGCTCCCTTGGGAGAGGGTTGGGCAGAAGGCGGGAGTCTGCAGGGGGGCTTCGGGCTATCCCTGGGTCCCCGTCTGAAGTTCGAGTCTTTGGCAGCTGTGGGGGGAAGTAAGTGAAGCACTGGGGGTTGGGAGGGTCCGGGGGGCACCTTTATCACCGGAAATTGAACCGTGGAGGGACCACAGCCAGGTGCCCGTTCTTGGCCTTGGTGATGGCCAGATCCAAGCCGGGGGTGAAGTCCATGCCATCCCTGCCGGGGCCCCCTGCAAATGTGATGCTACCCTGGTTGATGTTGATGTTGTTCACTCGGTCGGCACTGAGGTCTGTCTTGGTCAGTGTCTCAATCACGTGGTCACTCTGCAGCACCACGTCTCCCTTTTGCTTATTGTCCTCACGATGTACGTGAAGCACAAACAGGTTGTTGCTCAGGCTGCTGACAGAGATTACGGTCAGGTTGGCGTAATCGATCCTCTGCTTGACTTTGGCATCCTCCACAATGACCACGGCGTTGGGTGTGAGTAAGAGCTGCTGCGCGGGGCTTGTAACCCTTGCGGTCCTATTTCACGACAGGCACGGCATACTGAATGGGCTCAGAGCCTAGGGCCTGCAGCACTCTGGGGCTGATCTCGTCCGCACCAAGCCGAGTGCTGATGAAGAGCCTGGGCACGCTCTGAGGGCAATTATCCTTCTTGCCCTTGAAGATCTCACTAGCCACGGCCTTCTGCTGCAGCTGCTGCTTCCACTCAGGGCTGATGCTCCCGCAGTATTTCCACACCATGTTCTTCATGCACAACTCCCGCAGAAGCTCTGAGGCTTCTCGCAGAGCAGGTGGAGGCATGGGCCAGGACATGTTCAGGACATTCCGGGGCAGCTGCCGCTGCAGGCTTAGCAGAAAAGAGGGGCACACGTGGTCCAGGAAGAAGGCGTTCCCTGGGCAGCGCGGGGCGTGGCGCAGGATGAAACCTCAGATGAGCCGTAGGATGGTCTGCGCGGCCCAATTCCTCTTGGCTGCCTTCCTCCGGCCCAGCGTTCCACGCCACCATGACTGGATGCAGATGGCCGATCGCTTCACCTGGAGGAATTTCTGCCGCCAGAGCTCCAGGGCATCCTCTGTGGCAAACGGGGTCTTGGAGAAGCGGATGAAGATCTTGGTCCTGCCCATCTTATACTCTTCCGGCTTGTAGCCCAGGTGCCGCACCAGCACAGCCACTCCATCCTGCGGCCGTCCTGCCCACGAGGGCCACGTCTCTGGGCACAGTGACTTGTATCTTTGCAGGAAAGCTTCGTATTTGCGGTGATAGGCGAAGCCGGCTCTGCGCATGCGCAGGTTCTCCATCAGCCCCAGGTACTTCACCTGGTGCCGGATCAGCACCTCGTCAAAGCAGCCTCCATCAGAGGTCTTGATGGAAAAAAAGTCAAATTATTGAACTAGAGAGTTAATGAAAAAATTTAAATATATAGAGACATTTTGTAGTCATTAGGACAGATTAAGACAGCAGATCAACTGAAGAAAAATATAATGAAAATAACTGCTACAAATTCCTTAATTTTTATGACTTGGAAGTTTTTTCTTGTTTGTTTTTGAGACAGGGTCTTGCTTTGTCACCCAGGCTGGAGTGCAGTGGCATGATCTCAGCTCACTGTAGCCTCCACCTCCTTGGCTCAAGTGATCCTCCCACCTCAGCCTCCTGAGCAGCTGGAACTACAGGAGCATGCCACCATGCCCAGGTTATTTGTGCATTTTTTGTAGAGATGGGGTTTCACTATGTTGCTCAGGCTGGTCTTGAACTCCTGAGCTCAAACAATCTGCCTGCCTTGGCCTCCTAAAATGTTGGGATTACAGTCGTGAGCCACTGTGCCCAGCCAACTTGAAAGTTTTAGTATGCATCTGATTCAATAACTGTAATTTTAGTAGTCTTTGTCTAAAAGCCCCTAACTAAAATTAGTCTAAACTGTTAACACATAAAAATCATGTTTTGAATATAATCCAAATTTTGTCCAAGAAAAATACAAGATATGTGTCCATGGATTAGGTCGTTTTTCCCCCTCTATAATACTGTGTAGTTGTTTTTTTTTTTAATGTTCTGAAACTTACGTTTTATTTTAAAACAAAATAGCCAGGACTGGTGGCTCATCCCTGTAAGAGCAGCCTGGGTAACATTGCGAGACACATCTCTACTAAAAATTTAAAAAATTAGCCAGGTGTGGTGGTGCACACCTGTGGTCCCAGCTTCTTGGGAGGCTGAGGTTGAATATCACTTGAGCCCAGGAGTTCAAGGTTGCAGTGAGCTATGATTGAGCCACTGTACTCCAGCCTGGGCAACAGAGCAGACTCTTTCTTAAAAAAAAAAAAAAAAAAAAAAAAAAAAAAATGAGGCAGGCGGATTACCTGAGGTTGGGAGTTGAAGACCAGCCTGACCAACATGGAGAAAATCTGTCTTTACTAAAAATTATAAAAATTAGTTGGGCCTGGTTGCACATGCCTGTAATCCCAGCTACTCAGGAGGCTTAGGCAGGAGAATCGTTTGAACCGGGAGGCAGTGGTTTCAGTAAGCCAAGATCATGCCATTGCACTCCAGCCTGGGCAACATGAACAAAACTCCTCAAAAAAAAGGCAGGGGAGATAAAGGAGAAGAGTTTCTGCCTCATGAGGCTCAGCGCTCAGTAAGTAAAACTGAGTAAGCACTCACAAGGCACTGAAGTAAATAACAGTGGGAAACAAGAGTATTTAATTCAAATAGTGACAGCCACAGAAGGAGTCTGTACTTGACCACAATTTGGGATTTACAGGTGTTTGATCAAGAAGGAACACTTCAGGTAGAATTGTGTATTCCAGCAATTATGGGTAGCTTAATATAAGGGAGTGAGATAAGAACAGAGAGGCAGGAAGCAGAGACTTATAATGCATTTGTATGCCACATTAAGGAGTATGGAAATTATTCTAAAGGCAATGAAAGGGGAACCACTGAAAAGAATCAGAGAATATTACAATAATTTGATTTATGGAAGACCAGTCTTGGTGCAGTGTAGAGAAAGGTCTGCACATGCTGGCATTAGAGGCATCAGTATGTCCCTCCAAGTAAAACAGACCAGAACCTGAAAAAGCTTCTCCACTTGTTAGCTGTAAGTCCTTGATGAGTTTCTTAACCTCTCTGAGCTCCAATTTCCTTAAATGGAAAGTGAGGACAGTAATATTTACATGTCAGAGTTACTCTGAGAATTAAGAGATAATGTATACAGCATGCTTAGTATGGAGCCTGGCACATGGTAGCTGCTGCACAGTCACGAATGTGAGCTAGACTGTAAGCTGCTCAAGGTCAGCTGATGGTCTCACTCCATTTTATAAAGGTCCCAAGGCTTAGCACTAGAAATGATTCCCAGGAGCCTCAATATAAGTTTGTTGAGTAAACAAAAATAAATATTAATGTCAGTGATATTGCAAAATCAATATCAAGTCTCATTTTAGTTCAAACCAGGACTTGGCTGGAGTGATCCTTTTAGGATTAAAGGCTTTACTTCACTGGCAGAATTGTCTCTAGCTAAGTGGCTAAAAATATGATAGAGAAATTTCAATTTCATGATTTCCTATGAAACAAAGAAATGGCAGATTTTCTAATTATATGATATTGTGAGAAGTAATATTTTTATTCAAGCCTATGGTCAACACATTGCATGCTCGCAAAGCCAAATTTAAATGTCCTACTTGGGGGCCAGGTGCGGTGGCTCACACCTGTAATCCCAGCACTTTGGGAAGCTGAGGTGGGTGGATCACCTGAGGTCAGCAGTTTGAGACCAGTATGGCCAACATGGTGAAACCCTGTCTTTACTAAAAACACAAAATTAGCTGGGCATGGTGGCAGGTGCCGGTACTCGGGAGGCTGAGGCAACAGAATTGTTTGAACCCAGGAGGCAGAGGTTGCGGTGAGCTGAGATTGCACCATTGCACTCCAGCCTGCATGAAAAGAGCAAAACTCCATCTCAAAAAACAAGCAAACAAACAAATAAATAAATGTCCTACTCAAGACTTGCTTGCAATGAATGAAATCTCACCTTTAAGAAGAAAGGCATAAAGGAGAGTTTAATTCCACGAGCAAAAGCAACAGGTTTTAATTCTTCTCGGAGCTTAACCAGTTCAGTAAGGTCAACCTCATCACAATAACCAAAATGAGGTATCTTCAGGGCTGCAGACATAGTCTTGACCATTGCTTTCTGAAAACCTGAAAGCATTCAATTGTTATTCATTTATTTAAATTCTTAAATCACATTAAGAAACTAAAGTCGTTGAATCTGGGAAGCAGAGATTGCAGTGAGCAGAGGTCACGCCACTGCACTCCAGCCTGGGTGATGAAGCGAGATTCAATCTCAAAAAAAAAAAAAAAAAAAAAGAAAAAAGAAAAAGAAAAACTAAAATGGAAGGTTCTCTAATGTTCTTTCCTTTCTCAGTTAAACCTTTCCTCACACGACTCTCTTCATTACATTACGTTACATTGAAAGTCACTAATATCAAAGCTGGAACATTGACTGCATCATGACACTCAGTCGCAAATGCAGTAACGTAGCAGGTAACTGCTTTTTTTTTTTAATTTTAATTTTAATTTTTTTATTGCATTTTAGGTTTTGGGGTACATGTGAAGAACATGTACGATTGTTGCATAGGTACACATGGCAGTGTGATTTGCTGCCTTCCTTCCCTTCACCTATATCTGGCATTTCTCCCCATGCTATCTCTCCCCAACTCCCCACCCCCCGCTATCCCTCCCCTATTTCCCCCCAACAGACCACAGTGTGTGATGCTTCCCTCCCTGTGTCCATGTGTTCTCATTGTTCAACACCGGCCTATGAGTGAGAATATGCGGTGTTTGATTTTCTGCTCTTGTGTCAGTTTGCTGAGAATGATGGTTTCCAGGTTCATCCATGTCCCTGCAAAGGACACGAACTCATCGTTTTTGATGGCTGCATAATATTCCATGGTGTATATGTGCCACATTTTCCCTGTCCAGTCTATCATCCATGGGCATTTGAGCTGGTTCCAGGTCTTTGCTATTGTAAACGGTGCTGCAATGAACATTTGTGTGCATGTGTCCTTATAGTAGAACGATTTATAATCCTTTGGATATATACCCAGTAATGGGATTGCTGGGTCAAATGGAATTTCTATTTCTAGGTCCTTGAGGAATAACTCCTTTAAATGCTGTGTTATATAAACAATTTAAAAGAATGCAAGCCATGTATTTCCCTAACAGCTTTCCTGAAAAGCCACTCTTCTGGAAGTTAATGATTCCAAGAGTTTATAAATAACAAATTAAAACTAGTTGTTTGGAAAGCTAACTACAAATAGTGAATGTTTAAAATATTCTGCATGTGTCTTCAAACAGCAACTGTCAGTATACGAAGAAGCCTGCTAATGTATTATCTTCTGAAAAATAGTACATATAAATTGGGAGTGTTTCCTGGAAAAGCTATGTCATTTTACCATTAAAAAATTATATACTGACTAAAGTCAAACTTTCTCTTAAGACTTCAAAACACCATATTACATACATTTATCTACTGAGATAGCTTCCCCCAAAATAAAATAACTATTGCCTTATATTATTATTATTGTCATTACCTTTTATGGGTTCTGTTTTGTCTTTGCCTGTGAATACCAGAGGTTTCGATACGGGTATGGGAATACTCATGTCTTTTGGCTTTGGTGGAGGTGGCATAATTTCAGCTTTGGGTGAAGGAGGTAATATAGCTCCTGTCTGCTTTTCCAGATAGTTGAGGATATCTTCTTTAAGTATTCTGCCATCTTTTCCTGAGCCAACAACTTCGCTCAGTTTAATCTAAAAAATGATATATTTTAATGCCAAAAATACAACTACTTAAAAACATTAAGTTTCAAAATGGAATTTGATCAATTGAAAATAATATGCATATATATATATGTCTAACAAATTAGTAAAAGTAAATAACCTTTTCATTTTCTACTTAAGTAATCATTTATTACTTTTGTATACACTGTTCATATGTGCATGTGGTAACCGTCAGGTATCTATATTATATATAATCTAGAGCTATGTATGAAAACTTACTTAAAAAATTTTTTTTTTGCAGAGACAGAGTCTCACTCTGTTGCCCTGGCTGGTCTTGAACAACAAGCTTCAAGCCATTCTCCCACCTCAGCCTCCAAAAAGTGCTGGGACTATAGGCGTGAGCCACTATGCCCAGCAGGAAACTTACATTTTTATACTCAAGTATTTTAAAATCTCTTGCATAATTCTTACTCAAACCTGTCTATTCTTAGGGACTACATAAGAAGAGGGAGAACTGAGAATTTAAGGAGAAACTAAATGCTGTAACAATATTAGACCAACGTTTCTGATGTTGGCTACCAGTTAAAAACGTAACAGCTTAAATAATCATAATACAAAAGCTCTCTCAAATTAGTTATTTTTCTGGTAGTTGGTTTGGAAAGATCAGTACAAAACACTTAATTCTATTTAAATACAAATAAACATAAAAGCTTGGAATGATCTCCTCATACATAGCATGTATTAATTTCCTAGGGGTCGGCCCCACTTCATTTGTATAAGTGCATCTCTAAGGATATCTAAAATAATAAAGGACTTCACTAAAGCAAACACTAAGTTTGCAACGAATGGACTCTGAAAATTTAAACAGATAATTTTTAGGCAGTTACAAACAACTGTAAATGCCACTGGTTCTTAATTTTAAATAAACTCAATTCATAAATATGCAAAATGAAAGAAAAAGGATGATTTCTGATAATTAAATCTTATATCTAATTTTTAGTGATCATACAAGTACTCTACCCAAGTATTCTATACACATCTTTAGGGAGTGTTTTAGGAAAGTGAAATCGCACATTTCTTCTATATATTTCTTTCTATATTATTCAGAAAAAAATATTTAAATGCTTTATAGAATTCAAAGCAATATGTTAAATCACTATTTCATCTGATGCCCTTAATAACATAGTGTTCCATGTTACTATATCTATTTTCTGTTATGCAAAATGGTCTTCATACTTAAACACATTTAATAGCTACATAAAATTTCATCAAGCCTACGTAACATAATTTGACTTTGAACATGGCATCTTCTAACTTTTGGTTATATAAAATACAGGGAAGGATGTATCCTATTTTCTTGGGATAGTTTCCCAGTGGCAGGATAACCGGCTGAAAGGATTTGAACATTTTAATGACTCTCTCACATATTTCACAAAATATAAAATTTTATTTTTTCCCACAGCAACTTTACTTTTCTCAAAAAGAGACAAACGAAGAGTCTCATTGTGGGGCACAGTGGAAAGTATCAAGGCTTCAGAACCAGGCAGATTTGTGTTCAAATCCCTAGTTCAGCTTACTTGGTTTTAGATAAGTCAATCAACCTTCCTGCAGGGTCCTTGTGAGGATTACAGATAATGTGTCTATAGTGTCTGACTCATATGTGCTCAAATAATGGAGACAATGATTGTTGAGGCCACATATAACGTCTAAGAGCACAGGATTTGGAGTGACATAGACTCACTTTTGAATTCTGGCTCTGCTGCTGTGTTAGTTGTATGACCTTAGACTAGTTACTTAAACCCTCCAAGTCTTAAAATAGCTCCTTATCTTACAGGATTAAATGAGATAATATGTGAATACCTATCACAGTGCCTGGGAGCCACCTTGCCTGGCATTCCACCCTCCATTCAGTCAATGACTTGCAGAGGAAATACAAAAGACCAGCCTCCTTCCTCAAAGCAGTAATTCTGCGGTTCTCCCCTTCTCCCCCAGATCAGTCCTTTTTTGCCTTAGGACCATGGCAAGCTTTGGGACAGACCAGATGCTTGATACCATATCCATGTCTGGCCAATTTCCCTTCTCTTCCCTTTCTTATCCTGCTTCCTTCATTCCCTTGACAGGTTTTCCCTTCTTCAAATTCCTATCTCGTGCTGTGCCTCTAGAACACCCGACTTAAGACCTGGCATTTACAAATGCTCGATAAATGGTAGGTCTTACTGTTATTAGGCTCCAAGAAAGAATAATAAAACCACACTGCTCAACTGATGGTAAGTAGTAAGTTTACAACTTCTCGTTTCTCCCATGTACTTTTATGCAACTATCATTTTTCAGTAGCAAATATTTTCATGTTTCCTTAAATCATTGAGCCATTTCGTCACAAGAGAGTTGGCTAATTTTTCAGATACAAATGTACACTTTCTATGCAATCTCAGGTTTAAAATTAAGAAAACTTACATTGTTTTCCATTGCCAGACGACGAACTGCAGGAGTTGCCAGTGTTTTTCGGCCCTTTATTTCTTGGTGTGTATGTTCATCATGAGACACTGCAGGAGTTTCAACAACATCTTCTTCTGAATCTGGTAACAAGGTAAAATTTAACTTCAGTTGAAAATTTAAAAAAATTTTAGTGGCTTATAATATGTAAATAAATTAAAGTTTATAGTCTAAATGTATAATAGCTGAACTACTTCAGAATATGAAAAGACAACTATCCTAATGGTATGTGTAGAGTTGGGGTATGTGTGTGCTGGTACCTGGTACTGTTTAATTATTAGTACCTGGTGGATATGTCACTCCTGTTGAAATAATACGCCAGCTACAAGTTAAAAAAAAATGAGAGTTTTCCTCAAGAAATTTTAAAACCTGTTGTGGCCGGGTGCCGTGGCTCATGCCTGTAATCCCAGCAATTTGGGAGGTCAAGGCAGGAGGATCACCTGAGCCCAGGCATTCAAGACTAGCTGTACATTCGAGACCCCATCTGTACAAAAATTTTATAAAGTAGCTGAGCTTGGTGGCACACGCCTGTTGTTCCAGTTACTTGGAAAACTGAGATGGGAAGATTGCTTGAGCCCAAGAGGTCGAGGCTGCAGTGAGCTGTAATTGCATCGCTGCACTCTAACCTGGATGACAGTTTTGTATTTTAAATATTTTTCTAATAAAATTCTAACTTACATTTATAAACAGAATGAAATAAAGATCAAATGTAAGATAGATTATATTAAAAACTTGGGCTGGGTGCAGTGGTTCACACCTGTAATCCCAACACTCTGGCAAGCCAAGGTGGGTGAATCACTGACTTGAGCCAAGGAGTTCAAGAGCAGCCTGAGCAATAAAATGAGACTCCCTGTCTCTACAAGTGAATTTTAAAAATTAGCTGGGTATGATAGCACATGCCTGTGGTCCTAGCTACACAGGAAGATGAGTGGGGGAGAATCACTTAAGCCTAGGAAGTCAAGCCTGCAGTGAGACATGTTTGGTGCCACTGTACTCTAGGTTGGGTGAAAAAGTGAGATGCAGTCTCAAAAAAAACCTGCAAAAGAATCATATAAAATATTTGACAATCTTAAACACTTTCCTGAGATGACACAGCATTTAAAATTTTGCTCTGCTTTGAATAGTTTCAGAAATGCTGTGGTGGCCGGGCATGGTTGCTCACACCTGTAATCCCAACACTCTGGGAGGTAGAGGCAGGAGAACTGCCTAAGGCCAGGAGTTTGAGATCAGCCTAAGCAACATAGTGAGACTCTCTCTACAAAAAGTTAAAAAATTAGCCAGGTGCGGTGGTGTGTGCCTCTGGTCTCAGCTACTCAGGAGGCTGAAGTGGGAGGACTGCTTGGGCCCAAGCAGTACTACCAAGAGGTCAAGGCTGCAATGAGTCATGATTGCATGACTACACTACAGGTTGGGTGACAGAGCAAGACTGTCTCAAAAAGAAAAAAAGAAATGCTGTGGCTAATGCTAATTGTTTTATTCTCTAGCTCTGGATTCCTGTTATTAGAAAAACTATCTTAGGCTACTAGCATATATTTCTGCAAGCAAAAAAGAAATTTTTTTGAGAGCATATAAATGTCAAATTCTGCTATGAGGAAATCAGTGATGTACATGTATAGCAGAAGCTGTCTGAATTGGTAAATTAAAGACTGACAGAGCTTCTGAAAATGAGAAGACAACTGAATTTGCTTTGACAAATTTGACATTCAATTCTAGATAAATAAAAATCTTCTATTGCTACCATTGTGATAAGACAGTCTATTCATTCCTCTTACTAGTCTATGAATTGGCCCAGTGGAGCTACAAAAAAATTCTCCTAAAAGTGAGGAAGGGAAGAGAAAAAAACCCAAAATTTGTACTGAACATCTATTATGTGTCAAATACTGTACTATATATTCAGTGTCTTAACTGACTGTTTAAGACAGGCATTATTTTCATTCGAACTGTTTAAGATAGGTGTTATTATCCCTATTTTACAGACAGTTTAAAGAGTGAGGTTTGGCAGATGAACGGATTGGCTCAAGGTCAGATTAATAAAAGAGCTGAATTCAATCCTAGGGCTGACTCAGTCTGTGCTGATTCCATTAGTTAATGGCCCCAGTAAATTTTCTCCCTGGTCAAAGTAGCTAGAATGCAACCCCTACAGTTCAAGGCATAATTTAGTTGAATTTTCAGAAACCCTGTATATTCTCTACATCTGTTAAAATCATTGGAGACATGAGTAAGAAAGATTAGCATGGTGAGCCAAGATCCAAAGGAAGATCAGGGGATTCAATGGTAGGAACCCCAATATGGTAGGAACTCCCATGCTAACTTGGATAATGCATATTTGCTGAAGAGAATGTATAAATATCCAAATATATCATATACAAAAATTATTACATATTTCCAAAAGACCAAGTAATTTACTGCTACTCACCTTTCTGGAAAACATTTTGTGATATATCACCTACATAGTACTACCCTTTTAGAGTAACTTGGGTGTAAATATGAGTGACAAACTTACTTGTGAGAAGTCACTCATATATTATTTGTAGTAATCAGGTAGCTGTTGAAAGAAAGCTGTCTCTTAACCAAGTAACAAAATACCACCTTACTACACAGCACTTTAAATTATCTTCAAAGTGTTTGTTTTATTTATTTATTTATTTTTTTAATGGAAACATGGTTTCACTATGTTGCTAAGGCTGGTCTTGAACTCTGGGCTTCAAGTGATCCTCCTGCCTTGGCCTCCTTCAGTGTTTTTATACATTTTCTTCTCTGATGATTACAAAAATGTTATGAGTACGCAGGACAGATTTCTCAATGTTACCACTGTAGAAATGGACTGTAAGGGGGATGAAGTTCACCAAACTTAAATTTCACAAGTCTCCCCAATTGATGTGATTTTAGTGTTTCTAGCATTACACTCTAATCTATAATAGGCTGTACAAAATGAACAGTTATAGCTACCAAGAGCACCTACTATGACTTCAATAGCATTGAATCATGCAATTTGTTACTGAATGTAATTTAATTATATGACGCACTGCATTCTTGGAATGGTTTTATGTCAAAGAGCTTTTCTTTAAAACATTTTGTACTAATCCTGGTAAACATTTCAATATTATAAAATCTATATATTTACAAACTAAACAGTGTTGTTTTAGCAGAATTTTGTAAATATGCATATGTACAGTGTTAGAAAAGTAAGTCCTGGCCAGGTGCAGTGGCTCATGTCTGTAATCCTAGCACTTTGGGAGGTCGAGTTAGGCAGATCATGAGGTCAGGAGATGGAGACCATCCTGGCCAACATGCTGAAACCCCGTATCTACTAAAAATACAAAAAAAAATTAGCTGTGCATGGTGACACATGCCTGTAGTAGTCCCAGCTACTCAGGAGGCTGAGGCAGAATTGCTTGAACCCAGGAGGCAGAGACTGCAGTGAGCCGAGATCGTGCCACTGCAATACAGCCTGGGCAACAGTGCGAGACTCTGTGTCAAAAAAAAAAGAAGAAAAGAAAGAAAGTCAGTTCCATTGCTCTAGATGCAGAATGAAGCTGATAGCCATCCTTTCTGAACTAAATTATCAATATAACAATATGGTTAGAGCATGGGCTTTAGCACTAAACAGAGCTGGGGTGAAATCCTAGCTCCACCACTTACTAGCTATGTGATCACAGACCGATAATTTAACCTCTAAGAGTCTCAATGGTCCATGTGTCAAATGCAGCTATTACATTTGTTAAACGAGATGTATACGTAGCATTAGCACAGAGAAACCAATCAATAATAGAAGTTGATGTTAAAGGGTAAATGCAATATAATGGCAGAATAATATTTGTTTTATAAAGTATTCTGCTAAAGCTCATGTCCCTCTTTCTCCTCCCTTCACTGCCCCATGGTACCTCTCAATTAGTTATAGTAATTCTCCACTTATCTGCAGGTGGAGCATCCTGGCAACTTCATCTTAACATAGCTTCATGGCCCAGAGTACCTAAAATAGGTGCCACATAACCTCAGCATTAAAACCGTGCACTTGACCCAGAGGAAAGGTATTTAGACTCTCAATCAGCTCCTATTTACCATTGTTAGCCAATAATTCTTAACAAACTTGGTTATTTGTCTTCTCAGAAAGTTAGGAAGGGGGGTGATGACCTGGAACAAGGACAATATAAGCAGACTGGAAAACTAAAAATCAAATGCAGAATTGTGCTGTTTATAGTACAATGGTGAATGTTCATAATGTCTGCATAATCAGAAAAGCTTACTCAATAGCCTCACTTTAAGAAGTAACACATATGAAACTTTAAAGCAAAATTAATGATTTCTCTAAAAAAAAAACAAACACTTTTTAAAAAAGTTTTGGTACAAAGAGCTTTAGTTGTTCAGAAAAGTGAGTAATCATTTTACTGTATTAAATAGAGGCTAGAGAAAGCATCTGTCACCACATCGGCTGCAAAGAGAACTTGGTGTAACACAATTTAAACTGAGTTGGTTTTAGTTTTGTTTTGGTTTTGAGGCAGGGTTTCCTCTGTGTGAGTAGTCAGGACTACAAGGGTGTACTACCTAATTTTTGTATTTTTAGTAGACATGGGGTTTCATCATGTTGGTCAGGCTGGTCTCGAACTCCTGACCTCAGGTGATTCACCCTGGCCTCCCAAAGTGCTGGGATTACAGATGTGAGCCACCGTCAGCCTTTAAAACTTATTTCCAGCTTATGGAAAGTATAAGGACTAGAGGAACAAGTTAAATAATACCACAATGCAACAAGGCAAATCCAAAAAGTTTGATATTTTGCAAAACAAAGGCAATCTCTTCAAATCAGTGTCATGAAACAAAAGTAGAGGAGGATGAGCTAGACTAAAAGAGACTTAAGGGATATAACAACTAGGTGCAACATATGGTCCTATATTGGACCCTGATTTAAAAAAATCAATTGAAATATCAATATCCCCCATATTTTGGGGATAATTCAGGAAATTTAAATATGGTCTGTGAATCATATAAAATGGAAATGGGCCAGGAGTGGTGGCTCATGCCTGTAATTCCAGCACTTTGGGAGGCTGAGGAGTACAGATCACTTGAGGTCAAGAGTTCAAGGCTAGCCTGGCCAATATGGTAAAACCCCATCTCTACAAAAAAATACAAATATTAGCCAGGCACAGTGGCACACACCTATAGTCCCAGCTACTCGGGAGGCTGAAATGGGAGAATTGCTTGAATCTGGGATATAGAGGGTGCAGCAAGCCGAGATTGTACCACTGCACACCAGCCTGAGTGACAGAATGAGACTCTGCCTCAAACAAACAACAAAATAAAATTGAAATGTACTGTCATGAAAACACAGATAAACAAAGCAAACAGATTAGACTATGGCATATGCAATATGTTATTTTAGTTAAAAAAATTACCTACATGTACATATATGATCCAGAAAAATGTCTGGAATGATATACGCTAATACATTGAGTGTGATATGTGAATATTAGGATTTTTGTTGTTGTGTTGGTTTTCTATCTTTTAGAACTTTCTGCAATGCACACCTCCTGCTTTTATAATAATAAAAAATTTAAGTAGTAAGAAGCCTTCAATAAATCATTTTCTAGTTTTCAGAGGCAACATATCATAGTAGAAAATATTCTGGACAAGGACTCAGACATCTAAGTTCTAACTTTGGTCCTGTCACTGACCATTGAGCAAATCGTCCAACCTTTCTAGTGGGTTTAGTTTCTTCATCTGCTAAAGTGGAATACTTCACAGAATAATAAGTGTAAAAAATTTTATAAATTATATGATGTAAATTAAAAAAAAAATTATAATGAGTTATTGTTCTATAGACTGCAGTACTAAGTGTCAGCCAGGCACTGTAAATCAATTACTCCTTTTAGACTTCTAAATTACGCTACTGAGATATCTTGATCTCAGCACTTTCAAGGTGGAATGCCGGCCCAGGAGTTCTGTCGCAGAAACGATTGCTCTTTTAGTGCCTAGTATCAAAACTGTTTCCTAGATGACCTAACTTTGGTATACCACAACAGTGCTGCAAGGAACTTCTGAGTCAGCCAGCCAGCTGCCTGCACTGGAACTGCCAACTGTTTTAGCTTTCCTCTGTAACATTTTTTTTTTTTTTTTTTTTTTTTTGAGACGGAGTTTCACCCTTGTTACCCAGGCTGGAGTGCAATGGCGCGATCTCGGCTCACCGCAACCTCCGCCTCCTGGGCTCAGGCAATTCTCCTGCCTCAGCCTCCTGAGTAGCTGGGATTACAGGCACGTGCCACCATGCCAAGCTAATTTTTTTGTATCTTTAGTAGAGACGGGGTTTCACCATGTTGACCAGGATGGTCTCGATCTCTCGACCTCGTGATCCACCCGCCTCGGCCTCCCAAAGTGCTGGGATTACAGGCTTGAGCCACCGCGCCCAGCCTCCTCTGTAACATTCTTATGATGAATCCCCTTTTGACAGGACATCTACCACTTGTAAGTCCCATGCTTGCTGCTGCTTCTAAATGCTGGTATCTATGCTTTCATTTTAATTTTCCTTCTTTTCTCTTCAACTTCTCTTGAAAAGGTTTATAACCTTCCCCAACAAGACTGCTTTTTGTTTTTGTATCAGTGGCAAACAGAGCAATCCATTACATTAGATTTATTCTTTAGATACTCCAGTTTTTGTTCTTAGTGTCCAGTGTTTACAGCCTGAATCTTTAATTACTGAGAGAGCTTGTTGCCTCTTTGAACACTAAGGTATCCAGAAGGCAGGCCTTCAGGTAAATGAAGTGTTACGGTACACATTTTTAACATGGAAACTGGCCAAAAGAAAATGATGACTCACTGAAAACCTTTTCAATTTTCCTGATTTTGGCTTCTAAGCCTCCAACTCAAAACCTGTAAGTTATTAAAAGTCCATCCCACCCTTTCTTACCCCTCCAGAAGGAATAACATCACTGACTGATGTGGAACAGTGTATAATGCCACCTGAATGTTTGAGTCATTCCCCAGAGGAGAAAGGATGGGACATCCTCCGGCTTATTTGCGACATCTCATCTCTTCCTTTTGCTATTTGCCTTTTCCCCCTACCTCTGGTTTTGTCTTATCTACACTTCAGATTTCTATTTTGTGTTGAAAGGATCGAAAAGATTACAATATATTGAAATATGTTGAAGAGATTATATTTTTCCAAGAACCAAAAATAAATAGGAATTGGAAAAAAAAAAAAAAAGCAAAGGTCACTTTTAATTGCGACCCAATGGCAAAAAGAGAGCAATAATTAATTCGGTAAAATGAATTAACAGACTTACAATACCTTTTAAAGCCTCCGTTTCTATGTCTACTAATGGCTTCCCCACATAGGCAATCTCATCTAGATTATAATAGAGTTTTTTAATGACTCCATCATAACGACTAGTGATGGTAACAGAAGCTTTATCACTTTGAACTTCACAGATGCTATCAAACTGAGACACTGTATCTCCTTCTTTTACATACCTAAAAGAAAAAGAAATGAGACACTTTTACATAAACAATCATAAGTACAAGTCATATGAAGGATGTAAATGCCATGCTGAATTATATCAGTATTCATCTATCCCAGCATTTACTTTCAGATGGTATACTAAGAAATGTTTCAGAAAAGACTATAATGACTTCCAGAGTCTCTTCAATGTATCTGCAAGAAATACTCAAAAAAAATTTAAGCAATTCATAGTCTATAATCCAAAAATTTAATTAAAGTCTCAGGTTTTCTGTCTGACCCATTTATTAGAAAAACAAGTTTTAAAAATATATTTTTAAAGTGGTATTTCCTTCTACTATCTTATGTTATTCTTTTCTAAACTTTAAGGGATGCCCAATACTTCCAGAAGTAAGTTTAAAAATTGATGTCCTCAATCCTTTGTAATTTCATGAATTTTAGATGAGAGTTCTCCCAGTCTTTCTTTCTAAAATTATTTTAGCCTGTTCTTATGTAAAGTCATTCTAACCCCTTAATCATTTTAGATATACTTTACTTTACAGGCTTTTCTAGACAGTCTTGGCAAACAAAATAGGAGCAATGGAACCAAACCTGAAATAATACATCTAATTTTGATTCTAATGGCCTTCTTAATGTCTCTAGCACAATTCTGACTTATTGCCAGCAACACATAATTGTTGTCATTCTTGCTTCTTGTCTTCCTGCCTTGACCAGTCCTCAGCCCGTGATAAAACAGCACCCATGGCATAGAAACCAGGTTTAAAAGCACATGCTTTCACTTCCAGAATGGCGGGATAAGATATCCAAAAATCTGCTTTTCCATGTAAGCAACAAGTACAGTGACAAGAGTTGTTAAAAATCCATTTTGTAAGAATTTTGGAAATAAAAAATAAATAAAAAAGGCTTGCAACAACTGAGAAGGATATGTTCAGGAAAAATGGCTGAGTTTTGTAGTATTTTAACTTGCCCAATTTCCGTCCTTTTCCTAGCACAGCAGGAGCCAAATCAGCAGCCTCGCAGCCACTGTAAGGGGAAACCTAGTTTTTGGATCGCCACAAAAAGCAAAATCCACAGAGAACTGTCACTACAGATGGCCTCTGACTTTTACAGTTTTTCAACTTTATGATGGTGTAAAAGCAATATGCATTTGGTAAGAAACAGTAGTTTGAGTGTCCATACAACCCTTCTGTTTTTCATTTTCAGTATTCAATAAACTGCTTAAGATATTCAACAGTTCTTTATAAAATAGACTGTGTATTAGATGACTTTGCCCAACTGTGGGTTAAGGAAAGTGTTCTGTGCATGTTTAAGGTAGGCTAGGCTAAACTATGATGTTTGATAGATTAGATATATTAAACGCATTTTCAACTTAAGACATTTTAGTTTTGATGGGTCTAGGACTTATCCCCATCATAAGTCAAGGAGCATCTGGGTTGTTGCTGGTGGTAGTGGTGGAGACAGGGTCTTGCTATGTTGCCCAGGCTGGTCTGGAACTCCTGGCCTCAATCAATTTTTCCACCTTGGCCTCCCAAAGTATTGGGATAACAAGGGTGAGCCACCACACCTGGCCACATCTGTATTTTGTTTGTAACTTAAAAAAAAAAAATCCTATCTGATTTATAAGACAGCCACATTAAAGCAATACTTATAAAACTGTGTTGATGTGCTTTATGATGCTTAAAAATGGAGTACTTTCAATGTGGAATATGAATTATTTGTTTTGTTTTTTGAGACAGGGTCTCACTCTGTTGCCCAGACTGGAATGCAGTGGCGCAATCCTGGCTTACTGCAACCTCTGCATCCTGGGCTCAAGCCATTCTCTCACCTCAGCCTCCCAAGTTGCTGGGACTACAGGTGTGTGCCACCATGCTTGGCTAATGGAATGATAATTCTAAAAAAGAAAAACAGGACTACATATGACAGAAATAGAAAAAGGAAGAGGTGATAGAGCTATATTGGAGCAAATTTTTATATTCTGTTGAAATTAAGTTTCTACTAATCCAAATTACAGTGTTTTAAATTAATATGTTAATTGTAAGCCTCAGGGCAACCACAAAGCAAATAACTTTAAATATACAGTAAAAAGTTTATGCACTCCAATAAAAAGGTAAAGGCTGGCAGGATAGATTCTAAAAAAAAAAAAATGCTCCAACTATATGCTAAGAAATATAATTTAAATTCAACAACACAAATGGTAAAAAATAAAAGGATGGAAAAAGATATGTCAGACAAGGCCAGGTGTGATGGCTCACCTGTAATCTCAGAATCTCAGAAGTTTGTAGTCTAACCTGGGCTACAAAGCAAGACCTTGTTTCTTAAAAAAAAAAAAAAAAAAAAAAAAAAAAAAGAGAGAGAGAGAGAAAAAGACAGCAAGCTGGAGTGGCAGAGTGGCTATACTATTCAGACAATATAGACTTTCACACAAAATCACATCTACAATCTAAACTTGTCTCAGAAGTTTGTCAAAGGCTTTGTGAAATTTAAGTTTTTTATTTTTCCATACATTTGCTCCCACAAATTCTAAGAATAAATGAGGTCTTATTTACCCTTTCACAAAACCACGCTACTTTCTGTTAAATTATGCTTCCCTACATATTCAAATTTCTATTCTCAGGCTCCATTTTATAAGATAGAATTCTGTCCTTTAGCATTTTACCAAGTGCAGCACAATATATGTATTATATATACTTCTTTCTTTAGTTAGATAGTAAGTTAGAAAAAAATAGAATTCAAGAAAGTTCTTAATATTTCTTAAAAGAACTTCTAAAAAACTAATCAAATGATTAGTTTCTCATTAAAAGAGCTTTTAGAATTTTAATAGGAATAAAATGATTTCCTATTCCAAGAGCTGTAAGCCCTATACTAAGCATATGGGTCTAGAGAATAAGAGGTAGAAATTAAGAAATGGTTTTTAAAAAATAACCAAAAAATGTTGGCGCAGTGGCTCATGCCTGTAATCCCAACACTTTGGAAGGCCCAGGAGGGAGGCTCACTTGAGGCCAAGAGTTGAACACAAGCATGGTCAACATAGCAAGACCCCACCTCTACCAAAAAACAAAAAAAGAAAAAGAAAAAGAAAAAAAACATCTACAAAGATTTTTGACTAGTGTCTTGGTCTTGAAAATAAGGTATTGCCAAATGCATTTCTTATACATGACATTATTTTGATCCTTTTAATACTCCAGAGGTTGACAGAGTAAATTCTGTTACCCTCACTGACATATTAAGAGACCAAGTAAGTCACAGGTAGGACAGCTAATAAATTTTCAAGGTCAGGCTCTTCTGATTTGAAATCCATTGTTCTTTCCATAATCCCACGATGCCATCAGAGACATAACTAAAAGGTATGTTTATTACAGTTCTCTTCTAACTTACAAAGCAATAAGAAGAAGTACAAGAAAAGAATTGTTCAAGAAAAGAATCTTGTTCAGGTTGTTGAACGAGATTCTTAAAAGGATCTTTAGTGGTATAAATCTATGGTGGGAAGTAATCTATTTACTCATCTTACCTGCCACTTCTAAAAACCTCTAAAACTGGGTTTGGTACCCAGAGGTGTTTCTATTTTTCCAGAAGATGAAAGAAAGAAAAGGGATAGAGGATTAAAGTTTTTTGTTTGTTTTTTTCAGATCCCTTTTAGGATAATTTTTTAATGTTTCAAAATTTATTTTTTCATTCATGATTTTTGATAAAATAGTTTCATCTCTTCTAAACATACGAGCAAACTGTAACAGGTAATGGTAAGTCAAACATACTTACATTCTTACGAAAGTCATTTTCAGTACAGTAAAGAGAGCTTAGACCACCGGATAGTTTTAAATCACATTGAATAAAATACTTTCATGTACAACAAATTCCATCACCACTATATCATCAACACAAGGTAATTCTACCTTACTGCTTTTTAAAATGCATTATGTGTTTTATAAAGAAGTTTCTCAATTTAAATGGATTCCAACTATCCATTAAACAGTTATTTTTACTTAAATTATTTTTAAATTTACTTAAAAGGTTTTTTTTTCAGATTAACTTACCATTCTTTAACAGTTACTTCTCTAATCCCTTCTCCAATGTCTGAGAGCTTGAACTGAACAACCTGTCCATGAAGAGCTTCAAAGACAAATGAGAAATGATCTCATTAAGTGTGTAACATATTACTAATATATGCCCTCACATCTAAAACTAGTGAATGTTCTCAGGCAGAGGCAGAAATTCTTCCATCTTACAGAAAGGAAAACAGCATTTTATAATTTTTAAAAGCATAACCATTATTCATAACCATCAGAGATTTAAATAAATTATTTTGCAACATAGACCTATTGGCACTGCCACAGAACTTACATTTTCCAATTTCCAAAATAGTCTGTGATAGGGCGATAAAAGACCCTACTAACAAATTAATTAAATTTTGAAACAATGTAATGAACAGAAAATGGGACAAAGATATACAAAGAGAGACCCAGCTAGATATCCTTGTTTTAAGTTATGAAACTATAATAACATGAACAGATTTCTTTTGAATTTATATAACTATTCTTTCTCATTCCTAGTGGCTAAAAATCAGGTAGTCCTATACCTAGCAAACTTGATGGAAACTTGTTTGTCCAAACTTATGTTCTGCCAACTTATTCCTAAGTCTTCTCTTTCCTCTTTCCATTTTTTACCCCTTTTCAAATTTCTACCCATCCCTCCTTTTTTTATTTTTCCTAACATCAAACACTATAACTTATTTATTTACTTACTGAATAGTTACTTTCAGTCAATATTATGTTTGGGAGTTTCTTCTTTTTTTGTGGTAAATAGCATTAAATTCTTCAAAGTTTGTTCATTTGTATACTATTTCATTACACAAATGCATCATTGTTTCCTTACCCATTCTACTCTTGATGAAACTCTGGGCTGTTTCCAGTCTACAGCTCTTATGAGTAAAGCAGATGTTAACATTCTTGTCAAGTGCTCTTAGTACACGTGGATACAAGTTTCTGTTACATATATTCTGGGCCTTGAATTGCTGGATCATAAAGTGTACACTGACTTAGTTTATGACAGCAATGCCAAACAGTCTTTCAAAGTGATTTTACAAATTTTAACTCATATCAATAATGTATGATAGTTCTTCTTCACATTTGTCACGATGCTTGTTTTCACTCCTTGTTAGTTTTATCTAGATAAATAACGTACTTTTAGTTTGCATCTCTCATTACTAATAAGACCAAACACTTTTGCATATGTTTGGCATTTGTATACACTCTTGGTGAAGTGTTCTAACATTTTTCTATTTAATTTCAGCTAATAATTCACTACCTTGTTATTGAATACCTACCATGCTAAAAGCAAAAGAATAGTGCATCATTTGAGAAAACCATTCATGCTATTTGAATGCTATTCCAACCATGTTAACTGCTAAGACTTAAAACATTCTACATTACAGTATCACACATTTCGTGTCTAAACTAGTTATCACTTGTAACCTCTATGATTTTGTTACTGTCCTCACATCATTGCCAATCTTTACAACAGTGGTCAAGTTGAGTAGTTCCTCTTTGTGCTCCATGGTGTCCAACATTGGCAGCGTTCTTTTCCCCAAAACAGATTCATGTTTGTTTTATTACATTGAGGTTAATTTTCTAATATGTTGTTCAAGGCTTTTCATAACCTTCTCTTGCTTATGTATTTGGGATTAAGTCTCACCTTTCTATTTTATGGCATTTTGATTAAAATTACTTTTAGTTCCTTAGACTTGTCATTCTCCCTCGACCCACTTGGCCTTTGCTTGTGCTATTCTTTTTTTTTTTTTTTTTAATTGTACTTTAGGTTCTGGGGTATATTAGGCAGTTCATGCAGGATTGTTGCAATGGGTGCATACATGGCAAGGTGGTTTGCTGCCTCCATCCCCCATCACCTATATCTGGCATTTTTCCCCATGTTATCCCTTCCCACCCTTCCACCCCAGCCCCCACTGTCCCTCCCTTAACTTCCCCAAAAGACCCCAGTGTCTGATGCTCCCTTCCCTATGTCCATGTGTTCTCATTGTCCCTATGAGTGAGAACATGCGGTGTTTGATTTTCTGCTCTTGTGTCAGTTTGCCGAGAATGATGGTTTCCAGATTCATCCATATCCCTACAAAGGACATGAACTCATTGTTTTTTATGGCTGTGTAGTATTCCATGGTGTATATGTGCCACATTTTCTTTGTCCAGTCTATCACTGATGGACATTTGGGTTGGTTCCAGGTCTTTGCCATTGTAAACAGTGCCGCAATGAACATATGTGTACATGTATCTTTATAATAGAATGATTTATAATCCTTTGGATATATACCCAGTAATGGGCTTGCTGGGTCAAATGGAATTTCTATTTCTAAATCCTTGAGGAATCACCATACTGTCTTCCACAATGATTGAACTAATTTACACTCTGATCAACAGTGTAACTTTTATTTAGAGACAGTCTCACTATGTTGCCCAGGCTGGAGAGCAGCAGACATTCACAGTTGCGTGAATGCACACTAGAGCCTCAAACTCCTGGGCTCAAGCAATCCTCCTGCCTCCATCTCCTGGGTAAGCTGGGACCACAGAGGTATTGCCACCACACCCAGCTTCTTTGTAACACTTAGATGCCAATGATACTGTATGGTAATTATTCTCAAAAGAGAAAGTATTTCTGGTCAATTGAAAGCATGTATGGACCACCCCCACCCCCAACTTTTCCAGATTAACAAATGGCTCTGAACCTATTCAGGAAGGCTCCTGTATCTTTAGACTGCTGTTAACCATATTTGCTTATAAAACATATAATAAATTAATTAGGGTTGTAAAATTTTCTTAAATATGAGGAGTTAAATTAATAATAAAAAATACAAAATATATTTTGGTTATGGCGGTAGTAGGTACCTCTTACTTCCTCTCTAGCAAGTTGGGCCCTCTCACAGCTTGCTGACTGGAGTACAACCTGACACCTTTTTGAGTGGTTTAGCATTAAGAATCAAAAGCATTTTTTTAAAAAAAAATTTTAATCAACATTTTTGATTCAATAAGTAATTCTGCTTTGCTAAAGAATGGTTACTATAGGTTTATAATGAAGAACTGGAAATCAATCTAAGTAACATAAAAACAAGAAAATACACTATGGCACCTCTATACAAAGCAATATGCAAGGAACAGCAAGAGCATGAAAATGTGATGGTTCATGGCAAGGTTAAAGAACAAACAGTTCTCTATGGCCGAGATACGGTACGTGGCAAGAAATCAGTCCAGATTTAAAAGACTTTGTGTACCATGCTAAAATATTTGAAATTTACCCTAAAGGGGATCAGGACCCAGTAGCAAATTAACATGGTCAGAAATTCTTTGCAGCTGTTCCCATAAGGAGACCGAGTCTATTTCATCAATTCTTAAATCTGTGCTGGGCTGTGACTTGCTTTGACAAATGGAATGTAACAGAAGTGAAGTGCACAGGTTCATGAGGCTAGGCCTCAAAAGTCCTCGCAGCTTCTCCCTTCTCCCTTTTGGAATGCTGCCCTAAAATTCTCATGTAAGGAAGCTGATCTAGTCTACTGGAGGATGAGACATCAAGAGAAGGAGAAATGAGGTGCCCCATCTGAAACCCAGCATGGATTGTCAGACACGTGAGTAAGATCATCTTGGACCTTCCAGTCCAGATGATCCTCTAGTCAAATACAGCCATATTAGGGAGCCCAGCCATAACCATCAAGGAAACCACCCAGCCAACCCACAGAATCCTGAGAATGATCAGTCCTTGTTGCTTTAAGCCACTAAGTTGTGGGACTGTTTGTTATTCAGCAATAATTAACTGATTGGGAATCCTATTTATAATATCAGATCTGCAACTTTAGGTCTATAATTTTAGGAAAAAACTCTCTCTGGCAGGAGTGTGGTAGATGGGGATAGGGAGTGGGTGGCAGAGGCAAAACAAGGCAGGGGAAGCAGGAGGCTACTTCAGGTAAGACGCAGATGTAATTTATTAATGTATATATTTTTTTATAGTCAGTGTTTCACCCTGTTGCCCAGGCTAGAGTACAACGGCACAATCAGCTCATGATAACTTCAAGTTCCTGGGCTCAAGTGATCCTCCCACCTCAGCTAGGACTAGCAGCTGACTACAAGTGCACACCACCATGCCCAGGTAATTAAAAAAATTTTTTTTGTAGAGATGAGGTCTCACTGTTTGGTGCCGAGGCTGCTCTTGAACTCCTGGCTTCAAGCAAGCCTCCTGCCTCAGCTTCCCAAAGTGCTGGGATTACAGGTGTGAGCCACTCTGCCCAGCACACAAGTATGTGATTTATATATTTATATACTTTTCAAAGCTGATTGAAAAGATGACGGATTTAAGAAATACGTAAGATGTAAAATTAATACGTTTTGATAATCAATTTGATATGAGACTAGACTCAGGATAACTTTAGGTTTCTAGCTTAACTTTCTTTACTTTCTTTCTTTCTTTCTTTTTTTTTTTTTTGTGAGATAGGGTCTCACTCTGTTGGGCAGGCTAGAGGGCAGTGGCATGGTCATGGCTCACTGCAGCCTCAACCTCCAGGGCTTGGGTGATCCTCCTATATCATACTCCAAGTAGCGGGGACTACAGGTTTGGACCACCATGCTGAGCTGACTTTTTAAAATTTTTTGTAGAGACAGGGTCTCACATCAATAGTTAGGCTAGGCTAGTCTAGCTTAATGATTTACTGAGCTAGGAAATATCAGAAGAAAAAGAGATTTGTAGAAGACTGAGTTTTGGGGACACTGGAATGGAGATGTTTTGTTAGTAGTTGGTGAGAGATCTGAGCTACAACTGCAGATTCAGAAGTGTTCAATGAGGTGAGAGGTGAAGGCATGCATGTAGATGTGGTACAAGAAGAGAGGGCAAAGGATGGGATCCTATGAAAATCTGAAGTTTAAAAGAGAAGCAGAAGAAGAGAAACCTTATTAAGTGTCCACAGAAAGCAGGCACTAAATACTTTACACATTCTAATGTGTTTATTCCACCCAAGTATAAGGATCTTTATTTTGTGTACTGATAAATCCCAAGCACCTAGAACAGTGCCTTGGAACACAGAAGCTGATCAATAAATATTAATTGTTGAATGAATAAATTCTCACAAGAATACCATTAGTTAAATACTATGATTACCCCCATTTCCCAGATGATGAAACTTGCTCAAAGTTACATAGCTAGTAATTTTTAGACCAGGAATCCAAGTAGTCTGGAACTGGTGTATCCAGGAACTCAAAGCTCATAATAAGTGTTTACAGACTGGACCAAGAAGTTGCAGTATCTACTTGAATGACCTCTGTTTTCTCTGGGAAGTAACAACAACAAAAAAAATCATTTTTTTTTTTTTTTTTTTTTTTTTTTGAGACGGAGTTTCACTCTTGTTACCCAGGCTGGAGTGTAATGGCACGATCTTGGCTCACCGCAACCTCTGCCTCCTGGGTTCAGGCAATTCTCCTGCCTCAGCCTCCTGAGTAGCTGGGATTACAGGCACATGCCACCATGCCCAGCTAATTTTTTGTATTTTTAGTAGAGATGGGGTTTCACCATGTTGACCAGGATGGTCTCGATCTCTTGACCTCATGATCCACCCACCTCGGCCTCCCAAAGTGCTGGGATTACAGGCTTTAGCCACCGCGCCCAGCAAAAAAAAAAAAATCAATTTTAAAAAATGGAAAAATTTAAAAAGTAAAGAAGGGAAAGTTTACATATGCTAGTGGAGGATGACATAGAAAAACCATGGAAAATGGCCATGTTCCATCTTCCTGTAATCCCTGAAATCCCATCACTTTGAGAGGCCAGGGCAGGTGGATCACTTGAGGTCAGGAGTTTGAAGCCAGCCTGGCCAACATGGTGAAACCCTGTCTTTACTATATAAAAATTAGCCAGGGCCAGGCTTGGTGGCAGACACCTGTAATCCTGGCTACTTGGGAGGCTGAGGCAGGAGAATTGCTTGAGCTTGACAAAAAGAGGTTGCAGTGAGCCGAGATTGCTTCACTGCATTCCAGCCTGGGGGAGAGAAACAGAGAGAGAGAGAGACAGAGAGAGAAAAGAAGGAAGAAAGGAAGGAAGGGAGAGAGGGAGGGAGGGAACAAAAAGAAAAGAAAAGAAAGAGCAAAAACATAGAAGCAGAGGTTGGAGGATCTCTTGAGTCCAGGAGTTCTAGACCAGCCTGGGCAATGTGATAACACCCTGATAAATAAATAAATTAGCCAGGTCAGGCGCGGTGGCTCACGCTTATAATCCCAGCACTTTGGGAGGCCGAGGTGGGTGGATCATGAGGTCAAGAGATCGAGACCATCCTGGTCAACACAGTGAAACCCCGTCTCTACTAAAAATACAAAAATTAGCTGGGCATGGTGGCATGCACCTGTAGTCCCAGCTACTCAGGAGGCTGAGGCAGGAGAATTGCTTGAACCCAGGCGGCGGAGGTTGCGGTGAGCCAAGATTGCGCCATTGCACTCCAGCCTAGGTAACAAGAGCAAAACTCTGTCTCAAAAAATAAACAAATAAATAAATAAATAAGCAAGCAAGCCAAGTGTGGTGGTGCACACCTATAGTCCCACCTACTCAGCAGGTTGAGGCAGGAGGATCATTTGAGCCCATGAGTCTGAGGTTACAGTGAGCTATGACTGTGCCGCTGCACAGAGCGAGACCCTGTCTCAAAAAAAAAAAAAAAGAGCATGGAAGGAGTGACGTGGGGTCTGCCTGGAATTCCCCCATTTTTCACTGCCAGCACAAACTAAGCCCCCATGTATCTGTCAAAAACTTAATGGTGTAACAAAATTCTGGGGTTCTTTATCAAGGTTCTAAATAGAACATCAGGGAAAAATAACAGTTCTCGTGCCCTTGCCAAATCTAATCCTTAATCCTTCAAGTTCTTTACGTGGTAAAAGCCAGGGAACTTTGTATTTAGGACTAAATCAGGCAGATTTCATCACACCATGTTCACATGACAGATTAAGTGCTTCATTCAACAAACAATACCACAATGTGTATAACAACACAAAGATACTTCTATTAAATTAACAATTACCTTGATTAAGAAAGTCATGGCCGGGCGCGGTGGCTCAAGCCTGTAATCCCAGCACTTTGGGAGGCCGAGGCGGGTGGATCACGAGGTCAAGAGATCGAGACCATCCTGGTCAACATGGTGAAACCCCGTCTCTACTAAAAATACAAAAAATTAGCTGGGCATGGTGGCGCATGCCTGTAATCCCAGCTACTCAGGAGGCTGAGGCAGGAGAATTGCCTGAACCCAGGAGGCAGAGGTTGCGGTGAGCCGAGATCGCGCCATTGCACTCCAGCCTGGGTAACAAGAGCGAAACTCCGTCTCAAAAAAAAAAAAAGAAAGAAAGTCATACCAGTGCTGACTGTTGCCCTTAGATGAGCCAGATGATAATAGATGGTGCAACACAACCCATGCCCAACTTTATATAAAGACACAAGTGCTGGGCCAGATAGCTCACACCTATAATCCCAGTTCTTTGAGCTTGAGCCCGGGAGTTCAGGTTACAGTGAGCTGTGGTTGCACCACTAAACTCCAACCTGTGCGACACAGTGTGATCCTGTCTCTAAAACAATTTTTTTAAAAAGAGGTGCCAGTATTAAGGAAACTATGTAAAAAAAAAAAAAAAAAAAAAAAGGGGGCAAGAAAAAAGAAAACGAGAATTGGAAAGATGTGGGGAGACAGGGAGGGCCTGGCTAGAAATACAGAGTCAACTTTTGTTTTAATTTAGAAGGTCTTCAATCAACTACTCAAAAATATTACTGAATGAGACACAAAGCATTATTTTATACATGTTATTCTGAAATCATACTTACCAGCAGTCGTTTTCAGGAAGTGATGTGGATGACTATACTTGAATGAAGGATAATTGAAGAAACACACATAATTTGGCTTCAAAACATGAACATTGCTACATGTTGGAAAATAGCGAACACAAATCTACAGATGAGAAAACAAAAAGTATAAGCATTTATAAACAATCTCAATGGCTTATCTCTAAGTATAAATGGAGTTTCAATTCTATTCTAAAAGTAGAGCCATTATCACAATAGAAATATTATATCCTTAGATTTATATTTGTTACATTTATGATCCTTGCCCACAGTTCCTTCGGAAAGTAAAGACATTTTAACAGTGTATTCTGTATAAATACATCAGCTTATAGGTATTCTTAAGTCACTAGACTCCCTCAACTAAAACTACTAAAGAATTCTAAAGTAATAGTTTCTAAAAACAATGAAAAACTTGTATAGTATGATACCCCAAAGTTTACTTATAGTAACTTATAGATGACTCTTTAGAATTAACTATTTTATATAATACCTTAGTATAATATTATTTAAAAATCTATTATAGTAATAAGTAGGTTGGGTGTGGTGGCTCACACCTGTAATACCAGCCAAGGTGGGAGGATCACGAGGTCAAGAGATCGAGACCATCCTGGCCAATGTGGTGAAACCCCATCTCTACTAAAATACAAAAAATTAGCTTGGCATGGGGGCACGCACCTGTAGTCCCACCTACTTAGGAGGCTGAGGCAGGGGAATCACTTGAACCTGGGAGGCAGAGGTTGCGGTGAGCTGAGATCACACCACTGCACTCCAGCCTGGCGACAGAGCAAGACTCTGTCCCAAAAGAAAAAAAAAAGAAAGAAAGAAATAAGTAGGCCCAAATGTATTCAACTCTATATATCAAAACCTAAGTGTCTAAAAGGTACTCGTGTGTGTGTATATGTGTGTGTATATTTGAGACAGGGTCTTAACTCTGTGGCCCAGGCTGGAGTGCAGTGGTGCGATCAGAGCTAAATGAAGCCTTGACCTTCCAGGCTCAAGGAATCCTCCGACCTCAGCCTTCTGAGTATCTGGGACCACAGGCACATGCTACCAGACCCACTTAATTTTGTTCATTATTTGTAGAGACAAGGTCTTACTATGCTTCCCAGGCTGGACTCACTGTGCTTCCCAGGCTGGACTTGAACTCCTGAGCTCAAGCAATCCTCCTGCCTCAGCCTCCTAAAGTGCTAGAATTACAGGTGTGAGCCACCACACCAGGCCATAATATTTTATTTTGAAAGTTAATATTTCAATGCTATTAATACTTAACTATATCACACTGTAAATACAAACTACAGAAATTTATTTATCTACTTATTTAATTTTAAAGCCCTGAGCTTACTTCTCTATGTAGAAATTTCTATCCTTCTCAGTAGGAATATCGATAAGTGAAACTTTTTCATGTATGTGGCAGAGTCACTTTTATTTAAAAAAAAAATCATGTATATTAGTGGTAATTAGCTCTTAAATTTTAAAGGCTATGTTATAATAAACATTATATATTACGGTCATGTTTTAATACATATTTATAAACTAGAATTTTGTTTTTTTCTGATAGCAAATAATATAAAATTAAAAGTTTGGTTTACTGACAAGAACAATACATTTAAATTCTTATTTACTTTAATTTCCAAGTTATTACTGATTTCTGAAGGCAAAGAAAAACTGCAGATCCCTTTCCTAAAACGTGAATAATCTTAAATCATTCAACTTAACTTTAAAGATCACCCTGAATCAACTAATCTTTGTAATATCTATATTTTATTCTCATTAACAATTCAGGAAATATAAAGCTTAACTAAAATAATTAAAATCGAAAGCTTAAAACCAACAGTTTTCATGATGGTTTTCATTAAATTCTTTAAGGAAAGAATTTTCTTTTCCAGACATTTCTATTTTGTTTGCCCTTCCTTTCTCCTTCAGTTCCCATCATCCTGACTCTTGGTCAGCAATAAAATCAAAAGAGTAAATCAACCTGTTTCATCAGACATAAAATTTAGGGACAGTAAGGAAAGTTTGGAAGTATATAGATTCACTTCGATTTAAATAAAATTGTTCATATTTTTAAAATCTGTGAAAGGAAATTAAACTACTAGACAGTCTTACCTTCAACAACGACACAACTCCTATTGAACTGTTTATGGGTGAGGGGCAACACAAACCACCAAACATTACATTTATTGAGTGCCTCCTATGTGCTGAGTACTTTAAAAGTCTTTTCAGACAGGCAGGGCCAGGTGGCTCTCACCTGTAATCCCAGCACTTTGGGAGACTGAGGTGAGTGGATCGCTTGAGGTCAAGAGTTTGAGACTAGCCTGGCCAACACGGTGAGATCCCTTCTCTACTAAAACTATACAAATTAGCTGGACATGGTGGCACACACCTGTAGTACCAGCTACTCGGGAGGCTGAGGCACAAGAATTGCTTGAACCCAGGAGGCAGAAGTTGCAGTGAGCCAAGATCACACCACTGCACTCCAGCCTAGGTGACAGAGCAAAACTCCATCTCAAATAAAAAGATGATGTCTCAGACTACAGTGCAGTGGCACCATCTCAGCTTACTCCGCGCCCCAGGTTCAAGTGATTCTCAAACCTCTGCCTCCCGAGTAACTGGCACTACAGGTGCGCACCACCATGTCTGGCTAATTTTTGTACTTTTAGTAGAGATGGGGGTTGGGGCTCACCATGTTGGCCAGGCTGGTCTCAAACTCTTGACCTCAAGCAATCCACTCACCTTAGTCTCCCAAAGTATTGGGATTACAGGCGTGAGCCAACGTGTTCAGCCCAGATGTCATCTTTATATCGTACAATTTCCCTATGGAACATACATGTTAGCCCTCTTCAACACACAGGAAACTGATGGGAAAGGTGAAGTAATTTGTCCAAGGTCACACAGCAAATAAGTGTGACAATCAAGCTCTGAAGCCAAGCAAATCTGATGTCAAAGACCCTAGAGGTAGGAGAAATAATCCCTAATTTCAAAGAGTTTACAACCTATGTGAGAAAATAAACACACACACACAAACACACTCAAGCATGGACATGCATGCTCTAACTTTTTGTAATAAAAGGCATAGGCTTCTTCAGTATAATCCATAGGTCCCCCCACCCAAAAAAAAAGCAGCATAGGCAGTAAGTGATAAAGGAGTTTAAGTAGGCCAGGCACACAGTGGCTCATGCTCTAACCCCATTGCACTCCAGCCCCGGCAACAGAGCAAAACTTTGTCTCAGAAAGCAAAACAAAAAAAAGGAGTTTAGAGGGGTCTGGTGGGTGCTTTTTCATGTTAGTGTGACCTGGGAAGGCTTCTTGGAGGAAGATTTAAGCTGCATTATGTATAATAAGCATACATAGTAAAAAAGCAGAAGGGCACTTTAAAGGCAGCGTAAATAAACTATAACAGAAGTTTACTCAGCATATCTGCTGGGACTTTGAGCAGCTTGATTTGACTTGAGAAAAGGTATAAAAGGGAACAGTAAATAGCTCAAGGAGAAAATGGTTGATGACTGTAATGTCAGTATAAGAACTTCCGTTTTGGCCTCCCAAAATGTTGGGATTGTGGGCATGAGCCACTGCATCTGGCTGAATTATTTTTTAAAATCAAGAAAAGAACTATTTTAGTCAAATAATTGTGTTAAGAGTTAGACTACATGTGTAGTTGTTCAACCAGGATGTATTTGAGAATGAAAATGGGGTTATTAATAATTGCCTTGAATCACCAGGGGTGAGTTGGGGTGTCACTTCAGGCAAATTGGTACAGATGGTCTGCAGAGAATTAGGTATCTTTAGTATTGTTCATAGATGAATTTACAATTGCATCAAATACAAATTACATAAAACTAGTAATTACATAAGCATGTCTTTTTTAAATTGGTAGTTTAAAGCCTTATGCTTAGTTTATTAGTCTAGCTGGGGGAGGTGGCTCACACTTGTAATCCCAGCATTTTGGGAGACTGAGACAGGAGGATCACTTGAGCACAGGAGTTTAAGACCATCCTGGACAAAAAAGCAAGACCCTGTCTTTTTTTTTTTTTTTTTTTTTTTTTTTTTTGAGATGGAGTCTTGTTCTGTTTTTGCCTACTTTTTATAAAAATTTTAAAAACTGAGTTTTTTGTGTTTACTGAGTCATTAAAAAATATTTATGAGCACCTACAATATGCCAGGCATTTGGGGTTATACAGAGGACAAAATAGATGCAATTCCTTCCCTTATAGAATGCACAGTCCAGTGAAAGGTAATAAAAGGGGTAAACAGGTGATTATAACACTTGCTATAATGAAAGAAATAGAGTGTGTTAAGGCAAGCTAGCTGGACAAAGTTATGTTGAAGTAAGATCTGAGGGATAAGTAGGAGTAACCCAGGGGATGAGGTGTGTTGCAGATAAGGTCATAGGGAAGTAAGGCAGGAGTCTTTAAAGCAGAAGAAATACCTGTACAAAGGTCTGGAGTTAAGAGAGAAAGCACAGTGTGTGTGTTCAATTAATTCAAGTTGTTCAACAGAGTTCTAGTGTAGTTTAATGTGGAAAAAGCATGGGGAGGTGTCAGAGTTGGGGTTGGGATGGGTAGGTTTTGGTAAGTAATCAAGCTTGAAAGATTGGAAAGGCCAAGATCATAAATAGCCTCATAGTCATTTGAATTTTGGACATCTTGCTGAAGGCAGTTTTAAGCAAGAAAATGACATTATCAAATGTCTCTTACTTTACAAGATCACTCTGGCTACACTATGGAGAATGGGTTAGAAAAACAACAAGACCACTGGAGGCAGATAATCCAATTAGGAAGGACCAAGACACCTCTAGTTGAGGGCAAGGTGGAAAAATAGTGACTAGATTTCTTCAGAGAGAATTACAGGTTCAAATAAGGAGAAACTGGGCCAGAAACAGTGGCTAATGCCTGTCATCCCAGCACTTTGGGAGGCCAAGCTGGGCAGATAACTTGAAATCAGGAACTCGAGACCAGCCTGATCAACATGGCAAAACCCCATCTCTACTAAACATGCAAAAATTAGCTGGGCACGGTGGTGTGTACCTGTAGTCCCAGCTACCTGGAAGGTGTAGGTTGCAGTGAGCCAAGATTGTGCCACTGGACTCCAGTCTGGGCAACAGAGCAAGACACTATCTCAATAAATAAACAAACAAACAAACAAACAAACAAATAAATAAATAAAATAAAGAGAAACTGGTTTGAGGGTTCAGTTCTGGAACCTGAAGAGTCTGACCTGCTTTAAAGCTGTATGGCAGGCGCTGTGAGAAAACTAAAGAAAGCTTTTCTGCTGGGTGCGGTGGTTCACGCTGTAATCCCAGCACTTTGGGAGGTTGAGGTGGATGGATCACCTGAGGTCAGGAGTTCGAGACCAGCTTGGCCAACATGGTGAAACCCTGTCTTTAATGAAAATACAAAAATTAGCTGGGCATGGTGATACACACCTGTAGTCCCAGCTACTCGGGAGGCAAAGGCAGGAGAATCGCTTGAACCTGGGAGATGGAGGTTGCAGTGAGCCAAGATCAGGGCACTGCACTCCAACCTGGGTGACAGAGTGAGATTCTGTCTCAAAAAAAAAAAAAAAAAAAAAAGAGAGAGAGAGAGAGAGAGAGAGACAAGTTTTTTCCAAGCTCCCTTGTGCTAGCAGTGGCCATGTAACACAGTTCTGACCAGTAAAACTGGAACCTCCACATCTTCCTCCTTCCTGCCTTAAACAAGTGTAGCAGCCCTCTTCTAGCAGGAAAAGGACAAATGAACTACTAGGGCAGGCGTCCCCAAACTTTTTACACAGGGGGCCAGTTCACTGTTCCTCAGACCATTGGAGGGCCGCCACATACTGTACTCCTCTCACTGACCACCAATGAAAGAGGTGCCCCTTCCTGAAGTGCGGCGGGGGGCCGGATAAATGGCCTCAGGGGGCCGCACGCGGCCCGGGGGCCGTAGTTTGGGGACGCCTGTACTAGGGAAATGACAGAATTGATAATGATAAACCACTTAATCAATGCGAGCTGACATCTAATTTGGAGATGCTCTGTATGCATGGATACTTAATTTCTTATTAATTGGTTGGGTTTTTATTAACTACAGCTGGAAAATATCATACACATATGAAACTGGAGATTTCCAGGACAGTAGGATATATATGGGTTTGGAGTACAACTGATTGGAAGACTGGGGAACTTTAAGACTCATCATCATAGATGGTAACTGAATCCAAAGAGTGGATGGGATAACCCAGAAAGTGGGAAAAGTGCAGAAAGCCAAAGTCAGAGCCCTTTAGAAACAGCAATATTTAAAAGGTGGGTAGGGAAAGAGGGTATTGGGACGAAGCAGTCAGAGATGTAGAAAGAATAATATTGGGAAACTGGTGTCACAGAAAACAAGAATGGAAAGCTCTAGAAAGACCAAGAAGTGTTAAGTGTTGCTCAGAAGAGCTCTCTTCTCCTCGTTATCTCTTACTTATCCTTCTTACATCTCAAGTCATACAGTATCCTCTGGGAACTCCTCTCTGATCCCCAAGTCCACCATAGATGTCCACTCCTGTGTATTCCTGTAGCTATAGGCACTTGTCCCATAACAGCACTTCTAATGCTGGGTTGTAATTTCTTAGTATCTGTCTCTCTCTCCTTTGTCCTCCACCACAAGATTGTACTCTCTGAGAAGGAAGACATGATGTCTATTTCATATTTGTATCTCCAGTGCCTAACACAGTACCTGGTACATAGCAAGCTCTTGGAAGATTTTTTTAAGATCAGGGGTCCACCAAGGCAGAGAGAAGAAACACTCCGCAAACAAGGTGAAACAGTATCATTACTGGGATGTGTCAGTGCTTGGTGCTAAGACTGGGAGAAAGAGAGGGAAGTGCAGGGGAGATGCTGGTGGGTCATAGCCTTGGTGACAAAAGGGTAGGAATGACATGTGGTGTGGACGTAGAAGTGCAAGCCAAATGAGTGACGCCTGAGCTGCTCAGTTCTTTGGAAGCAGGGACCCCTGATATTCTATAACTTCAACGGCCTCTACATTGTAAATTTCGTGAGGGTAGGGGTTGTGTTGCAGTGTTTGGCATACTGTGGATATGCAATAAATGCTGAACGAATTTATCTATGGATCCACAGCACCTATCACAATGCCTGGCACCTGGAAGGCGCGCAATGAAACGCTAGCTGGGCCTCGGGGCATAGCTGGAGCAGGAGGACGGCTGAGTCCCTGCACAAGCGCGTCTAGGTAAGGGGAGAGAGTGGTTTTCCACTCCAGACTGGTCGACTCGCTCCGTTCTCTGCCCTTTACTTTGCATGCATCCCTTCACCTCTCCATCACGCGTGCCCTGGACGCCTGGCACCGGAGGAGAAAGTAACACACCACTCCTGGATGACTCCGGACAAATCACTCCTTCCCGGCCTCAGATCTGCCCAAACCTGCTTACCAGCTGCCCCGCATTCCTGCTCCAAGTTCTCAGCAGACGGACTGCAGCCATCTTACCCCGGAAATGACAGCTGCGCCGCAGCCCCGAGAGACGCCTCGCCGGACGACCTATCAGGGGATGGGAAACGCACCGCCCCCTGGGCGGCCAATAGGGAGGGAAGAAACCAACCTCCCACCCACCCGCCAACCAGGGGGCGGGGCGGGGCAGAGCTAAACCCTGGGGTCTGGGAACCCGCGAGGGAAAAGAGCTTGGAGGACCGGGGCGGGGCAGAGGGCAGCCCAAATTTAACTTGAGGGGACAAAGCCCGGCAAGACACTGCTATGTAAATACAGATGCACGGAATATAATCGTTTTAGTGTCTATAACAGGGGAAATAGAGAGTATTAAGGAAACACAAAGGAAGGACACTTATTTGAAGTTATGTTGAAGTAGTACCTGAGGGACGAGTAGAAAAACATTTCCCTTTCTTCATCTTGTACTGTAGCCACCTCAAGTACAGAAAATAGAACACTTCTATACTTTGTAGCAAGGCTCTGGACCACTAGTTGTTTCACAGGTCCGTATAGCAGTACTTTCCAATGACTTGCACTTTTTTTTTTTTTTTTTTTTACATCCTTTTAGTGCTTTTGATTACCAAAATTGGCTAATCAATTTTCTTTCATGAAAGATGAATATTACCTAATGTCTAAAATAAATATGTCATCATCATCTTTCTTTTTACAGACGGTTGTCAGATGCAGCTAACTAGCATATGCAATACATGTCACAGACATAAGATCTTGATTTACTTGTCTCTTGGAGAAATGTCAAATTCAGATCCAGTGGAACTGGTAAAGAAAACAGGCAACAACTAGGAAACCAGTTTTTGGAAATGACCAGGATGACATTAGTCTGTTATTGCTTCTTACGTGGGAATGAAAATCTTCATAAATGTCTAAGGAATTACAGAGAAAAAAAAACTGGAACAAATACATTTTAAATCCTCAACATTGAAGATTAGTGGTTATGAAACAAAATCTCAGGTATTTCACAACTTCATTGTTTAATGTGACCCAAAAACTTTCCCCCCTCATTTGCCAGCCATTTTATGTATTATACACCTACACACACAAAATCACTGCAAACAATAAATCTTACTATCTTTTTTGTTTGTTTGGTAGCGTTTCTTGGGCCAGGCGTGGTGGGACATGCCCATAATTCCAACACTTGGGGAGGCTGAGGCAGTCGAATGACTTGAGCTCAGGAGTTCAAAATGGGATCTGTCTGTGTTGCCCTGGCTCGTCTGAAAGTCCTGGTCTCAAGCGGCGATCGTCCCATTTCAGCCTCCCAAAGTCCTAGCATTACAGGCATGAGCCACTACGCCTGGCCTAAATAGTTATCTTTATCGGAAAATCTGAACTCAAAAGAATTTCAACTTTTTAGATTTCCTTAAAAATGTTTATAGACATTATTATTTGATTGATAATCCCACAAGCACGTGTTTGTATAAAAAGCAGTAGCAACTGTACCTTCGAAATGAATCATCTTCCTTCCAAGGTGAGGCTATACAGCTTTCTTCCTCTTCATTTGCTTTTTAACTGTACGTGTTCCTCAGAAGGTAACTAGTTCATGTTCCATTACTGACTTTTCATCTAAATGGATTCTTGCCTCTATGTTAAGTATAATATTTCATTCCAGCATCTGGAAAGAAATATACCATCTATTCCCTAGTTAATTCTTTTATTCGAGTTTGAAAGAAACAAAGACCCCATTTCTTCTCTTTATTTAAATTTAAAAATGACCAGTTATGACCCACCAATTCCACTCCTGGATAGCTACCTAAGAGAAATGACAATAGTGTTCACACAAAGACTTGCATAGGAATAATCATAACAGCATAATAGCCAAAATCTAGAATCAGCCTAGATGTCCATTAACAGGTGAATAAACAAAATGTGGTACATCCATATACTGAAATATTATTCATCTTAAAAATGACTGAGGTACTGATACTTGCTATGACATGAATGAACATGAAAAAATTATGCTAAGTAAAAGAATACAGGCACAAAAGGACACATGTTACATGATTCCATTTAAATTAAATGTCCAGAAAATGATGATTTATAGAGATGAAAAACAGATTCGTTTTAGGTATATTAGTTATATAAGATTATATTAATATTATTAATTAATAAGATTAGCATTAATTAGAAAACAAATTAGCCTGGGGTTAGAGGTGGAAGGGGTAGTGATTGCAGAGGCAAGAGAGTTTATTTTTTGTGGTGATAAAAATTTCCTCTTACCAGTTTGTGGCAATGATTATATAATTCTGTACATTTACTAAAAATTTTTGAATTATACACTTAAGACAGGTGAATTTTATGGTATGTAAAGCATACCATAATAAAGCGGTTAAAAATGTGTTACATGGGAGAATAATGAACATATGAATAAAAACAAATACATAAGTCACAAACTAATATAACAAAAACCCTTGAACCTACCACTCAACTTTAAGAAATAGAAACTATGGAAAAACATATCATGTAGGTTGTCTAAAACTAAAATGCATTTTAAACTAAAAAATAAAGCTAAACTAAAAAATAAAAAAGAAATAAATCTTTCCTATGTTAGTGAAGATCACTGTCTACTCCTTCCTTTACCTCTCCCCTCCATAAGCGTTATCTTGAATTGTATTTATCATTCCTTTGTTTCCTTTAGAATTTACCATATATACATATATGGATGATACATAATAACATATTATTTACTTTTGCTTGTTTGAGTCTTATAAAAATGGTATTAAACTGTATGTATCTTTCGGCAACTAGCTTTTCTGACAATACCATGATTTATTTATCCATTCTCTACGAAGTGGATATTTGTGTTGTTTCTAGTTCTTTGCTATTACCGTCAGTGCTATTATGAACATTCTTGATCATCTCTCCTGGTGCATGTTCAAGAGTTTCTTTAGCACAGTGCTTCTCAGACATTAATGAGCATTCACAGCTACTGGGGATTTTGTTAAAATGCAGATTCTAATTCAGTAAATCTGGGTAGACCTGACATTCTGCATTTCTAACAAGCTCCAGGTGATACAAATGCTTTTGGTTAGCCAACTACACTTTGATTAGTAAGCTCAGGATAAAGACCTAAAAATGGAATTGTTAAAACAGGGGTTATGTTTATCTTCAAGTTTACTCTAGATAATACTAGATTGTTTTCCAATGTGATTTAACAAACTACATGCCTAGCTGCTTTATGTTTATTGTTCTTCATTTAATATTGCCAGACTTAAAGTTTTCCCCCAATCTAGTAATTATAAAATGGTGTTATAATTTTAATTTGAATTTTCCTGATTATTAATAAAGTTGAGCATGTTTCTACATGTTTATTAGCCATTCTTAGAATGCCTGCTCAATTGTTGTTATTCCTAAGATGGTTGTCTGTGTTACTTTCTATAAATGTGGGGTGGAATAAGATGAAACAATTTATCCTTAAGAAAATGACTGTGGGGCGGGCATGGTGGCTCTGTAATCCCAGCACTTTGGGAGGCCAAGGCAGGAGGATTATGTGAGCTCAGTAGTTTTCGACCAACTTGGGCAACAAGGCAAAACCCCATCTTTAAAAAAATTAGCTGGGGGTAGTGGTACATGCTTGTAGTCCCAGAGACTGAGTGAGAGGATCACTTGAGCTCTGGAGCTCCAGGCTGCAGTGAGCTATGATCGCACCACTGTACTCCAGCCTAGACAACAGGGCAAGAACCTGTCTCAATAAATAAATAAATAGGCCGAGCGCGGTGGCTCAAGCCTGTAATCCCAGCACTTTGGGAGGCCGAGGCGGGTGGATCACGACGTCGAGAGTTCAAGACCAACCTGGTCAACATGGTGAAACCCCGTCTCTACTACAAATACAAAAAATTAGCTGGGCATGGTGGCACGTGCCTGTAATCCCAGCTACTCAGGAGGCTGAGGCAGGAGAATTGCCTGAACCCAGGAGGCGGAGGTTGCGGTGAGCCGAGATCGCGCCATTGCACTCCAGCCTGGGTAACAAGAGCGAAACTCCGTCTCAAAAATAAAATAAAATAAATAGCGCCGGGCGCGGTGGCTCAAGCCTGTAATCCCAGCACTTTGGGAGGCCGAGGCGGGTGGATCACGAGGTCAAGAGATCGAGACCATCCTGGTCAACATGGTGAAACCCCGTCTCTACTAAAGGTGCAAAAAATTAGCTGGGCATGGTGGCACGTGCCTGTAATCCCAGCTACTCAGGAGGCTGAGGCAGGAGAATTGCCTGAACCCAGGAGGCGGAGGTTGTGGTGAGCCGAGATCGCGCCATTGCACTCCAGCCTGGGTAACAAGAGCGAAACTCCGTCTCAAATAAATAAATAAATAAATAAATAAATAAATAAATAAATAAAAGAATACGACTGTTGCTTCATTGAATTAACACCCTGCTCTATTCAAAGGAATTCTCCAGAAAGAGTGAAGTTTACCAAAATGCAACATAGCTAATTAATGAAGGTCTTAGATTACTTGTTTGGCTCCTGGGTGTGACATGACTGGTGTAGAAAAATCTGAGGATGGCCTTTTGAATTCTGCTCTGAATTCTAAATGTTCAGGAGATAAATATAGCCCAGAGTCAGCCCCTGCTTTGGCCATTACCCGAAAATATACCAACATGTGGTTGCCTGAACTATTGTAGTTTAACTATTTATGAATTTTGAGGACTTTTAATAGCTTAAGTATTTAAATATCATTACTTATTTAGAAGTTGTTTCAATATATGCTTAATCAAATACGTTAATATAGAGCTGTATGTATTGTATATAATATAGATATATATTTTGTTTAATATCGATAGTTTGTATCTGTAGTGATTCATTAAAAGAGTTTGAACTATACATAGATCTGCCTCTTTTTTTGCCTATCACGGGCAAGTTTCAGTTTTCTTGTGTACAGGATGATATTAACATTAACAATACCTTCCCTCCCATCTTCAATATACCTTCAGGGATATTTTGAGGATCAAAGGAATTCAAGTGTCTTGACACTACTTTATATGATGAAAGATCCTATATAAATATAGTATTAATATACTGGATGACTTAACAAGAAAACAAATAACAAGTGTTGGCAAGGGTATAGGAAAATGAAACTCTTGTACACTGTTGGTGGGAATATTTGTAAATTGGTATAGCCATCATGGAAAACTGAAGTTCTTCAAGAAATTAAAAATAGAACTACCATATGATTCAGCAATTCCTCTGTGAGCATAAACCCAAGGGAAATAAAATCAGTATCTTGTAAAGACACCTGCAGCATTATTCACAATAGCTAAGATATGCAAACAACCTAAGTGTCTATTGACAACTTCATCAACAAAGAAATTGTGCCTTATGTAAAAAAATTTTTTAAAATAAAATAAAATGCTTGCCTATGCATTTCACTCATTTTCCCTCTATAATATGTACATCATTTGCTTGTTGACTAGTTTAGGAGTTCCTTAAATATTCTGGATTCTAATCCTTTTAATATTTTATATGTGTTGCTAATACTTTCTTCTAGTTTGTGACATGTCTTTGCTTGCTTTTTTGAAAGAGTCCTTTGATGCACAGAGTTTTTCATTTTAATGTAGTTAAATATATTAATATTTTCTTTTTTGGAGACAGGACCTCACTTTGTCACCTAGACTGGAATGTAGAGTCATAATTACAGCTCACTGCAGCCTTGAACTTGGGGCTCCAGCAGTCCTCTTGCCTCTGCCTCCCTAGTAGCTGAGACTACAGGTGCACACGACCACATACAGCTAAGTTTTTTTAAAAAAATTGTTTTGGCGCCGGGCGCGGTGGCTCACGCCTGTAATCCCAGCACTTTGGGAGGCCGAGGCGGGTGGATCACGAGGTCGAGAGATCAAGACCATCCTGGTCATCCTGGTGAAACCCTGTCTCTACTAAAAATACAAAAAATTAGCTGGGCACGGTGGCGCGTGCCTGTACTCCCAGCTACTCAGGAGGCTGAGGCAGGAGAATTGCCTGAACCCAGGAGGCGGAGGTTGCGGTGATCGGAGATGGCGCCATTGCACTCCAGCTTGGGTAACAAGAGCGAAACTCCGTCTCAAAAAAAAAAAAAAAAAAAAAAAAAAAATTGTTTTGTAGAGGCGGGGTCTCCCCATGCTGCCCAGGTTGGTATCAAACTTGTGGGCTTAAGCGATCCTCCTACCTTGGCCTCCCACAATGCTGGAATTTCAGGCCTGAGCCACCGTTCACAGCCCCAAAGTATTTACCTTTTGTTTATAGTTAGTGCTTTTTGTGTCTTGAGAAATACATCCCACCTGGTGCAGTAGCTTACACCTATAATCCCAACACTCTGGGAGGCTGAGGTTGGTGGATCACTTGAGCCCAGGAGTTCAAGACCAGACTGGGCAGCATGGCGAGACCCCATCTCTACAAAAAGTACAAAAATTAGCTAGGTGTGGTGGCACATGTCTGTAGTCTCAGCTACTCTAGAGGCTGAGATGGGAGGATCGCTCGAGCTTGGGTGGTTGAGGCTACAGTGAGCCATGATTGCACCACTGCACTCCAGACTGGGTGACAAAGCAAGTCCCTGTCTCAAAAAATAAAAAAGAAATACCTTACAATCCAAAGGTCCTAAAGGTAGTCCTCTGTATTTCCTTCACCTGTCTTTTCTTTCTTTTCTTTTAACATGATTGCTATCTCAATTAACAAATTTGAAATATACCAAAAATCACCAAATTTTATACTTTAAAAGGGTGAATTTAAGCTATCTCAATTTGAAATAGCAACTATTACCACTAATTCCAGAACATTTACATCGCCCCCGGCCAAAATAAACCTCATACCCATTAGCGATCACTTTCCATTCTGAATGTACCCCCATAGCCCTTGACAACCACTAATTTACATTGTCTGAGTAGCAATAAATTTGCTTATTCTAGACATTTCATATACATTGAATGATACAATATGTTATCTCTTGTGACTGGCTTCTTCACTCAGTTTCTTTCACTTATGTTTTCAAGGTTCATCTATATTACAGCATGTATGGTATCAGTACTTCATTTTTTTCATGGCTGAACAATACTTCATTGTAGGGATATACTTTATTTTTTGTTTATATACACATCAGTTGACAGACATTGTTAAAGATAAAAATAAAAATGGGCCAGGTGTGGTGGCTCACACCTGTAATTGCAGTAGTTTGGGAGACTGAGGCAGGAGAATTACTTGAGCCCAGGAGTGAGCCCAGGACACCAGCCTGAGCAACATGGTGAAACCCCGTCTCTACAAAATTAGCAAGGCATGGTGGCATATACCTGTAGTCCCAGCTACTCAGGAGGCAGAGGTTGCAGTGAGCCAAGACTGCACCACTGCATTCCAGCTTGGACAACAGAGCAAGACTCCATTTAAAAAAAAAAAGTTTTCCCATGTTGACCAGGCTGGTCTTGAACCCCTGATCTCAAGTGATCTGCCCACCTTGGCCTCCCAAAGCACATGAGCCACTGCACTTAGCCTTTCTCTTTTCCTAATAGAAATATTTAGTGATATAAACTTCTATTAATTACATACTAGTTTCATTATAATCCATAGATTTTGATTCATAGAACTTTCACTCATTTACCTTTAAATATTTTTATAACTCTCTATTACTATTTCATCCACGTATTATACAGAAGTAGTATACATTTCCAAACATTTAGTTTTTTTAGTTTCTTTTTTTAGTTATCTTTTTTAGAATTAATTTCTAACAATTTTTGGTCAGGGATATCAACTTTATAATACAAAATCTTTGGAGTCTTTTGAGACTTGCTTTATAGCTTTGTCTTTTTTTTTTTTTTTTTTTGAGACAGGGTGTCACTCTGTCACCCAGGCTGTAGTGCAGTGGCATGGTCACAGTTCACTGCAGCCTCAACCTCCTGGGCTTCTGATCCTCTCGCCTTAGCCTCCCAAGTAGCTGCAACCACAGGTGCATGCCACCACACCTAGCTAATTTTTTTGTGATTTTTATAGAGACGAGGTCTCACTATGTTCCTCAGGTTGGTCCTGAACTCCTGGGCTTAAGTGATCCTCCTGCCTTGGCCTCCCAAAGTGTTAGGATTACAGGCCCACGTAGCTTTGTCATTCTTTATAAAACTTTCATCAGTTCTGGAGGAAAGCATGTAATATATAACAATTGAATGTTTTATTATTTATTTATTTATTAAGATGGGGTTTCGTCATGTTGGTCAGGCTGGTCTTGAACTCCCGACCTCAGGTGATCTGCCCGCTTTGGCCTCCAAAGTGCTTGGATTACAGGCATGAGCCACCGCGCCCGGCCTAAAGGTTTTATATGTACATATATATATATGGCCAATTATGTATATATATAATTATCCTTAGATCAAGTTTATTAGCTGTTTTATTAGATTTCTTGTCTTTCCTAAATTTTCATTTGCTTGATCTACAAATAATTGAGCTAAATTTTCAGGGTAGTAGTGGATTTACCAGTTTCTTCAATGTCTGACTTACATATTTTGAAGCTATTTATTACACACAAAGGTTTGAATAACTTATTTTCCTGGTGGCCGCAATTTTTATTATTTTGTAGTGACTCTGTTTGGTCAATGATAGTGCTTTTTGTTTGAAAGTCTAATTTGTCACCAATATAGGTATACCAGCTTTCTTTTTTTGGCATTTATGTGGTGTATCTTTTCCATCTTTTTATTTTCAACTCCTCATTATCCTCAAAGTTTTTGGTGCATCTCTTGTTAATGGCATTTTTTTTTTTTTTCGATCAGTCTCTGTCTTTTTAATTTTTTAAATTTGTGGGTAGGTGTCATCCAACAATCTCTGGCTTTTCATTAGGAAATTTACTTTCATTGTTACTATTGATATATATGAATTTATTTCTATTTTGTTACTTTAGTGCTTTCTTTCCATTCTGTTGTTTATGCTGATTATGGTATTAGGTTTTTGCTTAATGTGTATTTTCTTGTTAGTCCATTTTTTCCTTTGGCTGGATTAGAAGTTACACACTTTCATGGTTACCCTTGAAACTTTACCTTACCTACTTATGTTAAATCTTGAATTATGTCAACTGTATTAATTGACATCTTAATTACAAAGAGAGACCTTAGAATTCTTTAACTTTTATCATTCCCCTCTTGTCTTACGTACTTTTGTTGTCTGGTGTTATTTTAGGTAATGTTTGCTTAGATTCAACTATGTGTTTAGAGTTTCTTTCACTCATCACTTCTTCTATTCCAGACTCTTCTTCTGGAGTAATTTTTCTTTCTGAAGTATATCCTTTAGAACATCCTTTAGAAAGTATAGGTAAATGTTAAACTCAGTTTCCATGTATCTGGAAATAATTTTATTTCTATACTTTCCTTTAATTCTTGAAAGATAATTTTGTGCCCAATTCTAAGTTGATGGTTATTTTCTGCCAGCACTCTGAAGGTACAATTCTACTGTCTTTCTGACTTCCATTGTTCAATTGAGGACTCTGTCATTGGTCTAACTGTCATTTGTTATTAAAATAACCCAGGATTTAACCCAACTCTGCCACTTTCTTGTTCTGTCATCTTGGCATGTCACTTCAATTACCAAGGCCTCAGTCCCTCATTGACCAAAGAGAGATGAGAACACCAACCTCACAGCTTTGTAATGAACATTAAGACAGATCATGTATATGAAAGCACTATACGAGTGCTTATTATTACCACAATTTGCTCATCTCTACATTATATCACCATCTTGTTCTTTTCTCCCTACCCCTGGAAGTAGTCAGAATGGGACAAATGGGTCATAGCAAGGAATTAATAGCCAAAGTTAGACATAAAAAGGCAAGGCTTCTTCTGGGAAGGTTAAGTTTCTGTAATAGGAATCTAAGATGTCAGACAGGAGTACAGCTTTTTCATATTTCATCGCTACCATCATTGCCTTACTTCAGCTTCTCATTATCTCTTGCTGGAAAATTGCATCATTGGCATTTCTCCCTTCAGGGTCTTAAGCTTCTTATTCACCCTCCTCATACTACCAAAGCCTTCATTCTAAAAATGCAAATACGATTACTTCCCTGATTAATACCTTATGGCAAATTCCAGATTTGGTTAAGTACCTAGTCTCTGTGTTCCGCAAAACATTCTCTGTCGCAAAAGCAGCAGTGTTGGGATTACCAGACAGTGGTGTTCACATCAGACCACCCAGGTTCACATCCCAGTTTTCTAGTTAAAATTGTGCGAATTTGTAGCAAATTGTTTAACACAGGAAGCTGTAAAACAGTCAAAACAGTAAGCACTTTATCCTGTTGTGAATGCATGCAGTGCACAATACCTAAGTGCTTAGTAAATGTTGCCTGTTATTGTTATAGGATATTATTAATATATTGTAATTGTCCCCATAAACTGTTAAGATAAATACAGTACATGTTATTATTACCAAAGATGACATTGTAATTGATAACGTCTCAGTCTCTCCATTATACCTCCAATAACTTAAGGGATTAGAAGCTGACTTACTCAAACTTGCTTCCCTAGAGGCTTACATAGTATTTGGTACTTAGTCTTGTTGGAATTGAGCCCCAGGCAGAACCGAGAAGCTGGCTGTTGCTTCTGCCCTCGACTGAGGTGAATTGTTAGCTGCACTGTGCCTCGGAGTCAAGAACTTGCACTCATTCTCAAGCAAAATCGCATAACTTTGGCCTTTCAAAGTATTAAACTAGTGATTCTGCCTTGCCCGCCCCTCAAATAAATGGCGTGTCACCCTAGAAACAAAGATAACACTCTCCGCACACACAAACACGCACCCCGCGAGGAACGAAAGGCTGAGAGTATAAATGCACCAGGGCGCACACACTTCGAGAGACAGGCACAGTGAAGGCAAATCCAACCAGAGAGATGGTGGTCGGTGCATCACAGGGTCTGGATCTTTCTTGCATCTTCAGCTCTGAAAGTCGGCACCTCGGGGTATGCCAGGATCTTCGAGAAAACAGAAACACATATTTACCCACAAAACAAAGATAAAGCACAAGCCTGCAGGATAACTGGAGGATGTGGTTACAGTTGAAACTTTCTGCAACCTGCAGATTTTGCTGTGTCCAAGGCACAAGTCTGTCAGGCATCCTGGGCACCTCGGCGACCACCATCCCACCTCTCCGGAACCTTCCTCGCCTGGACAACAGGTTTCCCGGGGTGGCGCCTTTAAGCCGAGCTATGCGCATGCGCACTGGCCGTAGAACAGGGGGAGCCGGGGGTTTTCTGCTGACTCCGGTTTCCCGACAGGCGTCGCTTCTTCCGCTTTCTCGCCAGGCGTGAACCGAGGTTTCTGAACTACTGGGCGGGAGCCAACGTCTCTTCTTCCTCCTGCTCCGGCGGAGGCTTTGTCGCTGTGGGCTGGGCTCCAAGGTGCCCCCCATGGCGGGGCCGCAGGTGGAAGTTGATGGCAGCATCATGGAAGGGGTGAGTGCAGAGCGAAGCGGCCGGGGCTGCAGCCAGACTAGGGAGGGGAGTTCTCACCACTGGTGTGCTTACATCTCTTCTCCCTGTACCCCACCCTTTGCAGGGCGGCCAAATCCTGAGAGTCTCTACGTCCTTGAGCTGTCTCCTGGGCCTCCCCTTGCGAGTGCAGAAGATCCGAGCCGGCCGGAGCACGCCAGGCCTGAGGTAAATCTGGCTGGCCTGGGAATTGCGACGGGGAGTTTGGGGATCCGGGGATCAGGGGATCAAGCGGCCGGGCTGCTGGGCTGGGGCATCGGGAGTACGAGTGGTGGAACCCAGAAGGTCCCGGCTGCAGCGATGGGGGGGGTGCGGGGATCCGGGGCCGGGACGCTCTGCCTGGGCGGTGGCCTGGGTTGTAAAGGTCTTGAAAGCCTCGAGGGGGTGAGTTTAGAAATGGTCTCGAGTTTTCTCTATTTGGCTAAAATAGTCCCATTTGCTAAAGAGCTATCTTTTAAAATGTTTTCCCACCCCACCGGGCGTTCCAAATATCTTAATAGTACGTATGAGCGCGCAAGATAGGTAGAGCAGAAATGCTTGTGAGGCCAGAGGAAACCTTGTTTTTTAACCAGTGCATTCTGTGCTGCCGCTAGTTTTAGAATTTATAAAACAGGAAAGGATCCTGAGATGTGTTATTCCAGCTTTCATTCATACCTCCAGAGAGCTGTTACGACTAGAATTATCTATTGTGAAGAGGGAAACACCTTGACACTTGACCTTATTTCGTCTGTCTGGGTAGCTGGGCATGCCACTAGTTGAGTTTCGGCTATATGCACCTGTTAGAAGAGGACTCAGGTTGAAGCCACACTGATTTCTTTGTATGTATTCTGTATTTATTACATTTTCATAAATCAGCGATCTCAGTCTCTTATCTACAGTTTTGAAATTACCGAAAGGCAATTGCTGATATATGTTAATGTTAATTGCCTTTGTCATAGTTGTTTGCAGCCCTCCAGTTCACCAACAGGGGAATCCAACTCATTAGGCTGTAGGTGTTGTATTAGTTTGTACGGCTGCCATAACAAAATACCACACACAGAGGGTGGCTTAAACAACAGAAATTTATTTCCTCACAGTTCTGGAGCCTGGCAGTCCACAATCAAGGTCCTGACAGGGTTGGTTTCCTCTGAGAGTTATGAGAAAAGGATCTGCTCCAGGCCTCTCTTTTTGCCTCTTCACATCGTGGTTCCTCTGTGCACCCTTCCCCTAGTGTCTCTGTATATCCTAGTCTCTTTTTATAAGGTCACCAGTCAGATTGTATAAGGGCCTACATTAATGGCCTCATTTTAACTTAATTATCTCTTTAAAGGATCTATCTCCAAATATAGTCACATTTTGAGATACTGAGGGTTAGGGTCTCAGCATATGAATTTTGAGAGAACATAGTTCAGCCCATACAGACACCACAGATTATTCAGTCAAGTGCAAGGGAAACTGGTGGTGCTAAAGTAACTATTAGTTTTCTTCTTTTGCACACTTCTAATTTGCTACAATATATCAGGATGTGTATTTATAGCCACAAATAACTGGTCTGCAAGAAAGCCTTAAAATGATAACTACTAGCAGGTAGTCAAAGTGCATAAAAACCCAAAAGGAAGTTGACACTGAAGACGTGTGGCACTTACTATGGTTAGATCTTGATGTTTTCTTGCCATTGCAGTTTTATAAATTTGTCATAAAATGTGGGGATATAGGCAGTCTGAATGCACACGTTTTGATGCAGTATTATGACCTGAAGGCCTCAACATTTATCTGGACTGGAAATGATTCGAGACTTGTGTGATGGGCAACTGGAGAGGGCAGAAATTGGCTCAACAGAAATAACCTTTACACCAGAGAAGATCAAAGGTGGAATCCACACAGCAGATACCAAGACAGCAGGGTATGTATCACTTACATTCCATTTAAGTAACTTAAGTCCAGGTTTTACCATGTTCTGGGCAAGTTGCTTAATTTCTATGAGCTTGTTTTCCTACTTTTATGTTTTCTTTTTTTGAGACAGGGTATCCTTCTGTTGCTCAGGCCGGGGTGCAGTAGTGCAATCACTGCTCACTGTAAGCTGTAACTCCTGGGCTCAACGGGTCCCCCCACCTTAGCCTCCCGAGTAGCTGGTATCATCCATAGGCATACACCACCATGCCCAGCTAATTTTTTTATTTTTTGTAGAGACAAGGTTTTGCCATGTTTTTCAGCTGGTCTTGAATTCCTGAGCTCAACAGTCCACTCACGTTGGCCTCCCAAAGTTTTGAGATTACAGGTGTGAGCTACCATACCTGGCCAATAAATACTTATTGAATTAATGAAATTCATCATTACTGATAGAGAACTTCCCAGTTCAATACATAAGCGTCATTGTGTAGTGAGTTAAATAAAGATCCATCATTTGGTAGGTAGGAGGCTATTTTGATTCCCTTTCAAACTACTTATTAATATGATTGCTTTCACTTAACTTTGGAAAAGGGAGATGATGGCTCATTTAGAAAACGACCAGGCCAGTTGTGGTGGATCATGCGTATAATCCCAGCACTTTGGGAGGCCGAGGTGGGTGGATCGCTTGAGCTTAGGCATTTTCGACCAGGCTGGGCAATATGGCGAAACCCCGTCTCTACAAAAAAAAAAATACAAAACTTACCTAGGCATGGTGGCACATGCTGGTGGTCCCAGCTACTTCGGAGGCTAAGGTTTAAGCCTCGGAGGTGGAAGGTGCAGTGAGCCGAGATTGTGCCACTCCACTCCAGCCTGGATGCCAGAAGACCCTGTCTCAAAAAAGAAAAAAAAGAAAATGATCAAATATTTCACTTTATAAAATTATTCATGTTATATAACTATTTCTTGTGATTTTTCACATTATTTGCCTATAAGGACCAAACAAGCAAGTAAAGTAAGGATTACTTCACTAACACTTTTCCACGTGAAATATTTAGCTATCAGTCTTTTTTTTTTTTTTTTTTTTTTGTCTCCCAGGCCGGAGTGCAGTGGCACCATTATGACTCACTGTAGCCTCGATCTCTTGGATTCAGGCAACCTTCCCAAAGTGCTGAGACTACAGGTGTGCACCACCATGCCTGGTTAATTTTTAAATTTTTTTGTAGACATGGAGTCCCACTATGTTGTCCAGACTGGTTTCAAACTCCTGGGCTCAAGCGATCATTCCGTCTCGGTCTCCCAAAGTGCTGGGATACAGGCATGAGCCTCCGCACCTGGCCAAGCTATCAGTCTTTGTAAAATACTATTCTTTTCTTTTCTCTTCTTCTTTTGTTTCTTTACTATACTTGAAGTTCTGGGGATGCAGGTTTGTTACATAGGTATACATGTGCCATGGTGGTTTGCTGCACTGGTCATCTAGGTTTTAAGCCCTGCATGCATTAAGTATGTGTCCTAATTCTCTCCCTCCCTTTGCCCCCACCCCCTGACAGGCCCTGGCGTGTGATGTTACTGTGATGTTCCCCTCCCTGTGTCAAATGTGTTCTCGTTCAATTTCCATTTATGAATGAGAACATTCAATGTTTGGTTTTCTGTTCCTGTGTTAGTTTGCTAAGAATGATGGTTTCCAGCTTCATCCATGTCCCTGCAAAGGACATGAACTCATTCTCTTTTATGGCTGTGTAAAATATTATTCTATCATATTGTGAACTCCACAATGATAGGAACTATATCTTAACTATATCTTCGTACCTGAAACAGTACCTTGTTTTATGGTAGCAACTCATGTATAATCAATTCAGTATTTCTAGACCTTGACTGTTTTGAAAGCATTTTCACAAACTGCTAGTTTCAAGAATCCTTTTGTAAAACTTCTGAAGAAGGTTTTATTTTTAATTTTTTTCTTTTATACTTTTTTGTAATATAAAGAAAAGTATCAGAACTTACCCAAGGTCACACAGCTAATGTGTTTAGTTGAAGAGTCAGACCCAGGTTTGCTTATCATTTAAAGCTATTTTTTCCTGTCTTTCTTTAAAATTCAGGATTTTACTATTCAGACACTGAAATGTCTTTTAACTAGAAATTCAATGACATACACCTGCCTTTACAGTTGTCTGTGCTTCAGTTGGTAGTGATGAACAGTAATATAGCTTATTTAAGAGTCTGAAAATAAAAAGCAGAAAAGAAAATGAAAATAAGCCTTTTCTGCCTTCTCCTTAGGAGTGTGTGCCTCTTGATGCAGGTCTCAATGCCATGTGTTCTCTTTGCTGCTTCATCATCAGAACTTCATCTGAAAGGTGGAACTAATGCTGAAATGGCACCACAGATTGATTATACAGTGATGGTAAGGGCTTTTGTTGTTGACAAACTGAGATGATCTCAAACATGCTTCTGAGTCTCAATTCTCTATTTAAATATATCCTGTTTTGTTTTGTTTTGTTTTGTGACTTTCTTGTTTATCTCTTCATGGTGTTTTTTGTCGTTTTTGTTGTTGAGGTGGAGTCTTGCCCTGGTTCAAGTGATTCTCCTGTCTCAGCCTCCCGAGTAGCTGGGATTACAGGTGCCCGCCACTGTGCCCTGCTAATTTTTTTTTGTATTTTTAGTAGAGACAGGGGTTTTACCATCTTGGCCAGACTGGTCTTGAACTCCTGACCTTGTGATCCACCCAATTCAGCCTCCCAATGTGCTCCCTGTAATCTGGGATTACAGGCTTGAGCCACTGCATCTGGCCCGTTTCATTTCTTTTCTTTTCATTTTTTGGGATAGTGTTGTTGCCCAGTCTGGAGTACAGTTGCATGATCATGGCTCATTGCAGACTCAACCTCCTGGGCTCAAGCAATCCTCCTGCCTTGGCCTCCTGAGTAGCTGGGACTACAGGCACACACTCAGCCAATTTTTTTTTTATTTTTTGTAGAGACAAGGTCTCACTGTGTTGCCCATGCTGGTCTTGAACTCCTGAGCTCAAAGGATCCTCCCACCTCCGCCTCCCAAATGTGTCTAGTTCTATTGCAGTAGAGGGTGGGGAATTACGTCTCCTTTAAGTTTGTTGTTTTATCTTAGAATAGTGTTTACAGTGAATTGTTTAAAAAAACCTCAAGTGTAGGGCCAGGCATGGTGGCTCATGCCTGTAATCCTAGCACTCTGGGAGGCTAAAGTAGGCAGATCACTTGAGCTCAGGAGTTCAAGACCAGCCCGAGCAACATGGTGAAATCCCATCTTTGCAAAAATAAACAAATACACACACACACACACACACACACACACACACACACACACACACACACACAGGAAAATTAGCCAGGCATGGTGGTGCACACCTATTCAAGCTACTCAGGATGCTGAGGTGGGAGGATCACTTGAGCCTGGGAAGTCATGTCTGCCGTGAGCTATGTTGGCACTCCAGTCTGGATGATAAAGCGAGACCCTGTCTTTAAAAAAACAAACAAAAAAACACACACTTTGAGTGTGATACAAATTATATCAATTGTGATATGTTATTTTATAAATACAGGAATTATGATTTAGAGGAAAACTCAGACTTTTTTTTTTTTCCATTAAGCCCCTTCCATTTTAGGATCAAACGTTTAAAAATTATAAAAAAATCATAGCATTCTCATATAACTAGTGGGAGAAAAAATGGTATAATCTTTTCTTCATCCAGATTTATTAAAGTATCATTATTTTCAATTGAATCCACCCTTCTTAACGTACAGTTCTGTGATGTTTGAGAGTGATTCATAGTTATGAACCATCTACCACAATCAAGATATAGAATAGTTCCATTACTCTAAAAAGTTCCCTTATCCCTTTTTGTAATCAGTCCTGAACCTCAGCCCCTGGCAACTGCTGATCTGTTTTTTGCCCTAGTTTTGCCTTTTGTTCAGAATGTCATATCAGGAATAATGCTCTATGTAGGCTTTGAATCTGGGTTTTTTGCTCACTGTAATACATTTGAGATTCATCCTTGTTGCTTATGTCTGCAATGAAAACTTAAGTTGTGTTCTGGAATATGTACGTACCAGTTTGCCTAGCCATTCATCTGTTGAAGGGCATTTGGGTGTTTCCAGATTTTGGTAATTATAAATTAAGTTACTGTTAACATTTATATACAAGTTTTTGTATGATTGTACATTTTCATTTCTTTTGGGTAAATAGTAGTATTGCTGGGTTGTTATAATAAGCAAATGTCTAACTTTATAATAAATAGCCAAGTTGTTTTGGCTTTCAAAATGATATATGAGAGTTCCAACTGAAGCAGGCACTGTGGTGTGTGCCTATAGTCCCAGCTATTTAATACTTGGTAGGCTGAGGTGGGAGGATCTCTTGAGCTTAGAAGTCTGAGTCTAGCCTGGGTAACATAGTGAGACCCCATCTCTAAAATAAAAATAGATACCAGATAGAGGGTTCCAGCTGTTCTGTATCCTTCCTAGCACTTGATATTTTCAGGTTTTTATTTTTTAAGTTTTTTTCTACCTTTTTTTAAAAAAAGCAGGTTAATAACATGTATACCTCCTGTATACATAGGAGACAACCCAGAGGAATAAGTAGATCTCTAGAGCAGATCTCAAAGAGTTGCCTTAGACTTCAGGCTTAACCATCTTTCTATGAAATATTGCCATTCTAATAGGGTATAATCTTTTTAAAGTCAGTACAATGGGACATACAATAAAAATTATTATCTCCTCACCTAGTTATTTCACTTCAAGGAAACTACTCCTAATTCAGTATCACAAAATGCAGCTAAAGATAAATGTTAAAGGTATTTGAACCAAGCATTATATACTATAATTATCATTATATAATATATATCATCTAATAATGAAAACTTGGAGAACAGTTAAGTCAATTATGCTAGGATGCCATGCAGTCATTCAGATATTATTTAGGAATAATTTTATGATGTCAGGAAAATGCTTATGTTTCTAATGTTAAAGCATTGTCTGTGGAATGAGATTTCAACTGTATAAAAAATTGATTCCCAGGCATCAGAGAGGTTAGAAAAAAACAGAAAAAAAAAATTGAGAAAGCAGAATGGAATGCTCTTCACTAAAACCCCCTCATTTCTTATAATGTACTGCATTGAGATGCATTAGGAAGTATTGGCCTTTGCTGTAGAATAATCACTGATATCAAGTATCCTAAGTTCCAATCTTTTTCTTTAGGTAGACTTGCACAGCTCTGTTTAAATAAATGTTAAACTTTTAAATTTAGCTACATATCAGTTTTTTCATTTGAAAAAAAAATGGAACTAGCCTATATATTCATATGACACCATTTACTTATAGCACTCAAGTACCAGCCAGCAAAGCACTTTGGTTTAATAAATACACTTGTTGAAGTAGTGAATATTGCTGATTAACCCAATGATTAAAAACTGATTTTTTTCAGGTTTTCAAGCCAATTGTTGAAAAATTTGGTTTCAAATTTAACTGTGACATTAAAACAAGGTAAGTTGCTTATTTCTTAAATGTTATAATCTATTACTTATACTAAAAATAGTGGAAAAATTAGACCCTTAGAGAACTGTTTTTCTGGTACCCACTTAATACATTACATCTCTTGTAAGAAGTAATTGTACTTCATGCTTAAAAATAACGAATAGCAGGGGCATAGGGACTTCAGGGTGGCTACACATGATAGTTATTTATTTCTTGGGAAAATATTTTTCAAGGGAATTTTAACAATGAGATACCCTCATAGCTAATGTTATTGTATTCTCTTAAATGCTCACTGTGTGTAGACAACTGGACTAGACACTAAGGGGTCATAAAAGGGATTGTCTTCCACAATGCTGTCAGAGGTCTTTTCCTAAGAAACTATTGGGCATTCAGGTTATTTCTCTTTAAGGCTTCAGTTCTACCACACAATAACTAGGCCATATTTTTTGGCATGGCATTTAAGTGCTTTGAAGTCTTGCACTAACTTACTTTTCTAACTTCTTCATTCCTCTCCTCCTCTCGCCGTGTTATGTGTTCTAACAATATGATTGCTTGTTATTCCTTAAATATGCTTTGTGCCTTTGGACTTAAGTGTCTTTGTTCATGTTATTCTTCCCCTGCTCTCCCAAAAGCTAGAAATCCTATGTTTTTTTTTCCAAGATGAATCTTGTAATTCTTTATCAACTCTGATTGTGCCTCAATCAGAACTCATATTTGCACTATGTTGTACCCTTTCTTATAGCCTGAGTTGTATTCTAGTAGATAGTTCATGGAGCCATCTTCCTACCAGATGGTGAGCCCTTTGAGGGGAGAAGTACTGTCTTCTCACCATCTGATGTAGAATAAATGACACCAATTAATTGAATTAAAACTTTTGGCCGGGTGTGGTGGCTCACGCCTGTAATCCTAGCACTTTGGGAGGCTGAGGCAGGTGGGTCACGAGGTCAGGAGATTGAGACCATCCTGGTCAACATGGTGTAACCTGTCTCTACTAAAAATACAAAAAATTAGCTGGGCATGGTGGCACGTGGCTGTAATCCCAGCTACTCAGGAGGCTGAGGCAGGAGAATTGCCTGAACCCAGGAGGCGGAGGTTGCAGTGAGCTGACATCGCGCCGTTGCACTCCAGCCTGAGTAACGAGAGCGAAACTCCGTCTCAAAAAAAAAAAAAAAAAACTTTTTTAGTGTTTTGCTACTTAAATATTTATCATATATTTATTTGAGTACTTACGATGTGCCAGATGTTGTTTTAAGCACAGAAAAATAGCAGGAACAATATAGGTGAGTCTAGCCCTCAAGGAGCTTATTATATTCAATAGCACTGTCGAATAGAACTTTACAAATTGAGGGAAATGTTCCATATCTATGCTGTCCAATGTGGTAGTCACTAGCCACATGTGACTGTTGAGCACTTAAAATGTGGCTAGTGCAGCTGGAGAGCTAGTTTTTAAATTTTATTTAATTTTAATAGTTTCATACATCTTAAGACTACCATATTGTACAGTACAGACAGTTTTTTTAATGTGTAAAATTTTGTGAAATACCGACGTAAAATATTTAGACCTTTCCATGGATTACATGTTTGGATATCATTGCCATGTCATTTTGTTGTAATATAGAGCTTTATTTTTATCATGCAGTTTATGTGGGCATTTGTTATACTTTTCATAGGGGATATTACCCGAAAGGGGGTGGTGAAGTGATTGTTCGAGTGTCACCAGTTAAACAATTGAACCCTATAAATTTAACTGACCGTGGCTATGTGACTAAGATATATGGAAGAGCTTTTGTTGCTGGTGTTTTGCCATTTAAAGTAAGTTGTTTACATGTTCTTAGAAATAAAAATGTATGTATCTCTTTGTAAGTATTATGTCAACTAAATTTTGATATTATTGAGAAAACATTTTTTTAAAGAAAGAAATCATATTCCGTGGCAATATGGATATAGCTGGAGGTCATTGTCCTAAGCAAATTATTGTAGGAACAGAAAACCGAATACCACATGTTCTCATAAGTGGAAGCTACACATTGAACACGTGTGGACATAAAGAATGGAAGAGTAAACACTGGGGACTGCTAATGGGAGGAAGGTGGAAGCCGGGTGAGGGTTGAAACACTGTCAGGTACTGTGTTCACTACCTAGGTGACGGGATCATTCATATACCAGATCTCAGCAGCGTGTAATTTACCCGTGTAACAAACCTGCACGTGTACCTTCCGAACCTAAAATAAAAGATTATATATATATATATAAATGAATACATTAATTAATGAAAATAAAGTTAATTTGCATAAGCATTTTTAAAAATTCAGTGTTCTCTCTTGAAAAATTAAGTTATAAAATAATGCATGTGAAAATTACCAATTATTTTATGTGTCTTTGAAGTCTTGAAAACAATTTTCCAAATAATCAGTAATTATTTTACTCTATTTTTCTGTCTTGCCAAAATAGGTAGCAAAAGATATGGCGGCGGCAGCAGTTAGATGCATCAGAAAGGAGATCAGGGATTTGTATGTTAACATCCAGCCTGTGCAGGAACCTAAAGACCAAGCATTTGGCAATGGAAGTGGAATAATGTGAGACAGTACTCTTCCCTACACACTAGTTGAAAGCCCTGAAATAATTATCTCATTAAAATAAAGATTTGTAGGGTTTCTTGCTTAAGTTTATGGTTTGAAGAAGTTTCAGTTTGTATTTTTAAGGATATTCCTACCTAAAACATCAATATGATAAATTAAGATAATTATTCTGAATTTTTTCTGAGAATGGCTTGCCTTTTGTTACATTATAAGATTCCTTTCTCTTGTATGGTGAACTTAAATGGTTAAGCTCATCAGAAGTTAGGCTTTAAAGCTAGTCCTATGAGAATATTTCCAGTTGTATAAAATACTTCAAATGTGCAATCAGTTCACAAGGAAGTATTAAATATAGCAAAGAGCTCTTTAAAAACAGACTATTATGTTAATCCAGTTAGGAGTTATAGATTTAAGTATTACTACAAATTCTTTAACTGATGTTTTTGAAATATAAAAGTACCATTTGTGAATATTTAAATTTCAAACCCTCTCATTCAGAATTTCCATTAAAAGGTTTAAAGTGAATTCTTGCTCTACTTATAAAACTATCTAAAAACCATAGAACAATACCTAAGTCTTGCATAATGACCTTTTTTTAATTTAAGATAATTCTGGAACCCTTTATAATACTCTGTGCCTGTGAAATGGTACCGCTTAGTGCTGATGACATGGCAGCTTGTTGGGGTGCATGGTAGACATTTCTTACCTGCGAATTAGAATCTGATAAGACTTCTCCTGGTCAAGTGGTAAAGGATACTAGTGGTCTGATTAAGATAGAGTATGTTAATCACGCCACTCTATATGAAGAATTTTTACTTTTGCAGTTTGCTATCCAGATTTAGTTCTGCCTATTTAATAGTCACTGTTCTCTTGTGTTGTATTTGCATAAATTTAGAATATTTACAGTAAAGGTAGTAATAACTTTTTTTCTTCCATAGAATTATTGCTGAGACCTCTACTGGTTGTTTGTTTGCTGGATCATCGCTGGGTAAACGAGGTAAGATAAATGAAGGAGGTCCATAGTTACCAGTGCTACTGCAAAATTCTTTAATCTGTCAGGATTGGAATGTTATAGAATGAGGATGACAAGCTTAAAAGGATGTAGTTAATTGATTCTCTTTTGAGTCAATTATACTTTCAGACTTTCAGTCTTTCTCCTACCTTTATACTTTGGAAAATGTCAAAGCCGTGGAAAAGTTGAATGACTAGTTCAACTAGTTATCCATACAATCTTCTCCTAGATTCACTAGTTATGAACACTTAGTTCGTTGTGTATATTTCTGAACCATTTCAATGTAAGTTGCAAGTGCCTTGTCTAACCCCTGAGTACTACAGCATGTATGTCCAGTGAACAATAACTATATAATCATAATAACATTTTTATACCTGAAGAATTTCTTATATTCTGACACACCAGGTAGCTTCATACATAATGAATTATTTCCAAAATAATATTTAGAGCAGTGTGGGATTTTTTTTTGGAGGGGGAGCACATAGCATTTGTTTTTCAAGTCTATTTATTCACTCTTTTAATACAGAATACTCCCATTACCTTTTTTTGTTCGTTTCATGATATTGACATTTTTAAGAGTCTAGGCCATTTTCTCACAGAATTTCCCACAATTTAAATTGGTCTGAATGTCTCATGATATATTCAGATTAAACATTTTTATTAAGAATGCTACATAGGTGATTCTGTGTACATTCCACTGTGTCATGGCAGGGGGCATATGTTAGTTTCTCCTTTATTTGTGAGGTTCAGTGTGATCACCTGCATAAGGAGGTATGTCCTCCAGATCTGTCTGCTATAAAGGTTCTTTTTACCTTTATAATAAACTAGTGATCCAAAATAATAATTTGAGGCCATCTGATTATCTAGTGGTTTTAACATCTATTGATGATTCTTCTCTGGATCAGTTATTTCATTGGTGACTTCAAATTTTGAATAATTTTGTGAAGGGGAAATTTGTTTAAGGCTTGGCATATTAGAGAGAGAAGATACATACATGCATCTGTTTGTTAGTATTTAAAGTTACTTTTACCAACCAGGCAACTTTTAGGTGAACTAGTTGTTTTTGTGGTCATTGATTGCTTTATTCCTACTTTGTAGCATCTTTAAAAATGCTTACCAAGCTGAACATGGTGGTATGCACCTGTAATCCCAGCACTTTGGGAGGCTGAGGTGGGAGGATCACTGAGACCAGGAGTTCAGGACTACCCTGGGCAATGTCGTGAGACTGTATCTTTGCAAAATAAATAAATAAAAATGTTTACCCTAGCTATGCTGTTTAGCCACATTGTTACTACAGAATACAAAAAAAAAAAACTTAGGAATTCTTCAGTTTGCTCAATTGGGAAATCTAGAACTAGTTGGTCATCAAATCTGGTCAAGAGAATAAATAAAATCACCATTTCCAGTTGAACTCACATAAATGAATTATGTCTAAAACTGTGCTATTCAAAATGTGGTTGGCAGACAGGCAAAACTTGTCAGCATCAACTGGGAGTTTATTAGAAATACAGATTTTGGGGCCTACCTCAGACGTATTGAATTAAAATCTGTGGGAGCGGGGCCCAGGAATCCATTTTAACAAACTCTCCAGGTACTTTTAATGTATACTGAAGTTTGAGAAATAGTGATCTAAAATATATATTTAGTTTATACTAAATATGTATTAGGTGCAGTGTGGATATTGAGCCACTCCATCCACTGTCTACAACAGTCTTTAGAAGCAAAGAGAATACAAATATAAAATGGAGAGTAGGAGCAGACATATCACAAGTAACGAGTACTTAGCAGGCATTGGGAGAAGTGTGAGTTTGTTTATATTACTGGTTACCACAATGTGCTGGGTACCGTGTACTAGGGATTCAGAAGCAACAGCTATGATTCCTGCCTCCTGGCTTATTCTGGCAGAGGAAACAGACCAGTTCTATGATAGTGGTATCCCCAGGGTACCATAGGAACATAGAAGAAAAGTGAATCCTTCTGGGGACTAATTGACCCCAAATCTGGCTTCTGCCATTTAATGGTCCTTCAGCAGGTTCTGTGGGTAAAGAAGTTAGCTGGATAGAAAAAAGTAAGAGCTAAGGAGGAAGGACAAAGTAATTTGACATAAAAAGTATTCTGGGTGAGGGGGCATGCAGCTGTAGTCCAAGCTACTTGGGAGGCTGAAGCAGGATGATTGCTTGAGCCAGGAGTTTGACAACAGCCTGGCCAACATGGCAAGATCCCATCTCTTAAAAAAGTTTTTCTTTAAATTAGCCCCACATGGTGGCTCACACCTATAGTCTCAGCTGCTTAGGAGGCTGAAGCAGCAGGATTGCTTGAACCTAAGAAGTTCAAGCCTGCAGTGAGCTATGATTGCACCACTGCATTCCAGCTTGGGTAACAGAGTGAGACCCTGTCTCAAAACAAAAACCAAAAACAGTGGTCTGTATTTGAGTGAGCAACTGCAAGTGTATAGATAGGTAGGTAGGTAGGTAGGTAGGTATATAGGTAGGTCTGGGTAGGGGAATGGAGAGAGATGACAACAGAAAGGTCGACAGGCCAGATTCTGAAAGGCTATAGGTTATATCTAGGAGTTTACATTTCATCCTGAAATACAAAGTTTTTAAGGAGGGATGTGATACAAGATTTTTTGAAAGGTAGTTTAGAGAATTAGAAGAAAGCCATACTGGAGGCAGGAAGATAAGAGTTTATTACAATTCAGGTCAGAATGGTGAGGGCCTGCACCAAGCAAGGAATGCTGGGATAGAGAGGTGAATACTGATAAAAGGGCATCTGCAAAGGTGAATGGACAATATTTGGTGGCCAGTTGAATACTGGAAGTGAGGAAGGCAGTGTAAAGAATGACCTAGATGTCTGACTTAGGTAACTGAATATGAGAATATACGGGGCAGAGTTAGTTTGCCAGGTAGGTGATAATTTTAGATGTGCTGCATTGAGATTGATTGTAAAATGGTCATTATCAGTAATAAATGGAATTTTTTTACGAGGCCTGAAAAATTTTTTCTGATACTTTGTTAGCATTTTTTTTCTCACTTTGTCACATGAAACAACTTGTACTTTGAAGTTGTCTTTGGATAAAACACTTGTAGAGTGCACAGTACTTATTTTTAGACTTAAGGTGGTAGGAGAGAATAGAAGAGAGAGCAACATGCTTGCTGAGATTGACTGACTCCTGCTGGTATCCTTCCTTGTTTCTTATCGTGCATATCAGTCAAATGAGATGTTGTTAGCAAATGCAAAAGTGACTTGTGGTCCTCTCAGTCTAGCTTGTCTATATATTAAGGCTCTCAGAGAGAATGTCATGACCTCCATTATCCAGATCCCCTTTCATTTCTGATTTAAATTAACTAGCAAACTACCGGATTTAGGGGCTGGGTAGGGTAGCTCATACCTGTAATCCCAGCTCTTTGGGAGGCCAAGGTGAGCAGATCACTTGGGCCCAAGTGCTCAAGACCAATCTGGGTAACATGGCAAAAGCCTATCTCTACAAAAAATACAAAAATTGCCTGAGCATGGTGGCATGTGCTTGTAGTCCCAGCTACTCCAAAGGCTGAGGCAGGAGGCGGGAAGATCACTTGAGCCCAGGAGGTGGAGGTTACAGGGAGCCGAGATCATGCCACTGCACTTTAGTCTGGGTGACAGAGCAATACCCTGTCTCAAAAAACAAAAGAAAACAAAACTACTGGACCTTGAATCCTAAGGTCTTAGAGTTATCACCATAAGGAACATTGGCTGCTTGTCAATACCACCATAGGTGGGTAGAGGCAGGAAGTTGTAACTAAATGCCTTTATCATTGTCTCAGTTACCAAAACTATTTTGATCTTAGTTTCCTTATTTGTTGAGCAAGAAGATTAGCCTGGAGAATCTCTAAAATCTTTCTAGCTACAACATTCTTCAGTTTTGTTTTAAAAAGGTGAGGTTTTGTTTTGTCTGAGAAAATCTTGCTGTTTTAGATTGAGGCAGTGTGTTATGATAGCACTAAACGGAGAGTGAGGAGAACTAAATTTTAGACCCATGTCCTGCCATTATCATGCATAGTGACTGGGCTTTCTTTATCTGAAAAATGATACTGGACCACGATCATGATCTATGATCCTTTCCAACTTTAGGTGATTGCCTTATAGACAGAATATGTTTTGTCTTTCCATTGTTGAATATCTGTGTGATCTTTCATTACTCTTGTCTTGCAGTTATATTCTTTACTCTGAGAGCAAAATAATCTGCTAAAATGAATTGTGCCTCTCGTTAATCAATCTCTATTTTCTTTGTATAGAAATTGCCTCATAAGCAAGCACCTTTCTTCCCTCCCTCAGTGTATGTGGTAATTCAGGGCATCTCACTGTTTTTTGTTTGTTTGCTTGTTTGTTTCTGTTTTTAGATGGGATCTTGCTGGGTTGCCCAGGCTGGAGTGCAGTGGAGCAGTCTTGGCTCACTGAAACCTCTGCCTCCTGGGTTCAAGCAATCATCCACCTCATCCTCCCAGGTAGCTGGGATTACAAGCATATGCCACTGCGCCCAACTAGCTTTTCTATTCTTAGTAGAGACAGGGTTTCACAGTGTTTGCCAGGCTGGTCTCAAACTCCTGACCTCAAGTGATCTGCCTCCCAAGGTGCTGGGATTACAGGCATGAGCCATTGGGCCAGCCTCGTGGCATCTCTCTGATGTCCCAAAAGAAGTCCTTGAGACCTTTGTTTAAAAACATCCAAAATGTCAGAAGATTGGCAGTTAGTTAGAAGCATTAGTATTTCAGAAGAAATTCAGATTTTGCTTTTGGGGTATATAATACTAATAAGAAAGATCCTCATATTTTCTGTATTAAGTTCAGATGCTACAGACTGCTAGTAATGGCAGTAATGTATTAGTTCATGCTGTTACTATCAAGGTCGCTGTGTAGAAAGGAGTATAAATGGTGCTGAGGAATTCTTTGCTACATGGCAGAAGACTTTAGTAGGACTGCTGTTTTCTAGTACTACAAACCGAGACGTTCTTTCCTTTTCCTTTACATCCTCCATCCCAATTTTAGCTGTTTTTCAAGGACTCACTTAAGTCCTTCATACTTTATGAAACTTCAGATTATTCTAGAACCTATTTAGTCTCTTACTTTTCTGAACTCCGGTTCAGAAAATTAAGTGCTAACCATGGAGTTAGCACTTAATTATCCTCTAATTCTCTAATATATGTGTATTTTTTAAATGCCTCCTTAGCAAAGGATCTGGCTTCTGTTACTTAGCATGGTAGGTAAATAGTGGGTATGCAATACTCCTACAGGTTGAGCATTCCTAATCCAAAAATCTGAAATCTGAAATGTTCCCAAATCAGAAGCTTTTCAAGTGCCAATATGCCACAAAACTGTTTTATACACAGAATCATTTAAAACATTGTATGAGGTTGCCTTCAAGCTATGTGTATAAAGTATGTATGAAACATTAATGAATTTCATGTTTGTTTATTATGTATTTATTGAGATGGGATTCTCACTCTTACTTAGGCTAGAGTGCAGTGGTGCAATCTTGGCTCACTGCAAGCTCTGCCTCCTGAGCTCAAGAGATCTTCTTGCCACAGACTCCCGAGTAGCTGGAACTATTAGTGTGCACCACCATGCCCGGCTATTTTGGTAGAGACAGAGTTTTGCCATCTTGCCCAGGCTAGTCCTGAACTCCTGTACTCAAGCTATCTGCCTCCCTCTGCCTCCCAAAATGCTGGGATTACAGGCGTGAGCTGCCATGCCTAGCCGAATTTCATGTGTAGACTTGGGACCCATCCCCAGGCTATCTCATTATGTATATCCAAATATTCCTTTTTTTTTCTTTTAATTTTGATAGAGAATCTCTTGTGTCACCCAGGCTGGAGTGCAATGGTATGACCTCGGTTCACCACAACCTCTGTCTTGCAGGTTCAAGAGATTCTTATGCCTCAGCCTCCCGAGTAGCTAAAACTACAATTGCCCACAACCATGCCAGGCTAATTTTTGTATTTTCAGGAGAGATGGGATTTCACCACGTTGGCCAAGCTGGTCTCAAATTCCTTATCTCGAGTGATCTGTCCACCTCAGCCTCCCAACCTGCTGGGATTACAGGCATGAACCCAAATTCTCCAAAATTTGCCTGGCCCAAATACTCCAAAAATTTTTAAAAATCCAAAATCTGAAACTTCCCAGTCCCAAACATTTTGGATAAGGGGTACTCAACCCGTGTTATTATTAATAGCTTTTTATGTACTAGTCTGGGTAAGAGATATTTTATAAATATTATCTCTAATTTTTATAAGAACTTTGCAGCATAGTTATTATTATCATCTCCATCTTCTAGAAGAGGAAATGGCAGTGGCTAACAAGAAGTCAAGATTCATAGCTCATGGTTCAAACCATTTCATTTAGTCACATAAATACTTGAACAATTGATAATATAAATATTATTATGACCACTGTAAAGAAAAATAGAGTTCTTGGGTGTGGTGGCTCCTGCCTGGAATTCTAACACTTTGGGTGGTTGAAGCAGGAAGATCACTTGAGTTCAGGAGTTTGAGACCAGTCTGGGCAACATAGTGAGACCTCGTCTCTTAAAAAAAGGAAGAAAAGAAAACAAGAAAAACAAAGAAAAATAGAGTTAGAATTCTAAATCAAGCAAATTATATATTCAAGTAAATTTGCAAATATAAAACAAAACCACATTTTCAATTTTTATAAGAGGTTTTAATTTGCAGCCAAAAATTTTTTATTTTAAATACCTTAAAATAATAATGTGGCATTCTACTATTTCTGACAGACTTGGTTTGTATTCGGTGTTGTACCAAAGATTTGGGATATGTATGGAGAGACAGGAAGTAGGGCAAGAGGGTAAATATTCTGACTTATATTTAAAATAAGCTAATACCTGTTCAAATCTTAGAGGAAGTAAAACTAAAATATTTGATCTGATAATGTTATATGCTCTTTCTTACATAAAATGTAATTTCCTGACTTTTAATTATTTTTTTATTTTTTATTTTGAGACAGAGTCTCACTCTGTCACCTAGGCTAGAGTGCAGTAGCACAATCTCGGCTCACTGCAGCCTCCACCTCCCAGGTTCAAGTGATTCTCTTGCCTCAACCTGCTGAGTAGTCGGCATTACAGGCATGCACCACCATGCTAATTTTGGCATTTTTAGTAGAGACAGGGTTTTGCCATGTTGGCCAGGCTGGTCTCAAACTCCTGACCTCAAGTGATCCACCTGCTTCGGCCTCCCAAAGCACTGGGATTACTGGCATGAGCCACTGCACCCAGCCAAACTCTTTAATTCTGATGGAATTACCTACAGACTAATTGTAACACGCATGCTTTTCTGAGATTTGGAAAGGGAGTTTGTTTGTTTCTTTGTTTGTTTGGTAGATGGCATCTCTCTATGTTGCCCAGGCCAGCCTCGAACTCCTGGCCTCCAGTGATCCTCACACCTCAAGCTTCCCAAAGTCCTGGGATTACAGGCATGAGCCACCATGCCTGCCTGCAAGTTTTAAATTTGAAATTGAGGCATAGCATTATAGGGTCGTAACTTCTTTGTAAACTGGCTTTATAAATTAATACATTTTAAATAGGACCAATGCAGCCTATATTTTCCTCCACTAGTATATTTAAAGGTATAAGACATTTGCATATCCCAAACACTCAGAATATTAAATAACTAAAAACTCTAAAAGGTGCATTGAGTGCGTCAGAGGCCTTAAAGTTGTATTCCAGTGCTAACTGGATATATCAAACTTTTTGTCTCTTAGTAATTAATTTAGGTTTCTGTTTTTTTTTTATGTTGTGCTTATCTTAAGGTGTAAATGCAGACAAAGTTGGAATTGAAGCTGCTGAAATGCTATTAGCAAATCTTAGACATGGTGGTACTGTGGATGAGTATCTGCAAGACCAGGTAATGACACATTTAGGTTAAAAACCCTCTAAACTGTTAGATTTGAATGTGTAGTAATTAGATTGAATATCAATTTTAATAATTGACTTTCAGACACTAATTAACAAGTCCTACTTCAAGATTTTTAAAAAACATTCTGGAATTTGTATTCCTCAAATTTCAGCCCTCATTTTACTTGACCTGTCTACAGCATTTTGCACAATTGATCACCCCTTACTTCTTGAAGTCTTGTCTTCCCTCGGTTTCTAAAATACTGTTATCTTACCTCACTGGCCATACATTCTAGTCTCCTTTGCTAGTTTATTGTTTTCATCTTTTTGACAACTTTTTTTTTTTTTTCTTTTTTTGGTAGAGACAGAGTCTTGCTGTATTGCCCAGACTGGTCTCAAACTCCTGGCCTCAAGTGATCCTCCTGTCTCAGCCTCCTGACTAGCTAGGCCTACAGGCACATGCTATCATGCCTAGCTAATTCAAAACTTTTTTTTTTACTTTTTATAGAGATGAGTTCTCAGTATGTTGACCAGGCGGATCTTAAAGTCTGGCGCCCAGGTGATCCTCCCACTTTGGCCTCCCACAGTTTTGGGATTAAGGGCATGAGCCACTGTGCCCAGCCAACTTCTAAATTTTGATAAGCCCCTGGACTTCAGCTTATGCTTGTTTTCTTTTTCTGAGTTACTTCCTTTCTTAGTTTGTCCAGTCTCATGGCTTACGTATCATCTTTATGCTGACAGTTTCCACATTTATATCCTTAGCCCAGGCTTTTCTCCTTAACTCCTTACTTGTTATATCTCCCGTGCCTGTCAACACCTCCACTTGGACCTGTCACAGACCTCTCAGACTTAGCACGTTCACTCACAGTGAGAAATGATAATGAATATTTCCAAATACCTTTTTTATGGTCTGTTATCATTACAGATTTTCCTTTCTACCATACTTTTGTCTCCTTAATCCCAAATCAGTAGTGTCCACATTTAGTAATACATTCCTCAAGATTTCTTGACCTGTTCCTTAAGACAGTTTCTGTTATTTCTAGTCTTCCTTGTCCAGGTCTACTTTAAACTTCCAGTATTAGTCCATCTATTCAGCTCTTAAAATGTAATTTTAGAGAGTAGAATAAACACCGTATTATATATACCAACTTGCGGAGATATTTGGTCTAAGTATATATATTAATGTTCTGTATTTTACTTGTGAATATTAATTTTAAAAATTTTATGTTGAGAGCTGCTACCCAAGCCTTTTTGTACACTCACAGACTTAGGATAATATGGGTTTTCTCTCATCTTCTGAGGACTTCTGGAAAACTAAAGAAGTAGAAAATTTTTTTTAAGCAAATTTTAGTTCTAGTAGTATTTTTATTATGGGCAGCAGTGGAATTAGAACTTCAAATGTGAATAAATATGTGAGATTTTTCTTTGTTCTTTTTTAAATAGCTGATTGTTTTCATGGCATTAGCCAATGGAGTTTCCAGAATAAAAACAGGACCAGTTACACTCCATACGCAAACAGCTATACATTTTGCTGAACAAATAGCAAAGGTGAGTATTCTATCAGAGAAAGAAATTGATATTTTGATTTTTTTTTTTTTTTGAGACAGAGTGTTACTCTGTCACCCAGGCTGGAATGCAATGACATGGTCTCGGCTCACTGTAATCTCTGCCTCTGAGGTTCAAGCGATTCTCCCACCTCCGCTTCCCGAGTAGCTGGGATTACAGGCGTGTGGCCACCACACCTGGCTAATTTTTATATTTTTAGTAGAGATGGGCTTTCACTATGTTGGCCAGGCTGGATATTTTGATTTTTATTTTAGTCAATTTTGGATTAAATTTTAATAAACAGGAAACTTAATAGTAATCATAATAGCTATCATTCACTGTTTTCCTGTGTGGCAGGCACTGAGCTAATTTAGCAGTTTATCTGAACTGTCTTACTCAGCATAACTATTATAGGTGGCTGTTTATTATTATTCCCATTATACATATGAGTAAAATGAGGCAGAGAGATTCGTTAAATTGTTCAAGGCCACATGGATTTTTAGTGACAGAGCTGGGCTTTGAGCAAATCTGGGAAAGCATACTTCAAAGCCCATGTTATAATCACTGTGGTACTGCCTTACAGAGTAAGTAAAGATGTTTTGTTGTAAACTATGGTATCAAATCACAAGGGATTCATAGTTGGCTATAAAATATATTTATATAAAATTTTAGACATTTTATTTTCTTGATTCTATTGGTAGAATAGAATATTTGTTGAATATTCATCAGTCCTCTGATATATAGTAGAGTTGACACACAGTTTTTTTTTTTGGTTTTTTTTTGAGACGGAGTTTCGCTCTTGTTACCCAGGCTGGAGTGCAATGGCGCGATCTCGGCTCACCGCAACCTCCGCCTCCTGGGTTCAGGCAATTCTCCTGCCTCAGCCTCCTGAGTAGCTGGGATTACAGGCACGTGCCACAGTGCCCAGCTAATTTTTTGTATTTTTAGTAGAGACGGGGTTTCACCATATTGACCAGGATGGTCTCGATCTCTTGACCTTGTGATCCACCCGCCTCGGCCTCCCAAAGTGCTGGGATTACAGGCGTCAGCCACCGTGCCCGGCTGCTTTTTCTTTATAATGTAATTTTATAAAAAAATATAAAATGTATAATTCAATTTTATGAGGGAAGGTGCTAATCTTAAACATTTTAATTACTATTTTTGAGACAGGATCTTGCACTGTTGCCCAGGTTGGAGTGCAGTGGCACAAACCTCCTGGGCTTTCAAGTGATCCTCCCACCTCAGCCTCCCACATAGCTGGTACTACAGGTGTGTGCCACCACATCTGGCTAGTTTTTTGATGTTTTGTAGAGATGGGGTCTTGCCACATTCCCTAAGCTGGTCTATAAACTCTTGGGCTCAAGCGATCATCCCACCTTGATCTCCCAAAGTGCTGGCCAGCATGTCCAGCCTAATCTTAAGCATTTTTAAAAAAATGACAAAAGTAATATATACTAATTTTTAAAAATCAAGCATTACGGAAGTGTCCCAAACACAAAACCACTGTTGCTTCCCTGTACCTATTGATATGATTCTTTTTCTGTTTCTTTTTTCTTAAGATAGAGTCTTGCTCTGTTAGCCCAGGTTGGAGTGCAGTGGCACGATCTTGGCTCACAGCAACCTCCACCTCTCAAGTTCAAGCAATTCTTATGACTCAACTTCCAGAGTAGCTGGGATTACAGGTGTTTGCCACCATGTCTGGCTAATTTTTGTGTTTTTTTTAGCGGAGACAGGGTTTCACTATGTTGGCTAGGCTGGTCTCAAACTCCTGGCCGTTTTTTTTTCTCTCCTTTTAAGAGACAGGGTCTTGCTCTGTTGCCCAGGCTGGATTGTAGTGGCAGTATCATAGCTAACTATAGTCTTGAACTCCTGGGCTCACGTGATGCTTTCACCTTAGCCTCTCAATTAGCTAGGACTGCAGATGTGAACTACCATGCCCTGCTAATTTTTTTTTTTTTTGAGAGACAGGCTCTCCCTCTGTTGCCCAGGCTGGTCCTGAACTCCTGGGCTCAAGTGATCCTCCCACCTCAGCTTCCCAAAGTGCTGTTATTACAGCTGTAAACTACTGCACCCAGTTTGATTCTTAATAATATATAATTTTATTGTTATTAAGAAGCATAGAAGGCCGGGTGCGGTGGCTCATGCCTGTAATCCCAGCACTTTGGGAGGCTGAGGCGGATGGATCACGAGGTCAAGAGATCGAGACCATCCCGATCAACATAGTGAAACCCTGTCTCTACTAAAAATACAAAAAGTTAGCTGGGCATGGTGGCGCGTGTCTGTAATCCCAGCTACTCAGGAGGTTGAGGCAGGAGAATTGCCTGAACCCAGGAGGCGGAGGTTGCGGTGAGCCGAGATCGCGCCATTGCACTCCAGCCTGGGTAACAAGAGCGAAACTCTGTCTCAAAAAAAAAAAAGAAGCATAGATAAGTTTTTGTTAAATTGTAGGAAAGACTGATGGGAATTAAAGGCAAATATATTTGATGTGTTAGCTCTGTTTTTTTTTGTTGTTATTCTACTTATTCTGTATTTATAACTATTACTTATCTGTCTCTCCTTATAGATTGATCTCCTTAATAGCAGAGATCAAGTTTCATTCATTATATTCTTCACTTTTTACGGTACTTTACATAGAGTAGATATTTATTTGTTATTTGAAATGTATACATGATGGAAAGTGCTGTGAACCTGAGTGTATAGCTCATATCTTACTTAGCTTTGCTGTGTATAACTGGGTGAGTTGGGACAAGTTTCTTATCTTTCTTTGTCTCAATGTAGATAGTTATCTGTAAAATGAGAATTAAGCTAGATAGGCCTGCTATGATCCTTTCAGGTCTACATACTTGTAGTTTTAAGTAGGCTTATGTATAGGCTAGAAATGATTTTCATAGCTGTTACTTGTGTTTCATATTTATATAATGTTTTTAATTTGAAAAATATATAAATGCATATATATATATATATATATATATACACACTTAAATAATTTGGTTATCTAGCTCAGAATTCAGCATTTATTCATTCAACAGTAATTTCAAATGTTCACTGTGTGTCAGAAATTACCACTGCTGTAATGCTGAAAGTGAAATAATTTTTGTATATTACTATTCATTCAGTAAGACCCCAGAGTGATGGTTTCCAAATTGTACTTCTAAGAATCCTAAGATGTTAGGCATATTTGAAATTCCTTTGCCACAAACTCAATCAACCTAATTGATTGTTTTGACTTTTTTTTAAGGTGTTGATGGGAATTGTGGGGAGTCTTCCTGTGTTGCCCAGGCTGGCCTCCTGACCTGAGTTCAGGTGATCCACCTCAGATTAGCTGGGATTATAGATGTGCACCACTGCACCTGGCTAGTTGTTTTGATACTAAATTTAGCTTTGTTAAAATGAATCACATTTGCTTTAAAAATCATGTTTTCAAAATAAGTGTTATAGGCCAGGCACAATGGCCCATGCCTGTAATTCCAGCACTTTGGGAGGCTGATGCCAGAGGATCACTTCAGCCTAGGAGTTTGAGACCTGGGCAGCAAAGTGAGACCCTGTCTCTACAACAAAATAAAAAATTAGTCAGGCATGGTGAGGTGTGCCTGTGTTCCTGGCTACACTGGAGGCTAAGGCAGGAGGATCTCTTGAACCCAGGAAGTTGAGGCTGCAGTGAGCAATGTTCACGCCACTGCACTGCAGTCTGGGTGCCAGAGCAAGAGCCTGTCTCAAAAACAACAGCAAAAAATAACCAGAATACAATGATACAGACAAAATATTTTAGGCCAACTTTAGTTACCAATTTAAAAATGTGCTGTTAAACCCATTACATTAAAGATGAAGGAAGATGTTAATCACCACCATACCTCCTCCTCAAATACCTTCTATGAAATGGATCTTTTGAACAATATATTTAGGGAATTAAATTTGCAAGAAAAAATGTAAAGAAATTAAAGGGTAATTTGTTACTTGACAAGATAAAAGTAGAAACATTTTAGAAAAATTTTAGGGCATAGGGAATACAGTTGCATTATCATTACCAGTTGAGGTTTCAAAATGGATATTTACCTAAGCTGGACGTCTGAGCTTTCTAATTATATATTTGGACAAAACCGGACAGGTATATACCTCTGAACAAGAACCATGGTTGTGCAACAAAATGCGTTGTCTTTAGGCTATTGAATTTCTCAGGAATCATTTGATCTTTTGTGTCTCTGTAGGTTTTTCAATAAAATGGGCTTGACATTAACTCTGCCTACATAAGTTGGAATTGTGGGCTCTTTCCTTCATCTGTCTTCGTATTGCTTATATACTCTTCTGATTTCAGGCTAAATTTATTGTGAAGAAATCAGAAGATGAAGAAGATGCTTCTAAAGATACTTATATTATTGAATGTCAAGGAATTGGGATGACAAATACAAATCTATAGAGTATTCGCCTCTTAAATGATACCTCATTGATGTATTGCACTATTTCATAAATACTATAAAATAATGACTAGGAAGTAACTTATTAAAGGACCTGACTTAAATTTGAAGATGAAGTACAGTGTTTTAGGTTTGCTGAGAATGCTTCATCACATTAATCTCACTTTGAATATCTCCTGAGAGATGGACAATGAATTATCAGTTGGTGGATATGTGTGATAGCTGATTTCAATACTGAAGTATTGAAATAAAATATTCTTTACACCTGAAGTAAATATGTTTTTCTTTTTATGTAGTAAGTCAGGGATATAGATTTGATCTGTAATTTGGGTATAATTTTAATCTCTGCTGAAATCACATCTAATGTATAATGAGGCAACTTTATGTTAATGTACTTGGTGTGTCAACAATAACTTTTTTTTTTCTTTTGGAGATGGAGTCTCACTCTGTTGCCCAGGCTAGAGTGCCATGATCTCGGCTCACTGCAACCTCTGCCTCCTGGGTTCAAGTGATTCTCCTGTCTTAGCTTCCTGAGTAGCTGGGATTACAGACACGTGCCAGCACGCCCAGCTAATTTTTGTATTTTTAGAAGAGATGGGGTTTCACCATGTTGGTCAGGCTGGTCTCAAACTCCTAACCTCATGATACGCCCGTCTTGGCCTCCCAAAGTGCTGGGATTACAGGCATGAGCCACTAGCCTGGCAGCAATAACATTTAGTAGGCATTGTCTCATTCTAATAATATATGCCTTCTACCTAGCAGGTTCTTTGTAAATATTTATTGAATTTGAATCTGTTGAATATGTTTTGCAAGCCAAATGATTGAGAGAAGTAAAATTTTAACACTAGTAGGTTTTGCAGTTTCATCCCCAGATATGTTTTTGTTTGCCTTGTGGTATTAACAAATAACCGAGTGTTTTTCAAATGATGTGCTTTTATCATGCTCTGTTATCTTACACCCAACGTGCTTCCACATTTAGATGTTTTCCTTTTCCTGGTAGCAGTTGAGTTTATGACTCAAAGAAAACCACTTTGGTATGTCAGCTCAGTTGTACTGCAGTATAGTGCAGAATTCATTAAAACTTGTATGTTTGTTTTAGACTACCAAATGCAAGTAGTTCTGTTGATGTGACACTCTGTAGAACAGTCTTTTAAGAATATTCTTGGCCGGGCGCGGTGGCTCAAGCCTGTAATCCCAGCACTTTGGGAGGCCGAGGCGGGTGGATCATGAGGTCAAGAGATCGAGACCATCCTGGTCAGTATGGTGAAACCCTGTCTCTACTAAAAATACAAAAAAGTAGCTGGGCATGGTGGCACATGCCTGTAATCCCAGCTACTCAGGAGGCTGAGGCAGGAGAATTGCCTGAACCCAGGAGGCAGAGGTTGCAGTGAGCCGAGATCGCGCCATTGCACTCCAGCCTGGGTAACAAGAGCGAAACTCCGTCTCAAAAAAAAAAAAAAAAAAAAAAAAGAATATTCTTTAAACCAGTGGCCTTCAAACAGCGGTATTCCTACCACTTTTTTTTGAGACCGAGTCTCAGTCTGTTGCTGGGCTGGAGTGCAGTGGTGCTTCGATCTCGGCTTATTGCAACCTCCACCTCCTGAGTTCAAATGATTCTGCCTCAGCCTCCCGAGTAGCTGGGACTATAAGCACACGCCACCACACCCAGCTAATTTTTTTGTATTTTTAGTAGAGACAGAGTTTCACCATGTTTGCTAGGATGGTCTCAATCTCCTGACCTCGTGATCCACCCATCTTAGCTTCCCAAAGTGCTGGGATTACAGGTGTGAACCACTGTGCCTGGCCTTAATACATATTTTTTAAGTCCCACACTTGCTTGATAAACTTTTTGCCATGTGTTTCCATTGAACTCTGAGTCATCCCAGCAATGAGCAATATTTATGCATGATACATAATCTAATTTTTTAAAGTATTAATCTCATTAAGATATTTTAAATAAAATTTTATTTTTAGTGTTTAGTATTTCAAAGTATATGTTTGTTATACTCAGTTGTATTGTGATATGGTAACTGTCAGAACATTTTTTTAATTTTTAAGAATCCTCAGCTGGGTGTGGTGGTTCAAGCCTATAATCCCAGTACTTTGGGAGGCTGAGGTGGGTGGATCACCTGAGTTCAGGAGTTCGAGACCAGTCTGGCCAACATGGTCAAATCCTGTCTTTATTAAAAATACAAAAATTAGCCGAGCATGGTGGCACATGCCTATAATTCCAGCTACTTGGGAGGCTGAGGCAGGGAGAATTGCTTGAAGCTGGGAGACAGAGGTTGCAGTGTGCACCGAGATAGCACCACTGCACTTCAACCTGGGCAACAGAGCAAGACTCCATCTCCAAAAAAAAGTCGGGCAGGATGGTTTATGCCTGTAATGCCAGCACTTTGGGAAGCTGAAGGAAGTGGGTCACTGAGGTCAGGAGTTTGAGACTAGCCTGGCCAACATGGTGAAACCCTGTCTGTACTGAAAATGCAAAAATTAGCTGGTGTAGTGGCTGAAGCCTGCAATCCTGGTTACTCAGGAGGCTGAGGCAGGAGAATCACTTGTACCCAGGAGGCAGAGTTTGCAGTCAGCCAAGATTGTGTGTCTGCACTCCATCCTCCTGGGTGACAGATGAAGACTCTCAAAACAAAACAAAAAAAACTTCACTGATAATTTTTAAACAATGCAAATTAATACACATTTTTATGGCAGAGAAATGTGACAAGGCAAACCTTTCAGCATGAGGATATACTAAGATAACTTTGTGGGGGAAAATTAGCTGGGTGACTGAAATTAAAAAAAAAAAACTTTGTGGGAGAAGGGGAATGTTTTCTTAAATTTGAGATGATAGATATCAAACAGCCATTCCAGTAAATACATTTGGGAGTGGTATCATTATTATTATTATTATTGAGACAGAATTTTGATTTGTCGCCCAGACAGAGTGCATGGCATGAGTTCAAGGCTCACTGGAGCTTCAACCTCTGGGACTCAGGTGATTCTCCCACCTTAGCTCCTCAGTAGCTGGGACTACAGGCGCATGTCACCATACCCAGCTAACTTTTAAATTTTTTTGTGGAGACAGGGTTTCACAGTGTTGGCCAGGCTGGTTTCAAACTCCTGTGTTCAAGCCACCCACCTTGGCCTCTCGGAGTGCTGGGATTACAGGCGTGAGCCACTGTGCCCTACCTAATTTTATTTTAAAATGGAAACATAACATGGAAATTAGATCTTTTGCTGTAACTGTCAAAACTTAAGATGAAATATTTATGTCAACTTAAAAATGTATGTGAATAATAGTATTTGTGTGTGTGTGTGTGTGTGTTTGTTCTTAATAGTATTTATTTATTTATTTATTTTGAGACGGAGTTTCGCTCTTGTTACCCAGGCTGGAGTGCAATGGCGCGATCTCGGCTCACCTCAACCTCCGCCTCCTGGGTTCAGGCAATTCTCCTGCCTCAGCCTCCTGAGTAGCTGGGATTACAGGCATGAGCCACCATGCCCAGCTAATTTTTTGTATTTTTAGTAGAGACGGGGTTTCACCATGTTGACCAGGATGGTCTCGATCTCTCGACCTCATGATCCACCTGCCTCGGCCTCCCAAAGTGCTGGGATTACAGGCTTGAGCCACCGCGCCCAGCAATAGTATTTTTTTTAATGCGTATTGTTTTTAACTTGAAATTTCCTAACATCTAATTATGTGAGACTTCTCTTCACTTGTTTATTTGCTATCCATAAATCTCCTTTCCTTGGTGAAATGAATGTTCAAATTATTTGCCCATTTCAAAACTTGGGTTGTTTACTGTTATGTTTATACATTTCTCTATATTCTGATACAAGTCCTTTGCCAAAAAAGTGATCTGCAAATATTTTCTCCCCATCTGTGATTTGTCATTTACATCTCTTAACAGTCTTTCATGGAGCAAATTTTAAGAAATGATGTAACTCAATTTATTAATGTTTTTCTTTTATGGATTATAGTTTTGGTCTCATATCTAAGAATTCTTTGCCTAATCCAAAGACACAAAGATTTTTCTTCTGTGTATTTGTCCAAAAGGTTTATAGTTTAACATTTTATTTAGGTTATAATATATTTTGAGTTAGTCTTTATATAAAATATAAACTACAGAATGAGTTTCATTTTTTTGCACATAAATGCTCAATTGTTAAGTACTGTTGAATTGCTTCTCTACTTCTGCCAAAATCATTTGGCCATATTTGTATGGATCTACTTTTGCACTCTTCATTACATCCCATTATTTTGTAGGCCTATTCTTTCAATAATACCATTTTGATTACTGTTATAAGTCTTAAATCAGGTGGGGTGAGTCCTATAAGTTTTTTCTTCTTTTAAATTCTTTAAAATTCTTTTTAGGAGGTTTATGACCACAGTATTTGATGACAACTGCATTCAATTGTGATGAGAAAAGTAGAATTGTTAATTCAATATTCTTTTTCTACATTTAACACAATGCTGTTGAATTGAATCTCTGCAGTGATGGAAATGCGCTATGTCTTCACTGTCCAATAAGGAACCCACTAGCCATATGTGGCTTTTGAGCCTTGAAAAGTGGCTGGTGTAACTGAGAGAATGAATTTTAATTTTATTTAATTTTAATTTAAATAGCCACATGTAACTAGTGGCCACTGTACCTGACAGTGCAGATCTAGAAATTATTACAGATCTTTGTCTTTATATTATTTTTTAATTTTATTTTTATTTTTTAAAGTTTTATTTTAGGTTGAATGGTACATGTGTAGGTTTGTTATATAGGTAAACTTGTGTCATGGCGATTAGTTGTACAGATTATTTCGTTGTCCAGGTACTAAGTCTAGTAGAACCCAATAGTTACTTTTTCTGATCCTCTCCCTCCTCCCAACCTCCACCTTCAAGTAGGTTTCAAGTAGGCCCTAGTGTGTGTTGTTCCCCTCTTTGTGTTCAAGTGCTCTCATCATTTAGCTCCCACTCATACCTGATAACATGCAGTATTTGGTTTTCTCTTCCTTTGTTAGTTTGCTAAGGATAATGGTCTCCAGGTCCTGCAAAGAACATGATTCATTCTTTTTTATGGCTGCATAGTATTCCAAGGTATATATGTACCACATTTCTTTATCCAGTCTGCTATTGATGGGCCATTTAGGTTGATTCCATGTCTTTGCTATTGTGAATAGTGCTGCAAGGAACTAGTTTTGAATTTTGTATCTTCTTCTATACCATCATCTCTCTATAATAGCTACTGAGAAGGAATCTTTCAGGAAAATAATTTGGAGTAGATGTTTGGTGTTTAGGCATTTCCACACTGATAAGGCTTATGCCCCACTCCACAGGAGAAAACAGAATTGTAATGAACTTTTCCAGTATCTCTTTTGGCCTACTTGTTCTTCAAAGGAGGGAGAGGAGTCAGTAATCTGGTTGGCGAAAGCCTGACTTCCATCAGGGGACAGTCCCCTCCACTCCTGCAACAGCTGCACTGCCTGCAGCAAGGACAGTAAGAAGGGTGGGTCTCTCTCCCACCTTCTCTACATGCTCCTTCGTGAAAAGACACTTGTACAATGGTATTTTTTAGACAGACCTGTGATCCTTTAAGCGGGTGGCGGGGCAAGTTTGCTGAGGATCTGCTTTGAAAATCTTGCTTCCCCGCTGACTGGGGCTAAGCCTAAATTTAAGGGGAGTCAGTAGGTGGCTCTACTTTGATTCAGGTCCTGGCTTTCTTGCTTCCCAATACGGCTTTACCAGAGAGCCTCTATTTTCAAAGTTATTTGTTTCTTGTATCTGTTTTATTTAGGTATTTATTCATTTGTTATTTATGTATTTATTTATTTTTGAGACACAGTTTCACTATTGTTACCCAGGCTGGAGTGCAATGGCTTGATCTCGGTTCACTTGCAACCTGTTGCCGCCCAATTTCAAGCGATTTTCCTGCCTCAGCCTCCCGAGTAGCTGGGATTACAGGCACCAGCCACCATGCCCAGCTAATATTGTATATTTAGTAGAGACAGGGTTTCTCTGTGTTGGTCAGGCTGGTCTGGAACTCCAGACCTCAGGTTATCCACCCGCCTCAGTGTCTCAAAGTGCTGGGATTACAGGCATGAGTCATTCCTGGACATTAAAAAAAATGTTTTATGTAGTTTCGCTCTGTCACCCAGGCTGGAGGGCAGTGGCATGATCTTGGCTGACTGCAACCTCCACCTTCTGGCTTCAAGCAATTCTCCTGCCTCAGCCTTCTGAGTAGCTGGGATTATAGTCATGCACCACCACTCCCAGCTAATTTTTGTATTTTTAGTAGAGACAGAGTTTGACCATGTTGGCCAGGCTGGTCTCGAACACCTGACTTCAGTGATCTGCCTGCCTCGGCCTCCCAAAGTGCTGGGATTACAGACACCATGCCTGGCCCTCCTTGTATCTGTTCTTTATTGATTAGAACCTAGAAGAAAGGAGAGGATTTTACTGCTAGTATAAAACTTAAAGTGTCTTTTTAGGAAGAATAATTGTGAAAACATTGTTTTGGCAATCATTACAATAATCAGACTCTTGTAATGGTGGTGGTGATGGGGATGGTGATGGGTGGTGGTTTCTTTTGGTTTGCCTTTTCCTTAACAGTAGAAAATGAGTGTGAAATTTGGTTTTTGTCCGGGTTTTAGTGTGTGCTGCTTCAGCAGCTCTGAGTTGAAGCTGATTGATAGGTGTGCATTGATGTGTTTTTTCAGTGATTCCGCTGGGCGCACAGGCCATTTCCTAAGGGAGAGTAGGGGAGGGGAAAAACACTCAGGGGCTCTGAACTAAAAAGTTAACAAAAACTCCAAGTAAAGTCAGATTAAAATGAACACTAAGAGCAGTGGTGAAAGGAAAAGACTTGGTCTTTGTAGATGTAAATGGGGTAGGCCAGGGCAGATATCCCATCACCTAGTGGAGATTTTCAAATGATTGTTTTCTTGTTTAGCAGTAGTCCTACCTTTTGCTTTCCTATCCTGACTCTAACCAGTGTTTTCTCTGGGCAGTAATGTGCTACCCTTCACGTAGTACAGATGCTCCTCAACTTAGATGGGGTAATGTCTTAATAAATGTATCATAAGTTGAAAATACTGTAAGTCAAAAATGCGTTTAATACACCTAACCTACTCAACATCATAGCTTAGCCTACCCTACCTTAAACATGCTCAGAACACTTAGATCACCTTACAGTTTGGCAAATCACCTACTTGATAATAGTGTTAAAAAGCCTCATGTAACATACTAATTACCATGCTAAAAGTGAAAAACAGAATGGTATGGTTGTTTGCCCTTGTGACTGCATAACTGACAGAGCTGTGGGTTGCTCCCGCTGCCCAGCATCATTGGAGATACTGAACCATATAGCACTAGCTAGAGGAAAAGGTAAAAATTCAAAATCCGAAGTGTGGTTTCTACTGAATGCATATTGCTTTTGCACCGCTGTAAAGTGGAAAATTACAAGTTAGACCATTGTAAGTTAGGGACAGCATGTATGTCCAAAGGTCAAGCACTATACAGCAGTTGTATAGGATGTCACTAGGAGAACAGAACCTTCTGGACTACCTTGTAAAGCTCAGTGGCTGAAAGCCATTGGTGGCCAGATACATGCAAAGCACACACACTGGCCTGTAAGAGTTTAGAGAAATTGGAGTTCAGCAAGTGGAACCACTGGGGCAACCATTTCTGAGGCATAGATGGATCTGTCCTACCAAATCATTCATGGGCCTTATTTTGAGTTTTCTGCTCTGTGTTTCATGGGTCCCTAAAGTCAATCATGACCAAAATACTGATTTTGATATTTCACTGGTTATATGCCCATGAATCAGTCATGGTTCAATCAGGAAAACAAAAACCACAGTTGATACTGTAAGCAAAGGTGGGATCTTACATAGGAAATTATTATGTAGTTGTTGGAAGGCTGAAAGAGGAATGACAGGACGATGAGATAACTAAAGATGAGTAAGTGCAAGAAGCAGTTAACACCCTTGGGGCTGGGGAAATGAAAGGTAAGAGTAGTGTTATCAGAGTGCAACCTGACAGGTGCCCATTTGGTGTAGGTGGCATGGCCCAGTGGGTGAGGGAGCACAGTGGGACTAGTATTGCTACTGTCAAGGGAGCACAGCAAGGATATTGCCAGGGCCAGTGACGGTGCTGAAAGAAGCTCAGTGCCATAATTTGCTGCTGCTGCCGCGGCCGCCATGAGAGCAATCCTGACAGGACCTGGGAGCAGGGAAAGTCCTCTCTCCCTTTCTTCTCTCTCTTTCAAAGCTCCACCCAGGGTTTTCTTTTTGCAGAACCTAACCAGAAGCCAGGTGGCAAGGGAGTCTGGAAATTATACTTTGTACACCCAAACATGAACCAGAGTTTCGAAAGGTGTGCTTGAAGCTGACAGTAAGTAGCCAGCAGAATCTATCCTTTTGGTCATTCAGCATCAACTTATGTGTTTCTAATAATAACAATAGTATCTTACTGCTTTTGCTTAGCAAGATAACAACTGTCTTCTTTACAGATGTTTCTCTCCTCTTCCTAAAAAAGAGGGCCCAAAGTGTCAGTAGTCACTATATCCATATCTGCGTGATGTCTGTTTTATGTAATCTTACCTAAATATCCTCACAGACAAAATTGTAAGGTTAACCACTGATAACAGTCCTGGTAAAAAATATAACGGGGACAATGAAGAGGAGGGGGAAATAAGTAAATATGTGTCAATATATACATAGCAAGCAAGGAAGAAAATTACATAATTATTATAATCCTGGGTAGTCATATCTGCTATGTAGTCTGTTTCCTTTGCCATTAGCTGGCCCCACAACCAGTCAGAATTCTTTCCTGGTGGGGTGATCCAGACCTTCACTTCCAAAGGGTCTAAATCTTAGTGGTCTGTTTTTATATGTGTTGCTGTGGTTTTGCCCTGCCTTTTGTTACTGGATTTGATAGTATCCAGAAGCACCTTGCAGAATGTCCTGGGCTCTAAACATAGTCTGCTGTATCTCTATTACTGTAGCAGCCACTCAATTTATCCTTAGTAATTGGAAGCAATTACCCTGGCAAAAACAATGATCCCTCCTTTGTTAGTCATTTCAGTAGCATGGAAGTTTCATCTTCCAATTCAGTGGAGCCATTGTTGTGACCTCTGATGGAAGCATTCTTCCTTTGAGAGCTAAAACTTCTAAACCAGCAGCAAAGTTGCAGAATGGAAAACAAAATTTTGCTGGTTGGTAGTTAACTATAATCGTGGAGGAGCCACTCCCACTTCCACCCCTTGATTCATGTATTCTGGTAGTGGAAGAAAGAGTACCCTATATCATTTAATCTCTGTTTCTAAGAATATCCTCTATCCTATAGGATAGTGCCCTAACCTTTCAGAATGTTGACTCCCAATTGGCACTGTAACAGAAACTTTAGTAAGCTGTTTTTGTGTGTGTATTTTTTGACTCCCAAATACCTTTTATTGGGGGGAATGGGCCTCTTGGGGGTCCTCACTGCACAGCTTGTTCATTGGCACTGCTTCCCAAGACCTGGGGCTTCATCAGTTCAGGCAGCTTGGATGGGCTGGAGAACAGCTCAATGCACAGGGTCTCGAAGGTGTCATCTGCCCAGAAGGACAGCGCCACTGTGGCTGGGGCCTATGGCTGTGCTGTTTGATGGTGAAGCCATACTCGCCCAGTGGCTTGCCATCATCCAAGAGTTGGTCGTCCTTGTACAGCCGCTGCTCGTAGGGCGGCTGCTTCAGGATGCCCACAACGATGTGCTTCAGCTCAAACACCATGCTGGACTCCTTGGCATCCGTGAAGATGGTGGGCTTGTGGTGCCAGATCATGAGGAACACATCCATCATTGGCGGCTCCAGTAAGCTGTTTTATCAGCCTTGCTGCTTCTGAGAGATGTCATGTGTGGCAAGACCAATAAACTATGGGCATGAGCTCATTGGTAAACTTCTTTAGCTGAGAAACGAGTTCCTTGATCACAAACAGTATTGTGTGGAACACACATAAGCCCACAAATCATCATTATAGTCATCTGTTGATACATAACAAATTACTCCCAAATTTAGCAGCTTACAACAATAATTAGGCTGGGCACAGTGGCTCACACCTGTAATCCCAGCGTTTCAGGAGGCCAAGGCGGATGGATCACCTGAGATTAGGAGTTTGAGACCAGCCTGGCAAACATGGTGAAACCCCATCTCTACTAAAAATACAAAAAATAAAAAAATTAGCCGGTTGTGGTGGCAGATGCATGTAATCCCAGCTACTTGGGAGGCTGTGGCAGGAGAACTGCTTGAACCTGGGAGGCAGAGGTTGCAGTGAGCCAAGACAGCACCAGTGCACTCCAGCCTGGTCAACAAGAACAAAACTTCATCTCAAAAATACAATAATTATTATTTCACAATTTCTGTTGATCAACAATCCAGGAACAGCATAGCTGGGTGGTTCTAGCTCATGGTGTCTCATGAGGTTGCACTAAGCCACTGGACAGAGCCACAGTCATCTCAGTTACTTGAATGGCATTGAAGGATCCGCTTCCAACGTCACTCACTTGGTCGTTTACAGGGTTCAGTTCCTCAAAGTTTGATGAGTTGAGAGCTTCAGTTTCTTGAATGCCACATGGGTCTTTCCTTAGGCCTTCTCACAACATGGCAGCTTGCTTTCTCTAGTGTAAGTGATGAGAGAGAGAGAGAGACCAAAATGGAAACCAAAGTCTTTAAACCTAATCTCAGAAGTGATATTCCATCACGTCCGCCATATTCTATTAATTAGAAGCAAGCCACCAGTCCAACTCATACCTAAGGGAATGGGATTACTCAAAGGCATGATTAGCAGGAGGTGGAGATCATTGGGGGTCATTTTAGAGCATGCCTACAACAGTTACACTGGATGAAGCACAGACCACTAGGATTTCGGAATAGATAATTCTTTTCAGAAACAGATTTTGGTTTTCTACTGGGCCCTGGTAGAGAGTAAACTTCTGGTAATGGGACATCTGGTGATCACATGTTCTGAGCTACCCATGGTAAACTGGATGTTTTCTGAACCACCAAGATAGAACATTGGTTGAAGGCATCAGCAATCCGATATCAAGTGAAAATGGTATGAATGAGATTCAGTGCAAGCAGATCCTGAAGTCCTGAAGATGTAAGTATGTTACATGAGAGGTGGCTTGATTTCCTACAGCACCTATTCTTGCTACAGTGCTGTCTCTCTAATTACTCATTGTGGGGAGTTCCCAATCACTAGCTGACTGAGGAAGAAAAAGCTAAGGCCTGGTTTACAGATGGTTTTCTACAATATATTTGGCATCAACTGGTTGCAGATGGCCGCAGCATTACAACCCCATTCAGGGATGGCCTTGTAAGACTGGTGATGGGAAATTCTCCCAGTAGGCAGAACTCTGAGCAATACATTTAGCTGTTCACTCTGTGTAGATGAAGAAATGGTCAGAAGTACAGATATTTTGATTCATGGACACTGACTGAGAGTTTGGTTGAATGTTGGTGACTCAGAAAAAAAGGTTTCGGTAGATTGGTGACAAAGGTCACCAAAGGTTAGGGGAAGAGATAGGTGGATGACACTTCCTAAAGTACATGTTGAGCTCATGCACAATCCTGATCCCTTCCACTGTGGGATGCCTGTTTCTGAGTGCCTACCTTGTCAACAGCAGGGACTGCCAAGGGAGACTTCTACACAGGATTTTTATCTGGGAAAGAGGAGAAGACTACCTCTTGGCAGGTTGGCCACAATGGAGGAGGTAGCTGTTTGTTCTCTGTGAATAACTTTAATCAGGATATGGATTTGTCTTCCCTGACCACAGCGCTTCTGCCAGTATGACTATCTGGGTATTAATGGATGTTTGACACAATATTGCTTCTGACTAAGGAGCCCATTTTTTTGTTTTGTTTTGTTTTTTTGGTAGTGGAACATATTTTTATTTAATGCATAAACATGTAAGTCCCTTTATTAGAGAAACTGTATATATTGATGAATATGGTTAATGGTCACATCTATGGGTTAATTTTTTAAAAATCAGAACCAATCATTAGGATAGATTTGATGCTCTCTCCATTACATTGTGAAGTGTCTTGTGTAGTCATATTCTATTGTTGGAATGACAGCTTGTACAAATTTCAAGAAAATAAGAAGATACATATGAACTCCAAGTTCTCCCCCTCCTTCTGCAACAGTCTCAATGATTTTCTTCATCACCTCAGCATGCCTGCATGGGTGAACTGAACACATGGGAGGTGGTGGGAGATGAGGGTGATTTTCAATGGTCACTGTTTTCTTCACATGATCTTGACTGATGTCTTCATACATGTGCTCAACTGTTAAAGGCTGCCGTTGCTCATCATAGCCAAATAACCATAATCGTGGAGTTTGGTAATATTTATCATAAGTGATGTAAAAGGTCGTAAGTTCTGGTTTGCAAAATAGCATCTTCACCACCAGCATCAGTTTTGGCTTTACAAGCTTCTACTATTTTCCTTGTATCTAGGGTAGCCTCATCTGTTTCCAACAATCCACTCTCTTCATATTCTTCCATATCAGCAGCTTCTCCTTCATCTTCCTCTTCTTCCTCTTCACATAGTGCTGAGCAATCTTGAAGCTTTATAGTGTCCTTGTTTTCCAGTGTGATCTCTTTAACTGCTTCAGTTATTCCTGTAATACCTGTGTTGTGATATGTATCTACCCATCCACCATCACCATCATCTTCTTCAATGATAGCTTCCAATTCATCTGAATATTCCATCTGTTTGCACCGCTTATAGCACGGCACATTTTTGGTTACCAAAAATTGTTTGCCTGTTGGTAGGTATGCCTTCACTTTCAATTCTTCCCCTGTAGCCCATTGCCAGGTTGGACAGTGGTGGACTAAGTGATCTCCAGCGGCCACAAACTCTTCTGGGGTGATTACACCTGTTTCCTTAAACTTTGATTCCTTGAGGACCGGGGTCAGGTACTCAGCCACTTCCAGCGCCTTTCCCTTCACCGTGTTAATCACATTCTGCATCCTGGGGCCGGAGTAGCGGCCGGCCCCGCGACGGGATGGAAAGGGGAGCCGGGTCAGGTGCCAGGGAGTCAGAAAATGTCCCCGCTGCCGCCGTCTCGCATCAGCACCCTGCCAGGAGCCCATTTTTAAGTCATCCTTATGTAAGGACAATATATCAAAATGTTAAAAGTAGTTGTCGAATGGGCATTAGAGTAATATATGTATTTTACTTTTTTAAAAAAATTTCCAAATCATCGTGTGTCTGGAACAATAAAATACAAAGGCCATTTATGATAGTTTTATAACTGCACCCCTGGGAAATTGAGTTCAGTTTCCCTAAGAAAAGATTGCTTGGACTGGGCACAGTGGCTCACACCTGGAATCTCATCACTTGAGAGGCTGAGGTGGCCAGATCACTTGAGGTCAGGAGTTAAAGACCAGCCTGGCCAACATAGTGATACCCTGTCTCTACTAGAAATACAAAAATTAACCGGGCATGGTGGCACATGCTTGTAATCCCAGCTCTTTGGGAGGCTGAGGTGGGAGGATTGCTTGAACCCAGGAGGCAGAGGTTGCAGTGATCTGAGATGACACCACTGCACTCCAACGGGAACAAGAGAGCAAGATTGCTTGGAGATTGCTCTGATATTTACTTATTTCAGAGATGGGGTCTTGCTCTGCTGCTTAGGCTGAAATACAGTTGCATGATCATACCTCACTGCAGCTTCAAACTTTTAAGCCCAAGCAAAACCTTGCATCTTAGCCTCCCAAGTAGCAGAGACTACGGGTGCATGCTACCCCACTATGCTAATTTTAAAAAATTTCTTTCTGTAGGGATGGAATCTTGCTATGTTGCCCATGCTAGTCTTGGAGCTCCAGGCCTCAAACTCTCCTCCCACCTCAGCCTCCCAAACGGCTGGGATTACAGGCGTGTGTCACAACACCCAGCTGATCTTAATTATGATTTCAATTTTATTATTTTCAAACCACTCAGTCAAAGGCTATTGCAGCCTCACTCATAGGAACAGGGATATTGCTCTATAATCTCAGTGATCCTCAAACTTCAGTGTAATAAGCATCTTCAGGAGATACAAAAATCCCTGTTTACTCTTCTACCCCAAGAAATTCTGAGTGAGAATTTCTGGGTGGGACCCAGGTATATTTATATGCGTATATTTATAAAAGGACCTCCCAGTGACTGCCTCTGGCTTAGGTGGTCCACACAGACCCTTTAAGGAGCACTGCTCTAGATTTACAGGCAGCTCCACGGCTGGGAAAAATTGATGAAGAATTCAAGTAAGACTTGGAAAGAAACAGGTGCCAGTTGTTTTGTTGTCAATAGAATCAGATTCCAGAAACACAAGTAGAAGGACAACCCCAAATCCCTTTTGCCTTGATTAGCATTGATTCAAATTGTAGCACGTCACTGCACTCACGTTACCAATCTAGGTATGCAGAGCAGTTTTCTATCTGCATGAGAAAAGCCACACAGCATAATGGGTGCTGGTATCAGATTATGCTTTCACTACCATATCACAGCTGCCTCCAAAGCCAGTGGAGACAAATAGATCTGAGTCTGAATATCAGCTTCACCACTTTTTATGTTTCAACTTTGGGTGGGTTTTTCATGAGAATAATATTTAGCTGTTACAGAAGTATGACTTGAGTCGAATTACTTAATCATTTTATTTTATCTTTTTTTTTTTTTACTAAGATAATCTGAGGCTACAGTATACTTAATTTTTTTAGACTTCAGTTCCTTGTTAAAGAGAACTGCAATCCCTGTTGTCCTTTCCAGCTCTAAATTTTTTCATATATAAGGATACTATTTCTCAAGAAAAAACACTCAGCTATTTTCAGAAAACATATAATCACAATGTTGAGAAAAAACCCATTAAAATAACTGCTTTATTGGGAAGAAAAAAAATCTAATACTTAGTATAGTCCTAAATTGAATAATGTCGGATAAGGCAGTGATTATTTTGGCAAAATGAGCCTACACAGGAAGCTGTAAGGGTCTCCTAAATGAAGGGCAGTCTTTGGACCTGCCCCTAAGAGCTGCCTTATCAGGCCGACTATGTGAATGTCCTCTGGGGAGTTTTGTCATGGAAAAAGAATGTCCAGTGATGAGAAACTGGACTTCTGTCACACTCCGACCCTGAAGTTAGGGTGTATGAAGAGTGTGGATGATGCTAAATTCCTAAGGAGCCTTTGAGCCGAAATAGGGCATACAATCTCATCTCCTGTCTGATGTGTCTCAGATTTCCCTATTCTCTGTCCATGACAGAATATAAAGGGAAAAGATTTTCCTATCAAAGACCAGGAGCCTGGATTCTTGCCTTTTCCCACCTTCTCTCACTCTTTCTGGCACCTACTTTGTCCACTCCAATGCAGTGTAGGTTTATGTGGAAAACTGACCTTTATAGAAGAGTGGGGATTCTTAGGTACAAACACTTGAGTTTTTTTCCTCAGGTGAACTTCAGATTATTCAGTTGGCTTTACACAGTTATTAAAGCCCCGTGTTATGCACACTTGCTGGAAAGACTGGTAGGTTTAAAGGACTTTTCTTGGCATTCCATTTAGCTCTTAGGTCTCTGATACGGTTTGGATCTGTGTCCTCGCCCAAATCTCATGTGGAATCGTAATCCCCAATGCTGGAGGTGGGGCCTGGTGGGAGGTCATTGGATCATGCGGGTGGATCCTTCATGAATAGTTTTGCACCCTCACTGTGCTGCCATCCTCATGGTAGTGAGTTCTCACGAGATCTGCTTGTTTAAAAGTGTGTAGCACCTCCCCTGCTCTGGCCATATGAAGTGCTCACTACCCCTTTGTTTTCTGCTATTATTCTAACTTTCCTGAGGCCTCCCCAGAAGCCTAGCGGATGCCAGCATCATGCTTACTGTACAGCTTGTGGAACTGTGAGCCAATGAAACCTCTTTGTAAATTACCCAGTCTCAGGTATTTTTTTATAGCAGTGTGAGAACAGACTAATGCAGTCCTATAATAAGGACCTGCCCTTCGGGTTATAGTTACTCCAGCGGCCCTTTCCCCCCTCCATACTGGGGAACTTTCTGTTCCTTGGAGAACGGTTTTTCTCACCTTGGTAAATGACAGACAGCATCACTGAATCAAGACGAAACAGAGTAAGTAAGCCTGATCCAAAAAACCTCAATGCCAAGGCTGAGAATGAAGCACAAAAGGAAATGGGAGATCTACCCTTGAGTCACATGGTAGGAAAAAGTTCTTGAAAGTCTGAGCTCATGGGGCAGTTACAGGTTAAACTAAGAGAGCACTCAGGAAGCCAGAGGCAGACATAGAGCACCACAGACAGGAAGACCTTGAAACCAAGCCCAGGTCTACTGCAGAAAGGCAGCCCCGAGTAGTGTTCTCTTTTGTCTGTCTTGCTGAATTATTCTTGTGTGAGGGACCTTGATGACTTAACTTTCCCACACACGCTGGTCCAATGCAAGGTCTAAAATCTCACCTTCCCTTCTCTGAGAAAACAGGATTCTATCCTGTTATCATTCAGATCTATACTCAGGCTATTGGTAAAAACTGCACTGATAATTCCTCTTTAGTTTCGCTGATACACCCTTTCTTTTCCTTTTCTAGAGATACCACCTTTTCTTTTACTCCTGCATTATCCATAAAGATCCTGAATAGCCTGTTTTCCCCTGTCTCGTTATTTTTGTTTCTTCTGTCAGGCAGTGTCTTCCTAGTTAACCACCTTTGTAACTGAACTATTGTCATGCTTACTTTTTTACAGTGTGTGGCTATTTTGGTTACTCTCTCTTTTTTCTTCAGACAGGATCTCACTGCATCACCCAGGCTGGAGTGCAGAGGTGTACCATGGTTCACTCTAGCCTCCACCTCTCAAGCTCAAGCAATCCTTCCACTTCAGCCTCTTTCGTAGAGAAAATATTTTTTGTGGAGACAGGGTCTCACTATGTTGCCCAGGCTGGTCTTGAACTCCTGGGCTCAAGCAATCCTCCTGCCTCAGCCTCTCAGAGTGCTAGGATTACAGGCATGAGCCATCATACCCAGCCTTATTTTGGTTATTCTCTTAAAGTTTCCCCCATTTTCTCTTGCAGACATTTTTCTGTAGCTCATCACGTCATTCCTTGTTTCTCTCCCATTATCAGTCCATTTGGACAAAGTAGAGATCTGCAGCAATTCTCTTGGCTCAAATAGCCTTTACATTATGATCATCTAATTTGAGAAACATTTTACTGTCTTGGATTGGAACAGTGTATTTCAAACTGCATGTTCTCTACAAGAGTTATTTTATTTTATTTTATTTTTATTTTTTGAAACAGGATCTTTCTCTGTCACCCAGGCTGGAGTGCAGTGGCGTGAACATGGCTCATTGCAGCCTTTACATCCTGGGCTCAAACAATGTTTCCACCTCAGCCTCCTGAGTAGCTAATACTACAGGTGTACACCACAGTATTAGTCAGGGTTCTCTAGAGGGACAGAGCTAATAGGATATATGTATGTATGAAAGAGTTTATTAAGGAGAATTGACTCACATGGTCATAAGGTAAAGTCCCATGATAGGCCTTCTGCAAGTTGAGTAGCAAGGAAGCCAGTGGTGGATCAGTCCAAGTCCCAAAACCTCACAGGTAAGGAAGCCGACAGTGCCACCTTCAGTCTGTGGCTGAAGGCCTGAGAGCCCCTGGCAAACCACAAGTGTAAGACCGAAAGTACAAAAGCCAAGAACTTCGAATCTGATGTTTGAGGACAGAAAGTGTCCAGCACAGGAGAAAGATGAAGATAAAGGCCAGAAGACTCGGCTCCTTCCACCTTCTGCCTGCTTTATTCTAGATGTGCTGGCAGCTGATTAGATGGTGCCCACCCAGATTGAGGGTGGATCTGTCTCTCCCAGCCCACTGACTCAAATGTTACTCTCCTTTGGCAGCACCTTCACAGACACACCCAGGAACAATACTTTGCATCCTTCAATCCAATCAGGTTGACAGTCAATATTAACCATCACAATCACCATGCCAGCTAATAAAAAAAAAAAAAAAAAAAATTCTTTTTTTAGAGATGGAGTCTCACAGTGTTGCACAGGCTGTAAAATAATTTTTAAAATTTTTTTTCTAACTCGATGATTATTTTGAAAATTAATAAAATTAATATAAGTATATTTAGGATGATCTGAGTGCCTATTTTATAGCCAAGTACTGTCACAAAAATTTCAATATTCCAAGTTGCACATGTAAATGTAGAAACATCAACGAGAACAGGGGGTAGACTAGCTATGTAAGTGATGAATTCAAACTAAGTAGAGGCTGAATGACATCATAGTGCATTGTACAGATGAATGTTTTTCAGTAATTCAAATACAGAGAACTAAAGGGAGAAGTGAGTCAACACAGCACAAACAGTAAAAATCTGCCAAACTAAAGTCGATGTCCCAGAGCAATCAGTACCATGTTTAGTTTAAACAAAATCACAGAATTAGTGATGTTAAATTAATGTAATTAATTTAAATTTTATTACTTTGTGGATTTATTACATTTATAAAAAATTTTAAATGCTTTTTTGTTGTATGAGTTATATGCATCAGGAATTTAACTGTTTTCTATTTGTAGGTATTTCTATAACATAAGAAAAACAATTTTTTAGAATTCTGCTTCCAGCTAAGATGGATTAACAGGATTTAGAGGTACTCTTCTATTTGGAACAACTTAAAAAGTGAACAAAATATATGGAACAACACTTTTCAAGATATTAGACATCAGGCAATGAGGAGTAGTGTTCCCTGAGATATGAGAAGTAAACACATCTTTCCCCTCTGTGAGGATAAAGTTGAGTTTCCCCTTCCATGGCACAGGGAGGGGACACTCAAGTAGAGCCTGGTAAACTCCTTGAGTTGAGGATGTTGACTGAAAGCTTGAGGAGACCTGTGTGGCTAGAATTCTGAAGAGAGGAGAGTTACGCAGAGAAGTTCAGAGATCTGCAGAGGGTTCCCTTCAAATATTTAGCAGATTACTGGAGAATGGATGCACATGAGGAAACTCCCTGAGGCTCCGAAAGAATCACTCAAGAGTTTTTCTTTTTTAAACCTCCCTAGTGCTGGAGCACCCAAGAGAATTAGAGGGAATAATAATGCTTGCACAGGGCTAGAAATATGCCTGTCCACTGACCACTCTCATCCCCCAGATAAATTAGAAAAACCCGTAATTCATGGAATTGTGTTTAGTGCTCAGTACAGCCATGCCTCAGAAGTGGGGAATAATTAGCTCTAGAATAAATGCTGATCTGGGCTTTGCTAGCAAACTTAACAGAGAGATCTAAATAGGGCAAACTATTTCCTTGTAACTTAACTGTGGCCGAGAACCAACTTCAATGATGTTTATAAGAATAAAAAAAAAAAAATCTGTCCCCCAACAAGGTAAAAAAATACAATGTCTGGCATCTAATCAAAAATTACCTGGCAATCATATGATGCAGGAAAATATGACCCATAACTATAAGAAAAATAATAGAAAAATCTAGAATTGGCAAAGATGTAAGAATTATCAAATAGCATGAAAATAGTTATTATGACTATATTCCATATGTTCAAAAAGCTAATGGAAAGACTGAACATGTTAATTAGAGACATAGAAGATATGAAAAGGATCCAAATAGAGGTTAGAAATGAAAACTATAATATTTGAGATGAAAAATGCACTGATAGCATTAAAGACAAATTAGACATTGTGGAAGAGAATATTAGTAAACTTGTAGACATAGCAATAGAAATAATACAAAATGAAAAACAAAAAAATAAAATTTAAAATGTAAACAATATCATTAAGCTGTGGGGCAACTTTAACTGGTTTAATATGCAGGCAGTCCCTGACTTACAATTTTTCAACTTTACAATGGTGCATAGGTGATACTTATTCAGTAGAAACTGTACTTTGAGTACCCACACAATCATTCTGTTTTTTTATTTTCAGTAGAGTGCCTAACAAAAGATATTCAACACCTTATTATAGAAAAAGAATAAAATGTTAGATGATTTTGCTGAACTGTAGGCTAATGTAAGTGTTCTGAGCCTGTCTAAGACAGGCTAGGTCAAGCCATGATGTTTGGTAAGTTAGGTGTATTAAATGCATTTTTGACATGATACTTTCAACTTATGATGGGTTTATTGGGACATAATCCCATCTTGAGTTGAAGAGAACTTGTATATGTAATTGGGGACCCTAAAGAAGGGGGAATAGAAAAATATTTGAAGAAATAATGACAATGTAACTAAATTTGATTTAAAAAATATAAACCCACAATTCTAAGAAATTTCAACAAATCCTACATGTAAGAAGCAGAAAGAAAACTATACCAATGTATAAATTGCCCAAAATCAGTGACAAAAAGGAAATCATAAAAGCAGCCAGAAAAGGAAGGCATGCTGCATACAGAAGAACAAAGATAAGGAGGACAGCATATTTCTCTCATAAACAATGCAAGCAAGAACTAGAGAAAACATCTTTAAAGTACTGAAAGAAAAAAATTACAAATAAGAATATTTTCTCAAAATGAAGGTAAAACACTTTTTTAGACCTACACAAGCTGAAAGAATTAAACACCAATAGACTTGCACCACAAGAAATGTTAAAGGAAGTCCCTCATGTGGAAGGAAATTGATAACAAGGAAACCTGGAACCACACAAAGGAAGAACAGCAGAAATGCAAACTCCATGGGTAAATACATACTTGTTTTTCTTATTACTTGAAGCCCTTTAAAAGAGAATAAACTGTTGAGGCTGGGCATAGTGGCTCATGCCTGTAATCCCAGCACTTTGGGAGGCTGAGGCCAGCGGATCACCTGAGGTCAGAAATTCAAGACCAGCCTGGCCAACATGACAAAACCCTGTCTCTACTAAAAATACAAAAATTAGCCTGATGTGTTGGAGTACATTTGTAATCCCAGCTATTCAGGAGGCTGAGGCATGAGAATTGCTTGAACTCAGGAGGTGGAGGTTGCAGTGAACCAGGATCACACCCTGCACTCCAGCCTGGGTGACAGAGCGAGAATCTGTCTCAGAAACAAACAAACAAATTAAAAATAAATAAATAAAAGAGAAAGGACAGTTGAAACAAAACCAATAAAATGTAGTTTGTAATTTATATAGATGTGAACTGTATGACAACAGTAGCACAAAGGCTGGGAAGAGAGAAATGATAGTGAGTATACCATAGTAAGTTTCTTAAGCTATATGTTAAGTAGTATAATTGGTTCTGCTTCTGTAATTGTGCTTTGGCTGATATAGGTTCTATAAAAAAAAACTTGTTGAGATTTTCAATGGAATTGCATTAAATCTATAGATCCATTTGGAATCTTCCTATTCATAAACATGGTATGTCTCTCCATTTACTTATGTCTTCTTTAAGTCTTCTATAAGAGTGTTGTTATTTTTTCCATCAAGAACTGCTACTTCTTTAGCTTTTCCCAGTTACTTTATATTTTTGTTACTACTAAAAATGTCTTTTTATTTATTTTTGAGAAAGGGTCTCACTCTGTCACCCAGGCTAGAGTGCCATATGACCATGGCTCACTGCAGTCTCGACCTCCTGAGCTCAAGTGATCCTCCCACTTCAGCCTCCTAAGTAACTGGGGCCACAGGCACATGCTGTCATGCCTGGCTGATTTTAAAATGTTTTGTAGAGACAGGGTCTTGCTATGTTGCTAGGGCTGGTCTCAGACCCCTGGACTCAAGTGATCCTCCCACCTCGACCTTCCAAAGTGCTGGGATTTCAGGCAAAAATCTTTTTTAAAAAAATAGATTTTATTTTAGCTTTAGTCTTAGTTTCCCAGCAAAATTTTATGAAAGGTGCAGAAATTTTCTATATACTCCTCACTCGCACATATACACAGTCATCTCTGTGTGATGGCTAATTTTTTGTGTCAACTTGACTAGGCTAAAGGATGCCCAGATAGCTGGCAAAATATTATTTCTGGGTGTATCTGTGAGGGTGTTTCTGGAAGAGATTAACATTTGAATCAGTAGACTGAGTAAAGAATAACAGATTGACTAATGTTGATGGGCATGAGCCAACCCACCGAGGGCCCAAATAGAACAAAATGGCAAAGGAATGGCAAATTTCTTCTCTCTCCTCTTGAGCTGCGGCATCCATCTTCTCTTGTCCTTGGACATTGGAGATCTTGGTTCCTGGGCCTTCAGACTCGGATTGAAATATGCCACTAGCTTTTCAGCTTTTCTGATTCTCCAGTTTGCAGACAGCATACCATGAGACTTCTTGTCCTCAAGTAATTGAATGAGTGAGGGCCATATTAAATCTTCTCATATATGTATGGGTTTTCCAGAGGAATAGAATTAATGGGATATACATAGAATCAATGGGATATACGTGTTTATGTATATGTAGGTATACATATATATATGCCATTGATTCTATTCTTGAGAACCCTGATTAGTACACTCCCCATAGCAGCATCCTACACCAGAGTGGCATGTTTGTTACAGTTAATGAACCTACAGTTATAAATTATTACCATCCTAAGTCCATTGTTTATGTAAGATTCATTCTTGGTATTGTTTCCATGAGCTTTGACAAATGTATAATGACATGCGTCCACTAGGATGGTTGTTGTAGGTAGTGACTAGCTAGGGCCAGTGTCACAGGTGGTAAAGGTACTTACCAAGACAATCATAGGTAAAGAAAGACATGTTTGTTAGAGAGGGTATGAAAACATGTTGCAAGGCTGCAATGGGCAGCACAGCAGAGAAGGGACTGTCTGCAAAGAGGCAGGTGCTGGAGGGAAGTTTTATAGTGCTGGAGGCAGGTACATGCAAAACAGATCATTGTGCTAGTGGTTGAGGTCACTGTGCCTAGGAAGACTGTTATATGCTCAGGTTGTTTGTGATTAGCCATCTCTCAGAACAATTGTCCATTGTTCTTCCCTACCTGGGGTTCTTTCCTTTTGTTGCTTACTCATCAGGACTCCACAATGGTATCATACAAAATAGTTTCATTGCCCTAAAATTCCTCTGTGCTCCACCTATTCATCTTTCCCTCCTTTACCCAACCCCAGTCTCTGGTCACCACTGATCGTTTTCTTGTCTCCATAGTTTAGCCGTTTTCAGAATGCCTTTTTCAAAAGCTATACTGTATAATTCTAATACAGTATAGCTTTTTCCAACTGGCTTCTTTCACTTATTGAAATGCATTTAAGTTTCTGGATGTACCAAAGCTTATCCATTTACCTACTGAAGGACGTTTTGCTTGTTTCCAAGCTTTGGTAACTATTAATAGAGCTGGTATAAATTGTTGGGGTACACTCAGGTTGGGTGGCAAAACATTAGGGAAATAAGAGGGAAAGTTATAGTTTATAGTCTCAAACCTTTTGGAAGGCCAAAAAGTTTTATTGGGACAGGCTGAAGGCAGCTGGCTAATTTACATTAGATCAGGGAAAACATAGAGACAATAAGAGGCTTTCCCATTTAGGTCTGTTTACCCTGCATCCCTTTGTCTCTACTCTGTTTACTCACATAAACTGTGCTGGATGGCCCTCTTAGGGGAAAAATCAAAGGTGAATTACCCATTAATAGTGTTTACCCTGGGCCCTGGAACCTAAAGCTTTTATCATTTGTAAAAACACTCTTTTAACCATGTTAATAATCCACAAGCATGTTAACTTAAAACCTCTGTTATGAAATCTTTACTAAATAAATGTAAGAATGGGACAGGGGATCTTGGTTGCTTAGCTGCAGTCACCCTCTGAAAGCAGCTGACGGCCATCCCTAGCCCACTTGAATCACTGAACCAGGTGTGAGGACAAATTTATTCATCCATCGTTGAGTCAGGGTCTGCAGGACAGACCTCTGCAGGTGGTGATTGACATCTCAATAAATACCCATGTACAGTGTTTTGTGTGAACATAAGTTTTCAGCTCCTTTGGATAGGTATCAAGAATGTAATTACTTCTTATGGTAAGAGTATGTTAAGTTTTGTAAGAAACTGCCAAATCGTTTTCCAAAGTGGCTGCACCATTTGCATTCCCACCAGCAGTGTCTGAGAGTTCTTGTTGCTGCACATCCTTGTCAGTATTTGGTGTTGTAGGTGTTTTGGATTTTGACCATTCTAAAATATGTGTATGGCTGGATATGTTTCTGAGGTTCAAAGAAAAGCCATGCCATCAACTCTAGAAAAGACCTAGAAGTTAGTAGAAACTCAAAATATGTTTATTCAGCTGATTTCATGCAATTACTAGGGAATGCACATTCTTTTTAAGTAAACATGGACATATATGAAAATTGCCTATATACTTATTCATAGAACAAATTCTTAAAAGTTTTCAAAGAATGAATACCAAATAGAACACATTGGCTGACATCAGTGCATTTAAGTTAGAGATCAGTAACAGAAACATACCTTTAAAATGCTGTACATTCAGAAATTAATCCATGGGTGAAAGAGGAAATCACAACAGAAATCAGAAAATACTTATGACTGAATGATAATAAAGATTGTATAAGTAAACACTTGTGGGAGGCAGCCAGAACACTACTTAAAAGAGACATGAAAAGATGCTTGATCACATTATCATTATGGAAATGAAAATGAAAATCCCAAGGAGATACCATATTGCGCTTATCAGATGTTGACAAAAGTTTTTTTTTTTTTTTTTTGAGACGGAGTTTCACTTTTGTTACCCAGGCTGAAGTGCAATGGTGCGATCTCGGCTTACCGCAACCTCTGCCTCCTGGGTTCAGGCAATTCTGCCTCAGCCTCCTGAGTAGCTGGGATTACAGGCACGCACCACCATGCCCAGCTACTTCTTTGTATTTTTAGTAGAGACAGAGTTTCACCATGTTGACCAGGATGGTCTCGATCTCTTGACCTCGTGATCCACCCGCCTCGGCCTCCCAAAGTGCTGGGATTACAGGCTTGAGCCACCGCGCCCGGCCTTTTTTTTTTTTTTTTTTTTAAGAGACAAGGTTTCACTCTGTGGCCCACGCTGGAATGCAGTGATGTGATCATGGCTCACTGCAGCCTCAAACTACTGGGCTCAAGCGATTTTCTCACCTCGACTACCCAGGTAGCTGACATTACAGGTGTACATCATCATGCCCTGAAAATTTTTAATTTTTTTGTAGAGATGGCATCTCTCTATGTTGACCATTATGGTCCTGAACTCCTGCTGACATAGAATTCTTTTGATGCCACCTTGCCACCTGGAAAACTCTATGGCTGGCAGCTCCTCTGCCTGAGTTTCACTTGTGACTGCAAGGGGGTGGTATAGTGTGTCATAGCTCTGGCTGAGGGAGTCCCAAGGTCTGGACCCTGAGAAGAATTGTGGCTCTTGTAGTCCAGTGAATGGGAGCATGTCACTGCCCACTGCTTGGTGGGCCAGCCAGGAATGTTTCAGCTCATTCATGTTACAGCTTGTCAGCCCTACCATTCTGTTCTGGCCTGAGGCTCTTGGGCTGGCTCGGCCCTGTCATGGTTTCTTACCATGTGGGATGGCTGCCCAGTGCCAGTGGAGGACAGGAGGGCTACAATGTTACAACTCCTTTTGCACTTGGTGTTTGGTGGGTCCTGGGTTCTTGTCCCGCCTCCAGGAAGAATGAGGTTACATGGACAACGAGAGAGTAAGCAAGGTGGAGAAGGGTTTTATTGAGCAACAGACCAGCTCTTGACACGAGAGGGACCCAAAGTGGGTAGCCCCTATCTGAAGGCAGGGTAGTCCCAATACCCTGAGTCTGGGGTTTTTATAGGCCCAGAGTGGAGGAGTGCATGCTGATTGGTCCATGAGTGGGTCTGGAAAAAATGCCATTTGGGGGCTGGGTGTGGTGGCTCACGCCTGTAATCCCAGCACTTTGGGAGACCGAGGCAGGCGGACCACCTGAAGTCAGGAGTTCAAGAACAACCTGACCAACATGGTGAAACCTCATCTTTATTTAAAAAAAAAAAAAAAAGCCATTTGGTTGGCTAAAAGGCATCAAAATGGTTCTCACTCCAGGTCATGGTCTCTACCTAGAACTAGCAGCCCAGTTTTCAGGCTTCAGGCTGTCTCCCCTCCCCTCTCTGCCTGGGAATTTGTCTGCCTTCTGCTACTATTACTGCCTCAGCCTCCCAAGTAACTGGGGTGACAGGTGCACACCACCACACCTGGCTTTTTTTTTTTTTTTAATAAAAGACAGGGTAGTCAGGCTGGTCTTAAACTCCTGGGCTTAAGTGGTCCTCCCACCTTGGCCTCCCAATGTGCTTGGATTGCAGGCCTAAGCCATTGTGCCTGACCAAATTTTAAAACTTGTACTCTTTTAATATATGTAGTGTTTGCAAGAATGTGGAACATCAGGAACGTTCGTGTGTTGTTGGTGGAAGTGTAAATTAGTCTATCACTTTGGAACAAAGGTTGATATTCCTCAGGAAATTTGAAGATGTACATGTCCATAACCCAGAATTCCTTTCCTTGATATATAAACTATGAACTCTTGTATGTATGCATCAGGATATATTTACAAGAATATCTATAGGAGCATTATTAGAAATAGCTTAAAACTGCAAGCAGTTGAAATGTGTATTGATAGAAGAATGTCTAAAGAAAGGTAGGTGTTGTCATACAATGGAATATTATATGGCAGTGAAAAGAAATAATCAATGCCTTACTGCAACATGGGCAAATAGCAAAGCAACTTTGAACTGAGAAGGCAAGTCACAAAAACACATAATCAGTGTAATTCCCTTCATGAAAATTTCGAAAGCATGCAAAAACTATACATGTATTTTATTGGAGTGCAATAAATTGATTCTAAGACAATGGGAGAATTCAATATCTAGAAAAGCAATCACTTTTGGGTAGAAGGAGGTGTTGGGTTCAGCAGACTTGACTAAGTGATGGATGAAACATGTACACGGACACAGGCTTACCAGTCAGTGCAGCCAACACACCTCTGCCAGAGTCAGCAAAGGTCTTGATAGCTGGTGGCCTTCACATTTATTTGGTACAGATTAAATGACAAAGTTCTCAAGTAAACACCATTAGAGGGTAATTAACATTGCCAAACCTAGTAGAAAGCGGTCAAGCACCGCCCCCGCTCTGCCCCCACCACCACCAAGATCAAATATCCGTCTTAATGTCTGTCCTGCTGGGTTTCAGATGTGTGGCCCCTTTCTGTTGTTTTCTCCCCTTTGGATTGAGAATATCTACCCAATGCTTGTACTCCCATTGTGTCTTGGAAGTAAATAAATTGCTTGGGATTCTACAGGCTTATAGGTGGAAGGAATTTGACTTGAGTCTCAGATGAGACTTTGAACTTTCGACTTCTGATTTAGTCAATGCTGGAATGAGTTAAGACTGGGAGACTATTAGGAAGGGTTGATTGTATTTTGCAATGTGAGAAGGATGAGAGATTTAAGAGAACATGGGTGGAACGACACAGTTTGCATGTTTGTCCCCTTTAATTCTCATGTTGAAATGTAATCCATGACATTGGAGGAGGGGCCTGTTGAGAGGTGTTTGAGTCATGGAGGCAGATCCCTTATGAATGGCTTGGTGCTGTCTCCACAATAATGAGAAAGTTTTTGCTCAGTTCATGTGAGATCTGGTTGTTTAAACGAGTTGTGGCATCTCTCCCCCACCTTGCTCCCATCTCCCCATTTCACGTGCCTGCTCCCCCTTTGCCCTCTGCCATGACTGGAAGCTTCCTGAGGCCCTCAGCAGAGGCAGATGCGGGTGCCATGCTTTCTGCACAACCTGCAAAACTATGAGCCAACTAAATTTGTTTTCTTCATAAATTTTAAATTTATAAAGAAATTACCTAGTCTCAATGCAAGAATGAACTAACACACAAATCTTTTGGGTTTATCCTAGGCTGGGATGGAAGTGAGGCAACTGCCCTCTAGTTAAGACTGACTCCTGCTGAGGTAGAACATGGCTGCTAGGCTTGCCCCTTCAGTAGGGCTGTAAGTTGGCAATGACCATGATTCACGTGTTTGATATGACAGCACGAAGAAACCATAAACCACTCCCTGGCTGATCCTAGTGGCTGCAGCCGCCCTGCTTTAAAATTGTAAAGTGTGGTTGATCTTTGACACTCCTTTGTGCCCTTTCTGCATCTTTTCTTGCCAGCATCTTCTCCTGTACATAATCCTACACACATGTGAGCTAGTCCTCAGCTAGCTGCAAAATGATAAAGCCTTAAATTATTAACCCTCCAAAAGGATTGTGTGTGTGTGTGTGTGTGTGCGCGTGTGTGTGTGCATGTGTGTGAAAGAGAGAGAGAGAGAGAGAGAGAGAGAGAGAGAGAGAGAACATGTTTAAGAGACAGGAGTCTAGCTATGTTGCCCAGGCTGCAACTCCTGGCCTTGAAGTCCTGGCTTCAAGTGATCCTCTTACCTTAGCCTCCTGAATAGGGATTCTGTGTTGTCATCAAGAATTCTAAAAATCAGAAAGTCCTTAAAACTAAAAAAAAAAAAAAAAAAAAAAAAAAAAAAAAAAAACAACAACAAAACAAAACAAAAGACTCTAATCGTGAGCATTATAATGCTCTTTTGCATTACGCTATTTGACTAGTTACTAATGCTGATCCTGCCTCTTACTTTACAATGTCATTTATATAATATACAATTGTGGTTATTTTATTTAATTTTTATTCATACCTTTCCTTATTTTATAAAGTATTTATGGTGACTTAAACACAGACCATAAAATGATAAACTACAAATAAGAAATTAAAAATCAGGCCCAGAGAAATAAAAACTACAGTTGAAATCATGATCAGGCATAAGTAGAATGCAAATGAGCCACTAGAATTGAGTTTCAAATTTGTCCTAGGATTCCTAGTGAAAGTGAAAACAGAGACATGATATGTTACTGGTTATTCTCCCCTCGACTTCCCTTCCAATATCTCCCAAACCCTCCCCTCCCCAAGCCCTCTATTTCCTTAATGGAGTATGCAGCTTTTCCTAACACAAGAAGAAATTTCTCACATGGTGCTATGAGCTTTTATTATCATCACTAATTCTACCTATCTTTATATAATAAAGGGCACAAAGCCAAAAAGAAAGTAGTTGTAGTTGAATCAAAATTGAGCTAATGGTTAACTTGTGCACTGAGTATGAAGGCAACAGTGAGTGTAAATGACAAGACTCAAGAGACAAATACAAATACAAATAATACGTATTTGTTTAGCAATTTATTTCTCAGTAGTAAATAGGGATTTAAGAATCCTCATTTGTGTGCTTTGGAAATATCATGCAATCACCTAATAAAATTGCATCATTTTTTGGTTCATGTGAAAATAGTTGAAGGAATGTTCACTTGGTAATTCTGTCTGCTGAACTTTGTGATACATGCATTATTTCACAGTGGATTTAAGTTGCTCTGCTCTCTGTATAACTTCATATCTTCATTTAATGGGCCACTGGGGAAATAATAGTAATTTTTAAGGAAAAGTTTTATTCAGAATGTTAATCATGAACTTGGATGAAGAGAGTATATTGGTTAAAACAGTAATAAACATGAAGTTGGCAGTGTTATTTCAAACAATAAATGACAGACTCTGGGTCTCATTCCATCTTGGGCCCTGTAAATGACCGCATCACAGGAGATCTGAAACATGCTAAAATCCAGTTAAATGCCTGTCTGGGGGATTTTTCTGGGCCACTTTCTGTTCTAAGCCTCTGTCCTTTGCCTGCTGTATGATGCCCCCGGATCTGCCCCTCTCGTACCAGGATTAACTGCAATCATTCTTTCTTACTGACCTATTTGGACATAATTCTCCAGCTAGGTCCTTGGCACTGTATCCTGGAGATAATCTGTGATCAGCCTTTGGCTCCACACCCTGAAGCTTTATAGAACGGGTGCTCCTGCCTTCCCTTGCTCCTGAGAGCTTAACTCAGCTTGGCCTAGTTGGCCATGGTTCCTTACAGTACGTAAGCGTGTGGGAGTGTGAGCAGTCTTTATCTCCTTTGTGTATTGACTGGAGTCTAAGAGGGAGGAAACTGAAACACTACTTCATGTTTATTTATTTTGAGATAGGGTCTCACTCTGTTGTCCAGGCTAGAGTGCAGTGGCCTGACTGCAGTTCACTGCAACCTTGACCTGCTAGGCTTAAGCAACCCTCCTGCCTCAGCAGCCGGCTTCTGCCATCATACCTGGCCTATTTATTTATTTATTTATTTATTTTGTAGAGACAGGGGTCCCTGATGTTGCCCAGGCTGGTCTCGAACTCGTGAGCTCAAGCAATTTTCCTGCCTTGGCCTCCCAAAGTAGGAGGGCCTTTACACTGGTATTACAGGTATAAGCCACTGTGCCGGCCCAGAGTTGTTTAACAAAACAAAACAGAAACCTTAAAGGTGTATTCAGTCATTGAATCATTCATTCCTCATTCATTCATTGTCCACTATGTGCCTGGCAGTGAGATTACAAACGCTATCTTCACAAGAATTGAAATAATATCAAAGGAAGAAGTAATTTTAAGGTAGCTTTTTGGGGGTGTGATGTATTTACTACTTAGTTACATAGTGAACATAGTTGACATTCAGGCAAGAGTGATATGACAAAGATAATGTGTCCTTAACAACAGCTATTAATTGGTTTCCACGGTGGTTCTCAAACTAGGGATTTTGCTGCTCCATGAGATATTCAGTAATATCTGGAGACATTTTTTGGATTCATAACTGTGAAAGTGCTACATAGTGGTTAGAAGTCAGGGATGGGCCAGGCGCGGTGGCACGTGCCTGTAGTCCCAGCAACTCGGGAGGCTGAGGTGGGAGGATCGCTTGAGCCCAGGAGTTCTGGGCTGTAGTGCGCTATGCTGCTCAGGTGTCCGCACTAAGTTCGGCATCAATATGGTGACCTCCCGGGAGCTGGGGACCACCAGGTTGCCTAAGGAGGGGTAAACCGGCCCAGGTCGGAAACTGAGCAGGTTAAAACTCCCTTGTTGACAGTAGTGGGATCGCACCTGTGAATAGCCACCGCACTCCAGCCTGGACAACATAGTGAGACCCTGTCTCTAAAAAAAAAAGCAAAGAAAAAGAAGTCAGGGATGCTGCTAAACATCCTACAATGCACAGGAGAGCCCCCATAATAAAGAATGATTGAGTCCCAAATGTCGGTAGTATTGGGGTTGAGAATCCCCGGCTAGTGCATGTGTACATATATATTAGCGTATATATTAATTTGAATGTCTCTGAGAAAGCAACTCTCAGGAAAGCTGCCTTTGGCTTAGTATCTACTATTATTATTTTTATTTTTAATGGCTGGCATTAACTGAGCACTTGGTATAGGCCAGGCATTGTGGTAAACACTTTAAATTGATCACCTAATTTAATCATCAAAACCTGCTAGGGTGGGTATTATCATTAGCTCTGTTTTAGAGATGGACAAACAGGTGTGGTGGGATTAAGACACTTGCCCAGGATCTTCTTGATGATGAGTGCCAGAGCAGGGTTGAGCCCAGGATGTCTGACTCCTGACTCTTTACCGCCACCATCTGTCTAACTTCTGTAACTCGGGTGCCAGGCTCTCCCTTCAACTGTTCCTTATAATCCCAGCACTTTGGGAGGCCGAAGCGGGTGGATCATGAGGTCAAAAGATCGAGACCATCCTGGTCAACATGTTGAAACACCATCTCTACTAAAAATACAAAAATTAGCTGAGTGTGGTGGCACGCCTCTGTAGTCCCAGCTACTCAGGAGGCTGAGGCAGGAAAATTGCTTGAACCCAGGAGGTGGAGGTTGTGGTGAGCTGAGATCGTGCCATTGCACTCCAGCCTGGGTAATGAGCAAAACTCCATCTCAAAAAAAAAAAAAAAAAAAAAAAAAAAAAAAAGAAATTGCTTTAGTGATCTATTGGTTATAGGCTTCTGTTAGAAGCCTAAAGGGAAAGGCACTTTGACATAATGAGAGAGAAGTCAACACAAATTTGGGAAAAAAGAATTTCACATTTTAAAACATCAACACCTAGTTTATACGACTAATGGTTTTCCCACGTGATTGTGCAGCTGACAAATTAATCAGACCCAATTAAACAGAATCAACCAACACTGTTAGTCGTATCTAATTCAGCTATAGTGGTGTTGATGCAGAATAAGCCACAGTACCATAAACAGCAGAAGCAAGCTAATAGGCCTGAATGCACTCAGCTTTCATTATTTGATACTTTATTATTTTGGGTTTACTTTTCATTATTTTACACTTCTGCTTTATTAAGAACTTCCAGACAGTGTCTGATAAAAAAAAAGATCAGATTGCACTTTTCATCAAATTTGGTGTTTTCTGAAGGCAAAGCAGTAGCCCACTGTCATCCATACCTTTACTTGCAATACAGTGAACACTCCTCAAGTATAATTTGATCTAGTTCCTGAACCCCATAATCTAACTGATAGAGGGTAACTGAACACCAAGTCTGCCCATGTGATAGAGTGGAATTCTTCTGTCTTCTCACCTGAGTACAACAGGCTTGTGCCACCCAGAAGAATGAGAAGGTAACTCAGAATATGTGGGGTCCTTATAGCCCAGGTGGATATCTCTATGAAGAAGGAGAAGTATGGGCCCCACAAATCACAGGTTAGTGGGAAGTGGGTGTTGTTCTGGTCCCAGTAAGTTTCTGAAATGACTTATTCTGGCAAATACATATGTGTGTGCCCACAGATTTGGCTGTTTCATTTCTAGAAAGAGTAATTTATGGCCTAGTGTAGTGGCTCACACCTGTAATCCTAGCATGTTGGGAGGCTGAGGTGGGAGGATTGGTTGAGCCCAGGAGTTCAGGACCAGCTTGGGCACATAGCAAAATCCTATCTCTACCCAAAAAAAAAAAAAAAAAAAAAAAAAAAAAAAAAAAAAAAAATTAGCTAGGCATGGTAATGTGTGCCTGTAGTCCTAGCTACTCAGCAGGCTGCGGTGAGAGACTTGCTTGAGCCAGGAGATTGAGGCTGCCGTGAGCCATGATTGCACCACTGCATTCCAGCCTGGGCAGCAGAGGGAGACCTGTTTCAAAAAAGTAAATAATTAAGAGTAACTTACCTGGAATTCATAGCTGTTTGGCTGATAGTGAGTGGAAGATGCCTTTGTATGCAGGGCCAATAGTTTCCAGTGGGCTAAATGTTAAGGATGTTGACTTTCTTTCTTTTCTCTTCTTTCTTTTGTTCTTTCTTTCTTTCTCTCTTTCCTTTCTCTTTCTTCTCCTTCCTGTCTGTCTTTCTTTCTCTCTCCCTTTCTCTTTTTCTTCCTTTCCTTTCTTCTATTATTATGTAATTGATAATAAGGGAGGTTGACAGGTAAAGATATTTTGAGGGGTAAGCATCCTTTTTCCTGCTTGTTATCAAAACTGATATATTATCTTTATCTCATACCGTTTAATAAGTCTCATAAGCACTTTCATTAATAACTTATCTGAATTCCTGGAGTGGTAGATGGTTGTCTGGTGGGGTTTCTGTTTGTTTTGTCTCTCTTGTCCTTTAGAAGTCACAGAGAGGTTAAATATCTCAAAGATTCATGGCTGGTCAATAGCTTAGATTAGTAGCATAGCTTTATGTTTTAGAATCTTCAGAAAGGCATGCAGAGGATCCCTTGTTATTCAACCTGCTTTCAGAAATGTTTTCTGCTACTGCCTGCAAACGCTGCTTGACACGAGAAGTATTTATAGTCCAATCTGAATGAAAACATTGTGAAAATAGCAGCTACCACTTACTGGTTGCAATGTGCTAAGCTCAGTACTGGCTACCTTAAATTGTAATCTCTCCATTCATCTTTGTAATAGCTCTTTTATTATTTATTTATTTTGAGATAGAGTCTCACTCTGTTGCCCAGTCTGGAGTGCAGTGGCACGATCTCAGCTCACTGCAAACTCTGCCTCCCAGGTTCAAGCAATTCTCCTGCCTCAGCCTCCTGAGTAGCTAGAATTATAGACATGTGCCATTATACTGGGCTAATTTTTATATTTTTAGTAGAGACAAGGTTTTGGCATGTTGGCCAGGCTGGTCTGGAACTCCTGACCTCAGGTTGTCTGCCTGCCTCGGCCTCCCAAAGTGCTGGCATTACAGGAGTGAGCCACCATGCCCGGCCAGCTGTTTTCTTTATACTTAACCTATGGCGGGGGTGGGAGAGGGGAATGAAGTTTACATTAAATAATACAGGTTGGACTGAGTCACACTTTCTGATAAGAAAGTAGCTTAACTAGATTCTAAATGTAGGTCAGCAGATATCAAGTTCTTGATCTTGTCTCAAAGAAAAAAAAAAAAGTAAAAACTATTAGTTTTATGTACCACATATGGAAGATCAGGGAATCTGGAGGCATAGGTTTGTGTTGTAACACTCCAAGTGCCTCAGCTCAATGGAAGAAACTCTCCATTATTTTTCTGTTTTTTGTCGGGGACGTTTTTTTTTTTTTTTTTTTGAGACAAGGTCTCACTCTGTCTCCCAGGTTGGAGTGGAGTGAGGTGATCCTGGCTCACTTCGACCTTGGTCTCCTGGTTCAAGTGATCTTTCTAACTCAGCTCCCCAAGGAGCTGAGACTATAGCCAGGCCGACATGCCTGGCTAATTTTTGTATTTTTGGTAGAGGTGGGGTTTCACCATGTTTCCCAGGTCGGTCTCAGACTTTGAAACTCAAGTGGTCCACCCACTTTGGCCTCCCAAAGTGCTGGGATTACAGGCACAAGCCACCATGCCTGGCCTGTTTTTCTGGTTTTAAAATCCCAAACTTTTTTCTTTCGTACTTTGCTCCAGTCACACTGCATTACTCACTATACCCCAGGTATGCCTCACGTTTTTATGTAACAAATTTGGCAAGGATTTAATACATCCAAGGCACTGTATATTGGGAGAATTTTAAAGAAGAATAGACATTGCATAGTGTAGTGGGGATGGCAGTTGTGGGCTGAGATGCTGTATTGCAGACATTAGTATCATGAGCACTACCCAAGAGAGGTACAGATAAAATTCTGTAGGAACGAAGGAGAGGAAGTGATTACATGTGACAAAAGCAGCATGTGAGCTGGTTCTTGATCAGGAGAATGTTGGCAGGTAGAGATGGTGGAAAGGGCGTTCTAGGCCTTCTAGACATTCCCCAAGCTATGGTATGGAAGGTGTTAACCTGTAAAAGACACAATATGTCCAGGGAAGAGCTACACTGTGTGGAAGAGGATGAGTATCACATTGAACACGATCAAAGACAGGCTTGCAAGGCAGTGGGGGACAGATGGCCAAGGGCCTCAAATTCCTGATAAGGAATGTGGGTTTTGTTCTGTAGGCACAGATACCATCAAAATCCAAAGACTTACCAAAGCCTCCATCTACCCTGATCTTCCTTGACCACCCTAAGAATGCTCACATCACTGGCACGCGATGTTTCCCATACCTGGAAAAATGTTTCCCCAAATATCCGCATAGCCCATTCCTTTGTTTTCCGCAGGTCTTTGCCAAAACCACACTTTATCAGAAAGATTTCCCTGACTACCCTGTGTAAAATGGCACCCCCTTGCCCTGTATCCTTAAACCCAGTTTTATTGTTCTCATAGTCCTTATCACCATCTGATATGTTCTTTGTTTACCATTCTTCCCTCCCTTTTTCTCTCTAACCACCTGAAGTATAAACTCTTTAAGGCCAGAATTTTTTGTATGTGTTTTATTCACCACTATATTTACAGCATCAAGAACGAGGCATGGTCCAAAGACAGTGCTCAGTATGTATTGTTCAATTAACGAATTAATTAAAAATGGAATTTCCAAGCTCCAAAGCCCTTTAGAATACTTATATGTGAGCATTTTTTTTTTTTTTTTAACTTTTTAAGGCTACATGCAAAGGATTCATCTGGATTGCTTGTTAACAAATGAGGAATACTGGTACTCTGCCTCAGATATAATTATGCAAATAATCCTCGGATCACACATTTAAAACAATGAAGTGTGTCCCTTAGGACTCTAATGCAGCTATTTATAGACAATAAAACTCAAATGGGCTCAAAGGAAAAGGAGAACCTTATGGTTTACAAAATAAAAAATTGCACGTGTAGTTCTATCATGTGACAGTGGACCCAGTGATGTAACCCCAGTCCTATTTCTATCCCTCCCTCTGCTCGACCTTTCATGGCTGGATTTATTCCTATATTCCACTTGGTGGCAAAGTGGCAGCTACAATTCTAGATGTTACCTTTGCTTCCCACACCATTCATCAGAAAAGAACAGTGCGTTTGAAGTTGATCTCTGACACAGAGTTTGGGATTCAGTCTCTCTTGGGCCCGAATTGTGTGCCTTCTTCATTCCCACCTCAGTGATTGTGACTGGGGGCGGGGGGGTGGGGGATAGACTATGCTGATTGGCTAAGCCAGCCAGGGCCCACCTCTAGAGCTGAGGTGGGCGAGTGAGGTTAATGTCACCACAACCATGTGGTTGAGTGAATGTTTCAAAGGAAAATTGAGGGTGCTATTGGGGTATGAATAGGAACACGGATGCTAGGGAGGCGGCCAACACAAGACCTGGCTTTGGGTATTCTCTTTCAGGTAGTTGACATTATTTGTTCCCCAGACTGGTGGTAATGGACCACAACTGTGTGGACACATTTCTAATCTCAGGTATTATTTTTGTTCCCCGCTTTTTTTTTTTTTTTTTTTTTTGAGACGGAGTTTCACTCTTGTTACCCAGGCTGGAGTGCAACGGCGCGATCTCGGCTCACCGCAACCTCCGCCTCCTGGGTTCAGGCAATTCTCCTGCCTGAGCCTCCTGAGTAGCTGGGATTACAGGCACGCACCACCATGCCCAGCTATTTTTTTGTATTTTTAGTAGAGACGGGGTTTCACCATGTTGACCAGGATGGTCTCGATCTCTTGACCTCGTGATCCACCCGCCTCGGCCTCCCAAAGTGCTGGGATTACAGGCTTGAGCCACCGCGCCCGGCCCCCCCCCCCCCCGCTTTTTTTCTGTACGTATTTCAAATACTCACCATGCTCTACCTTGTCTTAGCAAATGATGTTGACTCTAATTCATAGAGGAAATAGAAGTAATTAGACAGGTATATCATTTTTACCACCTGACTGTCCGGTTCACAAACTCATTTACATTTGTGCTCGCTCTTACCTAGTCCCTTGAAATCTTAAGAGTTGGAATTGGCAAACTGCCCTCTGTGCACCTGGCGCATTTTTTTTGTAAAAGACAAATTTTATGGGAAGACAATTATACTCATTTGGTTAAATATTGCCTTTAGCAGCCAGGCATGGTGGCTCATGGCTGTAATACCAGCAGCATGGGAATCCCAGGTGGGAGTATTACTTGAGGTCAGGAATTTGAGACTAGCCTGACAACAAAGCAAGACTCCGTTGCTTCAAAAAATAATCAGCCAGCTGTGGTGGGTCATGCATGTAGTCCCAGCCACTTGGGAGGCTGAGGCAGGAGGATCACCTGAGCCCAGGAGTTTGAGACTGCAGCAATCTACAATTGCACCACTGCACTCTAGTCTGGGCAACAATGTGAGATCCTGTCTCAAAAAGAAAGAAAGAAAGAGAGAAAGAAAGAAAGGAAGAAGGAAGGAAGGAAGGAAAGAAAGAAAAGAAAAGAAAAAGATACTGTCTGTTGCTCCTTTTGTAATACAATGGCAGAGTTTAGTAGTTGCAACAGAGGCTATCTGGCCTGCAAAGCTGAAAATATTTACTATCTGGCTATCTAAGAAAACATTTTCTGATTCCTATCTTAATAGTTGGGGTAATCATCACATGATCAAGGCTAACCTTTCTTGTTCTTGATAGTGTCCTTTTCCATTTCTTTGGATCATTCAGGCTTTCCTTCTGCCTTCAGCTTAACTCCACTGGCTGCTCTTAATCTACCAGTGTGCTCAAAGATATCAGACTTAAAACAAAACACCAAAACATTCTCTTGGTTCTTCTACACTCTCATGATCCTGCCCTTTTATTTTCGCTTCTCATCTAAGCTTCTTCTTCTTCTTCTTCTTTTTTTTAGATGTATTCTCACTCTGTTGCCCAGACTGGAGTGCAATAGCATGATCTCAGCTCACTGCAACCTCCGCCTCCCAGGTTTAAGCAATTCTCATGCCTCAGGCTCCAAATAGCTGGGATTACAGGTGTGCGCCACAATACCCACCTAATTTTTGTATTTTTAGTAGAGACAGGGTTTCATCATTTTGGCCAGGCTGCTCTTGAACTCCTGACCTCAGGTAATCCTCCTACCTTGGCCTTCCAGATGCTAGAATTGCAGGCGTGAGCCACCAAACCTGGCCCCAAACTTCTTAAAAGTGTTGTTTTTGGCTGGATGTGGTGGTCCACACCTGTAATCCCAGTGCTTTCAGAGGTCGAGGTGGGAGGATTGCTTGAGCCTAGGAGTTTAAGATCAGCCCAGGCAACATAATGAAACTTGTCTCTAAAACAAAAAAAATAAAATAAAAATTAAGGCCAGGCGCGGTGGCTCAAGCCTGTAATCCCAGCACTTTGGGAGGCCGAGGCGGGTGGATCACGAGGTCGAGAGATCGAGACCATCCTGGTCAACATGGTGAAACCCCGTCTCTACTAAAAATACAAAAAATTAGCTGGGCATGGCGGTGCGTGCCTGTAATCCCAGCTACTCAGGAGGCTGAGGCAGGAGAATTGCCTGAACCCAGGAGGCGGAGGTTGCGGTGAGCCGAGATCACGCCATTGCACTCCAGCCTGGGTAACAAGAGTGAAACTCCGTCTCAAAATAAATAAATAAATAAATAAATAAATAAAATAAAATAAAATAAAAATTAGTTGGGTGTGGTGGTGCATGCCTGTAGTCCCAGCTATTTGGGAGGTTAAGGTGGGAGGATCAGTTAAGCCTGGGAAGTTGAGGCTGCAGCAAGCTATGACTACACCACCGCACTCTTGCCTGAGTGCAGTGACAGAATGAGATCCTGTCTCAGAAAACAAAACAAAACAAAACAAAACGACAATAACGTGTTGTTATGATCAACCTTATATTCCTCAGCTTCCAGTCACTTCTCAAACTGCTTCAGTCTTCACCATTTGCTGTTAGTTAACTAGTTAATGAGATCAATAAGTTTTTTTTTTTTTTTTTTTTTTTTGAGACAGGGTCTCCCTCTTGTTTACCCAGGCTGGAGTGCAATGGCGCGATCTCGGCTCACCGCAACCTCCGCCTCCTGGGTTCAGGCAATTCTCCCGCCTCAGCCTCCTGAGTTGCTGGGATTACAGGCACGTGCCACCATGCCCAGCTAATTTTTTGTATTTTTAGTAGAGACGGGGTTTCACCATGCTGACCAGGATGGTCTCGATCTCTTGACCTCGTGATCCACCCGCCTCAGCCTCCCAAAGTGCTGGGATTACAGGCTTGAGCTACCGCGCCCGGCGAGATCAATAAGTTTAATTAATTAATGAAACCATTTAGTAAACTAGATAAAATATTTGTGGGGTAACCACTATGTACCAGGCACTGTTCTAAGCTCTGAGAACACAGCAGTGACACAATTGGCAGAAATTCTTGCTGAGTGGAATTCGTCATCTAGTGGTAAGACAATGAACAAAATAATAAGTAAAATATCCAATATGTTAGGAAGTGATAAGTGCTATGGAGAAGAACCAGTCAGGGAAGGGAGATGGGGAGTGCTGGAAGGGAGTGTGGGGTTCGATTTCAAAAGGCTGGTTGTCTGAAACAGGCAGGATTGGACGGAAAAGGAGCGTGGTCCAGGAAGGTCTCACTGAGAAGACGACGTCTGAGCAAAGGAAGTGAGTTAGTGAGCCCCTGGCAGAGGGAACAGCGAGGGTAAGAACCCTCATAGGGAGTGTCTGGAATGTTCGAGAAACTGCAAGGACCGATATGGCTGGAATCAACCGGAATACAGGCAGAGCGATAGGAGACGGGGTTGGAGAAGTAATGGGGGACTATGTTACTTAGAGCCAAAAAAGATTTTGGCTTTTGGCCGGTTGCAGTGGCTCACACCTGTAATCCTAGCACTTTGGGAGGCCAAGGTGGGCAGATCACTTGAGATCAGGAGTTCGAGACTAGCTTGGCCAACATGGTGAAGCCCTGTCCCTACTAAAAATACAAAAAAATTAGCTGGGTGTGGTGGCACATGCTGTAATCCCAGCTACTTGGGAGGCCAAGGCAGGAGAATCACTTGAACCAAGGAGGCAGAGGTTGCAGTGAGCTGAGATTGTACCACTGCACTCCAGCCTGGGCGACAGAACGAGACTCTTGTCTCAAAAAAAAAAAAAAAAAAAAAAAAAAAGACCAACAGATGTTGGCTTTTGTCCTGAGTGATTTTACTCCAAATGATTTGGGGTATTATTAAAGAGTGTTGAGACAAGAAGTACTATGACCCTATTTAGCATTCTAAAGGGATCTCTCTGGCTGCCCTGCAGGAAGCCAGCTAGGAGACTCTTGCAATTAATCGGTGATGACAGTGGCTTGGATGTGGTACTTGCTGGAGAACTGTTCTGGTTCTGAACGTATTTTGAAGGTAGAGGTAACAGATAGAGGATATTTAGATGAGCTATAGGACAAAGAGGGGAGTCAAAGATAAATCCAAGGTTTTTGGCCTAAGCCACCAAAAAGGTGACGTTGTCATCCATTGAGATGAGGAAGTTTGCATGAGAACCAAGTTTTAGAGGAAAGATCAGGAATTTGTTTTGGGCACACTAAGTTTGAAAGGCCTTTTGGACATTTAAGTAAAAATGTCCGGTATACAGTTAAATATATGTCAGGAGATCAGTAGAGAGGTCAGGGTCGGAGAGAAACATTTGCAAGTCAACATACCGATCACAGTTAAAAGTCATATTGACTAGATGAGATCACAGAGGAAGTGGCTGAGATAGAGAACTGTACAGGCTCTGAGTCCCGGGTACTCCAATTTTAAGAAGCTGAAGCAATGAGGAGAGAGTCTAAAAAAACAGCAGCCCATGAGACAGAAGGGAAACCAGAAGCCAAGATCTGTGATGTCATGAAAGCCAGTTGAGGAGGAAGCAAACGACAAGGTTCAATAGAACCCCGGGTGGTGGCCCATGTTTGTAATCCCGGTACTTTGGGAGGCTGAGGCAAGACGGTCATTTGAGTCTAGGAGTCTGAGACCAGTTCATTGTTCCTGAGTAACATAGGGAGACCCCATCTGTATGCTGGTGCTACCAGCTACTTGGGAGGATGACGGGGAGGAGAGGTCGAAGCTGCAGTGAGCCATGAGCGTGCCACTGCACTCCAGCTTTGGCAACAGAGCGAGACCCTGTTTCCGTCAATCAATCAATCAATCAATATTAGTAATAGGTCCATTAAGACGAGGACTAAGAATTGACCATCGACTTTAACGTCTTGTGGGTCACTGGTGACCTTGACAAGAACAGGTGTGGTGGAGTGGTGGGTATCGAACCTGATTAGAGTGTGTCCAAGACAGAATAAGAGGGGAAGGATTAGAGGCAGAGAAGACAGAAAAATTTGAGGAGTTTTGCATGAGAGGCAGCAGAGAAACCACATTCTATTTGAGAACATCAAGGACAATTGTTCTTTCTGATCTTGATCTTCTGTTATCTTTGACATTGTACACTCCATTCCCCTTGGCTTCCAAGACTTCCACCTGCCAATATCTGCTTCTCTGTGCCTAAGGACTTTTTCTGAATCCTGTATGCACCAAAGGAAATGCCCAGAAATTAACACCCCTAGGAGCAGCCCTCTACCAATGGGTGATGGGAGTTGGTGGATAAATATCCCAGCTCCCGTGGGGATAATCCCGAGGTTCCTGGTTTTACATCATACCAAGCCAGTGGTAGCTAGGCTCAAGGACACACCCTCTATTTGTCGCCTTCACTTCCTTGCCCCATTTCTTCTCTGCCCAGATGGTTTCCTTGTACATCCCAAATAAATTACTTGCACTTGAATTCTTGTTTCAAAGTGTACCTCTTGGGGAATCGAAATTAAGACACCGTGTATTTATATTTAATCTAAAAGCTACGCGATAAATACAAACTTTCAGTTTATAATTATGGTATTTACAATTAAAGGCCCCTTCTTAAATAATGTTGGGCAAATATAACAAGGGCGTTAGAAAATGGAAAGACTGAGAAAGCTTCCTTTTGCAGGTAATTCTTAGGCTTCTTTTCTTTTTCTACCTGTGATGAATAAAAAACATGTATTTGGTCTTTGACCCCAGTTCCTGACAGAGCTCTGAAACCCTTGGATTTTCCTTAACAATAGGGGCGATACTGTTACAACAGGTAGGCAGACATGAGCAGAGCACCAGAGCCTCCCTACACACTCCGCCCCCCTCAACCAGGAACATCAGGCAACCATCAGATGATGGTCACATAGTTGATAACTTTCTCTCTAAAATAATCATTGGTTGTAGCCAGTGCCAGGGAAGGGCGGTCTCCCAATAGATAGGAAACACCTGAAAGTAGTGATTAGCAGCTTCCAGATAAGATCTCAGAAGTTGGATTGGTGGGCTCAAGCATGCACTTTTTTTTTTTTTTTTTTTTTTTTTTTTTTGAGACCAAGTCTTGCTTTGTTGCCCATGCTGGAGTGCAATGGCTTCATCTCAGATCACTGCAACCTCTACCTACCATATTCAAGCAATGCTTCTGCCTCAACCTCTGGAGTAGCTGGGATTACCCGCACCCACCACCTCACCCACCTGATTTTTTTTTTTTTGTAGAGACTGGGTGGGGTTTCGCCATGTTGGCCAGGCTGGTTTCGAACTCCTGACCTCAGGTGATCCTCCTGCCTCAGACTCCCAAAGAAGCATGCACAGTAAGAGGCAAAATGGTGGAGTTTAAACACTTGACTAGAAAGGGAATAACGCCTCAAGTGAGCATGTGCACAACATCAGTAACGTTCTGTGCATGTGGCCCCTCCCTAGTGCTGGCAGGCCATTGTGCGTGCAGACAGACCACCCTAAGAGAATAATCTGGGGAAAAGGACGCAACAACCCTCTGGAAGCGTGTCAACATATAAGACCCCAAGCCGAAGGTCAAACAGGGCATGATGCTTGATTCTCTCATGTCACCCACTTTGGCCCTCTTCCAAATGTGCTTTACTTTCTTTCATTCCTGTCTAAAACTTTTAAATAAATGCTCACTCCTGCTCTAAAACTTATCTTGGTCTCCTACTCTGCCTTATGCCCCCTTGGTCAAATTCTTCTGAGAAGGCAGGAATTAAGATTGCTACTCAGACTGTATGGATTCGCCACCAGTAACATGCTTTGGTGCCGCCATGACTCAGATACGCCCCCTAGTGGTAACAATAGCAGCATCTTTTTTTATTCATCATAAGCCTCTTCCAACCATACTTAGGTAACTTTTGGGGGACCCCTCAATAGCTTCAGGATTGTGGCTGGTTGCCAAAAGAGCTATCCTTGTGAAACTTTTAGACCCACCTCAGGACTTCTGGGGAGGAGAGAGAGAGGAGGTGGAGACAGAGTTCTGTCACCAATGGCCAGTGATTTATCAACCATGCCTACATAATGGAACTGTCATAAAAACCCCTAAATGACAAAGTTTGAAGAACTTCTGAGTTGGTGAACACATGAAGGTGCTGGCAGGGTGATGTGCACACAGGGCATGGAAACTTTGTGCCGCTTCCTCCATACCTTTCCCTATGCCTCTTCCATTTGGCTATTCCTGATTTGAATTCTTCATAATAAATTCGTAATTATAAGTAAAATACTTGCTGCGTTTGGTGGCCATTCTAGCAAATTACTGAATCTGAGGAAGGGGTTGTGGAAAACCCTGACTTCTGGATGATTGGTGATGGTGATGAAAAGGTCCTCTGGAAGGACCATGACATAGCCCCAGGAAGGTCCTGAGAACGCGTGTCCAAGGTGGTCAGACTATAGCTTTGTTTTATATGTTTTAGGGAGATGTAAAACATTAGTCAATACATGTAAGATGTACACTGGTTTGGTCTGGAAAGGCGGGGCAACTTGTAGGGAGGGGGATGTCCCAGGTAGATTCAATGATTTTCTGATTGGCAATTGGTTGAAAAAGCTAAGTTACTATCTAAAGGCCTGGAATCAATAGAAAGGAGTGTCTGGCTAAAATGAGGGGTGTTCAGAACAAGGTTTCTGTCATGTAGATGAAGCCTCCAGGTAGCAGGTTTCAGAGAGAATATATTATACATGTTTTTGTTTGTTTGTTTGTTTGTTTTTTGTTTTTTCTCTGTACATGTTTTTTATCAGACTTAAAAACGGTGCCAGACTCTTAGTTAATTCTCTCCTGGATTAGGGAAAAGACTTGGAAAGGGGGACGGGATTCTCTACAAAAAGTAGATGTTCCCCACAAGAGACAGGTTTGCAAGGCCATTTCAAAATATGTCAAAGAAATATAATCTGGGGTAAAATACTTTGATTTCTTTCAAGGCTAGCTATCTGCTGTGTTGGTATCTTATTGCTACAAAGAGTCTGTTTTGTCAGTCTTAATGTCTCTGTTTTAATATTAATGCTGGTCAGTTGTGCCTGAATTCCAAAGCAGGGAGGGTATAATAAGGCATGTTTGGATACCTCTTTTTCCATCATAACCTTATGTAGGTTTTTGGGTTAACTTTGGAATAACTTTGGATGAGAGGAGGAGTCCATTTAGTTTGTTGGTGGGCCTAGAATTTTATTTTTGGTAATGTGGGAACTTGCAATCAGCATCTGAAGTGACACAGTCTTGTGGTATTGAGCCTTTAACTTGTGAGATCTGATGCTAACTCCACGTAAATAGTATCAGGTAACTCCAGGTAACTTCTCTGCCCACACCAACTGGGTGTCCTACAATTCAACTTAATTGTAGGATGCACAATTGGTGTGGGCAGAGAACTGGAGAATTGCTTGGTATGGAAAATGCCCACACATTTGATGTTGGAAATGAGAGTAGAAACAGTAGGGAACTACCAAAGATTCAATTATTTTTAAAAGTACGTATTTTCCTACATTTTCATGGCATTAACACACTATGAGCATTGCTGAATATGACAATGAGAGCAAAAGTCTGCTTTCATGCCAGGTATGTTAAATTTTGCATCTGTACTCTCTAATCAAGTCCAGGAAATTATTAATTATGTAGTAATGTTTAGGGCTCATAAGCAATTTTCCTTTTAAAATACTTTATGAATGTTAATTATGCAATCTAGAATATGTAAGATAGACAGATTATTTTATGGTCAGAGTAGTTATTTAATCTCTCTTGAGAGACTGACTTCTCCCAATACAACACACTCAGTTACTATTAAAATATAAAACTTCTTTATAAGTAGATGAGAATTATTGAATACTCTTTTTAATGTAGCTAAAGATATACTTCCCTTTTCCTGCTCCTATAGAACCTATAAATGTTGCACATTTCTTCCAAAATTACTTGAGAGGCTGAGAATGGTGGCTCAAGACTGTAATCCCAGCACTGTCAAGGTGGGAGGATTGATTGAGCCCAGGAGTTTGAGACCAGTCTGGGTGAGAGACCAGGGCAACATAGCAAGACCCTATCTCTGAAGAAAAAAATTAGTTGGGTGCAGTGGCCTGTGTTTGCAGTCCCAGGTACTTGAGGGGCTGAGGTGGGAGGATCACTTGAATTCAGGAGGTGAAGGTTTCATTGAGCCGAGATTGCGCCACTGCACGCCAGCCTGGGTGACAGAGCAAAGCTCCAAAAATAAATAAAAATAACTCGAGAGACAGCCCATTAAAGTTGTAGAGAATCTTGCACCAGGAGTTAGGTCTTGTTATTTTATCACCTCTGTGTCTCAGTTTTTTTTGTTGTTGTTTTTTTGTTTTTGTTTTTTTGAGATGATGTCTCACTTTGTCTCCCAGGCTAGAGTGCAATGGCATGATCTCAGGTCACTGCAACCTCTGTCTCCCGGGTTCAGGCGATTCTCCTGCCTCAGCCTCCTGAGTAGCTGGGATTATAGGCGCTTGCCACTGTGCCCAGCTAATTTTCGTATTTTTTTAGTAGAGACAGGGTTTGGCTATCTTGGCCAGGCTGGTCTTGAACTCCTGACCTCGTTATCCACCCGCCTCGGCCTTCCAAAGTGCTGGGATTACAGGCGTGAGCCACCACACTTGGCCACCCCAGAGTTTTTAATATCATCCACAAACACTCATAGAAAAGGTGTGTGCTGAACACCAGCTAATAACTATAGCTTGGGCCTTATAATATGAATTCTTAGATACTAATATCTATGCCATTTCCCATGATTATCATTTTTAACTTGTTACCGTTCCAACTTTTTTCATGTACTGCATCAGAAACTATCTAATTATATATTTCCCCCTTTTAGAAACCTTCTGTGATCTTCCATTGCTTGAAGGATAACGGGCTAAATTCTTTTGAGCGGCCCATAAGGTCATTTCCTATAGGGTCCAGCCCTACTGGGTCCTGTGAACCCTTCTCTGCTGGTGTGGAGATGAGAAATTGTAGAAATAAAAGACACAAGACACACAGATAGAAAAAAGAGAGCTTCCCCTGTACGGAGTCCAGCAGTGGCTCCGAATGCCTAGATGCTCTCACTTTCATTGAGTTGCGAATCTAGGGGCAGGGTAGGTTGGGCTTGGCCTTGGTGGTCGGCTACTGGGGACAGGGTAGATAGGGCGTGGCAGTGATAGGGTCAAGTACATCACGTGTCATACAGGTGGGGGCTCAAGACTTTCCAGTAGCTGAGAGGAGGTAAGGAGCATAATGGGTCAGCACTTTTCCACACTTGTTAAGAAAGAACAAAGACATTATGATTTATATTACTATTACTGATGATCTCTTCTAAGAAAAAAGGAGCCAGGTGCAGAAGCCGAACAGGAGAGTGGACATGGAACGTCACCACTGAAGCACAGCATCGCATAGAGACAAGCCCCTAGATGCCTGCGGGCCTACACCTGACAGCGTCAGGCCTCCTGCAAGAGCTTGGAGAAGCGGAATTTTCTCCTAACACAGGCGTCCCCAAACTACAGCCCGCGGGCCGCATGTGGCCCCCTGAGGCCATTTATCCAGCCCCCTGCCACACTTCAGGAAGGGGCACCTCTTTCATTGGTGGTCAGTGAGAGGAGCACAGTATGTGGCGGCCCTGCAATGGTCTGAGGGACAGTGAACTGGCCCCCTGTGTAAAAAGTTAGGACCTAACTCCTCCGAGGAAGGAGATGTCTCGGCCATTTTGGACATCTCCTTCCCTAGCTGGCTAAACAGCGGGCACTTTCTCAGCTCTGGTGCCACCGCACAGCTGAGGTGCCCTCCAGCAGCCCTTATGCGGGCGTGACAGAGGGCTTAAAGCGTCTTGCCTTAGGGTCATTTCTTTGTTTGTTTGTTTTTCTGAGACAGAGTTTCGATCTTGTTACCCAGGCTGGAGTGCAATGGTGCGATCTGGGCTCACTACGACCTCCATCTCCTGGGTTCAGGCAATTCTCCTGCCTCAGCTTCCTGAGTAGCTGGGATTACAGGCATGCGCCACCATGCCCAGCTAAATTTTTTTTGTATTTTTAGTAGGGATGGGGTTTCACCATGTTGACCAGGATGGTCTTGATCTCTTGACCTCGTGATCCACCTGCCTCTGCCTCCCAAAGTGCTGGGATTATAGGCGTGAGCCACTGCGCCCGGCCAGGGTAATTTCTTTCACAATGTAACCCCAGGTTCACACTTCCGACCTGAGAGGTATTAGTAAAAGAATTAGGATCATCTATGAATAACTAAGATCACATATAACTACTGTGGTTATATTTCTAGTTACTTTCTTCTTCATTATTTATATGGAAATAGGCTGAGGCTTCTGACTCCTGCCTTGGCACTTATGGGATCTTCCCCCTACAATTTCCCATTTGACTCTTGTTTTCAGCCTCAGCTCCAGTTACTTTGCCCCACCACAGAAAGGTATGCTCTGACCAAGCACAGGAACCTATGCTCTGGCCAAGCACGTAGGTCTGGGTTCACAGGGCCCCATCATTCAGAGTTGGGGATGTGTAAGGCAAGGTAGACTTGGCAATGACTTCATATCAGAGACCAACCATAGGCAGTGGACCTAGAGTTACCTAGGTAACTCTTCCCAGGATAGCTTCTTGAAATTATGAAGGGAAGAACTGACTAAAATAAATAAGCCCTCCTCGCTGATCTTTAAAGGACCTAACAGTGGAAGAGTTCCAACGGGACCACAGTCCTTAAGACCTACCTACACATCAAACCACCAATGGAAATTTTGCAGCACTTGGCTATCACAGAGGTCCAGGGAAGGGATGGTGTTTGCCAAGGAGATGAAATTAGAAGAATTCAGGATACATTATGATGGCAGAGAGGCAAGTCATGTGGAGTGATTGGATGTGGCAGTTAGATTAAAGGTGACTTTTGTTTTGAGACGGAGTCTCACTCTGTTGCCCAGACTGGATTGCAGCTCACTGCAACCTCCGTCTCCCAGGTTCAAATGATTCTTCTGCCTTAGCCTCCTGGGTAGCTGGGATTACAGGCATACACCACCACATCCAGCTAATTTTTGGATTTTTAGTAGAGACGGGGTTTTGCCATGTTGCCAGCCTGGTCTTGAACTCCTGACCTTCAGTGATCCACCTGCCTTGGCCTCACAAAGTTCTGGGATTATAGGCATGAGCCAATGTGCCCAGCCAAAGGTGACTTTTAACTTGGAGTTGGCTTAAGCAGTTGGATGAATGATGGTAGCATGTACTGACCTGGCAAAGTCTGAAGGAGGAAGAGGTTTAGGGAAGAAATCAAAGTCCTTTCAGGAACAGTTTAAAGTGCTAGGAAGGAGTTAGCTTGGAAAATCAGCAGTGTTCTTGTCAGATTTTATGTGTGTATGTGTTCTCTGCCAGCAAGTGGGTAATATTTGCTTAATGATGCTCCGTGAACTAAGTCACCTTCAGAGAAATGCTTTAAATGAGAGTGATGAGCTGAAGTCCCTCAGGAAAACCTGACTAGGCAAACTGTCCCAGAGCACCAGGAAAGGCCCCATGATACACAGAGAGATTATCTAACATAGATAAGCCTTGTATTTCCGCACTGGTAAATGGTTTTTCACTTAAGGGGAGATGAGCAAGGCTGGGATTGGCTGCCCCTCTGGTGACCCAGAGCACATGTCATGCAGTGCTGCTGTTTTTTTTTGTTTTGTTTTTTTCTTTTTATTCAATAAAACTTAAAGACAAATAACTTGCCCTCTAGGATGTAAAACAATCATTTACATTAATTTATTATTTCTAAAATGTTTTAAAGATTTTTAGAAATCAACTTCTTACACATGCCAAATTACTTTTGTTAGTTAATTAGTATATCTTTTTAAAGTGTTATTCTTTTTTTTTTTTTTTTTTTTCTTTTTCTTTTTTGAGGTGGAGTTTTGTTCTTGTTGCCTAGGCTGGAGTGCAATGGTACAGTCTTGGCTCACTGCAACCTCTGCCTCCCTGGTTCAAGTGATTCTACTGCTTCAGCCTCCCTAGTAGCTGGAATTACAGGTGCCTGCCACCATGCCTGGCTAATTTTTGTATTTTTAGTAGAGACAGTGTTTTGCCATGTTGGCCAGACTGGTCTTGAACTCCTGACCTCAGGTGATCCACCCCCTCAGCCTCCCAAAGTGCTGGGATTATAGGTATAAGCCACTGCACCTGTCCTTTTTGAGACGGAGTTTTGCTCTTGTTTCCCAGGCTGGAGTGCAATGGCGCGATCTCTGCTCACCACAACCTCCGCCTCCTGAGTTCAGGCAATTCTCCTGCCTCAGCCTCCTGAGTAGCTGGGACTACAGGCACACGCCACCATGCCCAGCTAACTTTTTGTATTTTTAGGAGAGACGGGATTTCACCATGTTGACCAGTATGGTCTCGATCTGTTGACCTCGTGATCCACCCGCCTCGGCCTCCCAAAGTGCTGGGATTACAGGCGTGAGCCACTGCACCCGGCCTAGTATAATTATTATATATTCTATTTTTTTTTATATTTGCTGAGGGTCCTTTTACTCAAAATAATCACAATTTAGAAGATATCTACATTATCTTATCCACAATTATCACCAAGACAGGCAAATTAAATTTCAAGAATCTCAGACAGTTCTTCCCATTAAGTACTTAATCATGTTCTGTAAAAACCTAGCAAGTTGCATTTTTCTTTTTAATGGTGAGAGGTTCAAAGAGAGAACGAAACATCCTATTGTGGGCCTTCGTCCACATTCTCATTATAATTCTGATTTTGGGGGGATTTATGGAGTAAAGTCCAATCTGTTTACAATTACTTAAACAATTCTGCAGACTCTTTCTGTCAAATGAAAAAATCCCCACCTGAGGATTTCAAGCTTTTCCTCATTACTGTGCAGTTGACCTTTGAGCAACATGGATTTGAACTGCAGGGGTTCACTTGTACGTGGATTATTTTCAGTAAAAATAAGAAAAATTTTTGGCGGTTTGTGATAATTTGGAAAAATCTTGCTTTTTCTCTCTCTATATGTTATATATATGACATATAGCATACAAAAATCTGTGTTAATCACCTGTTTATGTTACTGGTGAGGCTTCTGGTAAACAGTAGGCTGTCAAGTTTTTGGGTGTCAAAAGTTGTATGTGGATTTGCAACTGTGGCCCAAACACTGTGTTGTTTAAGGGTTAACTATTTCATTTTGGTACCCCATTGCCCTCTGGATAAAGTCCAAATTTTTGGACTAACTTACCAAGATCCTTCTTCCTCTTCTTTAAACTCTGGTCTGGAGCCAAACGGAGCTGCTTCAAATCCTGAACTGGCCTTTCTCTCTACTGCTGACGTATAGACTCTTCCCTCCACTTGGAGTTCTCTCGTGTGTCTTCCTCCTTCCACGTCCCCTTCTGCCTTGCTCTCTCTACTATCTGGTTATCTCCACGCGGCTAACTCCTATTCAACCTTCAAGTCTATAAATCTGCAGGGAACCATTTCCTCATTCCTAAAGACAGATGCAGCCCACACAGGACTCTCCTCTGAGCTCACTCCAGCCTAGCATGTATCTTGCTTAGGGAACCTGATTGCTCATCTATAACCCTTTCTAGAATGTAACTTCCTTAAGAATATAACTGTCTTATTCTCAGTTGCAATCCTAGCACCTGGCACAGAGCCAGGCAAATAGTAAATTTTTACTGAAAGAATGTATATATAAAGGAAATGTATATTTAATGTTATGGAAATAAAATATAGGTACAAAGAGAAATATTTTACCTAAAATACATATATTTTAGGATAAGTAGAAATTATTTTTGTGTATGTGTTACATTATTTATATTACTGGTATCCTACGTTAACAGGTGTACTACTTTAGATATCATTTGAAGAATAACATAGACTCCATGTAGGAAGGCTTGGTATATGGAAGATAGGAAGTGTGATTTTTGTTCCCCCATAGGAAATCAATACAATTATTGACGTTAACAAGAAGAACAACCATTAGTAATATGTTCAATACATATATAGTATTTTTGGTTGGAAAAATGGAAACCAAAGGTCTCCTGTTTATTGCAAATATAATTTTCTTCTGGAGTTTCTACACAGTACTAGGCATCAGAAAACATAATATTCCAAAGGTGTGTCAAGGGTCACCATGGAAACCACAGGGCACAACATTTGTGTCCCAGGCTTCTGGAACAGAAGGACTGAAAGAACATGAGTGAGAGCAGGGGAATTTAGGAATCTGCTGAGGATGCCTGAATGGGGTTGTTGGCCCTGATCATACTCTAGAGACAGGCATTATGGTCACAGGCAATCAGAAATGAAAAATGACGTTAACTTGTACCCTGTGGAGTTGTCTTCAGTTGATAAAAAAGACTTCTCTGTGAGTGTATATTTTAATTACGCTATTAGCTTGGAGTCAAATTACAATACCTAGATCCAAATAGATGTATTCATTTGAGACTTGAGAAAATTAGATTTTGGAAACACGTTAGTATTTCTTAATCTATGCTTAATATTAAGAAATATTTGTATTTATTAATACAAATGCTGGGTTGTATTTGTACGGCATTGCATTTGTACAGTGTCTAGCGTCACAGCACAACACTACCATTTAATTTACTGTTATTCCTGTGAGTTAGAAATTATTATTAGTTCTACTTAATATCAGAGGAAACTGAGTCCAAAACAATGCATACGGTGGGTGGGAGAGTGATGCCTGACACCCAGGCTTCTGATTACAAATCCAGTATTTTTTTCACTACTCAAGGCCACAAAGGAACTCTTTTATGTGTCCGGATGATTCACGTGAGTTCGCCTCACATTTTAATTACTCATTTATTTATCCATTCTTCAAATATATGTGGAGTATGTATTTTGTGTGTTTTCTCATTTATAAAATGGAAATAATAATAGTACCTACCTCATAGGCAACCAGTGTGAGAACTGAGATATAAATTGCTGTGCTTTGTTTTAAATGAAACCAAACTATTAACTACGATTATTTTCCTGCTAGAAATGTGTCTGGTAGGAACGTTATTAAATGTGCACATGGAAATGAACATTCCAAACTTTAGATTACAACATGTAGCTCACTAATGATATTTCTCAGCATGGCTCTGGTGGTGATGGTGGGAGAGGAGTGGTGTGGGGAATATTATCTATTTTTGAGGTAAACATGTTTCCTTATTTCATCTGTAGAAAGAGAATGAATGGTGTGGGTGCAGCAGCTCCCACCTGTAATCCTGGCACTTTGGGAGGTCGAGGCAGTAGAAACTGGCTCCAGCCCAGGACCTCAAGACCAGCCTGGGCAACATAGTGGGACCTTGTCTCTACAAAAAAATTAAATAATTAGCCAAGTGCAGTGGCTCATGTCTGTAGTCCCAGCTGCTCTGGAACCTGAGATGGGAGAATCACTCAAGCTCGGGAGGTCGAGGCTGCAGTGACCTGTGATGGTGTCATTAGACTCTAGACTGGGTGACACAGTGAGACTCTGTCTCAAAAAAAAAAAAAAAAAAAAAGTAGGAATGACAAATAAATGTAGATGGATAAATGCTGTAAAATTAAAAAAAAAATGTATTGAGTTAACTTGTTTGAAAAGTCCAGCAAACTGGACAATAAATTGACTACTCTTTAGTATATTGACCTCATGGAACTTTCTTTTACCTTCTAAAACTGCACCATTCTTTATTGACTGCATTAGTCAGGGATGAGATGAATAGTGAATTGACTTGTTTTATTTAATGTTCACTATACCAGTATTTCTTTAACTATATTTTGTAGAATGCTGGTATGCCATTAATAAATCACAGGGCTGGAAACAATTCAAAGTTTTATAGAAGCTACATGAGAACAATAGTAATGGCAGATAATGCAACATCTTATATTGCTTCATTTGGAGATTATTTCAGTATTTCCTCTAAATATCTTGAAGAAAATAGTTGTAGATATTACGCATACATTATTATTGTTTGACACTTTGTCAAGTTTAAGAACTGATAAGTTAAACAATGTAATTTAAGCTAACTAGGGAAAAATTAAGAAAAGATTGTTGATATTACAGCAAATAATGAATACTGGTTTTATTTCCACCAGCTATGTGAGTTTGGGAAGTCAGTTACCTACTGTGGAACCCCTTCTCTTTTTTCTTTTTTATTTTGCCATATAACGTTTTATAAAGGAACTATTTTGCAGAAGCCTTGAGTGCTCATCCATCCCCTTCCACTCCCACACCCATACTGTGCCTCTGCTAAATCCCTTGAGCTTGATGGAGTCTGTTTGAAAATTGGAACTAGCTGATCTCCTAGGTCCCGTCTGGTTTTTACTTCTTTGATTCTGGTTTGGAATTCTTCAACAGGCATTGGTGATTTGTCTGATACAGAATGTGGCTGGGTTAGGCCAGTGTCTTATTGTTTGTGGGCAGGCTTCTGGAACAGAACCGTTTATGAGCCATGCTATCTATTTTTGGTATTCTGGTTCTACTGCGATACCTTTTTAATTATATGCATTTTACTAAAAGCTGTTTAAAATTATTTTTGGCATCAAAAACGTAATTGTCAGGCCGGGCACGGTGGCTCAAGCCTGTAATGCCAGCACTTTGGGAGGCCGAGGCGGGTGGATCACGAGGTCGAGAGTTCGAGACCATCCTGGTCGACATGGTGAAACCCCGTCTCTACTAAAAATACAAAAAATCAGCTGGGCATGGTGGCGTGTGCCTGTAATCCCAGCTGCTCGGGAGGCTGAGGCAGGAGAATTGCCTGAACCCAGGAGGCGGAGGTTGCGGTGAGCCGAGATGGTGCCATTGCACTCCAGCCTGGGTAACAAGAGCGAAACTCCGTCTCAAAAAAAAAAAAAAAAAAAAAAAAAAAATTAATTGTCAAACTATGTGTATGAATAAATAATTCAAATTATCTTCAATTTCAAATTACTCAGCAGTACAGGTTTCTTTTACATGTTTCATACTTAATCTGAAATTTAATTTCCAGAAAGAATTCGAAGTATGTGTTCCATATTTTATTTATGTTCTTAGGTAACTTAGTATGACTTCTGAACAAGCAACTAAAAGAGTATGTTCTAATGATACATTCTAATAAGAAATTATGGTAATTTAAAAAGAATGCAATATGTAACTGTCAGGCCTTTGACAATCTTGAGCTCATTTTTCCTTGTCTTCTTCCAGCAAGAAAGAATATTTTCTTGGAAGCTAAATGATAAAATTTAATTCTTTTATGTTTTTCATTGCTTTTGCTCTCATCTGAATCTTCCATCTATTCTTTTTTCTTTTTTCAGAACTGGTCACATCAGTTTATCACTAGTCTGCATTCATTTCTGGGACTCAGTAAGAAATCGGATAAATTGGTAGAGACTGGACTGGAAATCGGGGGAGCTTGAAGCCATGTAATATCAGAAAATGTTGAAGAAAATGGAGATTTTAATCTGGGGAAGTCTAAGGGGAAAAGGAAGGTGGTCAAGGAAATTGCCTTTGCATTTTTGAAGAGTTGGTGTGGGTAAGGGTGACTAGAGGTCCTGCAGCCTCCAGGCAGAATTAGAACTCGAGGCTTTTGCTGTAATTTAGAGCTGTCTCCAGCAGTGAGTTTTCTAGAACTGCAGGTGCACCAGCAGGGGTTGCAGGGTGGTTGAAGCAGTTTTCAAGCAGTGGTTGAGGAGTTAGATCTACATTTCGTCATTTTCAGGGCGGGTGCAGTGGCTCACATCTGTAATCACAGCACTTTGGGACCTCGAGGCGGGCGGATCACTTGAGATCAGAAGTTTGAGACCAACCTGGCCAACATGGTGAAATCCCGTCTCTATCAAAAAACAAACAAACAAACAAACAAAACACGAAAATCAGCTGGTTGTGGTGGCGCATGCGCTGTAGTCCCAGCTACTTGGGAGGCTGTGGTAGCAGAATCGCTTGAACCCGGGAGATGGAGGTTGCAATGAGCCGAGGTGGTGCCACTGCACTCCAGCCTGGGCAACAGAGCAAGCAAGACTCCGTCTCGGGGGAACAAAAAAAACCTGTTTTCAAATTCGACATTTTCTACACTTACCTGCTGAATTTGTGTGTAATATTATTTTCCTTTTCCGCAGTTGAGTGATATTTAAAATCGCTCAGTATTTCCTTTATATGTGAAAAGCTTTTCTTTACTGTTTCTTAAAAGTCCATTCCTTAAAGTTATATCAAGTTGGTTGGTTAGAAATGTTTCTTCCATTATCTTCCCTCATAAACTGCAAAAGCATGCCTTTATTATGAAACTACAACCAACAGGAACTTCGACCTTACGATATTTGAGAGAATAAAGTGTTTTATGATGTCATCGGAAACTTGTTATGTATTATATGTGTGCCGTGTGTGCACAATCATGTTTATATTTTTCTTGTAGAGTTTCTTATACCATCTAGATTGGCTTAGAGAGATTTGATTATACTGACACTTTCCATGTAATTTTGCTGTTTATTTGTTTGAGACAGGGTCTCACTCTGTCGCCCAGAGACACTGAATGGCTGGTGTGCAGTGGCATAATCACAGCTCACTGCAACCTCCGCCTCCCGGTTCAAGCAATTCTGCTTCAGCCTCGTGAGTAGCTGGGATTACAGGCGCCCCCTCACACCCCCCACCAGGCCTGGCTAATTTTTAAAAAACTTTAAAATTTTTTTTAAGACGGAGTCTCTTCTGTTGCCCAGGCTGGAGTGCAGTGGCGCCATCTCGACTCACTGCAACCTCCGGAGTAGCTGGGATTACAGGCATGTCACCACACCCAGCTAAGTTTTGTATTTTTTTTTAGTAAAGGCAGGGTTTCACCATGTTAGCCAGGCTGGTCTCGAACTCCTGACTTCAGGTGATCCTCCTGCCTTGGCCTCCCAAAGTGCTGGGATTATAGGTGTGAGCCACAGCGCCTGGCCCCATGCAATATTTTAAAAAACCTGAATTATTTACAGAGTTTTATTATCTTTGTAAATATGCTAAGGAAAAGTAGACATTTTCATTTGAATTTAAGGACTTCTATTTGTTAGGTCATCATTCCTCATGATCGAAATTTTAAGCAGGAGAGTTATATAAAAAAATTTTAATAAATTCATTTTGAAAAATAAGAGGGTGTTGAATTAAATCTGCTTCTCTGAAAGTAGAGATTTGGAGTTCTTTTCATTAGACTATTTACTTTGTGAAATTAAAAGTTTGCGAGTTGAATGAGAACTCTGACTTCTATTACTAATGCACGCTTTCTAATACAAAACTCTTTTTTTTTTTTTTTTTTGAGACGGAGTTTCGCCCTTGTTACCCAGGCTGGAGTGCAATGGCGCGCTCTCGGCTCACCGCAACCTCCGCCTCCTGGGTTCAGGCAATTCTCCTGCCTCAGCCTCCTGAGTAGCTGGGATTACAGGCACGTGCCACCATGCCCAGCTAATTTTTTTTTTGCACTTTTAGTAGAGACGGGGTTTCACCATGTTGACCAGGATGGTCTCGATCTCTCGACCTCGTGATCCACCCGCCTCGGCCTCCCAAAGTGCTGGGATTACAGGCTTGAGCCACCGCACCCGGCTACAAAACTCTTGAAAAAGTGTTAGGGAATTTGAGTTTAGATTCTGCAGGAATTTTAAATCAGCGTCTTTGGAAATACAATAACATCTTTGGATTAATTTTGCTTTTAAACGAAGTAGTTAAATTTATTGAGAGATTAATATGCTGTGTTTTTCCCTATCTTTCATATAAGAAATAAAAGACTTTTTTTTGATAAAATAATTTGAGGCCGGGCGCAGTGGCTCAGCCTGTAATCCCTCCCATCGCTGAGGAAAGCCAAGGCAGGGTTGTGCTCAGGAGGTGGCACCAGCCTGGCCAACATGGCAAAACCCCGTCTCTACAAAAAATACAAAAATTAGCTGGGCGTGGTGGTGCACGCCTGTATACCCAACTATTTGGGAGGCCGAGAAAGGAGAATCGCCTGAACCCAGGAGGTGGAGGTTGGAGTGAGCAGAGATTACTCCAACTGGGTGTTTTCACGGGGGAAAAAAAAAAAAAAAAAAGTTCCCATCTGGTCTCCACGACCTCTCATCCGGGCCTCCGCTGTGAGTGCAAAAGCATCACAAATGCCTAATCTTTACAGGGCTCGGGTCCCGGAGGGACAGGGCGGGGCCTGGGTGACAGAGCGAGACCCTGTCTCAAACCAACAAAAACACACACACACAAAACCCCACAAACAAACTGGAATTGGCCAATATGATTGTTGAGATTTGGGAGAATAAACTTCAGGCAAAATTAAACTAACTGCGTGAGTGTGGAAACATATTTGAGAGATGCTTCCTTCATTAGGACTCTGTAGTGGTGGCCGGTGGCCCCGTAAAACATGGATGGATGGCACCTCAACAGAGTTGAACACTCATAACAACTCAGTTTTTCAGGACTTTGACAGTTTTAAAAATTCTTTTGATATATAAATATTTTCTCCTGTGAAAATTAGGGGATGGAAGGCGGTGCTTTTTAGCGATTCACCTTTAAATGTATATGGATCTGGGCCGAGAGTTTAAGGATTTGGATGTTGGGCTAGGTTCTGTGTTCAACTGTCTTAGAAGGGAATATTTGGTAAGAACTACTGCGACGTTCTGAATGATTTTTCTTAACATCAAAGTACTATTCGTTTAAGGTGTTTGTGCCCGTTTAGTTTTTTGGAGAGCCGACGAGGCCAGCTAACGGGCTGGGCCCAAGGAGTTGAGCTTTATTCCCTGGCCTCAGAGGACTCGCGTCCTTAGTCAGCTCTGCACGGGTGCGCCCCCTTTCTCCCTAGAGGTAAACAAGCTACTGCGAAGGAAAAGGCAGCCACAAGTTTCTTGCGCTTTCTGGAGAGACCCCTCAGAGCGCATGCTCTTAGGATGGTGCGTCTACAGCGCCATTTTTTTTAAGGAAGGGACTGCGCGCTGATTAGGCACAGCCATAAGACGCGCAGCGTTAAAGTTGTTTAAACAGTATGTAGAGCCTCGCAGAAAGACAAGGGCCTCTTTCAGCGGGACTCCTGCCTGCAGCGCTTCAGCCGAGACGATGTAAAAAAATTCCTTTGTGTTAACTTTTCCTTGGACCAGTGGACTCTTCTCACCCTCCTTTCCCCCCGCCCCAGCCCAGGCTGCCTCAGCGGTCCCGCCCGGTCCCTCCGGGACCCGAGCCCTGTAAAGACTAGGCATTTGTGATGCTTTTACGCTCACAGGGGAGGCCCAGATGAGAGGGCGTGGAGAGCCAGATGGGAACTTTTTTTTTTTTTTTTTTTCCCGTGAGAACAAAGTACAAGTTATATTAGAGTCTGGTATGTGTAGAGGAAACCAATACACGTACTGTGGGCTAGGAGCTGGGGCTTCTTTTGCAATTGTGTTTTTTATAAAGATGCAGACGCTCTCAGAAGTGGGCGTGGGGGTTGGTTGAAAGGTTAGCTAGAGGCAAGGCTGGGCATGGAGATCCGAGGTCTTGACGAGTGTGCGTGTGTGTGTGTGTGTGTGCGCGCGCGCGCGTTTCAAGAGTTTAGAAGCGCATGGGTGAGTGGGCGAGAAAGAGAATGTGAGAGACAGAGAAAAGAAATCTCGAGTGGGACAAGACTTAGTAAGTGCAGAAAAGAAAGGGGGCGCCGGCGCGTCCTAGCCTCGGAAGCCGGGACGGCGCCCTCTGTGAAGTCCACGCCTAACCCCGCGGTTCCATTCATAAGTTTCTGGCCTAGGGGCCCCGCCCGCTCCCCTGGGCCGAGGGCCCCGTTTCCCGAACAGCAATTGGTGAACTGCAACAAAGCCTTAGCAACCGGCTCCCAGTGACCCGCGGGGCGCCTGGTAACCGGGGCTGCTGCAGAGAAAGGAGAGGGGCTGTCCCTTTAAGGGATGGCCGCGCAGTCGTGAAAGTGGAGGGGCTGAGGGAGGGCGGGGAGGAAGGTCTGGGGGCGGACCCAGGGGGAGGAGGAGGAGGAAGAGTAACTGCTGAAAGGAGGAGGCGAAGGAGGAGCCCCAGCAGCTGCTGCCAGCCCGCGGGCGCCGAAGTCCAGCCGGCTGCCGCTCGAGTAGCCACCGGCGCGATCGGGACCAGAAGTCTCCTCCTCCATGACCACTTTGGAAGCTGGGGGAAGACTTTGCCCTGCTGTGAGAGCTGGTCTGCGTTTCCCAGGCGCAGCGGCGGCGGAGGAGCGGCAGCAGCAGCCGGGTCCCAGTCGGAGCGGCCACAGCCTGGGGCGTGTGCGCCCCGCGCGGAGCGGGCTCGTGTTCCCCTCGGAATGTCCCCGGGGCGCCCGGCGCGCTGACCCCGAAGCCGCCTCTGCCTTCGGCGCCTGCTGCTTCCTTTGGCCGGGCTCGGAGATCGGGACTGTGAGCTTCCTGGCTCCTGGGCAGTGGGGAAGCCCCCGGGGGCGAGTGACCCCAGCTGGCCACGACCCAGCCCTCCCCCGTGCGTATCTCGCTTAAGATGGCAGCGGAGTCAGGGGAACTAATCGGGGCTTGTGAGTTCATGAAAGGTGAGGAGCAGCCGCCCCGCATCTTCCCACCCTCTCTTGCCCCCAACTCTTCACTTCCCGTGCCACTGTCTCCACCTTCTCCTAAGGCTGCCAGTCTCTTGCAGCCGCTGCGCGCGCTCTCGTCCCCTCTTGGGACTCTCCTTTATCCGAGGACCCCCCGCTTCCGGCTTCTCTTTCTTGCGTCCCTCGCTCCCTCTGCAGCTCCCTCGGATGGCCTCTTGGCCTCGTAATGGGACAGCACTGGCTTCTACACGGACGCTGGCACTCAGCAGCTCATGGGGAGCCTGCTGCGGTTGCTCACCGGTCGCCTTTAGTTCACCATCGCAGGCTTCGGTTTTCGGGACTCCCCCCAACCACACCCCACCCCAAGTTTCTCTCCCTTCCTCTTTTTGAAATCTCCGGAGCTTCTGGGGGGAGGCACACCTCTCTCTTCCCCTTCTGCAGCTGCTGAGGTCTGGAGATTTGGGAACCAAACTCGTACCGCCAGTTCTGCGGGTAACCCCATCTCCTGTCTACTCTGCTGGCCTGAAAAAGGGAAATGTGGGCACTCTGCACCCCGCTGAGTCCCTTGGTCAGGTCCTCCTCTACCCTAACTGTTATGCTCCTGAGTCTCTAGCTTTCTGTGAGAGATCAGGTTTCTGCAAGAATTCCACGTGTTAATGGGGTCTTTAAATTATTGTCCTTCGTATGTTATTACCCCCCTTCACTTCCACTTACCTACTTCTCATGTGTTTTTTCTATCTTGTAAACTTGTCTTTCAGATCGGTTATATTTTGCTACTTTAAGGAATAGACCAAAAAGCACAGTAAATACCCACTATTTCTCCATCGATGAGGAGCTGGTCTATGAAAAGTAAGTTTCTATTATTTTTTTTCTTCTCTCAGCTCTTCAACTTGTTCTTCGGTGAGGAAACACTATGCACTTTTATGGCAGTTTTTTTCCCCATCTTTCCCCAATGATGCGAGTAACAATACCAGTTTTTTTAAGGCTCAGGTGTCTGGGGAGAAGTTCAGGGAAGATTAACAAAATTCGAACCTTTCAACACCTCTGTTCTTTTAGACATCTATGTTTTAGTTCTTCCTACCATCACAACAAACAGCAACTGGAGATTCCTAACACTCCCCAGAGTAGGACCAGGGAGACACAGTCATTGCCAGACTCTGTAATTGGCTTGTGAATCAGTCACTAAGTATTTATGGAGCGGCCACAGGGTACAGGGCAGCGCATGTATTACAGGTGCCTGAGCTTTATACTTTACGAGGCTTGTGTTGTATCTCCGGATGTTTTTGTTTGTGCAGCTCTTTTTCAGAAAGTGGGACACATTAACTGCGGGGAGCTGTATCAGAGTTACATCTGTGACTAACATCTTATCTAACATATTATTGATTATTTTATTTGGGTACCCCAAACTTTTTGATATTATTTTCTTTGCTTCTGAGTAAATGATATAGCAGTGCTGGCTTATTTGACTACTTTGCTTCTGTGGGATTAGGATTTGAGAGCGTTAAATAAAAGTAGGGAATTGTTTTCTGTGAAAGACCACTGATCTACAGGAAAAAGATATCTTAATGGCATAGTAAAACATTAATTGAAGAGAGAAATCTTTATTCAGTAAAAGTATCAGTTAATAAGAAATAAGTCTGAATTGACTTGGTTATGTACTTTTATTAAAAGAGCTGGTGTTTCAGAGTAGTCTAATATATTCTAATCTAAACATTTAGATTTACTTTGTTATCTTTACCACATGTTCATAATTAAATAAATGAACATAATTAAATGAATCATAATTAGCTTCCTTGGACTTGTCTTGTTAGAAAGGTTATTGGCTGTTCTGCCTAAGGATTTGTGGGTACTATCAGCTCTTCGGAGAGTAAGTGTTCTGAACCTTCGAGAGCATATCTTTTATTTGGGGGAAAACAATTTTTGTCACTTCATCATAGAGGTTCTTGAAATCGATGTCTGCGACATTTCTCTTAGGGGTGCTGGGAGGAGGATGCTTCTTGAATGGCTAAAGGAAGAGTGGGAATGAAAGAGCCCTTTACTGCTGCTTATGAATGCCCAGAGTTGCTGAGGCAAAGAGGTCTGAGTCCCTGGTGTCGGATTACAGCTCTGCTTCTAGACAGAATGGAGTTATGTGTGGCTGTGTACCTGGATGATGTCACTGCCAGCAGTGTTTATTGAGTGTTCACGCTATTGTTGGGAAACTGCATTGTTGTGCCTCTGTTTTTGAGAGTTTAGAGTTTTGGGGTCTCTCATGATTCTGAGGGTAGGGTTGGTGTATATGTCACGTTCAATTCTCTCATGCCAGAGGTTGTTAATATGTCATTGAACAAGCTCTAGCCATGGACATCTGAGTCACTTATCTTGGGATTGCTAGGTGGTAGACGTAGCAGAAAATTCAGCCAACTAAACACAGTGCATGATGGCTTTTTGATTTTAATATTGGTAGATGAGGAAAATTTTTAATGTGATTTTCATGTTAGTATTTTGGGATAGGCCTACAAATCACATTCCTCTTACAGTCTGCTGTTTTTCTGGTATCTTATAAGGAAAGACTTGCTGGAGAAACCATCCGATTTATATTGTGTGTTTGGATTGTCATTTGAAATATGATGAGGACTCTAGCCTGGGCAGAGTGTGTACTTTTCTCAGCGTGGCCCTACCCTCCTGTGCCACAGTAATGGCTGTCGCTCTGCCACCTCCAACTCCACCTTTTTTGTTACCCCAACATATTACGTGGTGCTAGGTGATGCAGAGAATAAAACAATGATGAATGCACATGGTACCTTCAAAGAGCTCCAAACCTGTAGGGAAAATAACAGGACTGCAATATGAGGTGTAAGAAAAATACCTGCCCAAAGAGAAATACAACACCTGTGCTAGGAGAGGAATTCACAGGAGGGCGGGGGCACATCTGGTGGAGGGGTTCAGAAAAGGCTTCGTGGAAGAGTTAATATTGGCTTGAAGGATGGGCAAAGTCTTGTCAGGCAGAGACATGAGAGGAAGGATCTTAGAAGAGAGAACAGTAAGTATGAGGAGGGGAGAGGCTTGGGACGTGTGTTCAGGGAACAGTAAGTCCTCCAGTTTACCTGGTGTGTATTCAGGGAACACGTGGGGGTTGGAGAATGTGAAACTGTGAGCTTGGCTGGGGAAAGAATGAATGTCAGGGAGAGAAACCTGCAGTTTCCTTGGTACACCATGGGACTCTTGAGGGTTTTGGGGCCATGGTATGACTTGATTTGCGCTAATTACAAATAATGGGAAATGTTTATTGAGCATTTAAATGTGTGCCAGTTGCTGTTCTAGGTGCTCCATAACTATTAATTCATTTTGTTTTCACAACAATTCTATGAGGCAGGCACTATTATCCTTATTGTATAATAAGGCATACAGAGCTTGGGCCACTTGCCCAAGGTCACAGAAGTAAAAGTAACAGAGCTGGAGTTTGAAACCAAGTCATCTAGTTGCAGAGGACATATATCCTTCTCAAAAAATTAACACAGTAGCATCACTTAAGATGGGTTTGAGTGAAGATAAGAGCCCACTTAAAAAAAATTCAAGAGGGGCTGGGCGCCACGTAATCCCAGCTCTTTGGGAGGCTGAGGCAGGCTGTTCATTAGGTCAGGAGTTCAAGACCAGCCTGGCTAACATGGTGAAATCCCATATCTACTAAAAATACAAAAATTAGCTGGGCATGATGGAGAGTTTCTGTAATCCCGGCTACTCAGGAGGTTGAGGCAGGAGAATTGCTTGAACCAGAACCTGGAAGGCAGAGGTGGAAGTGAACTGAGATTGCACCATTGCATTCCCATCTAGGCTACAGAGTGACACTTCATCTCAAAAAAAAAAAAAAAAATTCAGGAGGAAGAACCAAGTACCTGGATTAGGATGGTGACAATGGTGATAAAAAGAAGGGATCTGAAGCCATGTGACCTGGCAACATAGGAGGGTGGGGTGGAGGGGTGCTGATGAAAAAGAGGAGTCAGGGAAGTCCTTAAGGTGGCTTGGGTTTTGGTGAACCTGCTGGAGCTCTTAACTGAAATAAGAAGAAGGGTGGAATAATTGGCTTTGGTGGGAAGATCAGGCATTCCATTTTGGTCAGATCGAATTTAAGAAAGTGAAGGGATATTTACATCACTGTTAGATATCACATACTTGTGAGGTTCTTCAATGTGGGAATTTTCCCAAAGAGACAATAAAGCTGTGAGAAGGATGCTCCTGGGAAGATAGAGAAGGTCTGTATTTCACAGGTAGGGCCAGGGTGGAGCAAGGGAAGGTGGAAGTACACAGCAAAGAGGTGGACGAACACTGAAGGGGAGAGGAGAAAGGGAGAAGGACTGACTCCATCCCGTCAGCTCCACTTTGGGGAAGTATAGAATGAGAGAGACTGCAAAGCCCCTAAAAGGACGTCTGGTAACCTGGGCTCTGTCTGTGGAGGGTGTCCCATGGTGAGAAAGATCTCGACTGTCACATCATAACGTACATGTCTCTGAGGAGAGGAGTATATTTGTATTCATTATCATGCAGGACTTTGTACTGTGTAATTATTTGCTGAATGTTTAAATGAAATGCTGCCTTTCCAGCTTGGTATGCTTGTAGTCCCAGCTACTCTTGAGGCTGAGGTGGCAGGATCGCTTGAGGCCCACAGTTGAACTGAAAAGCCAGCCTGTCAGCCTGAGCAACACAGTGAGACCTCATCTCTTAAAAAACAGAAATGCTGCCTTTCTGGCTAAATTATCACCTTAGAAGCGATTGGTTTTGAATGAGGAAGTAGACTCTTTAAATATTAGGCTGTGGATATTCTGGATACAGCTGTGTTTTGTGCAGATGTTTCTTTAGTTATGAAAGGAGGACAGCATTCCATGATTGAAATGTCAACCTTCTGAGATGCTGCTGGAGAAAATTTGATGAGGCGGCCTCATGAGGTAAGGCTATTAAGAATAAACATTTGAATTTTCTGCTTGATTTTTAAAAACAGAACTTATTACTATAAAAGCCTAAGCAGATTTAATAAAATGAGGATGATAAGAAATCATACTTTGTCCTTGGGTTATGATTTCACAGGTCAGGGTTAAAATCAGAGTATAGGCTAACATGCTAGTGGTACAAAAATAGACCCACAAAAAATGAGCCTTTCAAATAAGATTTATCTGCATTTAATTAAGCTACTAATAACACACAACTCCCCAGAAAGGCTAGTTCTTTGGTATTGGAATTGGGCCCTATTATCCAAACGGAGGCTTACTTTTAATAACTTCACTCACTTTTGGGTGACTAAAATGTTAGTGAAATCAAATATATTAATTGTTATGACATCTGTGTACCCCTCCTAGTGGTGGTCATGGGTGTAGGGTTGAATGTTCATGGCGTAGAAAGCCAGTTTGCTGAGAAGGATAGTGTATAGTGTCTTCATTTGCAGCCTTGTCTATTGTCATTTCTTCTTTGTTTGAGTTGTGAAGGAAAGGTATTAAAAATGCAGGAAAGAGCTCTTTAGGGAGAAACTCTGGGGACTGAATTTTAAGCAGTTTCTGAAGTGACCTGAAGGATTTCACCAAATGTTTTAGCATGTTAAGAATGAGCAGCCTCTAATGAGAACTAATTAGCTAAATGGAAGATATAAATAATTTAAAACATCCAATTTTCATTTAAACTTAATTAAAGCAGCCTGATATTAATGTATCCAGGAAGTTTTGGATAATTAATAGATAAATGATTTCTTTTATCTTGTCTATAGCATAGGTTTGAGTCAAAATGTGAACAGACTAATTTTTAGAGAAGTGTGGAAAAACTTCTCTTGCCTAGAAATATATGTAGGAATGAGTATTTAGATTAGAGGTAGGTCAGGAGAAACCCTTTTGGTTTTAAATTTTTCATTTCAAATTAAATGTGTATCAAGTTGGATAATTCAATGGAAGGTTGAATGCCACATAAGCATATACACACATATACGTATATATGATCTTATAGAGCCTTACGGTCATCGCTTAGAACCTCAGATCTCATAAATTGCTATGATAAAGACAGAAGAGGAGATCGGTTGAACCTCGAGAGAAATTTTACTGTGGGAGTAATAATAAAGCCATAGCAACAACAGCAGCAGCAGCAGCTGCTACTAACATGTGTAGCCCTGTGCCAGGCAGTGTTCTAAATGCTTTATACACACACATTAACTCAATTAATCTTCAGAACTAGCCCAGGAGTTAGATGCTGTTATTATCGCTGCTTAACAAAGGAGGAAACAGGCCCAGAGAGGGAAGTGCATTGCTTAAGATCACTGAGCTGGGAAGGCAGAGCCGGGACGCAAGCCACAGGCAGTCTGCCCTGGAGTCCAGGCATTTCTCATGTAGCCCAAGACTGAGGCTGGTGGGGAGAGTATGGGACAGCGTTGTGCCTCCTGACAGCTGTGATCCCTCTAACTTGGGTGGTGATGACTTTTGGGGGGAAGGTGCCGCTGACAATGTGTGCATGAACTATGACCAGGTCCTGGGATTGTGAGATGGTCATTTAACAATTTTTCTTTGTATTTCACTTTTGGGGGGTATAGTTTTGCCTTTTTTTCCCTATCAGTGCACTACCAAAAAGAAAGAGAGGAAAAAAAATTGAGTTAGTTTTAGGACATGTGTATAGAAAGAAGCCTAGTTTTTAGAAGCCTATGATAACTGCTTTTGTAGGCTGTCTGGTGAAATGTTCTTGCTGCTTACCTGGTGTAACTTAAGGTGAAGTGATTTTTGTAATGGTATTCTCCAAAAAAAAAAAAAAAAAAATCAGAAAACTGTTTAGTTTTTTTTTTTTTTTTTTTTTTTGAGACGGAGTTTCGCTCTTGTTACCCAGGCTGGAGTGCAATGGCGCGATCTCGGCTCACCGCAACCTCCGCCTCCTGGGTTCAGGCAATTCTCCTGCCTCAGCCTCCTGAGTAGCTGGGATTACAGGCACACGCCACCATGCCCAGTTGATTTTTTGTATTTTTAGTAGAGACGGGGTTTCACCATGTCGACCAGGATGGTCTCGAACTCTCGACCTCGTGATCCACCCGCCTCGGCCTCCCAAAGTGAAAACTGTTTAGTTTTTAAAAGGTGGTGGTGGTTTACAGTTTCTTCCCCCCTTTTTCTTCTTTTCATCCAAACCTTGGAAAAATAATATTGTTCAAGGCTGCTTTTTTTCACCTTCTGTTTTGAACACATGACAGCCAGTGTTATGATGCAGTATATGTCAAGAGGAAGTAGGTTTATCTGTGTACATTCACAGTTCTTTTTTTTTTTTTTTTTTTTTTTTTTTTTTTTTTTTTTTTTGAGACAGGGTCTGGCTCTGTTGCCCAGGCTAGAGTGCAGTGGGGCAATCTCGGCTCATTGCAACCTCCACCTCCCAGGTTCAAGCAATTCTCCTGCCCTAGACTCCTGAGTAGCTGGGATTATGGTCGCGTACCACCGAGCCCAACTAATTTTTATATTTTTTGTAGAGACAGTGTTTCACAAAGTTGGCCAGGCTGGTCTTGAACTCCTGGCCTTAAGTGATCTGCCCGACTCTGCCTCCCAAAGTGCTGAGATTACAGGTGTGAGCCACCACACCTTAATTCTGTAATCCAGGGGAATCAAATTTGCCTTCTAGATACTGATTTATTTAAATATCTGCTGTTTTGACCTCTTAGGCATTTAGTGTAGGGTTTATCTCTAATCTTCATAATGACAAATTATTACTCAGTTCTTTCAGTTTGCTTCAGATAAGGCTGGTGAAAACATAAAACTTAGCCAAGGTGCTAAAGAGAGTTATCTTAACAAGGCTAGTCGTAATCATGCAGTCTGAGAGAGAGCTCCATGTGGGCTGCAGGCGATCGCAGTGGGGAGCTGTCAGCCTTCCAAGTTCTTTCTGTGCCAGGTCACCACAGGGCGGCTTCATTATTTTGTTTGAAGTAGATTCCTAAGACATCAGATGTTCTCATTTGTAAGTTCATAAACACATTCCCAAGCCAGAAGTAAATGACTTTTATTTAGCCGTAGCTCAATATACCTTTGTGCTTAAAAACCACCCAAACCAAAAACACAAAAAAAAAAAGCCTTGCAAAACTCTTGACACATTTTTATGGGAAGTGAAAAGCATAACTGAAAACTTTTGTAAGTGGTTGAAAATTGCTATACAAGAAACTTAGTATTCAGATGGTTTAGATTTTGATGCAGAACACTGTGCTAATGCTTTGGAGATATGTAGATGTAAAGAAGGAAGTGGAAACACACACAGGACAGGGTAATATATGACCAAAGCTGCAAATGCATGTGTTAGGAGTCCAAGAAAGGAAGAGATTATTGCTACCCAGGATGATAAACACTGAGCTAGTTTTTGAAGGGTGTTTAATAGCAAAGAGTACATTTTATGATCTCTGTGAGGACCAGTACTACCTGTTTTTGCTCACCATTATGTCCCAATGCCTAGCACAGTGCCTGGCATAGAGATGGGGCTCAAGACATTTTAGTTGAATGAATGAATGAGTGAGTGAGTAAATAAGGAGGAAAGGAAAGAAAAAGATTTCAGGCAGAGTCCTGAGAAAAGGCACAAGAGGTGTTTGGGAATAGCAAGTTTCTGTTAGAGGAGGTGTAGTAATTGAATGGTGAGCCGTCACAGGAGGGGCTGGACACTTAGTTGGAGACTGGTTTGTTGGAAACTGGATGTCAGTAAGTTGTGCTTGCTTATAAATGGCAGAGAGTGGCCAGGGCTGTGCTTTAGGATGGGTGCTGGAAGGTGGGGACATGCCTGGAAGGTGGGGTCAGTTAGGCTATGGCAGAATTGGATTAGGGTTGTAGCAGTGGGGAACGGAAAGGCCAGATGGGAAGAGGGTAGAAAGAATTGAATGACTGGATTTGGGACTCACCAGATGAGGGTAGAAAGGAGGCATCAAAGATGAGTTTACAGTTTCTGGCTTGGGTGACTGGGAGGGAGTTAACACCTTTAAGTAGGTAAGGTATGTAAATCAGAAGGAAACTGCCTTTTTGCTATTTCGTTTTGTTTTGAGGATTGGACATAGGAAGTAAAAAGGGGATCATTATAATGGAGTCTTTGTCTTTTGTGTTCTTTAAGCAGAAAATAGACAGTGCCTGCCCTGGATATTTAAAATGTGGGGAAGTGAGTGGCACAACTGATCTTAAGTTTCATTCTGGCTTTGTGATTCGAGCTGAATTTTTTTATACTTAATTGTGAAACTCATTGTTTCTTAGTTTTTTTTTTTTTTTATTTTCAAAGAATATTGCTTGTCTACAATAAATTCAAAACCACAGTGCTATAAATTTTTAATTAGCAAATTTTGTATATGCAGTTTCACATGCTGATATTTTTAAATCATACATGAACATTGTAAACCAATGCCATTTTTCAAAATCATGAATGTCTGTATATTAATAACATTTCAGGGGAAGGATATACCATACTGCATTTGAACATTTTTCTCTCTTTGGTCAATTTGGTTGTTTCCAATATCTTGTCATTTTAAGTTGTTCCAATTCACATTACTGAGGCAAAGCAGAGCTGTGAAGAATTCTTTTTAAAGCTTTAGTTTCAGTTTACTTAAAAAAAAATTGGTTTGTTTTAATCAATGAAATACTTCCAGGACCACCGAAGAATCTTATGTGGATTGAGAGTCATCATAAATATTGCTCTATTTATTAAAAGTATGTAACATCCCCAGTTCTTGACAAGTTGAAAATGAAGCAGCATTATTGCCTGGGGTAAATACCCAGGGTTCTTCATCGCACCCAAGAAGATTAACAACATGGACATGTGGGTACGTTGAAGAGCAGAAAATTTAATAGGCAGAAGAAAGGAGAGAGGGGAGGAGCAAGCCCTTTCCTGGGAGACAGGAGTCGGAAAGGGAAGGGCCGGCCTGGGGCAGACCCCAGCAGGTTTTATAGTCCGGTTTGAGGAAGCGCTGTCTGATTTATGTAGGGTCCACAGATTGGTTCAACCAGGTGTGACATTTACAGAGTGGGCGGGGAAGGCTGGTTACCCCACCCAAATCTTATTATGCAAATAGACTGTCCACGTGGCTAGTGCCATCTTGGCTGTTCCTCACTGTATATGCGGCTGGCAAGAAGAGAAGATGGAGCTGCCATTTTGAACATGACTGGTCCCAGCTAGTCCATTCCTACTGGCACAACTGTCCACATTCACCTGTGCAAGTTTCCAGCTTGCTTGTTTATGTGTACAGCTCTATTGTACAGGCTGCTCTTTGTTAGAAAAGAAAATGATTTTAGGGCTGCTTTTCATTAAAAGGAAAACCTTACCGAGGATTCCCGTGCCCTCACTACTTGCCTAAGTAATTTCTTTTTAATTCTTATATCGAAAACATCTGGTAAGTGATCACAATCATTTGTTGTTGACTGTGAATTCCTTTAGTAGAAATAATTTCTAGAAAATTTGAGTAAGATATTTCCTTTATTGTTAGTTTAATTTTTTGGTCATAAATATGGTCACATCCTAGTGACAAATTGAAGAATTTGCCAGGTTAGGTTTCTTTTTTTTAATAAGATTTCATTTTCTTTTGAGAACCGGAAAAGGTGGTTTATTTCATATTTGGTCTCCATGATTAAAGTACTTTAGTATTACATTTATTCAGTTTTGTCTGTGTGGAAATGTGGCATTTCAGTGAGACTTTTTTTTTTTTTTTTTTTTGGAGACGGAGTTTCGCTCTTGTTGGCCAGGCTGCCTGGAGTGCAATGGCGTGATCTCGGATCACCGCAACCTCCGCCTCCTGGGTTCAGGCAATTCTCCTGCCTCAGCCTCCTGAGTAGCTGGGATTACGGGCACACGCCACCATGCCCAGCTAATTTTTTGTATTTTTAGTAGAGATGGGGTTTCACCATGTTGACCAGGTTGGTCTCGATCTCTTGACCTAGTGATCCACCTGCCTCGGCCTCCCAAAGTGCTGGGATTACAGGCTTGAGCCACCGTGCTGGGCCAGTGAGACAACTTCTACAGAGAATTGGAAAATTACATTTTGAAATATCCAAGTTTTATAATTTAAATAATTTATGGAAAGCTTTGTAAAGTGAATATACATTTCGACCTTCTTAAAGAATTTACTGGTGGTGCACAGTGGCTCACACCTGTAATCCCAGCGTTTTGGGAAGCCAAGGTGGGCAGATTGCTTGAGCAACATGCTGAAGCCCTGTCTCTACAAAAAATACAAAAATTAGGCAGGGGTGTTCCACATGCCTGTAGTCCCAGCTACGCTGGAGGCCGAGGTGGGAGGATCACTTGAGATCAGGAGGTGAGCCATGAGCATGCCACTGCACTCAGCCTGGGTGGCAGATTGAGACCCTGTCTCAAAAAAAAATGTATTGATCATGATTTATGTTTTTTCTGTCATATACATCATTATAGACATATTGAGCAGTCTCACAGTAATTCAGGAGTAGTTTTATTGGCTCTTAAAGAATAAAGGGCTTCTTGCTCATGTGCTGCATAGCCCTTCATTGCTACACATCTTGTTTATTTTTTTTTTAAGTGGTTTTAATATATTCAGCCAATTTTTATTGATGACAACACTATTGAGTTGGGTGCTTTCTAGGTGCTGTTTGCTGTCTCATTTGCTTTTGACATTGCTGTCAATGTCCTGGCCATTCACAGCCGCCTCCTCCCTGTGACCTGCTGATGAGTCTGATATTCTCTGGGCATAGAAACCAGGTATCACATTGTATTAGCATTAGGTACAAAGAAAGACTAAATTTAGACTTCGAATGAGACTATGTCTTTCTTATAAACTGCTAAACGGCACGGGTTTGTGGTGGGCTTTGGAAGAAACAGAACAACTTTGTTGTTGGTTTACTTGTGATTCTTACTTACATACCAGATTGGTGAGATTTTGGAATCCAGGATTCCAGTATAATGTATTTCTTAATCTGTACATTTTTCTTCTGGGAGTGTGGAACTAATATTGCATTTACATTAGTAATGGTAATCAAACTACTGTTTCTTACCGTGGAATTTATCTGAAATATTAAAAATATTCTATCTTTTGTAAGCATGAGATAAAAAAAAAATTTAAACAGGACTCTTCTAGGAAGCTGTGAATGATGGTGGGTTTGTAAAACACCATAGTGCCTTCCTAGACCCCTTCACTAGTGTTAAATGTTGTACTTTGTTCCACAGTTCCCTAGAGCAGATCACTTACAGCTCAAGAAAACCCGTAAGTAAATGTTTAAGTTGATTTTAACTTCGTAAGACTCTCAGAATCAAAGGGACTCCTAAGAAAAAAGGAGTTGAGGTGATGAATAGTCGGAGTGGGTCTTTTCAGATTGGGCTTACTTCTGGAGCAGGCCACACTTGAAGCATGCCAGTAACAAAGGTGTGGCTATCAGGGAAGGCTGTGGGAATGTGCCTAACCTTCCTATGCTGGAGAGGGTGGAGGATCTTGCCATTCTCAGTACCCTGACTATCCCTTTCTTCTTAAGGTCATTTTTGTCAATTTTGTCTATTTAGTCTTATTTTGTACCCAAAGCTTATAAGATGTGATATGTGATGTCTCTTCCCACATTTAACCTGGATACAGTTTAGAAGGATTAGAATGAAATAAGGAAGTATTTTTGCGTATGAACCCACCACATCACAATCTTTCATTTACTCAGTCGTCTCTGTGGCAGGTGCTAGGGATACAATAGCGAGCCCATTTTAAGCCAGCCCTGTCCTCATGGAGCTTGTAGTCCAGTGGGCAGTAGGGAGGGTACAAATCAAATGTTCAGACTTGAGATTCTCTGCAAGTGCCCTGAAGGAAAGACCTACAGTTTTTTTTTTTTGTTTTTTTTTTTTTTTTGAGACGGAGTTTCGCTCTTGTTACCCAGGCTGGAGTGCAATGGCGCGATCTCGGCTCACTGCAACCTCCGCCTCCTGGGTTCAGGCAATTCTCCTGCCTCAGCCTCCTGAGTAGCTGGGATTACAGGCACGCACCACCACACCCAGCTAATTTTTTGTATTTTCAGTAGAGACGGGGTTTCACCATGTTGACCAGGAGGGTCTCGATCTCTCGACCTCGTGATCCACCCGTCTCAGCCTCCCAAAGTGTTGGGATTACAGGCTTGAGCCACCGCGCCCGGCTTGACCTACAGTTCTTTGAAAGCACAAAACAAAGGAGCTGGTGGCAGAGGCAGGGTGGTGGTGCTGGGAGCAGGGGCCGGGGAAATGGAAATGGTGGTGGGGCTGAGACATAAAGGATGAACAGATATTAACTAGGCCAGTAAAGGTGGCAGGAACTAAAATAAATCCTGTGGCTGGAGCTTCCTCGTTACAAAATGAGGGGAAATGATACATGCAAAATTAGGCTCTAAAGAGAGATTTGTAGGGGCTATACCAGTCAGGACCTTCCAGGCAAGGTAAGGGTTTTGGTTTTAATTCCAAAAGCTTAGGGAGGTAATGTGATCCTTACCACAAATTTTAGAGTAATTATTTTTCTTTTGAGATCCTTAGTCACTTTATGAAATGCGAGGTTATCCTTTTAGGTATGGAGGATTGCTCATCATTCTGTTTTCTAACAGAACTATGCTTATACTGTCTGTGTAGCTCTCCTGCCTTCAGTACTAGCCATTGAATAATGAGGTTAATTTACACTGCTTGAGAAGGTTTCTGTGGGAGTGAATTTTAATTTTACCACTGCATTCCTGAAGAAGTCTCCTTTTGTTTTCATTAATCTGAGTCTCTAAGGGAGTTTTTATTAATTGACTTTCTCTAAAGAGGGCTATCACGGAATGACAGACTCTGATGCCGGAAGGTTCCTTGATACCCTCCGGTCTGTTGTTTGGCTTTAAGGCAAAGTGAGAGCACTCACCCATTTTGCAGGAACAGCAGCTGACACCTTACCTGACTGGTATTTGCCTCGGGTTAAGAAAGTAATAAGTAGAGAATGTTTCCTCACACTCTGCTGCTGTAAACCTGAACTTTCTTAGAAACCTAGACAATGTATCAAGGGACAGAACTGATAGTTTATACCGGGGTTCTCGTCTTCCTTTATGATCTCAACAAATGTCAAACTTTTTGCAGATGAGTGAGTAATAATGATGTCAAGTTTCCTAATTCATGTAGCTATTTCTAGTCTGTGGGTTTGTTTTCTGGCTGTGCAGAAAACAGTGAATTTCAGGGAAAAAGCTGTGTTCTTTTCCTTCCCCAAGGACACTCTGAGGGAAATGTCTTCTCTACCCAGACCCAATGCACGGAGAGGACAGATAGAACAGAGTACAACAAATGGGACAAGGAGACCTTAAGAAACATTTGAACAGCTGAATGGGTTTGTCCGATAGGGATACCTAGAGTCATACGCTCTGTAGACTCTATATATTGGTCAGAACTGTGATGTATGATACTATATAAGAGCTGGAAAGAATTTTATAAGCCGTCTAATTCAGTGGCTTTATCTGATAGATGAGGATGTGGAGTCTCAGAGAGGCTATGGCACCAGATTAGGGACATCGAGTGACCAAATTGGCACCGGAACCTTTTGGCACCCAGTGGTCTTTAGTTCTACATCAGGCTGCTATGTGCGTGGGTAGCTTGTTAGATGTGCAGCCACTCTTCCCCAAGAAGTTGGCATCAGTGTGACCGTGGGTGGTTATGCTAAAGGGCTTGAACAAAAACTCAAGACTAGTGCCCTGATCTGAGGTTGGTGTTCGTTGTGCGGTTAAGAACTTAAAATGTGATCATTATGAGTTCAGCCATCATGATCACATCTCATAGAGAAACTTTATCATCTGACTGGAGGGATACTGACACTATTCTAGTGATAGGGAAAATATTAGGTGATATGTAGCCCAGAGGCATTGCTTATCGATTTAAAAATAAAATAAAATAAAATAAAAAATTTACAGACACACACACACTCACACACACACACACACACACACACACACACACACACGATATATATATATATATTCATCATACTATATATATATATATATATATATATATATATATATATGAATGATCTCATTGTGCTTTGGAGGATATTGCTGCTATCTTAGCATTTATCACATTTTAATAATATCTTTACTTGTCTTCTCAGTAGGTAGTGAACCTGTTGTGGGTAGGGACTGGTGGCCAATAGACTTTTAGTAACTATTTGAGTAAGCAAGTGAATGAAGAGACAACAAATGGCAGCAGTGCTGGTAAAACATTGAAATGTTGGCATGCCTTATAATGATCTTACAGGATTTATTCATCCTATTTTTACAGCAGTTAATTTTTTTTTTTTTGTACTGCAAGTACTCTGTGATGAATATGCTAACTTGTAATGTCTTGCTCAGAATAGGTAGTCATAAATTTTGTTGAATAAAAGGACAATGCTTGGAATGTAGCTTATCTTTTTGCTGAGGAGTGGGAAATTTTCACATGAAGCTTCTAATTGGTAGGATAAGGTATAACAGTACTTCAAACAATGATTCCTCTGGGAATTGACTCACTTAAATTATGATTTATTAGAAAAACTGAAGACAAAATAATGGTATGTCATAAACTTCATAAATCTTGTGAGAAGAGATACACTTGTTGAGTAAGACAGCAAGGCTTCTAGGTTCAGTTTCTATGTCCCTTCACATTTGCAGGACCAGCACCTGTTGGGTAGAGGGTGATCCTACTCTCGTGAACGTGTGCTATGAGCTTGGGCTCCCTTTTCTTTGTTCTCCTGATAAGGAGATGAACCTCCTTCCTCCTCCACTTGCAGGACTCCAAATGCTTCCATTGTTTTAGCTTCTTTCACATCAAAACAGAGAAGGGTTTGATTTTAGTTATTTACTGAATAAAAGATGGATGGACAAATTTTCACTTAATAGTTCCCGCGTTTCATTCTAGTCATTGACCCACAATTTGCCAATCTTCTTAGAAGAAATTTGCAAACAGGTAGAGAGAATCATTTGTTCATTTGTTCATTCATCTGGAAATGAAGCCATGGGTACTCTGAAATAATGTCCATGTTTTTTCCCTGGCCACATGAGACCAAAAGACTCCTCCCCTCTTCCAAAGACAAAGTAGGAACTCTTGTGTGGCTGTGGTTCTGGATCCCTTTTCCTAGGAAAAGCCAGAGTGGGGAAGACTCTGTCCATTGTCATTAACTTCAAGTTTAGGAGTGCACACAACCCTCAGATTTCTTAATAGAGTCTCGAAAGGGCTTATTTCTACCCCATCTCTTCCTTTTTCACTGTCCCCTGGTTGATGACCTTCCTTTTCTCTTCTTCCACCCTGCTTTTGTTCCAAGCTGCCCAAACAGATATTTTCTACTTTCTAATACATTTGACTTATTTTAATTATCAATTAATTTTTATTTCTAATTTCCCTCTAGCTAATAATATAGATTATAAGTATGTTTTCATTTTTTTTGGAGGTGGGGTTTCACGTTGTTAGCCAGGATAGTCTCGATCTCCTGACCTCGTCATCCACCCACCTTGGCCTCCCAAAGTGCTGGTATTACAGGTGTGAGCCACCGCACCCGGCCCAGTATGTTTTCATTTTTCCCTCAACTCTGGTGAAGAAGGTTCTTACAAAGGAGCATGCTGTTGGATGATGTCTTCTTTATTCACAGTATTTCATTATACCAAAGTTGGTGATAACCCATCATGGTGTGAGCCACTATCAGCATTTTCTCAATGATCTTGACTTTAAAAAATGTATTTATTAATAGTGAGCTGGAAAACTATAGATGTAAGACTTTATTATTTTAAATACCTATTCTTAAAAGTTTAAGTATTGTATCAAATGACCTTAAGATAACAACTTGTTGTCTTCATATTTGTCTGTGATAATTCTGACTTTTGAAGACTTAACTCAAAATTACTCTTGGTTGTGCAAAACTTTTGACTGAATTATTTTAGTGTAACTTGAAGCTCACCCATTTTCTTGTGGAATATACAGGCTGGCCCACTAAGCTTCAACATATTGTGGGGTGGGGAGTCCACTGGGTTAGGACTGATTGTTCTTTTCTCCACCTTTAACCGGAGGCTGTTGCCAAAAAAAGAGGCCTAACTTCTTCATTGCTGCTATCTTTGGATAGCAGCCTGCTCTTAAAACAACCTCTCTTTCTGAGAGACAGTGAAGGAGGGTGGGAACTAGATCCTCACCTATTTCTCCATTCTCTCATGTTCTAAGTCCCAGCTGGCTTTTTGTAAATACGACCCTCTTGAACAAAACAGAATAAAAATGACCAGGGCCTGATCTCACTGTTGGAAAATAAGTGGGCCCTTGAAGGGAAAGGATATTGTCTTCAAACATTTTATCTATCCTTCGTTTATGGTATTTGGCAATTTCTTTTATCTTTTATAGTTATTTTGGTATGTCTTTCATCTTGATCAGTATTGTCCATCATTGCAGATTACTGTTGAATTCTGTGGCCATTAGCTACTTTGTGGCTTTTGAACACATTTGAAGTAATAAATAATTGAAGTTTTGTGGGTTTTTTTTGATACAAAGTCTTGCTCTTGTCCCCAAGGCTGGGGTGCAATGGCGTAATCTCGGCTCACTGCAACCTCCGCCTCCCCGGTTTAAGTAATTCTCTTGCCTCAGCCTCCCAAGTAGCTGGGATTATAGGCACCTGCTACCACACCAGGCTGATTTTTGTATTTTTAGTAGAGATGGGGTTTCACCATGTTGCCAGGCTGGTCTTGAATTCCTGACCTCAGGTGATCCGCCTGCCTCCGCCTCTCAAAGTGCTGGGATTACAGGCGTGAGCCACTACACCTGGCCAATTGAAGAATTTTTAATTTGTTCACCTTAATTAATTTAAATTTAAATACCCTTGACTAGTGGCTACCACGTTGGAGAGTACAGACCAACTTAAGGATGATGTCTGTATTTGATTTACTTTTTCCTGTGTTATTGTAGTATACCAATTTTTATTTCCTGGTGTTTGGTGAAATAGGTTCATACGTGAATCATATTGCTATCAAAAGTATGTGTGGTTAAGCCAATCTGATTATTAGAAATTGTACATCTTTGAATTTGAGATTGAAGTTGGCCTGTAATGGTTAGTATGAAACTGGAATTTGATGAATTCTTTTTTTAAAAAATTTCAACTTTTATTTTAGATTCAGGGAAACATGTGCAGGTTTGTATACAAGCGTATCGTGTGATGCTAAGGTTCGGGGTATAAATGACCCTGTCACCCAGGTAGTGAGTATAGTTCCCGAGAGTTAGTTTTTCAGCACTTTACCCTTCCCTCCCTGCTCCAGTATCTATTGTTGCCATCTTTTTGTCTGTGAGTACACAATGCGTAGTTCCCACTTATGAATGAGAACATGTGGTATTTGGTTTTCTGTTTCTGCATTACTTCATTTAGGATAATAGCCTCTAGCTGCATCTGTGTGGCTGCAAAGGTAGAATGATTTATTTTCTCTTGGATATATACCCAGTAATGGGATTACTGGGTTGAACGGTAGTTCTAAGTTTTTTGAGAGATCTCCAAACTGCTTTCAGCAGTGGCTGAACTAATTTAGATTCTCACCAGCATTGTATAAGCATCCCGTTTTCTCTTCAGCCTCACCAGTATCTGTGGTTTTCTGACTTTTTAGTAATATTCTGACTGATGTGAGATGGTGTCTCATTGGGGCTTTGATTTGTGTTTCTCTGATGATTAGTGATATTGATCATTTTTTCATGTGATGGGTACTTGTATTTCTTCTTTTGAGGTGTATCTGTTCATGTCTTTTGCTCATTTTTTAACGGGGTTATTTTTTACTTGTTCAATTGTCTAAGTTCCTCATGGATTCTAGTTATTAGACCTTTGTCAGATATATAGTTTGTGAATATTTTTCACTTCTGTATGTTGTGTGTTTACTCTGATAGTTGATAGTTTCTTTTTCTGTTTGGAAGCTCTTTAGTTTAATTAGGTCCCACTTGTCAATGTTTGTTTTTTGAGGACTTAGTCATAAATTCTTTCCTGAGGCCAAATTTAGAGTGATTTTCCTAGGTTTTCTTCTAAACTTATCTTTTTTTTTTTTTTTGAAACAAGGTCTTGCTCTGTCACCTAAGTTGGAGTGCTGTGGCATAATCATGGCTCACTGCAGCCTTGACCTTCTGGGCTCAAGTGATCCTTCAGCCTCAGCCTCCCAAGTAGCTAGGACTATAAGTATATGCCACCTCATCTGACTAATTAAAAAGAAATTTTTTTTTTTTTGGAGACAGGGTCTCACTTTGTCACCTAGGCTGGAACACAGTGGTGCCACCAGAACTCACTACGGCCTCGACTTCCTGGGCTCAAGCAATTCTCCCACCTCAGACTCCCAAGTACTTGTGACTATAGGCGTGCACTACCACGCCCAGCTAAGTTTTGTATTTTTTTGGTAGAGATGGGTTTTGCCATGTTGCCTAGGCCGGTCTCGAACTCCTGGGGTCAAGCAAACAGCCTGCTTCAGCCTCTCAAAGTGGTGGGATTACAGGTGTGAGCCACTGCACCCAGCCTAAAGTTTTTTTGTGGCGATAGAGTCTCCCTCTGTTGCCTAGGCTAGTCTCAAACTCCTGAGCTGAAACAATCCTCCTGCTTTGGCCTCCCAAAGTACTATTTTATAAGCATGAGCCACAGCTCCTGGCCTCTTCTGGGATATTTAGTTTGAGATCTTACATTTACATCTTTAATCCAGCTTGAATTAATTTTTGTATATAGTGATGGATAGTTTTGTATATAGTGATAGTTTCATTCTTTTGCATTTGACTAGCCAGCTATCCCAGCACCATTTATTGAATAGGAAATCCTTTCTCCATTGCTTATTTCTGTTGATTTTGTTGCAGATCAGATGGCTGTAGGTATACAGGTTTATTTCTGGGTTCTCTATAATGTTTCATTGTTCTGCATGTCTGTTTTTGTATCTTCCATGCTGTTTTGGTTATTGTAGCCTTTGAGTAGAGTTTGAAGCCTCCATCTTTGTTCTTTCTGCTTATTGCTTTGGCTATTTGGCCTTTTTTTGGTTTCAAATGAATTTAAAAAAATTTTTTTTTCCTAATTCTGTGAAAAATGGTCTTGGTACTACAATAAGGAATAGTGTTGAATCTGTAGATTGCTTCGGACAATATGGCGATTTTAGCCATATTGATTCTTCCAATCCATGAGCATGGAATATTTTTTCATTTGTGTCATCTATGATTCCTTTTAGCAGTGTTTATAGTTCTCCTTATAGAGATCTTTCATCTTAGTTAGATGTATTCCTAGGAATTTTAGGGTTTTTTTTTTTTTTTTTTTGTAGTTGTAACTGGGATTACATTTTTGATTTGGCTCTTAGCTTGAATGTTATCGATGCATGGAAATGCTACTAATTTTTGTACATCGATTTTGTATCCTAAAAACTTATTGAAGTTGTTTATCAGCTCCAGGAGCCTTTTGGCAGAGTCATTAGGATTTTCTAGGTATATAATTATATCGTTAGTGAAAAGTGATAGTTTGACTTATATTCCTATTTATATGCCTTTTATTTTTTCTTTGATTGCTTGCTCTGGCTAGGACTTCTAGTACTGTGTTGAACAGGCGTGGTAAGAGTGGGCATCCTAGTCTTGTTTCATTTCTTAAAGGGAATTCTTCCAGCTTTCATTTATTCAGTGTGACACTGGTTGTGGGTTTGTCATAGATGGCTCTTATTATTTTGAGATATGTTCCTTTGATGTCCAGTTTGTTAAGGATTTTTATCATGAACCGATGTTGGATTTTATCAAAAGCTTTTCCCCTGTCTTTGAGATGATCGCATGTTTTTTATTTTTAATTCTGTTATGTGGTGCATCACATTTATTGGTTCGAATATGCTGAATCAACCTTGCATTCCAGGAATGAAGCCTACTTATTTGATTGTGATGAATGAACTTTCTGATGTGTTGCTGGATTTGTTTCTTGAGGATTTTTATGGATAACTTGAATTATTTTTGCTTTCCAAAAATTTGTTCAAATTGAGTTTAAAAAGCTGAAATAGGCTGAGAGCAGTGGCCCATGCCTGTAAGTCCCAGCCGAGGTGGGCGGATCACCCAAGGTCAGGAGTTCTAGACCAGCCCGATCAACATGGAGAGACCCTGTCTCTACTAAAAATACAAAAAATTAGCTAGGCATGGTGGCTCATGCCTGTAATCCCAGCTACTAGGGAGGCTGAGGCAGGAGAATCGCTTGAACCTGGGAGGCAGAGGTTGTGGTGAGCTGAAATCACACTATTGTACTCCGGCCTGGGCAACAAGATTGAAATTCTGTCTCAACAAACAAGCAAACAAACAAAACAAAAGCTGCAATAAGCATAGCTAAAAGTTTCAAATTTAACTTCAAATTCTACCAGTTTCAATATTCATATTCAAGTAGAAAAAAACAAAGTATATTAGTCAAAAATGTTGTTTCTATTAACCCACGGATAAGAAAATATCTTCTATAGAAGAAAGGTTACCTTAATCAATGCTGGTAGGTGCAAATTTATACACAGGCATACCATGGAGATACTGCAGGCTTGGTTCTAGACCACCGTAATGAAGTAAATACTGCAATAAAGCAAGTCACACAGTTTTTTTGGCTTCTCAGTACATATAAAAGTTATGTTTGTACTATAATGTGGTCTGTTAAGTGTATAATAGCATTGTGTCTAAGAAAGCAATGTATATACTTTAACTAAAAATACTTTATTGCTAAAAAACGCTAATGATCATCTGAGCTTTCAATGAGCTGTAATCATCTTGCTGGTGGAGGGTCTTGCCCCAATGTGATGGCTTCTGATCAGAGTGGTGGTTGCTGAAGGTTGGGGTGGCTGTGGCAATTTCTTAAAATAAGACGACAGTGTGATTTGCCATATTGATTGACTGACTCTTCTTTTCATGAAAGTTTTCTCTGTAGCGTGAGATGCTATTTGATAGCATTTTACTTAAAGTAGAGCTTTCAAAATTGGAATTAAACCCTGTTGCTGCTTTATTGACTAAGTATGTGTAACATTCTAAATTTTTTGTGGTCATTTCAACAATATTCACAGCATCTTCAATAGGAGTAAATTCTATTTCAAGAAACCAGTTTCTTTGCTCATTCATGAGCAAAAGGTGTGAGCATGATAAACTTGAATGAGAAGCAACTCCTCATTCAAGTTTTGTCATGAGAATTCAGTAATTAAGTTAAATCTTTAGGCCCTACTTCTAATTTTAATTCTCTTGACATTTCCACCACATTTGCAGTTACTTCTATCATTGACATCTTAAACCCCTCAACGTTATCCACGAGGGTTGGAATCAACATATTCCAAACTCCTGTGACTCTTAATATGTTGCCCTCCTCCCATAACCTTAGGAGCCAACCTCTGCTAACCTCATACTTTTGCAGCTTCCTCACCTGTCTTATCCTCTATAGAACTGAAGAGAATTAGGGCCTTACTTTGGATGAGGCCTTGGCTTAAGGGAAAGTTGTGGCTGGTTTCATCTTCTATCCAGATCATTAAACCTTTTTTCTTATCAGCAATAAAGCTATTGTGTTTTCTTATGATTCATGTGTTAACTGGGGTAGCACTATTAATTTCCTTCAATAACTTTTTCTTTGCATTCACCGTTGGCTGTTTGGAGCAAGAGGCTTAGTTGGCCTGTCTTGGCTTTCAACATACCTTCTTCACTAAGCTTAATCATTTCTACCTTTTGATTTAAAGCGAACCATGTGTGACTTTTCCTTGTGCTTGAACACCGAGACGCTATTATAGGGTTTTTAATTGGCCTAATTTCAATATTGTTGTGTCTCAGGAAATAGGGAGGCCCAAGGAGAGGGAAAGAGGTGGGGAAATGGCTAGTTGGTGAAGTGGTCAGAACATTTTTACATGACATTTATCACTTAGGTTTGCCATCTTATATGGGTATAGTTTGTGGCAACCCAAAACAATTACAGTGGTAACGTCAAAGATCACTGACTGTCATAGCAGATACAAAAAATAATGAAAATTTAAAATGCTGTAAGAGTTACCAAATGTTGAAGCAGAGACCTGAAGTGAGCACATGCTGTCGGAGAACTGGAACTGGTAGGCTCGCTTGGTGCAGGGTTGGCACAGGTTTTCAATTTGTAAAGCAATGCCATATCTGTGAGCATGGTGAAGTGACGTGCAGTCAGATGAGTTATGCCTGTACTCTTCATTTTGGTTCTTTTGAGTAGTTACTCTGAAGACAGGAAGAAACCATTGTCTTGGACTTGCCAGTAACGGGGTTACAGGTATAGTTCTTTTTGGATTTGTGGGTATTTTGTTTACATTTACGCCACAACACCACACTGGGAACTTAAGAAAATGAGTCCAGAACTTTTATTTGAAATCACTGCAGCTTTGCTTCTTTGGCATCTCTGTGTTCTTCTTGTGAAGCCTGGGTACAGGGGCAGCTACATTTGGTGCCACCTGTAATATAAGTTCCAAAATATTACCAACGTGCCTAACAGGGATAAGATATACAAGTTCAGTATTCTTTATTTATCTAAGGCAAGTGGCTACTGGCAGGTTTTAGGTAATGTAATGACATAGTTCTGATAGTGTAATTTGGGTGGCCGCAAAAAAATTAAATGACTAACTCAAAGGTCTTTTTTGGGGATGGAGTTTGGAAATATGTTGGTATTTAGTAAATTTGTGGTCTAGACTAAATTGAACTTCAGGCTTTAATGAACACACTATTTCATAATGAATACTCGTTTCTGGTTTTGTATTATGTGTAAGACATTCTTTTAATCTTAAGTATATGATACAGTCCTTGACAGAGAGACTTACATTGTAGTTGATCAAGTAGAATCGATACTTAAAATAATTTGCAATATGTGGTAGTATATGTAGTAGACCAAAAGAATGACTCAGATGGTAAGTTTTGAAAACTCTGGGAGAAAGGTAGTAGTGTTCCCCAAGGGAATGATTGGAATGGCTTCATGGAGAAGGTAGTATTTGCAATGGACTTTGAACACGGTAGGTAGAGCGTAGCAGGAAGACATGGAGGACACTCTAGACAAGGAGACCAATGTGAGTAGATACTTGGATTAAGAATACATATACATATAGAATATTTGAGAATAAGGAATGGAGATGTTTGTCAGAATGAAGATTTCCTATGGGACCTCTCAGGAGATAAGGTTAGCCTGGAAGCTAGGGGAATGTTGTATCAGTCTTTGATTGCTGGGCCAAGGAGTAGTTACTCTGAAGACAGTAAGAAACCATTAAACATTTTTGAATAGTGGGAGGATATGTGAGAATTGAGACTTTATGAAGATTGTCTGTTGTGGGATACAGGATGATTGGGAAGGGGAGAGAGAAGTTAAAAAGTACAGATGTGAGATGAAAGGATCGGACAGGCTGGGTATGGTGGCTCACATCTGTAATCCTAGCACTTTGGGAGGCTGAGGTGGGTGGATCATGAGGTCAGGAGTTCAAGATTAGCCTGGCCAAGATGGTGAAACCCTGTCTCTACTAAAAATATTTAAAAAAAATTAGCTGGATGTGGTGGCATGTGCCTGCAGTCCCAGCTACTTGGAAGGCTGAGACAGGGGAATCACTTGAAACCTGGAGGCAGAGGTTGCAGTGAGCCGAGATCACACCACTGCACTGCAGCCTGGGCAACAGAGGGAGACTCCATCTCAAAATTAAAAAAAAAAAAAAAAAAAATCTGGACTTCTGTTGGAAAAATAGCAAGAGAAAGGGAAGGGATGAGTCAGAGTAGTAGCTGGTTTGATATATCAGAATTAAATATTTATTTGTTGGCCTGTGGTGAGTGAGAGATTTAATGCCTGAGTGACTGGGAGAAGCAAAGTGTTTTTTCAGTCCGGAGGGCTGATATGAAGGAAAGATGGGTTGAGTTTTAGATATTCTGAGTTCCCGGTGACGGAAGGGCCTGTAGATGGTGGATCCAACAGGTAGCCAAGATGGAGAAGACTGTCACTGGCTCTCAAGTGGAAGAGACATCACTTTAACATAGGGTTGTCAGTTAAGTTTGTGACGTTGGCTCAGAGAGGAGATCTACAGATTGATGACTCCATCCTGTGTTAGGGGATGAAGAGAGGGGGAGGAGCCACTGTGTCTTACAGAAAGTTCATGCAGAATAAAAACTGAAAAATGACCACCGGATTTAAGATACTTGAGAATTGTGAGCTATGTTTGAATGGAATAGTTGGAATCCAAAGTATACAAGTAAGTTTATGACTAAAATATGCAATAAAGAAATAAAAGCAAGTAGTACAGGCCGTGTACTTGTTTTATTCCTGTTGGTTCTTTCCTTGCCTGCTGTTCAGTATGTTTACTAAAAGAGTCTGGCAGGCAGATTAAAGGAGGTGGAAATTAAAACTGTCCAACTAGTTGCCTGTGTGTGTGTGTGTGTGTGTGTGTGTGTGTGTATATATATATATATATATTTTTTTTTTTTTTCTTTTTTGAGTCAGAGTTTTGCTCTTGTTGCCCAGGCTGCAGTGCAATGGTGCAATGTTGGCTTACTGCAACCCTCTGCCTCCTGAGTTCAAGCAATTCTACTTCACCCTCCCGAGTAGCTGGGATTACAGGCTCGTGCCACCATGCCTGGCAAATTTTGTATTTTTAGTAGAGTTGGGATTTCTCCATGTTGGTCAGGCTGGTCTCAAACTCTCAACCTCAGATCATCCACCTGTCTCAGTCTCCTAAAGTGCTGGGATTACAGGCATGAACCCCTGCACCCAACCACTAGTTCCCTATAAAGAGACTAGTTAGAGTAACTAGAGGGCATTAGGATGAAACCACTACTTATTTGGATTATACCGTGGATCAGATTAGTTATGTAATGACCCTTATTCCCTAGGATAATTGAAATTTGATTGTAAATTTAGTGAAATTAAAGATGAACATTGATGTTACTGAAAATTATATTTTACTAATATTACACTTTTTGTTTCTCTTGTATCTTAGTTTCTATGCAGATTTTGGACCTCTGAACTTGGCAATGGTGTACAGATATTGCTGCAAACTAAACAAGAAACTAAAAGTGAGTATTGTAGTGAGATGTATATTTTGGAATTAAAACATTTGAACCATAGGATCTGCTCAGTGGGATTGCTGTGCACACCCCATTTAGTCAGGTGATCTTGATCTTTGGAAATTTATGTGAGTAGTTCACCTAGAATTTGAAAGTGATCCTCCTGATTATACCACAAAGGACATGTTAACCTCTTACAGTTTTCAGAATGAATTGCATTCAGAATGAGCTGAATGAAGTCATTGGAATAGAGATCTGAGAAAGAAAGCACAAATCCTTTTAGGCTGTTTTTAATGAGTCTCTATCAAATTCCCTCCTGGGATAATTTTTCTAAAACCTTTAGATATGTTTGTAGACACTGTTTCCAAGTGATGAACAGGGTCCTCGTAGCTGGAGCTGTGTGCATAACATTTTCTGTTTGGTCAAGATTGAAATTTTGGCATATTTCTGAAATCTTCTGTGTAGTTAACAGCCAAGTGAGACTGATGAACCAGCAGCGACAGAGAATGAAATTTACCAGAGATGACAATTCGGGTCATACATTTAGTATTCATCTATATTTTTGATTTCACATGGGTATCTGGTTTCATTTTATGTGGATTTTGGCATGTGGCTTTCTTTTTCTTCAAGCATATGAGGAAACTGTCATCTATATATCTAGTTCTAGTAAATTTTTTTTATCACACAGAAAGCAATATTTATCTCTTTTTCTTCCGATTTCTAAATGAAGATTAACTATTTCAGTTTGAGAGGCAAAATGCTATACAACAGACTCTTAAATATAAATGCTAAATTGTAGTGCTCAGGTATTTTACTCTTTCTGCTGGGTAAAATGTTACTGGTGTTACATAGTACAATGCCTTGGGCACATTAACTGTTCTGTGATTATCTTTTGATTTGATTGGTTTTTAATGACATTAGGTATAAAAAGCAGTCTAATGGAGAATTTCCTATAGAATATGTTGTGTCATTATGGATTTATATGTTTTTGCCATTGATTTCAAAGTACAAGGTAGTCATGGAATTATACCAGAAAGAATCAATAATCATGTAACATATTAGGTTGGTGCAAAAGTAACTGTGGTTTTTACAATTACTTTTAATGTTAAAAATTGCAATTACTTTTGCACCGCCAACCTAATAAAATCTATTGTACTCAACTTTTATAGGAATTAACTTACAAAGTTGTCTGACTTGAAAAGATACATGTAAATTCCTTTAATTAAGCCAGATCTATTTTTCCGAAAAGAAACCAGTATTTTAGAAAGTAAAATAGAGGTTTCTGCAATCACCAAGGGAATAATATCCTTCTTTATAAAATGAACTTTTAATGCCTGAGTAAGCAAGAAAAGGATAATTAATAAATAATGGAAGTCTATGGTTTTTTTTGAAGACCAAGGAATTTCTTTGCTGTCTTGATTAGTCATTAGTATGTAGTTGGTATGAATTGGGTATTATAATTAATCTGGGAACGGAGTACTATCTAGGGTAGCCAAAGAGAAAGGAGTCATTATCAGGAAAGTAAAATCACTGGTCTGACTCAGTGTTCTACTTATAGCAATTGCACAAGAGTAGATTGGTTGAGCTGAGACTATTTTTTCTACTGTTTTCTACACTGAACAGTATGGGCAAGTGTATAAATATAAACTTGTTTCAATGTGCTTTCATTTATAATGCTTTGTTTCCACATTATGGAAGTTTAATAAAGTTTAAACACTCTCCTCGGTTCGTTTTAGTGGTAAGGTAACCTGTTGGATGTCTGGAATGACGTATGTAGCTTTAGGAAAGTTAATGGGCACTTTCTTACTTGTGGAATTACTGAATTTTAAAAATTCAAATGTTGAGAAGTCATGAGTTGTCGCAATGAAACATACTAAATAGAATCGCATCAGGAGAAAAAGATAGTACCAATCCAAAGTTGGAATTGCTTCAGTTTTGTGGAATCTCAGTTTCTTCATCTGTAAAATAGGAATTATAGAGTTCTCACAGGATGGTGGTTAATATTATATTAGAAAATATATGTGTCTTAGTCTATTTTGCATTGCTATAAAAGAATCCCAGAGGCCGGGTATTTTATAAAGAAAAGAGTTTTATTTGGCTTACAGTTCCACAGGCTGTATATGAAGCATGGGACCAACATCTGCTTCTGGTAAGTCCTTCAGGAAGCTTTCACTCAAGGCAGAAGGTGAAGGGGAACCATCATGTCACAACAACCAAATCTTGGGGGAACTAAGAGTGAAATCTCACCCAATCCCCTCAGAATGATATTGAGCAGTTCATGAGGGATCTGCCCCATGACCCAAACACTTCCCATCAAGCCCCACCTCCAACACTGGGGATCACATGAAATTTGGAGAGAACAAATATCCAAACTATATCAATATGTAAATGCTTTGTATATTTTAAAGTCCTATATGTAATAACGTTACCAGTGTAACATTTGTGAATTCTGATACGGAATATAATAAAGACAGTTCTTCTACAAAATTGATGAACACCTGCTTCTTAGCCTTAAAGCTATTGCTTCTATATGGGAAAGCTGTCCAATATAATTTTAGAAATCTAAATGACCTTTTAGTTAAGACTCAGAAAGGGAGGCCTGGCAAAGGTATGTGACTTGCCCAACGCAGCAGGTAGAGTCAGGGCTAGATTTCATGGCTCTCTACTGCGTTTTTTCTGTTTGTCTTTCCCCCTTTGGTAGTATCCACAGCCTCTGGTTTACAATCATCCCTTCTCTACTCTTAGCATTGTCCCAGCTACCTTGCCTTTTTGTCCCATGCTGGCTTTGAGGCTCCTCTGCCTCTTTCATTCCAGTAAGTGTTAGGGTCATTCTGGCTGGTTCACTTCCAGGAACTCAGACTTTAGACTCTTCCCCTTGGGAAATGCCCCTGTTACTCACCTTGCACATCTGTCCCGCTCACACTACTGGGATTGCTAGACCTTCAGTCTCCCTGTTCTCTCAGTCCACTGGCACCCTGCTGATGTCTCTTGCCTGCAGACCATGGTCACTTATTTCAGTAAGGTCTTGGGTACTTGGCTTGCTTGCATTTCCACCTTGACAGCTCTCACCCTTGGTGTCTTCCCAGTGGATGGTTTCATGCATGAATTTACTGGGAAGCAGCAGTACCCTTGTCACTCCCAGCCTTGCACTTTAATCTGTACCATAACAGCTTTTCCATGCATTTGCTCGTGAATACCAGTCTGACTGGGATGCCCCTTCCCTCGGGCTTGATATCTCTTCATTCTTTAATATCTTGTCCAGCCACCACCCTTTAGGAAGCAACTTCTTGTCCCTTTGGACTGGATTGAGGGTGCCTCCCTTGTTTTCCCCGTAATTCTCTGTGCACATTTCTATCTTTGATGAATTATAATTATCTGTTTGCCCCTGTCTTTCTCATTAGACCATGAGCTTCTAGAGGGTGGGAGGTGGAGGATGTCATATATCTTTGTGTTCTCAGTGCCCAGTACAGGGAAAACAGACACACAGAGATTTCTTTTGACTTTATCATGATCCCCTTGATTCGCAGATTCCCTTTTCTGCTTTTGCTTCCAGAGGTTTCAGAAGAATAGCCTGCCTGTATCCTTCCTGTGTGCTGATATCTTAACCCTTTGTTATCTAAATTTTGCCTTCCCTAGTCTACTGAAACTGCTCTAATAACATCTTAAATGCCAATCTGATGACATTTGCTGGGTCCTCAGACTCCTTTATTTCTCTGAATAATTTGGCACTGCGTTAACCAGTAACTTTGTCTTAGAATTCTTCTCTTGTGTGATTCTCAATTCTTTTAGGCACATTTTATTTTTTATTTTGGAAATTTTTATTCCTTCCAAGAAAGCTTGTATAATTTTTCTTTCTTATTCTATGCTTTATGTAGATAGGCAATATTTTGCGGTACATTTTATTCCAGTCCCAAATTTCTCATTTTTTATGTTGAAAGGTGTTTTTTTTTTTTTCCAGTTGATGATTTGAGGTAGTGATTTATCACTCTTTTTGTGTGCATGTGTCCGTATGCATTCTATTCCCAATGGTCTTATTTTAATTATGTCGATTAGAATGGAAAATTATTCTATCAAATGTGCTTAGATTAAAAATCCAAACATAAAAGCCATCACCACCAACAAAAAACCTACTGCTTATTTAAACTGTACGTTAAAAAATTGTCAGTACTAGGAGTTACACAGTAATAGGTTGCTGTTTGCTATTTCCCCCATGGTGGGGAATGCAATCAAAAAAGGGAAGATGCATTGAAGTGAGAACAATTTATAAAACTGTGTATGTTATCTAATGTTAAATGTCATTAATGATTGATAGGCTAGAGCCGGAATTATTAATCTGGTAATTCAAGGGATCCATAAACCCTTGAAATTATATGTACAATTTTGTATGTATTTACATTTTTCTTCTGGGAGGATTCATGGCCTTTTTTCAGGTTCTCAGAGGGATCCTTTGGCACAGACAATGCTAAGAACACTGGGCTAAAGTCTTCTGAAAAAGAAGACTTTACTAACAAAAGACGAAGTTGTGGTATTTTGAAAAAACTGAATACATTCCTCAATCTTTTTTTTTTTTTTTGAGATGGATGTCTCACTGTGTCACCTGGGCTGAAGTGCAGTGGTGCAGTATAGCTCACTGCAGCCTCAAACTCCTGGGCTTAGATGATTCTCCCACTTCAGTCAACTGACTAACTGGAACTAGAGGTGCACACTGCTTGCTGCACCCCACCCAGCTATTTTTTTTTTCTTTTTTCTTTTTTTTTTTGGTAGAGGCAGGGACACACTATGTTGATCAGGCTGGTCTTGAACTTCTGGGCTTAAGCTGTCCTACTGCCTCAGCTTCCCAAAGTGGTGGGATTACAGGCATGAGCCACTGTACCTGGCCATCAATACAGTTTTAATTATTGATTTCATTTTCCTCTGAGAAAAATAAAACCCCAGCTTGGAGAAAAAAAAAATCTCTGAATAAAGGGGACATTTTCTAGGGCAGTGCTTTTTTTTTTTTTTTTTTTTTTTTTTTTTTAAATATCTCCTGTTATGAATCAACAGGATAATTACAGTAATCTTGAGGACGATTTTAAACAAGGATTAAAGGAATATTCACAGAAATATAATTTTAAATTTAAAAAATATCCCACATAGTCCTTTCAGGGTAAAAGGGGAAGGGAGTGGGCATCATGAAATGAAAGATTGTATGGACGCATTAGAAGTACCTGGCAGATGGTGGGGCTTAGGCAATGTCCTTGTTGCTGAATGAATCAGTGCCATAATCCTGTCCTGGAAATCAGGCACCTGCCACTGTATCAGGTGGTTATATACACGAGAACTCTTTTGATATAATGACTAGGCCACCCCATTATAACTACAAAAACATGTTGAGATTTCTTCATGTGGTTCTCTTCTGTTTCTGGCTCATGGGCTTTGTGGGGAAGAAAAGCAAGCTACATTCTGGAGATAGTTCACATAATTTAAAGGGGTTTTAGGGGTTCCAAAGCAGTGTCAACTCCCATGGGAGCAAGCTTATAGAGAGTTTGCAAGGCAAGAACCCCTTATGCCTGTTAGGAATCCTCAGGCAGGAACAACCCTGTTTATAGAGAATCCCACATGCCTTCAATTATTGATTATTAACACAATCAAATCATCTTTGTGAGCAACTTTTCTCTGACATTTTGACTTCTACTTTAATCAGATATGCCATTTTATTAATGAAATGTATTGGGTTTGAAACAAAATGGGCCACATGGAGACACCTTTTTTTTTTTTTTAAGGAATTATTCAACCAATTTCATCTTGGCACTAAATAAAAACATAAACCATATTTTGTTTTGTACAGCCAAAGAAAAATTTCCAGAATATTCCTTTCCTGAGAAAGTTGGAGGTAAAACTTGTAAAGGTCATGGCTGCTCACAGGAAGACCTGCTCATTTTATTGCTTTTGCAGTGAGATGACCACTGATTGCTATGGAGATGCTGATTGCTGCGGCCATTACTGGGCTAGCCTAGCCACCTGTAAGAGAATGATGCCTTGGTCATTGCGGTCCCTGTGCTGTGATCTCCTTAATATGACCACCATCACTGATAGAACTTGCATGTTCAAAAGGTGCATGGGCTCTATTTTTATTAAAGAGCATATTATCCAGGCTGCACTAATGTCTTCCTTAGCTCAGGCAGACTGATTCATACAGCTTAATTAAATACAGTGTTCTAACCAAATAACTTGACGATTTTACTTTTCTGTGTTTCTTTAAATTGACCATTAACTCTTTTTTTTTTTTTTGTGGACTGGCTTTGAACCTGATTGCATCACCTTTTGTTATTGAATGGTTAAGTAGTTTGTGCTCTCCTGACTGAAGCTGAACAAGTGCATGATTTGTGTTTGTTGCCATAATCCGAGGATAGCCTGAGCTATTTGTTATTTGTGCAACTTGTTATCATTTTCTTCTCTCTCCAAGTTGCTGTGGCTTATTTTTTTTTCCTTTTCTTTTCTTTTTCTTTTTTTTTTTTTTTTTACAAGGAGTGATCCCACTAGAATGTAACCTTTCATAGAGCTTTTCTTTCCAAGACGGAAAATGTCTGGGCTCATTACCCTTATCTTAATTTGTATCATTCTATCATAGCAGTCATTGTATTTTGGTTCATAAGTACCATTAAATATTTATGATGTACACTTATGATTTACATAACGGGGCAAAACTTTGACTCTCAGGTAAGCAATACAGATATTTCTATAGGTTTGATTATGTTAATTGATAGATATTCAATACTAAATTCCACCTTTTATCTAATTTTTTTTTGCCTTTTTAAATAAAACACACATTGTACCTATGATTAAGATCATTTTATTGGTCCTTTTGTGGTGTAAATGCATCCCTATACAGTTACTCTCTTCTGTTTGTAATAAGCCTTGGCCATTATTTTGCATCAAATATTCATTAGCCTTTGAGGTTAGAGAGTAGGTTTCTTCTCCCCTTGTCACCGCGTTGCTCAGCAAAGTGTTTGACACACAACAGCTGCTCAATTCATGCTGATGGCACCCATAGAAACTTCTTCAGCTGCAGTATCCTGGCACCCAGATTTAGCAAACTGGTCACCTGTGGCCTGCATTCTGTCCACAGATATGTTTTCTTGAGCAGAAACACTGCTTATTAAAATTTTAATTCATAGTCAACATCTGCAGTTTCTGAAAGTTTCCATTTTGGCTTCTTTTAAATATCACAATCTGACCATTCTGCACTCAGACTCCTTCATGCGAGCAGTAGGTTGGAGCTTAGTGTGCTTTGGATAGGGAATGCTTTTTTTTGGTTGGGGGAGAGTGAGGGGAATGCTTTTCTTGTTCGCCAGCTGCTCCGCTTCAGATTCTTGGCACCTGAGAACATCTGAATTTGGAGACTCTGGAATAATGACATTTAGGGACTCTTAATTATGGAATCATTAAAGGAACTTGTTCCTAAGGTGTTATCACCTGTAATGCATGAGTTTACAAATTGTAATAAGGTTTGCTGAGGAATCTGGGGAAATGTGTTTTTTGTAAAATGCTTTTAAAAGGCTTATTGCATGATTTAGAGTTCCTTTTTGAGAGAATATTGAGATCTTTTGGGGCTATTTGACCAGATGGACAGTGTTTTCGCTTCCATATAAAAGATTCCCAGGGCTGGGACCAGTCACATGTTTATGTAGTGCTTCTCCAAAATTTAGCCATGTCTTAGAGTAGTGGATTTCAGTGTGTGGTGTCTGGGCCAACAGTGTCAGTATTATTGGAAGACCTGTTAGAAATGTAAATTCTCAGGCCCTACTGAATCGGAAATTCTGGAGGTGAGGCCCAGCAATCTGTGTTTTAATAAGCCCCACAGGTGATTCTGAACCAATCTGTTAAGAGAATGCAATATAATACAATAATAATATAATATAGTTTAGAGTTAGATTTAGTTATTTCTGAAAAGTCTTAGAACTATTGAGCAATTCAACTTGAGAATTATTTAAATTCTGAATCATGAAGCTTGTTATGGCCTCATAATTAAGATTTACACAAATTATCAGGCTCAGTGAGAAAGTTCTGAATTGATCCTCCTTACTACTCTTGCCATATAGACATTTATCCAAGGCCCTGGCTGGCTCTGGGCTTGTGTTCTCCTTGTAAAACACAGTATACTAATTATATTTTAGCCTTGCCCAGGCCCCCTCGTCTGGGAGACATTATGTGTCTGATTAAACTGAACCCCTCTGGCACCATTCCTATTACTTAAATGCAAGGTGTTGTGGTTATTATAGAGGGCTGACTGTGTCCACTTAAGTTTAAAAAGTTAAGAAGAGTATTTGCTTTGTAATCCCTGCACTTTGGGAGGTTGGGGTGGGCAGATCACTTGAGGTCAGGAGTTCAAGACCAGCCTGGCCAACATGGTGAAACCCCATCTCTACTAAAAATACGAAAATTAACCAGACATGATGACACGTGCCTGTGGTCCCAGCTACTCAGGAGGCTGAGGCACAAGAATCTCCTTAACCTGGGAAGTGGAGGTTGCAGTGAGCCAAGATTGCACCCCTGCATTTCAGCCTGGGTGACAGAGTGAGACAGTCTCAGAAAAAAAAAAAAAAAAAAGGACTGGGTGTGGTGGCTCATGTTTGTAATCCCAGCACTTTGGGAGGCTGAGGCGGGCGGATCACAAGGTCAAGTGTTCAAGACCAGCCTGGCCGACATAGTGAAACCCTGTCTCAACGAAAAATACAAAAAAATTAGCCGGGTGTGGTGGCATGTGCCTGTAGTCCCAGCTACTCGAGAGTCTGAGGCAGGAGAATCACTTGAACCTGGGAGGTGGAGGTTGCAGTGAGCTGAGATTGCACCATTACATTCTAGCCCTGTGGACAGTGCAGTCCAGAGGTCTTATAGTCCAGAGGTCTTAGTATTCTTTCTGTGATCTTCTCTCTCTCTGTCTTTTTCTTTTCTTTTCTTTTCTTTTTTTTTTGGAGTTGGAGTCTTGCTCTGTCGCCCAGGCTGGAGTGCAGTGGTGTAATCCAGTGGCTCAGTGCAACCTCTGTCTCCCGGGTTCAAGTGATTCTCCTGCCTCAGCCTCTCGAGTAACTGGGACAACAGGTGTGTGCCACTGCACTTGGCTAATTTTTTGTATTTTTAGAAGAGACAGCGTTTCACCATATTGGCCAGGCTGATCTCAAACACCTGACCTCGTGGTTCACCCGCCTCGGCCTCCCAAAGTGCTGGGATTACAGGCATGAGCCACCGCACCTGGCCTGATCTTCTCTCTTTTATATTTACACTGTATTCATTGGAATTGACCAATTTTAAACTTCACTTTGCTATTGCACAAAGTGTTTTTGTAACCTGTGAGCTTCTTGTGTAAAGTAAAAAATAATCTGTAATAGAGCAGATAGCTCACTGAAAGCCTGTGGCTAAGGCATAACCTTGCAGTGTGTTCCTTGAAGGGCCCAGTCATCATACCTGGTCACAGAGGAGACAGACCAGAGTAGGGAAGAGGTCACTGTCCAATTTAAAGGCATGGTATTCTCCTGATGTTAGGGCAGAATCTGAGAAACCATCAACTGGGCTCATTCATAGAGTCCTTATTGACTCCAAACTGTGACTTTGTTTGGTAAAGTTCTTGCATGAAAGATCTCAAAAGGGAAGTTAATGTTCCATAGAAGATACTGCAGTCATGGGTGTCTCCACTGGGTAGTATTCCTTATTCTAGGGTGCTTTGATTATGTTTTGTTTTTAAATACTGAGTCTTTCTCTGTTGCCCAGTATGGAGTGCAGTGGTGCAGTCTCAGCTCACTGCAACCTTCGCCTCCTGGGTTTATGTGATTCTCCTGCCTCAGCCTTCCGAGCAGCTGGGACTACAGGCACAAACCACCAAACCCAGCTAACTTTTGTACTGTAGAGACAGGGTTTCACCATTTTGGCCAGGCTGGTTTTGAACTCCTGACCTCGTGATTCACCCACCTCGGCCTCCTGAAGTGCTGGGATTACAGGTGTGTGCCACTGTACCCAGCCTATGTAATAGTATTTTTTAAGTGGGGGGCATGCTTAAAATTTGACAGGAAAAACATTAAAGAGTTTTTCTTTTTAAATTTCAGCCCACTCAACTGATATAAAACATCAGCTAAACAATTGACAAAATATTTTGTTACGCCTCAGATTTTTATTTTAATATCAAAATGTCTCCTCTATTGAACAGCATCACTGATACACAACTGTGGGCCAGGTGACCAGGAGAGGGAGGCCCAGTTGTGAAAAGGAAAGACATTAGCCCAAGGTCTAATTTTGAGATTAGCAAATTTTAATATTACTTAGGAAATTAGGACAGGTCTAATTTTGAGATTAGCTTCTTTTTCTCTGCTCTCATTCACTTTGAATTCATTTTGATTCCTTGAGTGAGAGAACTCAACTCTCAGGGATTTGACCTAGGAGATATTGGCCAAGCTTCACGAAGCAGGAAATCATTTTTGGCTGGAGCACTTTTGAAACTTAACTGAGGAAACTGAATTCCAAAAATATCTAAGCAAAGTAAATGCTAGCAGCTTTAAACATTTTCCTAAAAATCAGGCAGAAAGCTCTAAAAAAAAAAAAAAAGTTATGTTTGCTTCCTGTATGCAGTTTCTCATAGGAAAGACTTTTAAATAAAGTTTCTAGGAAGATTTTGTGAGACCATTCTTTATCTGATGTAATGTATGAAAACCTATGAAGTTTAAACATTCTTCTAAAATCTTTAAAAAGTTAACTTGTATTATATTTACTTAAAGAATATTTATAGCCACACAGTGGAAAGACAGTCTTCCTCAGAATTCTGTTCTTTCATGTTTTTTTTTTTTTTTTTTTTTTTTTTTGAGATGGAGTTTCGCTCTTGTTACCCAGACTGGAGTGCAATGGCGCGATCTCAGCTCACCGCAACCTCCGCCTCCTGGGTTCAGGCAATTCTCCTGCCTCAACCTCCTGAGTAGCTGGGATTACAGGCACGCGCCACCATGCCCAGCTAACTTTTTGTATTTTTAGTAGAGATGGGGTTTCATGTTGACCAGGATGGTCTTGATCTCTTGACCTTGTGATCCACCCGCCTCGGCCTCCCAAAGTGCTGGGATTACAGGCTTGAGCCACTGCGCCCGGCCCCTTTCATGTTTTTTTTTTACGTTTCATGTACCAGGATAAGTCTCTGCATTCTGTATACTTTAGAATGAGAGACAGAGAAAACAAAAACCAAGCAAACACAAAAAATTCTACTCCCCAGCCCCCTCCAAAAAAAAAAAAAAACCCAAGGAAGAAATCAGCATCAGTGATGAAGGAACAGCAATATGACTTGTTCCTTTCAGCAAGTAGATTTGTAAAATAAATGCAGTTTCACATTATTAAACAATGGCAGTTGTTTGTCGTAAAACCTAAATTCTTAGTAGAAAAGAGCATTGAAAAAGATAATCCAAACTTGAAGATAGACTATTGATATTTTCTTCCCCACAGGTATTTTAGGGAACTAGGAAATGTAAATAGTGAGAGGCTGGGAGCCTGAAGAGCGTTGAGTCTCTACGCTCAGTCTGACTCATGTATATTGAGAGCCTCGCCTGGTGTAAGGCAGCATTTAGATATTTGTGATTCAGAGATGATAGGAGATGCTTAGTTCTGAAGAGCCTTTATTTCCTTTTTGTTAAATCAAACATAACTTATTGATGGAGAACAAATAAGTGGCTAAACCAACCAACCACCCAGCAGACAATGAAATAAAACAGAGAAAGGAAATGTTCAGGCAGTCAGTAGTTCCAGATTGAGAAAGCAAGGTCAAGTGTCAGCACCACTGGTTGTAACCTTTACATTCCTAGGTAACTTCAGTGCATCAGCTCCACTGAGCTGAGTCAAATGCTGTGCTTTTGTTCCTCTCTTTATTTCAAAGGAGTATTTGTGTAAACCCGTCAGGAAATAAGGGCATGGGCAGTAAGAGACTTTCTCTGAGTCAAATACTAATTTTTTTTGTTTGATTTTTGTTTGCTTGTTTTTGAGACGGAGTCTTGTCCTATCGCCCAGGCTGGACTGCTGTAGTGTGATTGTGGCTCACTGCAGCTTCCATTTCCTGGGCTTAAGTGACAGTCCTACCCATTTATTTTTGCAGAGATGAGGTCTTACTCTGCTGCCCAGGCTAGTCTCAAATTCCTATCCCTGAGTGATTCTCCCACTTTGGTCTCTCAAAATGTTGGAATTACAGGCATGAGCCACCAGACCTGGCCTCTACTGGCTGGGTGTCGTGACTCATGCCTGTAATCCTAGCACTTTGGGAGGCCAAGGCAGGTGGATCACTTGAGCCTAGGAGTTCAAGACCAGCCCGGACAACAAGGCAAGACCTCGCCTCTACAAAAAATACAAAATTTAGCTGGGCATGGTGGCATGTGCCTGTGGTCCCAGCTACTCAGGAGGCTGAAGTGGGAGGATCGATTGAGCCCAGGAGGTCAAGGCTGCAGTGAGCCAAGATCATGCCACTGCACTCCAGTCTGGGTGTTGGGTGACAGAGCAAGACCCTGTCTCTCTCCCTGTCTTTCTCTCTCTCTCTCTCTCTCTCTCACACACACACACACATACACACACACACACACACACACACACACACACACACACACAAAGATAAAAGATAAAAGGGCATTATTATTTTCAAATAATGTGATTCTAGGAGTTCAAGACCAGCCTGGTCAACATGGTGAAGCTCCATCTCTACTAAAAATACAAAAAATTAGCTGGGTGTGGTGGTGGGCTCCTGTAGTCCCAGCTGCTTGGAAGGCTGAGGAAGGAGAATGGCTTGAACCAGGGAGGCAGAGGTTGCAGTGAGCCGAGGTCATGCCACTGCACCTCAGCCTGGGCAACAAAGCGAGACTCTGTCCCCTGCCCTCCAACGCCCTAGTGTGATTTTTGGTTGTAAAAGAGATGCCTGGCTTGGAGTGATGAAGATTTCCTGGCTACACTTTCTGTGGTTACATGGTAAAGCCAGGGTATTACAGTTTCATCTTAGAACAGGCTTCAGAGATGGAAGAGTGTTTTTTTCACTGTAGACAATAGCAGGGTTAAGAAAAGTACATAGTTGAGCTCTATTTACATTTTTAAAAGGGGTTCTAAAAGCAGGCATTTTCTGTGTTGTAGTCAATGTATAAGATAGAAAAAGATGCTTTTTTAGTCAATGTGAATTTATAGACAAATATTGAAATGTACTTTTGTGCCGGTTTTTTTTTTTTTGCTAGCCCATTAGACACAGTTGATGTGCCTATATTTTGAAAATGAATTGTCAAAATATGTAAGTTTTGAAAGTGAGGAAATCAAAGCAGATTTCATTGAGTTGCATTTGTGTTCTCATTGTCTTATACTTGAGTTTCAATTAATGATTTTATTTGATTTTACCAGATCTTTTTGCCATTTGTTTGCATGTTTAGCATGTGTACAACATACCATGTTGATTACTTTGAACTTAGTTAAATACCTGAGCATGCACCATACCGCCTGGCATATAGCAGGTGCTTAATAACTGTTTGAATTCATGAATTTAATGGATGGCTATGATAATGTGTTGTATTAAGATAATTTTTTAATGATCCATCTTTTTCCATTAACCATGTATTTTCAGATGTTAAAAGGGGATTGTTATGGAACTTCCCAGAAATAAAATATTAATATCAATCTTTAAAAATTAGATTTTTTTTAGTGATCACAGTAGAGTGATTGACATTTTAAAAAAATTGTGTTATACGAAAACTATAGTTAACATTCCTGGAAGTGGGAGTGGCAGGTAGGGAGTGAAAAAGGGTGAAGAGACTTTCTGTAGAAAATTAAGAATAAATCATCAAAAATGTTTCCTGATAATAGATACATCAATAATTTCATTATTTTCCACCATATTAGTTTCTTCTCTTGGAGAGAAAGATACTCATTATATTGTCGATTCCTACATTATGATTGGGCTGTACAAAGTCTGAGCTAGTAATTCTCCACTCCTCAAATACTCATGTTCAAATGCCAAAGAAATTAAAGTTGAAAGTTGTTACATTTTATGGGTTGTGGGCAACTTGAAGGTTAGGAGATGACTTTTGCCTTCTGTATATGGTAACATTGTCACTATGGTTACATTAACTCTTTAATCTCCTCTTTCTAGTCATACAGTTTGTCAAGAAAGAAAATAGTGCACTACACCTGTTTTGACCAACGGAAAAGAGCAAATGCAGCATTTTTAATAGGTGCCTATGCGGTAAGTACTTTCTTCGTGATTATTTTCTATAATCAGGCCAGTGAAATGCTAACACTGTCAAAGAAAATCCAGACCAGTTTTTCAGTGCGATGGAGAGATGGTGGAAATTATTAGCAGTTTGGGAATTGATTTATGGTAGGAAATGTGGACTAGCAGTGGTGGGGTGTTTACTCTTTAGGTTTTATTTTCTAGTAATTAGCGAGAGAATCTTGGAATTGCAATATGTAGTTTGAGTGCTACAGTTATATGGTGTTTTAATAAAAAGAATAGTACCAAGGTTATTTCTAGGAAAAAAATATGTGTGTGTGCATGTGTGTATCTTTAAATGAATGAAATACGATATTATGGAAGATTTTTAAAGACGATTGAAGTGTTCCTTTTTTGGGAGAATAGGAAATCCTAGATTGCACAGGGGAGGATTGTTATTATTTTTATCAATCCATTCATTTTTACAATTGTTTGCGGTAGGCGAACTGAATATAAATCCTGCATATATTATAGCTTCCCTAAAAACTAGGTAAGACTTTTCTAAAACTCATTTCAATTAGAAATTTTGTTCTCTGCAGGCACTAACATGTCAGTATGAATTCCACATGACCATGCTACAGAGTTTTAGAGTGGTGATTCTGGAATTTTCTATGTATGCTGTGATTGGGCAAAAGCTTAGGAAGCAGAAACCATCGGGGTAAAATATACTTGCAGGGACATGTGTGACAACCAGTTAGGAATATGCTGGTTTAAAGGCAGGGAGCAGAGAGGTGTCATGTCCCCTCATCCTTGGGGAGGATTTGTGCTCCTCTGAATCCCTGGAAGCAACACTGCTGAGTGACCTTTAAAGGGCCTCATTCTAAGGACCTCGAAGGAAGAGGGCACCAGCTGCTAGACCTCAAACTCTGCCCCATCATCCCAAAAGCCCAGCAGTATTGCTGGAAAAGCTGTCAGCTGTTGCAGGGGGCAGGCTGAGAAGAGTGGCAGGCTGTCAGCCAGGCTGCAGGCTGGGGCCCTCCATTCTAGCACTGAGGTGCCCAGCCCTGCCACCTTTTGTCCCTTGACGTGACTGCAGTAAAGCCTTGGGCCATCCTTTGTGGCAGCATTCTTTCTCGCTCTGTAAATAGTGTGATAAAGTACAAGGAATAGTGGCTAAGAGTCAGAAAAACATGTTTTTCATCTAGAAGGGCTCTGTGATGATGGACTTTATCTCTCTCAGCTTTATTTAGTTTCCTTATCTGCAAAATGAGAGGGTTGGATGTAATGACCCCTACATTTCCTTTCAATTCTTAGGATACTAAGATTATTTGCAGTGCCAGCCAGGCTATCGCTTTTATTTTAAGTGCATATATGAAAAGCTGGCAGTTAGCCTGGAGGTTCAGTGAAGTGCTGGTAAGCTGAATATTTTTTTTTTCTTTTTTTTTTTGAGACGGAGTTTCACTCTTGTTACCCAGGCTGGAGTGCAATGGCGCGATCTCGGCTCTCCGCAACCTCCGCCTCCTGGGTTCAAGCAATTCTTCTGCCTCAGCCTCCCGAGTAGCTGGGACTACAGGCATGCGCCACCATGCCCAGCTAATTTTTGTATTTTTAGTAGAGACAGGGTTTCACCATGTTGACCAGGATGGTCTTGATCTCTTGACCTCATGATCCACCCACCTCGGCCTCCCAAAGTGCTGGGATTACAGACCTGAGCCACCGCACCCGGCCTAGCTGAATATTTTTTACCTTACATTGATAATGACTACTCATTTGAAATTGATGATTGACACTGTGATTGAAATATGGAGAGAGTCTGTACTAATTTCTGGATTCAAGCCCTGTAAACAAATGTGTTTTTCCTGCAGGGTTTTGTGATACTTTGTAAGCACGTTATTTATGGAGTCTTTCTCATAAACGGTTGCCAGCAAGAAGAGGTCATTTGCTGCTCTTCTCATTGCTTTCTTTTTTTTGTGTGTATGTGACCAAATGGTTTTTATTCATATACATCTGTTTCATCTGCCTAAAGTGTTCAGAGGAATGTTCAGCCCATATTAAGCTTGATATAACAGTTACTGTGATGATGGTGATAACGATGACTCTGTATAGTCACTGTGTTTCTGAAGTCTTGTTTGGTAATCAGCAATGTTTTTACAACTATGTCTTTATTAGACCAAGTCATAAACCAAAAGTTTCCAACTTCCTGTACATGTTGAAAACTTTAAGTAAAGATCTTTGGATACAAAACATTGCCCACATGGCTCAAAATTAATTCTGTGACATAATATTATTCTGAAGTCATACTTACTTTGAAAGCCGAAAGGAATTTTTTTATGGCTATAAAAATACCACCAAGCTAGACATTTTAATTCTGATGAGGTATACAAATAGAATAACTACAGCAGCCCACACATTCTATGATTTCTAAATATTTACACATCAATATTTTTGGGAAGATGCTGTTTTCCTTTACAGTTCACATGCCTTTTGTGAAAGTCCAGCTTTTCTTTCACCTGCATTCTGGGGACCTCAGGTTTGCCCTACTCTTCTCATTTCTTTATCCATTTTTCCCTCCCTTGCATCTTCTCTCTCTTCTTTCTGTATTTATTTATTTATTGAGACTGAGTCTTGCTCTGTACCCCAGGCTACAGTGCAGTGGTATGATCGTAGCCCACTCTATCCTCAGACTCCTGGGCTCAAGTGATCCTCCTCTTCCAGCCCTCCCTGGAAGGTGGAACTGCAGGTGTGTGCCACCACACCCAGCTAATTTCATTTTATTTTTATAGAGATAGTGCCTTGTTTTGTTGCCCAGGCTGGCTTTAGGACTCTTTGCCTCAAGTGATCCCCTGCTCTGGCCTCCCAAAGAGCTGAGATTACAGATGTGAGCCACCACACCCAGCCTCTTCTTTCCTTTTAACACCTATTCTTCCTGTTTTGTTTAGTGTGGTTCTTTATTTCATTAGGTTGCCTCTAGAACTTTGAAAGAGTTATAATAGATGCATTGAACCTGTGATAAAATACTCTGTGATAAAATATGTCTTCTAATGCAGAAGTTTCCACCACTTTAAAGCAACCAAAGGGAAAAAAGCAATCCTAGCATGGTGGAAGAAGTGCTGAGTACAGCATGAGCTTGACTTACACGCTAGTTACAGTCTTGAGAAGCAGTGTAAGGTGGTTGTTCTTGAACTGTTCATGTCACAATTGATTTTTCTAATTTTGGAACAGCATTCCCCAGAAGGCTTTTTGACACAAACTCTTAATACAAATGGAACTAAGAATTGCAGTGGATCCTTAAAGAGAATTTTATACCTTTCTTCATATTGTCTGTTTGTATTTAGTTGTTGACAGTTTTATAAGAAGATAGTGAATAATATGGATTTTACATATATCTCAGTTAAAATTTACATATATTAAAAGTTGCTAGTTGGATAGGTCTCCATTTTCTGGAGGAATCTTCTTTTCAGAGTAGCCATGTAACTTACATGAGGCAAGCTAGGTGGGGTAGGCTTATTTTACCAGAGAGAAGTCCTTAACAGTGAACGTGTCCCTGTTCTTAAAATGTGGAATCAGCCCTCTCTTAAGGGGCATTGACTGACTAATAAAAATATTTTGTACTAAGACAAATCTTTTTCTCAAAGCCTTAGTTTTCTTACTTGTAAAATTTGGATAATATCAGAGTTTCCTTATCTACTTCACAGGATTATTGTAAAGATCAAATCTCCACCTGCCTGTTTGATAGCTCCAAATTATATGTCTAAATGATACATCAAATTTATTGTGGCAAAATGAAGTTTTTATTCCTTCTCTCCCTAAATGTATTTATTTCCCAAGTCCTTCCCTTTTTAGTGAGTGGACCACCAGTGACTTGCTAAATCAAACGACAGTAGTCATTTTGATTTCTTTTGTTCGCTCATCCCACATTATTCTTATTCTTAAGTTTGATCAGCTCTACCTCTAAAACATATTGAATCAGAATTTATCTTTCCGTCTCTATTGCTATCACCTAGCCCAAGCCACTGTCATTGTTCACCTGCATTATGACCACAGTTTTATATGTTATCTCTTTTTATATTCTTGCTTCCTGTTAATTTAGTTGCCATACAATTGTCAGAGTAATCTTTTAAAATTATAAATTAGATCACATCATTACCCTGTTTCAGATCTGTGATTGCTCACTGATCTTGGCATAAAATTTATCCTTACCAATGCCATTAAGATCCTTTCTGATCTGACCTTCTCTTCCTCTGTGATCTCCTTGCTGAAGATGCTCCCCTCAGGCTGAAATTCCACATTGTTCCTCCCAAAGAGCCTTGATATTTCTGTTCTATGTGGAATGTTCTTACTTCAGACCTCTGCATGCCTCTCCTCTTCTAATGTTACCTTTTCAGAGAGGCTTTCTCATGATTTCTACCCTTTTACTTCCACCCCCTAGTCATTCTTTAGGCCTTTGCTGCTTTATTTTCTTTACAGCATGCAAGTGTTTGAAATTACTTTGTTTATGCATTTACTTGCTTATCTCTTACCCAGACTGGAGGATAGGGACTTTTTTTTTTTTTTTTCCCTGTGTGGAGGGTGATAAAATATTTAAGAAAGGGTTAGGCTGGGCATTCACTGGTTGAGTTGGAGATTGGGACAGGGTTCTAGAGGCTTCTTGCTTTGCTGAATCATGGAGAAAGCTAGGGCTTAGAGGTGGGGGTCGGGGTGGGTCCCAAGGAAGAGACTAGGGTGGGTAGTGTGGAGTGGTGTGCTGTGGGCTGCAGCTATTCACCAACTGGTATGGAACTATTTCAGTGTTTGAACACTATCAATTTAGAACTATGCCGGGCACATCATGAGTGTTCTGTAAATGTCTTTCGAGTGAATGAATAATAGGATGACAAAACGCGAAAGTAAGAAGGTAATATATGGGGAACTCCTGAAAATAATGCAGTTGTTTCTTCATTATTTCTTCAGTAGTGTCTTCCCCTTTACCAGAATATTTTTAGTCATGACTGAGCTGACTTTGGTCTTTAAAGATGCTGAATCAAAGTAAATCAAAGTACAAATCATACACCAAGGGTAGTAACCGGTATACAAAATTACAGCACTACCTAGCCTTTTTTAAAAAAACAAACAAACATGTTTTCCCTTTTTTTTGGTGGTAAAATACACGTAACATGGAATTTGCTATCTTAACCATTTAAAAATGTACAGCTCAGTGGTATTAACTACCTTCCAATTGTTGTGCCACCAACACCGTGGTTTACTTTTGAATGTGCCATCTTGTGGCACTTGTGGTTTCTCTGTTAGATGATGTCCTCAAGTATTTCACAGCTTTTGTGTTTCTATTTTCTTATATCTAAGTTGGGGGAGACCTTTTATACTTTCTCACAGAGAGCTGTCATGAGGATCAAAAAGGAGATAAAATATAGACCAACCTTGTTCAACCTGCAGCTGTCTTTGAATGTGGCTTAACAGAAATTCATAAACTTTCTTAAAACATTATGGGTTTTTTTTTTTTTTTAAAGCTCATCAACTATCTTTAGTATTAGTGTATTTTATGTGTGGCCCAAGACAATTCTTCTTCCAATGTGGCCCAGGGAAGCTAAATGATTGGATGCCCTGATATAGACCGTCATGTTCAGTGATCTTAAAGCCAAGGTTGCTGGAATGATGTGGGCACTGAAGACCACAGTGACACTTAGCAGATGATAGGCACCCATTTTTGGGATCCCTCTACTGATAAAGCATCTCTTCACCTCCTACGCTGTGTGACATTGTGCTGCTTGAGATGGAGGGCTGAAGATTTAAGAAGAGACCAGCTTTGTCAGAAAGGTGTTACCCTTCCAGGGCAACGCTCAGTGCAGTTTTGAAGTTCGGATGTTTAGATCACTGTAGCATCTAAAACACTCTGATATGAGTTTGAAAAAGATGGCTTTAAAAAATTATGACTCTGAATTAATTAGGTTCTTGCTGTGTGCTTAAAGACCAAGTCTTCACTAGTACCTGTGTTACTATATCGTTTTCAGTTTTGCACGCCTGTGGTAAGAGGGTCAAGGAGAATTTGGATCAGGTCACCATGACTGAAGAGTTGGAAAATGATATGTATGAGAAAAAGTTGAAATAAGTGTGATTGTTTAGCTTAGAAAACTAAGTTCAGAGTTAAAGAATTATGATTTTTTTTTCTGCTGTGTGGAGGATGCTTAAACAGAGGTAGTAACCACACTGTATACTTTCTTTACCCACTTGTTAAGTCTTTGCCTTGCTAAATTAGAGGTCTGCATTGTGGATGAACTGAGACTAGCCTGAACCAGATGTCATGTCTGAATTGGGGATAACAAGCCTGAGGTTTTTAGACCATCTAACTATGCCTGTGTTTGCTATTTATTTTGTAGACTACACTTAAGGCCTAAATAGTTATACTCTACTCCTAAGTCTGTGACTAATTGCAAAGAAGCCATTCTCCATCTGGGGTAGTGGTTGAGAGCAACGACTTTAACATACCACAGGCTCACTGGGCTTTGAATCCAATTGTTAGTTGTATGCCTTGAGCAAGTTAATGTATCCAAACTCCTGTTTTTTTTTTTTTGTTTTTCATCTTTAAAATAGGGGTAATCATACCCTATTTTACTTGTGGTGAGGACTGAAGGAGGTCATTTATATAAAGATGTCATCGGTGCAGTATCTGACATTGTATGCACTTAGGAATGTCTGGGAGCCCTGGGCAGGGAAGCTATGTGGCCTTCTACAAAGTTTACTGATCCAATCTCTTACTCCTATCACTCACTTTTGTGCATAGACCCTTTAGGCCACCTCCCTGAAGATCTGATGGCTACTTCCCCACTTCCTGTCTGCTTCACATCCTCTCGTCCATCATATTTTACACTTAAATACTTCCTTAGCTCAGTAACAACACTCATATGGTTGTTAATCTGATTATTGCTTAGTGTAATTCACTGGAAGGTCTGAGTATATTTCTCTCCAAGGATGTTATTTTAAGGGAATAATCTGTTTAAACCGAATGAATTTGTGAGATCTGTAGTCAAATACTCATTAGTTCAGTAAAGCTTTGTTTAGTTACTGTGGGTCCTGCCTAGCACTATGGTAGGCTCTAGGGAATAAAAAAGATAAAAAAGAAATTACAGCAATGCCTAGTTTAAAATGTGGGACAGATGAGCAATAAACAATTGTTTAGAGTGGTCAATAGGTACAATTTGGGTAAATATGAATTTATTTAACAAACTTTTTTTGAGGCATTTTCTTATCACAGGCCTTGTTCCAGGAGTTGAGGATAATAAGGTGAAAGACTGCTTGCCTGTTGGTGTGGGTGTGGAGGGCTGGCTTCAGACCTGGAGACAGGGAAGTTTCCAAGATGGTCAATCCCAGAAGGCCAAGTTGCTGAGGAACCATCAGACAGGCAGAATAGCGTGAAAGTGAGGATGCATTTTTCTGGTAGTAGGGGAGCGAAGAGAGGTCAGAAGAAAACTAGTTATTTTAAATTTTTTATTTTATTTTAAACTTCCAATGTGAAATGGGGATAATCTAATGAGAAGATAGGGGTCTTTTTTTTTTCTTACAATTAAAAAACTTTAAAAAAGGGCATAACCACATTATAGAAGAAATGTGGAAAAATTTTCCTGCAGTTCTAAACCTGAACTATTTATTAGGTATGATTGCAGTGTAATTTTTTGAGCCTTTAAAAATTTAGCCTATGTATGTTTTGCCATTTTGCTAACTTAGGTGACCAAATAATATTTCATTTAGAGAAATATCATTATTTAACATTTTAGATTTGTTTCAAAAATTTTTATAATGTGACAGACCTCTTTCTATACTATAGGTGTTTCTTTTTGTGGATTTTTGTCTTTAGATTGCCAGAAGTGGGGTAAATAATTTTAAATTTTAGAGTTTTTAAGACTCTTGGAGCATATTGCTATTCTCCAAGTCAGTTTATACTAAATTCGGTATTATGTGAAATCTCCAATTTCATATAATCTTTGCCTATTGGGGATGAACATTATAGTTTTAGAAATTTAACTGGTGAAAAATGCTGGTTCATTGTTTTAGTAATCATTTTTTTGGTTAATAATGAGGTTGATTATTCTCATAGTTTTATTTATAGATTTATTAATTTTTTGAAAACTTTGTATTTTAACATTTGTTTCCTTTATTTAGACCATTTAAGACTGGAAAATGCTATTAGCTTCCATTAAAAAATAAGTTAGCCAGGTGCAGTGGTGGGAGCCTGTAGTCCCAGCTACTTGGAGGCTGAGGCTGGAGGATTGCTTGAGGCCAGGAGTTTGAGGTTGTAGTGAACTGTGATCACACCACAGCACTCCAGCCCAGACCCTGACTCAAAAAAGACAAAAAAGATAAAGTCACTTTATCTGTGTCTAATTTGTTTCAGTAGATACAGACCACTAGAAATCATGCCTGTCAGTCCAAGTGTCTATAAGAAATGAGGAAGTCCATAGACCTTTCCTGCTTTTACTCATCAGAATGTCAGAATGCTCTATTAAGTACTTGAATATAAATGTGCCTAATTGAAACTGCTGATAATGGACCTATTGATTTTTGAACATTAAACTGTCTGCTGAATACACAGAAATTTTATCAGAACAGTATTGTTTAAAAGTGGTGACCAGGCATGGTGGCTCATGCCTGTAATCCCTGCACTTTGGGAGGCCGAGGCTGTTCTCACATCAGAAGATCAAGACCATCCTAGCTAACATGGTGAAACTCCGTCTCTGTTAAAAAATACAAAAATATTAGCCAGGTGTGGTGGTGCATGCTCGTAGTCCCAGCAACTCGGGAGGCTGAGGCAGGAGAATTGCTTGAACCCGGGGGCTGGAGGTTGCAGTGAGCCAAGATCGCGCCACTGCACTCCAGCCTGGTGACAGAGCGAGACTCTGTCTCAAAAAAAAAAAAAGAAAAGAAAAGAAAAAAAGTGGTTAGTATGTGTGTGTTTAAATCATTGGACACTGATATAGTCAGCCAATTAACTGTGATTTTGTTTTTGTTTTTATTGTTTAGAACAAGTATATTACTTTGCTTATCCTTTAAACTCACAATTCTGTAAATGCTGATTTCAAAACTGCTTTACATTGACATTAGAAAACGGTAGATTAAACAAATGCCGTTTAAAATATAGGTAAAATTATCAAGAAAAAGTTGGTTGAAAATAATAAAGGCATTTGCTTTAAATATTTACTAAACCACTAATATATTAGATGTCAGCTACTAGTGTTCTGTCATCCTTCTCTGTGGCTTCTTGGTAAATCTAACAGTAGTGTTTGCTTCTGCTTATAGAAGTTAGTGGAGAGGAAGGGAGGAGAGGCACATGGCTGGGGCTGGGTGATTTCCTGTTTGCAGTTCGTTCCATTTATAGTTCGATAGGCAAGTCTTTTGTGATATTGCCTGTAAATGGGCCAGTCTTTTATCTTTGTAGGCTTGTAATTTTGGTGGCTTTGAAACAGATTGGACTCCTTAAAATCATACAGCATTTTCAATTTCAGATGCTTTGAGACTGGACATTCTGCTAGCCTCCCATGTGTGGGTAGAGCAGCGTCACCTTTTACTCAACGTTCCTTGCCTGTTTCATTTAGCTGTGGGCTAGGAACGTTAGCTGTTTGCTTTTCATATGTAGAAGATTTGTCAAGTTAAACTGCATAAATCTTTTCAGGTATCCTGATGATACTCCTTTGTATTGTAAATAACCTCTCAAATTTATATACACATATGCAGCTGCACACACAGGCCTACATACTCACTGCCTTTAGTATTATATATTTAGTAGTGATATAATGTGTACGCTTACAGTAGTTTACTCGCAAATGTTTGAATCTTATTAGTAGCCTTGGAATAACATATGCTTTCTATGTGAAGATGCTAACATCCATTTGTTTCATTTTAGGTTGGTGCAAAAGTAATTGCGTTTTTTGCTCTTTCAACAATATGTACTGAATTAAGGGGATGTACTCTTTTAGCACTTGAAATTATTTATTTACCGTTTATTATCTTTCCCTTTATGGGAAAGGACTTTGCCTTATTTTCCACAATAGCCATTAATAGACATTAGAATAATGTCTGACACATCCTAAGTGTTTAATGAGTGTTTGTGAGATGAATGACTGTTTAATTGATAAATAAGTCTTAGTTGGTTGTCTCCCACAGTTTCGTGGAAGTTTAATATGGAGCAATTTAAAACCTGTAATGTGCTTAAAGATAAATTATGAAGTCAGTACTAAGTGTAAAAATAGCAAGAATTACAGTGTTGCAAAGCACTAATTAATTTTCTTTAAGTTACTGAGTAAAACAAAGTGTGTTATATAGAACTGAAATGGGCTTTGTTAATACTGTATATACAAACATTTGAAATTCATATTGTGGATGATAATGTTAATTTTACCCTCAGCATTATTTCTGTTTTGCTCAGTAGGTGAAACTACTTATTTATACATATAAGTATGTGCTACTGATAGTCAACTTTTTTTTTTTTTAACAGCCATCCTTGCAGTCTTAGGATAATTTTTAGTTAAGAAGTAATTCATATGCCAGAAAGAGGAATGCTAGAAAATTTTTAATTTGAGTTGGATCTTTAAAATTTTTAACTGCATATATTCATTTAAAAAAAGAAAGAAAGAAAGAAAGAAAAATCAGAAAGGAGGTACTCAAGGTCCTGAAGACATCATCCATGATCAGAGTATGACTTGAAATTGTTTGCCATGCCTGATGTGAGAGCATGTTCTGAACATGTCTACCTGGGCTTCACCTGGCATTTACCTGAGTGGGGGCTCTCAGTGTTCAGTTTTATATGAATATCTGAACAGAGCAGGCTCACATTTAGACATATCCCCCATGCAGAGCCACAGGCTTCTAATCAATGAGATGTTTATTAGGATATATACAGAAACTGAAGGTAATTCTTTTAATTTTTATGAAAAATGAGGTTATTTGGCTGCCTGGTAATTGCAGCATGGTAAAATTTGATATTAAATGTATTTGATTCTGTTTTGTTTTCTTTTAGTTTTAAAAATAAACATCTTAATTTAAAAAAGAGACCCACTTTTACAAGACTGCTGAAGTATCTCCACAAAACACTCACTAGGAAGAACCCTTCTGCAGTCCTGCTTTGACATGTTTCAGTTGGAGAATCTGAACCCAGAGAGGTCGAGTACCTTGCCAAGATCAAACCCAGCTAATGGAGAAAGGCTAGAACCCAGATCCCTAAGTTCCCAGTTGGGAGCTTTATCCAGTCATACAGCATGTCACCGAGCACTGATAGTCTTGGTATAATATACTACATCTAAACCATGATAGTCTGCAAAAAGATTAAAAACAGCATGCAGTGTGGAAGAGTAGAATTTTCTGTTTAGAAAGCAGTGTTAGTGTTTCAAATATACTAGTCATGCAGTTTCTTTTTCAGGTAGCTTCTGAGCTTTGATTCTGGCTAATGGGGCTAATTCCCTCAATAGTTTTGTGTACCCACCAGGTACAATGGCGGTTGTTCTCATGTTTACTTTGGTGATGTCCATGGATGTGTGGGGGTAGGTCTAAGTGCAAGGAGTGATAAGGGAATAGGAGGAGCAAGGGATGATGTAAAGTAGGTTGGGCTGGTATCTTAGGACAGAGTTTTCCAAGCTTTATTTACTGTAATTCACCATAGGAAACACATTTTACACTGCAGCTTAGTACACACACACACACACACACACACACACACACACCCCTTCACATTTATAATTGAAACAAGAGGTTCGTGAAACAATTCTTACGAGGTGTAAAGCATACCGATATTTTATATTCTGTTCTATTTTATAAAAATATGTCTTTACCCATCAAGTTGACTTCACTGCACACTAATGGGTTGTAACCTGCAAACTTCAAAACATAGGCACTGGACAATCTACTTATTGTGCTTAGATCCAGAAGGTTCTTTAATGTTTTTAGAGGATTCAGTTTGGCATTGAATGAGCAGGTGATTGGCTGGTCTGCATATAGGTTAGTTTGCAATGAACATGAATGGCTTAAGGAAAACCAGAAGTGTTCTGAACTCCCCAAAGGCTGCTGTCTCTAAATATCAAGATGTATACTTGGCTCCATGGTTTTTATTCAGTTGATACTTGATGTTTTGGAAAATCCGAGTCTGTTTTAAGCCTGCAAATAATATGATTTATCTTTTCTTATCTCACTTTCATTTGAATCACTGTGTTACCCTTAAAACCCTCTCATACTCCTCCCTCCTTCCTGGCAACCAAAATATGCATTGATTCAGCTTGGGAGAACCTCAGTGAGAAGCCTGTAGCTAGGTCAATGCTGTCAGCCCCTAGGAACCAGCGCTGAGCTGCCTTACTGGGTCTGTCATGTTAGTATCTCATCGGCTTAGCTTCTAAGTTTGGGCTGAAAAGTTGTATAAAGTCCCATTTACCTCAAGGCATTGAATCTTGAACCTTAGGTTTATAAGGGTTTTTTTTGATTGAATAATTTTAATTTATATAATTTTTATTGCAAGAAATGTTTTCAATTTGATAGAGTAAAATTGTAGCCTTTCTCCAATTTTGGAAAGTGAATTAAGTCATTAAAACCCTCTTCATGTACACTTTCTGAAATTTTAAATAAAAGAAGAGCTAACCGCAACTGCTGTTGAGTTTGTTGTGTGTTCAGTTATTTCTAAGATTTTTAGTGCTCAAAATAGGGTTGCTATGCTAGAAGACAGACTGTGGCCATGTAAACTACTAGGTTCCCATGTCAGCAACAGTCTGTCTCTGTGTCTTTCTTAATTTTCTTCCTTGTTCTTCTGCCTTAACTTTGCTTTTCCTGCGCCTGGCTTCCCAAACCCCCATAACAAGTGCTTATGGGAGGTTTGAATTTTCGTGTTGGAAATTCAACCTTTTAATTGATGAGGACTTAAACAACCAGGCATGTAGTTAGACAGCAAATTCATGGGTAATAAAACTAAATAGTAGGACTGGGAAAGTGTAACCTCAGCCTCAAAGAAATATTTAGAAGGGCTGCAGTACCTCATAGAATTATTTAATAGGGAAGTAATATTTGTGGTTTATAGTTTGAAATTTATGAGCAGACAGACAAGTCTTTCCATGTGAATATACATACTGTAGGATGAATCAGACAATTCTTTCAAGAGTGGGTGTGCGACTCATTTAGTGGCCCTGCTTTGGGAAATTTCTTAATTTAAGAAACCGTAATTCCCTTCTCTGATAAACCTTTCCTGATATTTTCTCCCTAGTTTTTCTGCCTATCTCTCACTGCCTCCCAGCTGTTAACTGTCATTTTCTTACTGTATGACTTAGAACATGGCTCCTTTAATAGCTTTTCTCACCGCATTTTGCAATTAGTTGCACATAATATTATCTATGAGGATGAGCTCCTTGTAATTACTTGCTTTGCACACTCTTCCTTATAAGAATGAGCTTTTTGAGTAAAGGAATAACTTACTCATAATTTTTTTCTTCAACTTTTATTTTAAGTTCTAGGGTACGTGTACAGGATGTGTAGGTTTGGTACATAGGCAAACGTGTGCCATGGTGGTTTGCTGCACAGATCATCTCATCACCTAGGTGTTAAGCTCATCATCCATTAGCTATTCTTCCTGATGCTCTCCTCCCTCTGAGGCCCCAGTGTGTGTTGTTCTTCTCCATGTGTTCATGTGTGTTCTCACTGTTCAGCTCCCACTTACAAGTGAGAACATGTGGTGTTTGGTTTTCTGTTCCTGTATTACTTTGCTGTGGACAATATCTTCCAACTCCATTAGTGTCCTTGCAAAGGACATGATCTCGTTTCTTTTCATGGCTGCATAGTATTCCATGGTGTATATGTACCACATTTTCTGTATCCAGTCTATCATTGATGGGCATTTAGGTTGATTCCGTGTCTTTGCTATTGTGAATAGTGCTGCAGTGAACATACACATGTAGAATGATTTATATTCCTTTGAGTATATACCCAATAATGGGATTGCTGGGTCAAATGGTATGTCTGCCTCTAGGTCATTGAGGAATCACCATGCTGTCTTCCACAATGGTTGAACTAGTTTACACTCCTGCCAACAGTGTAAACATGTCCCTTTTTCTCTGCAGTCTCACCAGCATCTGTTGTTTTTTGATTTTTTTAATAATAGCCTTTCTGACTGGCATGAGATGGTATCTCATTGTGGTTTTAATGTGCATCTCTCTAATGATCAGTGAATGTTGAGCTTTGTTTCATATGTTTGTTGGCCACATGTATGTCTTTTTTTGGGAGGTGTCTGTGCATGTCCTCTGCCCACTTTTGAATAGGTTTTTTATTTTTTTCTCTTGTAAATTTGTTTAAGTTCCTTGTAGACTCTGGATATTAGACCTATGTCAGATAGATAGATTGCAAAAAATTTTCTCCCATTCTCTAGGTTGTCTGTTTACTCTGATAATAGTTTATTTTGCTGTGCAGAAGCTCTTTAGTTCAATTAGATCCCATTTTTCAATTTTTGCTTTTGTTGCCTTTGCTTTTGGCATTTTCAACATGAAATCTTTGCCCCATGCCTATGTCCTGAATAGTATTACCTAGATTTTCTTCTGGGTTTTTATAGTTTTGAGTTTTACATTTGAGTATTTAATCCATCTTGAGTTGATTTTTTTGTAAGGTGTAAAGGAAAGGGTCCAGTTTCAATTTTTTGCCTAGGCTAGCCAGCTCTCGCAGCATCATTTATTGAACAGGCAGTCCTGGCCGGGTGCAGAGGCTCATGCCAGTAATCCCAGCACTTTGGGATGTCGAGGCAGGTGGATTACCCTGAGGTCAGGAGTTCAAGACCAGCCTGGCCAACATGGTGAAACCCTGTCTCTACTGAAACTACAAAAAAAAAAATAAATAAATAAAAATTAGTCAGGCATGGTGGTGGGTGCCTGTAATCCCAGCTACTTGGGAGGCTGAAGAATTGCCTGAGCTGGGGAGGTGAAGGCTGCAGTGAGCAGAGGTCATGCCATTGCACTCCAGTCTGGGCAATAAGAGTGAAACTCTGTCTTAAAAAAAAGGGAGGTGCAGGCAGTCCTTTCCCCATTGCTTTTTTTTTTTCAGATTTGTTGAAGACCAGATGTTTGTATATGGGCAGTCTTATTTCTGAGTTCTCTATTCTTCCCATTGGTCTATGTGTCTGTTCTTGTACCAGTAACGTGTTATTTTGGTTACTGTAGCCTTGTAGTGTAGTTTGAAGGTGGGTAGCATGATGCCTCCAGGTTTGTTCTTCCTGCATGGGATCATCTTGGCTATTCAGGCTGTTTTTTGGTTCCACATGAATTTTAAAATAGTTTTTTCTAATTCTGAGAAGAATGCCAATGGTAGTTTAATGGGAATAGCATTGAATCTATAAATGACTTTCAGGAGTATGGCCATTTTCACAATATTGATTCCCTCTACCCATGAGCATGGAATGTTTTTCTATTTGTTTGTGTCCTCTTTGATTTCTTTGAGCAGTGGTTTGTAGTTCTCCTTAATGAGATCCTTCACTTTCCTTGCTAGCTGTCTTACTAGGTATTTTATTCTTTGTGTGCTAATTGTGAATGGGAGCTTATTCACTATTTGGTTTTCTGCTTGCCTATTGTTGGTGTATAGGAATGCTTGTGATTTTTGCATTGATTTTGTATCCTGAGACTTTGCCAAAGTTTCTTATCAGCTTTAGAAGCTTTTGGGCTGAGACGATGGGGTTTTCTAGATATAGGGTCATGTCATCTGCAAACAAAGATAATCTGACTTCCTCTCTTCCCATTTGAATACTCTTTATTTCTTTCTCTTGCCTGCTTGCATTGGCCAGAACTTCCAATACTATGTTGAATAGCAGTCGTGTCTTACTCATATTTGTATCTCCAGTACCTAATATAGTGCCTGTCTGTGCTATTTTAAAAATTTATATTTATTTTTTAAATTGACTTCATAATTGTACATATTTATGAGGTACATAGTGATGTTTTTAAAAATGTATATGTAATGCTTTTACTTAAAAAAAACTTTTATTTTAGCTTCAGGAGTACATGTCCAGGTTTGTTGTATAGGTAAACTTGTGTTATAGGGGTTTGTTGTACAGAATATTTAGTCATCCAGGTACTAAGCCTAGTACCCAATAGCTGTTTTTTCTGTCCCTCTCCCTCCTCACAGCCTCCATCCTCCGGTTGGCCCAGGCGTTTTTTCTTCCCCTCTTTGTGTCCATGTGCTCTCATCTTTTAGCTCCAACTTATAAGTGAGAACATGCAGTATTTAGTGTTCTCTTCCTACAATAGTTTGCTAAGGATTATGGCCCCCAGCTCTATTCATGTTCCTGCAGAGGAACATGATCTTGTTCTTTTTAATGGCTGCATAGTATTCCATGGTGTGTATGCACCGGATTTAAAAAAATCCATTCTACCATTGATGGGTGTTTAGGTTGATTCCATGTCTTTGCTATTGTGTATAGTGCTGCAGTGAATATGCATGTGCATGTGTTTTTTTTACAGAATGACTTATATTCCTTTTGGAATATAAATATAATCCTATACTCAGTCATAGGATTGCTGGGTTGAATGATATTTCTGTTTTTAGGTTTTTGAGGAATCACCACACTGCTTTCCACAATGGCTGAACTAATTTGCCCTCCCACCAACAGTGTATAAGTGTTCCCTTTTCTCTGCAACCTCACCAGCATCTGCTATTTTTTTGACTTTTTAATAAAGCCACTCTGACCGGTATGAGATGGTGTCTCATTGTGGTTTTGATTTGCATTTCTCTAATCATCAGTAATATTGAGCTTTTTTTCTTATGCTTGTTGGCTGCATGTATATCTTCCTTTGAAAGCTATCTGTTCATGTCCTTTGCCCACATAATGAGGTTTTGCTACATGTAATATATAGTGATCAGAACAGGATCAGGGCAGTTAGCATATCAATCATCTGACACATTTATAATTTCTTTATGTTGGGCACATTCAGTATCCCCTCTCTAGCAATTTGAAACTATATAATATATTAATGTTAACTGTAGTCATCCTACAGTGGTATGGAACACTAGAACTTATTCATCTATGAATAGCTATAATTTTACATCTTTTAACAAATATCTCCTTATCCCCTGTATTAGTCCTTTTTCACACTTTTGGTAAAGACATACCTGAGACTGGGCAATTTACAAAAGAAAGAGGTTTAATGGATTTATAGTTTCTTATGGCTGCAGAGACCTCACAATCACGACGGAAGGTGAAAGGCATGTCTCACATGGCGGCAGACAAGAGAAGAGAGCTTGTGCAGGGAAACTCTCCCGATCTCATGAGACTCATTCACTATCATGATAACAGCAAAGGAAAGACCTGCCCCCATGATTCAGTCACCTCCCACTGGATTCCTCCCATCCCATGTGGGAATTCAAGATGAGATTTAGGTGGAGACACAGCCAAACCATATCATTCCACCCTGGGCCTCTTCCACATTTCATATCCTCATTTCAAAATCCAGTCACACCTTCCCAGTAGTCTCCCAAAGTCTTAATTCATTTCAGCATTAACTCAAAAGTCCACAGTCCAAAGTCTCATCAAGGCAAGGCAAGTCCCTTACGCCCATGAGCCTGTAAAATCAAAAGCAAGTTAGTTACTTCCTAGATACAATGGGGGTACAGGCATTGGGTAAATACACCCATTCCAAATGGGAGAAATTGGCCAAAGCAAAGGGGCTACCGGCCCCATGCATGTTCAAAATCTGGCAGAATGGTCAAATCTTAAATCTCCAAAATGATCTCCTTTGAATCCCTATCTCACATCTAGTCCTGCCCCTGACTTCTGTCACCAAGGTTGCAGCTGCAAGGCTTTCAATTTGAAATCAACTGCCTGTTAAAACATGGAAACGGAGCCATCCTGTTCAAAGAATGTAGGAATATGCAGTAACTCTCCTAATAGTTACAAGTTCCTAACAGGAACTGGAGAATCCTTAAATCTCATCAGTTTGAATGTGGTAAAGTATTTATATTACCCTCAGAAATATCTGAAATTTTGAGAAAATCATCAGTGCTTGCAAGTGAGAAAGCAGCAAGCTACGTATTTTACCAAGAGTCTTTAAGTTCTTAGCCTGGACAACGTGGCAAAACCTTGTCTCTATAAAAAATGAAAATTAACCAGGTGTGGTGGTGCGTGTCTGCAGTCTCAGCTACTTAGGAGGCTGAGGCAAGAGGATTGTTTGATCCCAAGAGTTTGAGGCTGCAATGAGCTATGATTGTGCTACTGCATTCTAGCCTGGGTAATTGAGTAAGACTCTGGCTGAAAAAAAAAAAAAAGAAAAAAATTTTTAATTTTTAATTTTTTTCCAAAACATATCTGTGAAATGTAATAAAAACAGTGACCAAATGGGGATGACATTTTAAAAGTTTCTAAAATCATTTTGTTTTACTGCCACCAAGTCAGATATATGAATTTTTTTTCTCTTCAAGATGGAGTCTTGCTCTGTCAACCAGGCTGGAGTGCAGTGGTGTGAACTTGGCTCACTGCAGCCTCTGCCTCTTGGGTTCAAGTGATTCTCCTGTGTCAGCCTCCTGGGTAGTTAGGATTACAGGTGCCCACCACTATGCCTGGCTAATTTTTGGATTTCTGGTAGAGATGGGATTTCACCATGTTGGCCAGGCTGGCCTCGAACTCCTCACCTAGGGTGATCCACCTGCCTTGGCCCCCTCAAAGTACTGGGATTATAGGCATGAGCCACTGCGCCTGGCCAGATGTATGAATTTTTAACAAAATCCAAAAACAATTAAAATATCCTAGCATTGGGCTGTGTTTAAAAAGTATGTTAGATTTTACACATGTGTACTGATGAAAATATTTAATTTTGAATTAATAAAGGAAATAACATTTAAGTTGTTAAGATCCTTTTATTACAATTAAAATTTTTGGGATTTACCCATAATGTTGATCACAGAATTATCTCTATTAATTCAATTTTACAAAATTTTTATCTCTACCGCCCCCCATCCCTTTTTGTTAAGGAACACTGGTTGATGTAGACCTCAGGTTAAGTACAAGAACTTCTGTATGAGACTAGAGGTCTCTGACTTTTACCGTGTTACTCTAGCCATGCAGAGAATAATTTCCCCTCTGAAGAATTGCTCTGGTAGAGCTGTATAGTGATTTTTTTTTTTTTTTGAGTTGTAGAAACAGATACGTCTTAGAGAAGATCTCTCCCTGATCTACCTATCCACCCCACCCCCTCCACGCCTATCCTCAACATACTAGAAAACCTGGAGATATTAAATTGTCACAGGAGGCAGAACTGACAGGCCCAAGAACCTCCTATATCATTGGCATTCCAGTCCTTAGCACCCTCAGCTTACTTAGACATCCCTGTGCAAATGAACACTGTTGTGTGAGTAACTACTTACCTCTTTTCTCCTTTATCACTCTTTCTTATTATCTCTGTGTACCTTTCCCTCTGCATTTTTGCTTTTCCTACTGGTTCTCTCTTTCTTCTTCCTCTGTTCTGACCACTCCTCTCCTGTTGAGTTAATTTTTTTTTTTCTACAGACAAGAATGAAAGGAATCTCCTATTGGTTTGTTTTTCCTTCCTCTTCCTCCTTTCTTAGTTGGCTGATATGTAGAATAGTAGTATTATTACAGTCAGACTTTTTTGTTTGCATGTAACAGAAACTGACTCTCACATACTGAAGCCCAAAATGTACTAATGAATTTTCTGGTAGTTGAGTCAAAAGAGGGTAGTAGAGGGCTGCTGTGGCCTTCCCTGTCTAATAAAAACTCTTTATGCATTTTAACAGGAGATAGCATTTCCCTCTCTCTGTCTGATTCATTTGTTCATTCTTGCATTGAACAGTCATTGAACACCTGGGCCAGTTACTCCTTCTGAGCTCTGAGGATATGGCAATGGAGAAGAGAGAGAAAATCCCCATCCTCACAGAGCTTAGATTTTGCTGAGAGAAACAAACAAGTAAGACATCAGTGATAATGGCAAGTTGGCGATATGCTGGTGACTGGCTGGCTACTTCAGGTTGGAAGTTCAGAGATGCCCTCTTTGGGGTGGTGATGCTGATAAAGAGGAAGAACATTCTAGGCAGAGAACAACATGCACAAAAGCTTTAGAGTGGGAATGAACTAGGAAAGACTGAAGAACCAAGACAAAGCTACTGTGGCCGAAGAGGCTGTAACGCAGGCGATGAGGCCACAGTCTCTGCCAGGGGTTGTACATGAGAGCAAGTTCGAATTTTATTCTTTGTGACATGTGGATCTCTTAGGGAGTTGAAATGACCTGATGTACACTTAAAAACACTTGACAACTCACCTTTTAGAACGTCACTGGAAGCTCTCCGTGGTACAGTTATCTGTGTCATTCCAGTTTCTCTTACACTGCTATGCTGTAATGGTTTGATTACTTAGCCTTTAGGGTTTTTGTGAGGAGTACTTAAAGTGGGGAACTCCTGGGAGTAGATCTGAAATGATACACAAGGGATACGCCATGAGGTCAGGAACATATTTGCTTTGTTCTTGGTATTATCCGTGGTGCCTAGTACTAGTAACTCGTTGCTGAATGAAGAAATGAATTACCTGTGCGTAGAACTGTGGAAAATTCTCTGCTTCTCTCGTTTTCCTTCTTCCTCCCTCATTTTCCTTACTACCAGTAAACCTGCCATGCAAGTCGTGTTGCTCATAGGAAGATGGGGGTGAGAAATTGCTGGCCGGGGTGAAGGGGGGCTATTTTCTGGAAGTAGTGAGGTCTGCTTACAGTAGTGAGCCAGAATAAGAGAGAAGTTCCCAGTTACTGCAGGGCAGGTGGGTGGACTTCCTGTATGTTTTATGTATACACGGTATGTATGCAATAGATCTGTTGGTTGGGTTTAAGTTACTTTTATTGAAGCTGTAATTATCTTCACTTGTTTCAGTTCTGCCGTTTGTGGAAATTAGTAAGCTAAAGTATGTAGGGAACGTGTTTACTTAAAAAACTCTACGCACAGTTAAGAATGATTAATTCTGTTATCTTCTTGAAGGACAATATTGTCATGTGGCACATGTTTGAACAGTTGGGGCTAATGGACAGAAAAATTGCCATGGAATCTTTTCTGCAAACACCTGACTGGTGGCAAAACTCTTGTATCTCCTGCTTTCTCTAAGCAACGCCTCTTGAAAATCCTGGAAGAGAACAACCAATTCCTTGTTTGTGTGCATTGTTAGTTTTCTATTCTTGAGTGAGTTCAAAGAACGGTAGCTTAGAAGTTACTCTGAGATTCTAGACCTGAGATTTAGTTTACATGCTTTGTGGCTTTTGTGTTAGAAGCTTGGATAACATCACACCTGTAAACTTCCTGAAATTTGAAGAAGAATAGGATGACTGTATTTGAAAAGGCTTCTTAAAATTTTAATTTTAAAAACGGTTTTATTTACAGTTCCTCAGGTATATGTTCTAGTTACTAAAATGAATACACCAGGTTGCTGGTCTACCACCTTCCCTCTCCTAGGACATCACAGACTGCCTAATGTTGTTGTAAGTACATGGGAAGCAACCCACCCAGTTGGGTTCCATCCCTGGCAAGTTTGGTAGGCTTCCTCCTGTGCGTTCCCAGAAAGTTTATGACCTTTCTTGTTCACTTTTCTTCCCAATTACTTCTTGCCAGTGACAGCAAGAAAATCTCCTCTCATATTTGCCCTGCTTTCCACTGCCTCAGATTTGAAATCAGCTGTAATGCCAAATATTGAGGAAAGTTATGACTTTTGAAGCAGAATTGTATATAATAAAGTACCAACCAAAACATTAGAAATAATTCAGGGTTCACTTTAAAGCCATTATAGGTGTATTCCTTGATTTCCTCAAGTTTTTCTAATTCCGCTTTCCCTCAAGTATTAGCATTGAGGGAAGATAATTAACTTAAAAAACTAACACACTTAATTATTTTAGTTTTAATTTTGAAAATTTCTTCTGCTAAATTTTATTTTAGATAGATGATTTTAATGATAATACTGAATATATTATCATTTTTGGACTAGCTTAGAAAACTTAAAATCTGAAGATTTTGTTTTTGGGAAAATATTTCCAGAACTCAAAACATTATCGTTGGCCAGGCACAATGGCTCACACCTGTATCCCAGCACTTTGGAAGGCCAGGGCAGTCGGATTGCCTGAGCTCAGGAGCTTGAGACCAGACCGGACAATATAGTGAGACCCGTCTCTACTTTAAACCAAAAAAGGGAAAACGACCAAAAAAACTCCTATTATCTTTTACAAGTAAATGTTTGGACTGTAATATATTTGCAATTGAAGGACTTCCCTATAATTGCTAGCAGGTGTAAAGAGGATTTAAACATCTAATCCTGCTCTGTTACAGCAGAGCTGCTTCACCATCTTTATTACTAAGTTACGGATCTTTGCCTTCTAAAGTTGATCCAGTGCAGTCCTGGGCTTAAATAACATACTTTTTTTCATTTTCTTTCTTCATTTGGAAAGTTTTATGAAATGAAGCTCATACTATACCCAGAAGTAAGCAGTGAAACTCAGCACCAGGAGTTTTTAACATGAAACCATTCAGATTGGGAGTATGTATTATTCAAGTGATATTCTGGAGTGAGTCTGTTTTTGTGTTTTATATAAGGACTGGTTTCTGACGATGAAGGAGAGATGTTCTACAGGGTTATATTTAGCTGCAAGTTGTAACATAACAGTACTGTGCTCAGCTTGTGTGAGACTAAGGGACTCGGGGTTTTTTTTGGACTACACATTTTCTTCTTTCCTCCTTCACTGTGTCCTTTTAGGTTTCTGTGTATGAAGAACACTGGCTTCGTGTTACCTTTGTTTGCTCTGTAAGGGGTTAGGGCTAGTTTACTGTGATGCAACCAGATCAGTGAGGTCTATGCTGGTACATGAACTCACCGCAAGCAGAAGAGAACCATTGTGTCGCTTCGACAGTGTTAGCAAGAGATATGCATTTGTGCTGGCTGTCGCTGTCAGTTCTGGAAGGATATCTTTTTAGGCTGATTATGAACATACTGGTTCTAATCAAATTAGATGGGAAGACACACATGGCTAATATTGTCTGCAGTTCTCCTAAATTGCCCATCAAAAAGCTCCCACTGGTTTCACTCTAATTATACCCATGAGAGGGGTGAGAGAGTATTTCTATTCTAAACGACTTGTCGAATAAATAAAGTCTACTCTTTGTTGACTGAATGTTAAATCCCAGCTTCAAATTAAACTGTAAAGAGATGTCACATGAGGGTATTTCAGAGCAAACAGCACCTCAGACAAAAAACATCGTCATTTCCAGGCCTCATTCTTATAAGGATTCTAATACGGAAAATTGTTAAGTATTTTTAGGGTAGAAATAAGTGATGGAGACAGAGACCTGATGTCAGGTTCTGCATGACTTCTGTAATTACCCCTGCCTTCATATTTGTTAAGCAGATACATTGTCTTATGCTTTGCTGACTTCGTAAGCTGTAGATTTATAATGGACTCAAAACTTGAAGAACAGGAAGAATGACTTTCTTTTGCAAGGAGTTCAACCAAAGACTGTAGGAAACAAAACACATTCATTCTTTTTCTGTTTTAATTAGACTATTTAGCATGATAGATTTAAAATAGACTGAATATAATATAGGCTTTAAATACAGTTGTGTATCTCATTTGTAATCAGACTGACCTAATTCATATATGATCGTTTAACACGAAATATTTCTATTTCTGCAAGCAATTAGAACAAAGTAGAATCATTTATGCATTTGAGAAATGTATAACTTTTTCCTATTTTAAAAAAATTATAAAGTTGAATGTAGATATTGTTTTCTGAGTCACTGGATATAATGGGAGGAAATGATTAAGAAAATAATGTTGCTAAAAATAACAAAATTAAACATTTTGTTTGTGCTTGTGTATCACAGTTAATGCTGTCTTTAGGAAAAAACACTTTATAAATTAAGAGCCCTGACATTTAAGAAGTCTGAGAACCAAGTTTTGGGAGCCAATGAAGAGACTTTAAAAGTTTTATGTTTCAGCTTTTTGTAGAGTTTTTTTTGCCTTGAAGTGTGTTTTTATGCTGGATCTCTTTTCATGGACTTCTGTGGTTTATTCTTTGCAAGTGACTGGTGATTGCTTTCCTTTCCTAAAAACAAATCCAGCTTGGTAATCTTATTCTTTTGTTCATGAGAAGTTCAAATAGAAAAAATGAATACAGTGCTGGTAACAGTAACTCACTTCTGTTTTCACGTACTTTGTTGGAGAAAGACATGGACCACCTCAGGGATCTTCTGATATTTTGATAATGGGTTTGGTAAAGCAGGGGCCTGTGGCATTTATTTTATGGATGTTGATACTGAGGCATCAGGAGACTAGGGAAGCTGTTTGAAGAGTCAGAACTGAGAGTAGGATCAACATCTGTACTCTAAAATCACAGGTTTGAACGAAATCATGGTCTTATCAGGGACATTTACAACCTCATGTTCTGATGTTTGTATACATAGATGGGCTTTAGGGTGAAGATGTGAGAAATAATAGTACTGTAGATCCAGATTCACCCAGAGACAGATTGGGGAAAGGAAAGAAAACATTTCGGGACCGAAATTTATCTCCTTTTTGTTATGTCTTGCTATAAAAGAGCTATGTGCTAGATATAATTTTGAGCACTTTACATACATTATTAATTCACTTATTCTTCCCAACAGACAACCTTATGTGGTAGTTAACAGTGATTGTCCTCAGTTTGTACCTGAGGCAATGGAGGCATAGAGGGTTAGTACCATGCCTCTCTTGGGGAAAGGACCCGTGTCTGCGTCGTGCTTCCCCTCATAGAAAATGCCCACTACTTGTGCAGTCGTCCAACCTTTTTTTGAGTATGTGCTACATGCCAGGCATAGTGTTGAGTCCTGCAAAGAAAAAAGAGATGGAAACCTTGCTCTCACAGCCTGCTTGGGAAGACAGCTAAATCGAATAACCACAGAAACAAATTGGTGTACGAATTTAAAGGAGAAGGGCGGAGAGCTTTGAGAGCATGGGCAGGGGCCTGATCTTACTGGGTTGCCTAAAAGACTGTCTCACTTTAGAGCTATGATCCCAAGGAAGGGGAGGAGGTGGGTGGCATCTAAACACTGCCATGATGCAAGGTAGGCTCAAGCAGGGTCTGGTCACTTCATGGGTCGTTCCCAGCCCCCTTTAGAGCCCTTGAAGTCAGTGCCTTTAGACTCCATAATGGAGATTGCAAACTCTCCCTGTGCCCTCATATGTGTGTAGGTTCCTATGCAAATTTTAAGTGTTAAGTAAATACATATGCTGATTGAATTGCAGTCATCTGTGGTGATTTGTGCTCTGTAGTCCCAGCTACTTGGGAGGCTGAGGCAGGAGAATCGCTTGAACCCAGGAGGCAGAGGTTGCAGTGAGCCGAGATCGCACCACTGCACTCCAGGCTGGGCAACAGAGCAAGAGTCCATCTCAAAAAGAAATCCAATAACCAAAAACAAAAAAAAAACCCCAAAACCCCTTAAGTGCCAGCAGATATTAGGTATGTTTAGGGATGGGTAAGGAGTCCAGGCTAGTGGGTAGGGTTCATTTGAGGAAAAATGACAAATTCACCTGAAAAGGGAGGCTGGGACGATATCTTGGCAAAGGTTTGGCCGTCTGGGCTGGGCTTTTTGAGCAGGGTTGAGACTTTCCGAGCCCTGCTCTGGAACGACTGGAGTAGGCAGGAGGTGTAGGCAGAGAGAAGTAGTTAGTCCTATAGCAGTGGTAAGGGTTTGAAGTAACGTGACGATGATTGTCATGGAAGAAAGGTCCAGGCCCACATGGGGGGATGGCTTGAGCCTGGGATGTGGAGGTTGCAGTGAGCCAAGATTGCACCATTGTACTCCAGCATGGGGACAGAACCAGACCCTGTCAAAATGAAATGAAATGAAATAAATAAACTGACTATGACTGCGAAGAGAGAATCAGATTGGGTCTTGACTTGATGTGGGTATCACAGTGATGGAGAGGCCAGGGTCAAAGATGGCTTTTGAGAATCTGGGTCTGGCTGACTAGGAGGAATCCTTCTTAAGAAAAGGGAATGTTGGGAGCAGCCAGTTAGGGTGCAGTAGTTTCAAGCCAAATGAGTGTTCCGCACTGATTAGCTTCAGCAGGGAAAGAAACATTTTCTTCTTAACATCTGCCCACCCCCATCCTCAATTGCAGTCTTGCAAGCAGGATAATTTTAAGTTACATGGTGCTGAGGAAAGGACACAGCATGATTGCTGATTAATGTGCTATAGCCCAAAGCACAGATCATAGTGATGTCTTTGTAATGTCCACATTTAGTATTCTGTGTATGCTAAACCTAGTTGTCTGAAACTTGTGAAGGAAGTCTCTCCTTTTTTGGTGTAAGTCTTCCATATTTGGTAAATCTTAGTGCTTCTAGACTATTTTAAAGTTGTAACATCTGTTTTCTGGAAGTTGTATTTTGAAGGAATTTAATTGGCGCAGACAGTTGGAATGTTAATTTCAAAGCTATGGTGTCAATGTTCCAGTGGAAGCACCTACCTGGGAAAGGCTATTCTCAGCATTTGTTTCCTGTTTTTTAAACAAGTAAAATATTAAACAAATAAAATTGAAGAATGCTCTTTCACATGGCCAAATTGAATCCTCAAGAGTATTTTCACTTTCCAAGTCACAAAACATAAATATAATTAATATAGGAGCACAGATTTTGCTTTATATATATATTATATACATAATATATAATATATATATAGTGTGTGTGTGTGTTTTGTGCTTTGCAGAAAAGCTTGTTTTTTTGTAGGAAAATGTATATATATGTGTGTGTGTGTGTGTGTGTAGTATGTGTGTGTGTAGTATATGTGTGTGTGTGTGTACTATGTGTGTGTGTGTGTGTGTGTGTGTGTGTTGTGCTTTGCAGAAAAGCTTCTTTTTTTGTAGGAAACAATAGCACCTAAAAACAAAGCTAAAACATAGTAAAGTTTGAGGCAGATGTCCCCAGAGAAAGACCGTTAGCAAAGTCATGACTGAAAGTCTGGTTTAGACTTCTCTATGAAGCCATTTGTTTTAAGAATCACCCCTTGTATATCAGAGAGATTGAATTATCTGAGTATAGAAATATAGTTGTAAATTCCAAAATGCTTTCAAAATTCATATATATTATTTTTGGGCAGGCTTTAAGGATTTAATGACTGCAGAATTTAGTTTAAAAAATGATTTAGAAGTATTTGCTGATGAATTCTCAGAGGATTCTATATAACTTCTTATGTTGGTCTGGTGTTCCTCTATAAAATTAGCACAAATGTGATATTTGTTACATTGTTTTGCAAGGTGTGGTAAACACAAATATTTAAAATAAGTTAGATATTTTAATATTCATTTAGGTATGGACTCAGTGGGAGGGTTTCCATTTATAGCAATGATATAAAACATTTTACATCAAATTGATTTAAGTGAAAAATAAATGTCTGTTTAGAAAGAATGGTAGTGCATGGTGGTACACATGGGAGAAGCTGGGAAGTGCATGATTAACGGAAGTTTGGGCAACATTGGCTTGCAGGTAAACAATATAAATTATGCTGGTTTGTAGTAGGGTAAATTTTATTATGCTGTTTAACAAAACCTCATAGCTGTTGATAATATATATGTTAAGATACTGGCGCTTTAAAAACCTTTTATTAAATAAACTAAAAATTATTTAGGTCCTTCGTACCTGGAAGTTAATTAAACAGAAACAAGTCACTTTAACTGGGTGACTCCTGCCTTATTTAAAAGTGTATGTTAAATGCTATATTATTAATATGATGTCTAGGACTTCTTGGCAAAGGTAGGGCAGTTTTATCAAAGTGCGTGTGCCACTCTCTAAACTGATGTGGTACACCAAACTAACTGTGCAAATGCTTGTGTTAAGTTGTATTAGTCAAAAGTTTGGGGAAATTTTTTGGTTTGGGTTTATATATGTTAATACCTAGTGAGAAAAGCAGGCAGCATATTATTTCTTTCCCTTTAGGAGCAGAAAAGGAAAAATCAAGATATTTAGAAGATGCTTTGAAATTAATTTCATTCAGAAAATATTTTTATGATTCTGCTGAGAGAAGGCAAAAATACTTTTAGAAATATTAGAATATCTGGTAACGAATTTTTGAGTATTAAATATAGATTTTATTTTTAGAACAAGTACACAGGAAGTTGCGTAACTAATTTAATTTACATTTGAAAACAGATCTGTGTATGTAAAAAAGACAATGTGTTGATAGTAGAAAGATAAGCTAGAAAGTTCCTCTTTCTCTTTCTGATCCTCCTTCCGCAGCCCTTTTCCTTAAAGACGACTGTAAGCTGTTAATAGTTTGAAGTCACCTAAGTTTTAAAGTCAAATGGAATGAAATGGCATTTAGGAACTTGGAAGAGTGGAAACCTTTTTTCCAGACCTATGCTACCAACTGAGTTTATATTTTCAGGCAGATTTGATGGAATTGCTGTGGGCTTTGGAGTCAGCCCACTGTTTGAATTCTGTTTTCATCCGAGAGCAACAATGCGAGTTCGGAAAGTTCCTTACCTTTTAAAATAAATGTCACTTTTCTTCTGAACTTTCATGTAGCCTCGTCTGTCTCTCTCCTCTCTCTTTCTATTTTTAATAAGGAGACATGTCTAAGAAGATCTGGCATAAGAATATATGACATATTTTATCATGGAAAAATGGAATTTGATATTTTAATGACCCAGCATGCATTCACGCAGTAATGCGCTGGCTCATCAGGAGAACATTTCCCTACTTTGCCCAAATACTGCCTTCAGGTTGTGAAAGGTCAACCTGTAAAAGATGCCCCAGGAATCTTCCTGGAATTTAGATGGCCTCTGTTGGGTTTCACTTTGCACTTATTAATAATTGAGCACTGGGATAAAAATAAAAACAAAGAGTCTCATCTTACAGTGTGAGAACATGGGCCATGTGTGCTGAATCATGCAGGTAAGGTGAGGAGCAAAGCCCTGGGGGGTAGCCGGTCTAAAGAAGCATTTCATGTGGGCTGCTGCCGCCCTCTTGTACAATGACTGCCTCAAAATTAAAGCAAATTAACGTAATTGCTCCTGAGGAGGAAAACGTATTTTTGCTTTTCAAAGGTTGTTGTCTAGGCTTTAATTATCTAATCCACACACAGACGCTTTCTACAAGCAGCCTCCCCTTTTAGCAACCAGCCACCTTTCAAATACTGCAGCATCTTTAGGCTTAAGAAATCGCTGCATTATAACTTATTCTGTTGCATAACCTACCCCTTAGGGTACAGTAAAACCTGTTGTAACATTGGTTACTGAAAACAGTCTTTAGAGCTAGTGTTGTTTTAAATGCAGTTTTGTAATTATTTGCGCTGCACCTAGAGTCACGAGTCTCCATTTCTAGAATCTGTGCCCCTTGTCTAGCAGCACTTTTAGTTATTTCCTTTCCATTACTTTTTGTTTCATATTCAGCAAGTTGATGTTCACTTTATCAGACCTTCATGTTTACTTGCCAAATGAATATGAGGTTTTGTTACTAAGGTTAGAAGTATTTTTCATCTATTTATTTTTCTTTCTTTCTTTTTTTTGAGACAGAGTTTCACTCTTGTTTCCCAGGCTGGAGTGCAATGGCTCGATCTCAGCTCACTGCAACCTCCGCCTCCTGGGTTCACGCAATTCTCCTACCTCAGCCTCCTGAGTAGCTGGGATTACAGGCACGCGCCACCATCCCCAGCTAATGTTTTGTATTTTTAGTATTTGGTTTCACCATGTTGACCAGGATGGTCTCAATCTCTTGACCTTGTGATCCCCCCGCCTTGGCCTCCCAAAGTGCTGGGATTACAGGCTTGAGCCACCACGCCCGGCTTATTTTTCTTTCTTTAGAAAACTCAGATTGGACTCCTTTTCTAGTCCTGAAATATTAATAAGTAAACATGTAATATATTCCTAGTGAAATAGCTTAAAGCTCAAAGACGCTTTGTAAGTTGAGGAACACCCTGCTGTTAGGAACCGAGACTCTGCCATCCTTGTCACTGAAATGCATAGGGTTTTGATGATGGGACATGTTAAGGAAATAATGCCATTAATTTTAGTAGAGAAGATTGTAGGAATTGAGCTCATTTCTAAGTATAGAGGAAAAGGACCAACGCCGTCGGCTCAGAATTGAAAAGTTAAATGGCTCTTGGAATAAACCCAAACTCTCCCAGGGGTTTCTGTCGCTCTTCACCTTCCGGCCACTGCCTGGCTTTCTCTGACACCCTCTCCGCTTCTCTCGGTCCCGGCCACACTGACCCCCCTTTCCTCCAGCTCAGCAAGCTCCTTCCCGCCTCAGGGACCTTGTCTTTGTCATTCTCAAGCCTGGAAAGGCCTTCCTAGCTCGTCCTGTGGCTCTTCCCCTCCAGACCTCACCCTGAACGTCACCCAGAGACCCCTCCCTGACTACTCTGACTCAGGTGGCCCCTTTCCAGGCCCCTGTTTATTTCCTTTTCAGCAATTACCTTAGACTGTATTTATTTTTGCTGATTATTGTCTTTGCCCCACAAGTGTAAGTTCTGTTAAGGGAGGTGCTGGTACCTGATACAGTGCCTGGCATATACTATTGCCTCAGTATCTAGGTAGATTACATGGAAGTTGTTCACTGGTTTTAAGGGCTTCTTTTTTGTTTGCGTCTTTAAGATTAGTTTATCTTGTTGGACCAGAGGGATTTAAGTAGCTTTAGTATCAAAATCCAAGATAATATGTTTTCCAATACTGTTACCTATACACATTTTCACCCATTTTATTGTGATTTTATTGAGTATTTAGAGAGCAACCACTGGGTTTCCTCAGAGTAGGCAGAAAACTCAGTAGATATCCCATGGGTATTGTGCTCACTGTGAGAGTTCTTTCAACATTTACCAGGCACTGAAATAACTCACGGCAGATCTTCGATGAAGGTCAAGGAGATGTGCACTGGTCTTTGGTGAGCACACGGTAGATTATGAGGGTACAACTGTCCCTGCCATTGTCTCAGTTCAGTGTGGCTTTGTAAAGAGCCCAGGTTGGCCTCTTCATGGATCTGCCCTCTGTCTCTAAGCTTACCCATGGAGAAGACCAAGGTGCTGCTCAGCTTCATGCTGAAAAGGGAATGGTGGCAGGTTGTTGCTTTGTGAAGATCAACACTATCACCGTAACAGTTGTCACTCTTTAAGTGGAGGAGGTGAAATGCAAATTTGGGGAGTAATTAGTTTTGTGTCATTCTTTGGTGTTCTAAATGTTGCTATTTATCTGTCTTAGGTAATCTATTTAAAGAAGACACCAGAAGAAGCCTACAGAGCACTCCTTTCTGGCTCAAACCCCCCCTATCTTCCATTCAGGTATAACTCCTGGTGAGACTTGGGTTAGACTCTTGCTACAGAGCTGGATACTTGACAGTTGGGTTATAGTGTTTTTTAATTGTCTTAAGATGATAACCATGATGTTATATGGAGTGAAATGAGATGGCCGTGTTTATTATTTTATTTTGTAGTTTTCTCCCCCTAGCTGGCAAGAATAAAATAGCTTTCTTCTTGTAGGAATTAATTTTTTTCCTTGAATCCTTTCTATGTCTTTACAGTTTATGTGATGCACGAAGAGTGCCCGATGTATAAGCTAATAACCATGTCAAAGTTTGTTGGATTTCATTAATCTACGTCATTGATTCATCCGTTGATTCTTTCATTTCGTGAGCTCTGGCCACATGTCAGAGGCTGGGGATATAGAATAAGACCCTCTAAGATTCTTCAGGAGCAAATGTTTAGTGGGGACCCTAAATCACCAGTTTGATTTAGGGATGAACTTGAGCTCATTTAAAAAGTGGAAGGGGTTTGGGTGCAGTGGCTCACACCTGTAATCCCAGCACTTTGTGAGGCAGGGGCTGGCGGATAGCTTGAGCCCAGGAATTCCAGACCAGCCTGGGCAACATGGTGAAAGTCTGTCTCTACTAAAAAGACAAAAATTAGCCAGGCATAGTGGTACATGCTTATGGTCCCAGCTACTCAAGAGGCTGAAGTGGGAGGATTGCTTGAGCCTGGGAGGTTGAGGCTGCAGTAAGCCAAGATCGCCTCATTACACTCCAGCCTGGGTGGCATTTCTCAAATAAATAAATAAAATAAAAAGTAGAAGGGACCATCCATCAAAACCCCCATAATACCTCTGCTAGAATTGTGAATGATTCTAATATTTTTGCCTTTCTCGCTTATGTGTCCAATCTGTAAGCATGTGTATTGCTTATTATTGTTATATTACCATTGTTAGCCCACACAGTGAGAGAAAGGAATGGGAGCGACTGGGGAGGCTCTGCTTGTCTGTCTTCCTCTTTCTGCTGTGAACTCTCAGAGGGCAGGCCCCAGCACCTTACACTTAAACTCATTTTTAGTCAATATTTGAATGATACAAATTCAGTATTTGAATACATTAATACATTAAGACTAAATCCCTTAAGACTCAAGGGACTCTCATTCTGCTTCTGAGATCACAGGAGGTAACTGCTAGGGTAAGACAGAGGGAGGGGAGAAGCAACACCTGTTGTGCTTAATGAAAGTGAAGTCAGTGAGTAAGGCATTGGGCTTGGGACGCTGAGAGGAAAGTATCCTGAAGCAACCTACAGTCTGAGCTAATCAGCCAGGGAAGGGCAGATAAAAAGGGACGGGTAATGTAGATGAGAGTTTTAATGGTGAAGACAAAGCTTATTTTTCCTTCCAATTCTAATGGCTTCTATACATTGAAAGTTTTTTTTGTAAAATATAATCCTGTTTTTTCAGAAAGGTGTAATAGTGCTAATAATTCTAAGTTTTAAACAAAGTGGTTAGAAGCATAAACTTTGGAGGCAGAGATGCTTCAAGCAGTTTTAAGTCTCATTCTGCTTCCTGCTGTCTATGGTAAACAAGTATAAGTAACTTAGGGAAATTACTTAGCCTCTCTTGGCCTCAGTTTCCTCATCTGTAAAATGGCTTCAGGTCTAAACTAAGGATCAAATGAAGTAATACATGTATCCCTCTGTCTAGTGCAATATCTGGTTTTTGTTTTTCTGTTGTTAGCATTATACTATTAATACTATTAATAATACAATTAAAAGTAATAGTAATTATTATTATGGAGTCTCGCTCTGTCACTCAGGCTGGAGTGCAGTGGCACAATCTAGGCTCACTGCAATCTCTGCCTTTTGGGTTCAAGAGAATCTCCTGCCTCAGCCTCCTGAACAGCTGGTATTATAGACCTCTGCCGCCATGCCTGGCTAATTTTTGTATTTTTAGTAGAGACAGGGATTTGCCATGTTTGGCCAGGCTGCTCTCGAGCTTCTGGCCCCAAGTGATCCACTTGCATTGGCTTCCCAAAGTGCTGGGATTACAGGTGTGTGCCACTGTGCCCAGCTGAGAACTAGAATTTTTAAATAATTAATAATACCAGAATAGAAGAAAAGATAGTAAGATAATTATTACTACTTAACATAGAATTAATTTCAATTCTATATAAATACTACATTTATAGCCTATTTTTCTTTTTTCTTTTATTATTTATATATATATATTATTGCACTTTAGGTTCTGGGATACATGTGCAGATCATGCAGGATTGTTGCATAGGTACATACATGGTAATGTGGTTTGCTGCCCCCATCCCCCCCGTCACCTATATTATTTTTCCCCATGTTATCCCTCCCCAACCTCCCTACCCACCTGCTGTCCCTCCCCTAGCCCCCCACTACAGACCTCAGTGTGTGATGCTCCCCTCCCCGTGTCCATGTGTTCTCATTGTTCAACATCTGCCTATGAGTGAGAACATGCGGTGTTTGATTTTCTGTTCTTGTGTCAGTTTGCTGAGAATGATGGTTTCCAGATTCATCCATGGCCGTACAAAGGACATGAACTTAACATTTTTTTATGGCTGCATAATATTCCATGGTGTATACGTGCCACGTTTTCCTTGTTCAGTCTGTCATTGATGGGCATCTGGATTGGTTCCAGGTCTTTGCTATTGTAAACAGTGCTGCAGTGAACATATGTGTGCATGTGTCTTTACAATAGAACAATTTATAATCCTTTGGATATGTACCCAGTAGTGGAATTGCTGGGACAAATGGAATATTTTTCAAATAGTTTTCACTCATACACTTTTATGTAAATATTTGAAAATGTAAATACACTAACATAGTTCAGAAATTTACAAAATCTATAAGAAGGTTTAAGTGAAAGTTCTTCCTCTCATCCTTGATCCAGGTAACTTCTGGTATTAGTTGGTTTGATGTCCATCTAGAATTTCTTTATATACATATAAGTAAATAAAGATATGCATCCATTTCCTACTAAAAGTATGCCCTTGAATGTAACTCTGAGTTCTATCTTTTTAATAACTTAGGATACCAAGAGTTATATTTACATGAAGCTGCATTTCTGAATATAGACTCTTCATAAACCATACATTTGAGGCCAATAATGCCACAAAGTAGTGCATTTATAATTGCGTGAAGAATTTAGTTGAAAGAATACTACTAGTTTTCTGGAAACTTAATTATTTTACTATGCTAAGATAAGATGTGAGTTGTTTTTAGTCTACAGCTCAGGCGAACTGGGACTAATGGAATCCTATCAAGAATCATCCTCATACTAAATTCTGGACGGCCATCATTCCATTGGCCTCCATTATAATTTGGGTTCTATTATCCACCAGGTTTCTTAAATAAAATCCCATTTCTTATTAAATTACGCCTTTTTTTTTTTTTGAGACGGAGTTTTGCTCCTGTTACCCAGGCTGGAGTGCAATGGCGCGATCTCGGCTCACCGCAACCTCCGCCTCCTGGGTTCAGGCAATTCTCCTGCCTCAGCCTCCTGAGTAGCTGGGATTACAGGCACGTGCCACCATGCCCAGCTAATTTTTTGTATTTTTTTTTTTTTAGTAGAGACGGGTTTCACCATGTTGACTAGGATGGTCTTGATCTCTTGACCTAGTGATCCACCTGCTTCGGCCTCCCAAAGTACTGGAATTACAGGCTTGAGCCACCGCGCCCGGCATTAAATTACACTTTTATCTTCATTGTCTAGATTTTTCCAACTGCTGATATATTAACACTTTTAATTAAAAATGAGAAGCCTTAAAGAAATTTCCACTTGAATGTAATTGTTTTATTTAAAATTTTTAAAAAATGAAGATGGATTTTAAAGGCTTGTTGAAGTGTGGTTGGTATGTTCATGTACACTCTTCACTGAAGTTCCTGTGTTCTCATTTGTGCTATATATTTTAGTTTCTTTCCAATAAAAAGAGTTTTATGGCCACTGTGAATTTAAATCATGACGGTTTTCAAAATTTTTTTACTTTGCAGGTCATTTCCGTAAAGCCTTCCTCATTTTTCTGGAGAGACTTGGCAGGTTCTTTGCCTGTAATTCCCTTTTACATTTTATGTATTACAAGGCTACACACAACATTAAAGCAAACACCTTGTGTTATTATTATTTGTTTGTATGGCTGACTCCTCTTGAGGGCTGTGGTTGGTTCTTTTCCTATTTTGTCCCAAGAGAGCAAGTATATTAAAATGTATTTGTTGCTTTTTCTGTGCCAGTCACTGCGTTAGTCCTGTGGATCTAACGACGTTTCAGACAACTTGGTACCTGCTGCAGGAGAGCTCAGTGTATAGTCTGTATACATGTGTAGGTGTGTAAAACATTTACAGTGCTTTGTTAGGGTCAGGAGAGAGGTGTTATGGGAATACTGAGGAAGGAGGGTTAACTCTGAAATGGGTGGGTGAGAGAAGATGTCAGGTGTGGGCCCCATGGAATGCCTTTCATGTTAGGGTGAAACCTGGAGAACAGCAATCCAGGTACTGATTTTAGATCCTATATTTATTTATTTGTATGGCGTAGGTTGTTTTGTATAATGTTACGTTGGGTAGGATATATAATATGAAGTTAACAATATGGGTACATTATTATAACCAAGAGGACGACCTGATTGTATTGCTACTTAGATTCTATTTACCTAGTTAAAATTAACAAAAAATGAAAATTGGGTAGCTTTGCTGCCTATTGTTGATTAAATTAAGTCTAGCCGACTTTAGAGATAGTTGAATTTCTGGCTTATGTGACAGCAGCGAGTGTTGTGATGTCACTTGTGAGTCAGTCTTAGGGCGTTCCATTGAATTGTAGTTGTGTCAAAAACCATACTTCTCACTTTTACTGAGAATAGCCAATGTGTTAAGAGTGACTTTAGCTGAAAATCAAGGGAAAGCGGTGTTTTCCATCTTCCTTAATTCTTTGAGTCATCCATTTTCAGTGTTGGCTTGGCGGTTGGTCTTCAGGGGAACAGGAGGCCTTTCAGTTCTGGGGTCAGAATCAGCAGAGCTGGAATTGACAAATCGGTTATGAATCTTTTTACGCTCTCTTCTTTTCAGTGTACTACTAAATTATAGTGTGTACTACTGAGCAAACAAATCATATTAATCTCAGCTCATCTAAAGTCCCAGGAGATCACTGACCCTTGGAATGTCCAGATTGTTTTCATGGCAGTCAGTGGCAGTGGTTTTCAAATCTACGTTCTTGGGTGCTCACCAAACAGTATTTGTGAACCTTTAAAGTCCCACAAAACATCAAAAATATAACCAATGTAAATTGTATAACTCCTATTTAAGATGCCTCTTGAGCTTTTAAATTTAAATATTGGTGATGGTTCCTAAATTTGCTAAAAGCCAATTTTTAAAATGACATAGAAAATTAAACAGGGAATAAAATTATGCGGACAATAAATAACATCCAGGGATCTGGTTTTGAAGACATATCCAGAGATCATGGCATGAAAAGTAATAACAGTCAGGAGGTAAGTTTGGGTAGAGTATTGTGCTGACATTAATGAAATAAAGCTGGTTGAACATTGGATGTCCTGTCCCTTTAGTTTTTTCTGAAAGCTTGGAGAAGAGGCTAGAATTTACAGGTGTTTCTCAAAGTTATATTAATCCTCAAACTTATCTGCACACCTGGGAAGCTTTAAAAAACTATTGGTCCCTAGGTTCTGTGCCCAGAAATTTTGCTGTAATTGGTCAAGGGTGAAGTCAGAGTATCGAGATTTTGAAAAACTATGTACATGATTCCAATATGCGGTCAAGGTTCTGCTCTGTAAGATCTAACATGGCCCCCCCAAAAAAAAGAAAAAAAAAAATCAAGTAAATTTAAAACTCTCCATCTTGGAGATTTACAAAGCACATTTCCATTTTAAAGATTTTGAATGTTTCTGAGTAATAAGTAACCTGTTTAGCTCTGCATAACATAGAATTTTCCTTTTTCTTTCTTTCTTTTTTTTTTTTTTTTTGAGATGGAGGTTACACTGTGTTGCCCAGGGTGGGCTTGAACTCTTGGGCTCAAATCCTGTGTAGTTGTGATTACGGGCATGCACCACTGTGCCTGGCCCAGAATTTTACAAAGTACTGTTTTTTCTTCTTCTGCCCCGTACTTCCCATTAGTATCCAGCAGAACCTGATCTGAAACACTCTGAGCCATATTTCCTGATCCACACCTGTGTGGAACAAAAAAAAAACCTCTTGGGATTAGAATAATATCCTAGCTTCTGTGGAACATATTTTGTGCTGTTTCCTGAGAGTCTTGGAAATAGATGGCGTATCAAATAATGGTATTTTATCTAACGTGAACAGGAACATCCAAGTTTTCTCGCAGTTGTGAGGCCAATCTTCTCTAACAGAGAATCCGCATACCTCTCACTGGCAATCCTTTAATGACATCTATCATTAAAATGGATGCATAATGTTTGTATTGAGGGAGGTGTTTGTTGTGTTTTGGGGGATGACCCTTAGTGATATCCCAGTTGCTGAGCTCTGTGGCTGAGTCTTAATGGGAAATCTCAAAAGTAATTATTTTAGATCTTCTGGGCATGCCAGAACTTGCAGGTCTTTAAACAAAGGCTACAAAGGGTCAACCACTTAGGACTTGGCATCAGGCTGCCTTCTTTTTCATAAAGTAAACATGTACTGCTAGATGTTATATGTCATCATAAAATTATTTTTTTAGATAAACATTGAACCAGATTTTTTATTAGCTTAAATATGATACTGTGATTTTTGTCAAAGTTTGTTTAGCAGTTAACTGTACTTCAAAGTGAAAGTTCTCTTTACTGTGTTTTCCTCTTGAGTATCAAAATCCTCTTTTAAGATGTTCCTTTCATTCTCAACTTTTCCTCACTGTTTCTCAGTCTCGATCTTTGGGGTCAGTTCTGCGCCATGGATTTTTAATAAACTTTTGCTTTTGGTGCTTTGTTTGATGGAAGGTAATTTGCATTAGTTTTGACTAGTAAGGATGTGTCAATTTCCTGAGTGTTGAAAATAGATGTCTGTTCCAGTCCAGACTGTTGAATCCATTCTTCTTGTTTTTTGAGATGGAGTTTTGCTCTCGTTGCCCAGGCTGGAGTGCAATGGCATGATCTCTGCTCATCACAACCTCTGCCTCCAGGGTTCAAGCGATTCTCCTGCCTCAGCCTCCTGAGTAGCTGGGTTTACAATCATGTGCTACCACGGTGCTAATTTTTTGTATTTTTGGTAGGCACGGGGTTTCTCCATGTTGGTCAGGCTGGACTCGAGCTCCTGACCTCAGGTGATCTGCCTGTCTCAGCCTCCCAAAGGTCTGGGATTACAGACGTTAGCCAGCATGCCCTGCATGTTGAATCCATTCTTATCAGCTGGGGCATATTTTGAATAAGTTCAACCACAGTGAAAAAAGACTGTGTCAGAGTTTCCTTGCTAAAGTGCTAAATAAGCTCCAGTATACAGGATCTGAGAAGAGAAACAACTGTAAATGTCTCCATGATCCATTAAGTACTGACATGGAGGTGTCTTGTATCTATTCTATTTTTTATCTACTGGAACAAGAAGGCACTTTGGTGATTTGTGTTGTGACAATTTGCTCAGACAACTTTTTTTCCCTTTTTCCTACCAGGTTAGTTATACCAAACTTGGTGAAGTGGAGTTAGTGCCAAAGTTTTGTACTTTGTATGGTATATTTCCAATAGCCTTAGTTGATAAAGATGGTTTTGAATAAGCTTGGAGTCATTTACCTTAATGAACATAGTAATAGTTATTATTTCAATGAATGTTTATTATGAAAAGCTCTTAAATACCTGAGTTAAAACCAATTTCCCATTATTTTTTATTTTTAAAGAAAAATTATTGGCTGGGTGTGGTGGCTTACTCCTATAATCCCAGGTCTTTGGGAGGCCAAGGCAAGAAGTTCACTTGAACGCATGAGTTAGAGACCAGCCTGGGTAACATAGTAAGACTGGTCTCTACAATAATATAAAATAAAAATTAGGTGTAGTGTTGCCTGTCAGTAGTCCTGGCTGTTTGGGAGGTTTAGGTGGGAGGATTGCTTGGGCCTAGCAGTTTGAGGCTGCCATGAGATATGATCCTGCCACTGTGACAGAATAAGTCCTTGTCTCTGAAATTAGAAAAAGAATAGAAAAATTAGTGGTTGAATGGGTGTCAGTCAGATGTTGATAAAATACCCAGAATACAGGTCTTGGTCTATTTTTCTGGCGTGATTGCTATTTCTAGACAGATTTTATTCTGCTGATTTCATGTGGCCTTTTAAGCCATGACTTAGAATTGAATTTTCACATATCTCTGTTTCTTTCGATGAGCAAAATGATTCATGTACAGCCTTATGTTAAATCTGAAAAGCTGAGATTCTGTGTTCTGTTTTTTCGTTAGGTACAGGTTGTGTTCAACTTTGGGTCCTGCCTCCTGAGGCATGTGGTTTTGCTCTTTCATGAATGGTAGATGGTTTTGTCCTCCCTGCTAATTCACAATACAGTTTTGTCTTGTAGGTCTCAATGATATAAGCTGTGTCTTTTATTGTGGTAGGTACATGTATGTCATAGATTTGTTCAGAGGCTGGAAACTAGGATGTACTTCGGACAGTTGTGTAAAGTATTTTGGGCATTGTCTGGTTCTGAAGTACACATACAACATAGTCTTCAGCTGAAATGTCCAGTATGGTAGCTAGTAGCTACATGTGTTATTGAGCACTTGAAATCAGTTTAGGACAAACTGAGATAGATTGTAAATTTAAAATACATACTGGATTTCAAAGATTTAGGATAAAAGGTGGGGTGTGGTTACTCACAGCTGTAATCCCAGGCCAAGGCCAGGAGTTTGAGATCAGCCTGGACAACATAGTGAGACCCTGTCTCTCAAATAAAAAGATTTAATATAAAAGAAAAATGTAAGATATCTTATTTATAATTATGTTGATTAATGCTAAAATGAGAATATTCTAGATATATTAGATGAGCAAAATACTCTATTAAAATTTACTTTTATCTTGTTACTTTATTTTAACATGGTTATAAAAAAATTAAGATTATACATGTGGCTCTCATTTGTGTCTGGCATTATATTTCCATTGGACAGTGATGATCTAGAGTGTTTTTGCTATTGTACATAGCTCATAATTAAAGGTTGTTTTATATACTTTCTGCCTTATTTGTTTGTTCTTAGAAACAGGGTCTCACTCTATTGCCCAGACTGGAGTGCAGTGGCCAGATCATAGCTCACTGCAGCCTTGAACTCCTGAACTCAAACAGTTCTCCCACCTCAGCCTTCTGAGTAGCTTTATACCACTCCTATATAATTAATTAATTATTATTATTATTATTATTATTATTTTTGTAGAGAGGGGGGTCTTCCTATATTGTACAGGCTAGTCTCAAACTACTGGGCTCAAGCAATCCTCCTGCCTTGGCCTCCCAAAGGGATTGCAGACGTGAACCATCATGCCTGGCCACATTTTTGCTTTAAAAGGTCAATAATTGTTACCACCAGAGGTGTTCAGGCATAAGTTAAATGAACTCTTAGTAATGATCATTTATTCATTTCTGAATTAATTCATTCAGCAAAATCTATAACATACTAATTTTCCCAACACTGTACTATACTCTGGGCCAAAAGACATAAAAGACATGTTTCCTGTCCTCAAGAAGCTCACCATCTTGTGGTGGTTATGAGGATGGGATCCAGTTCAGGGCTTGTAATAAGGGTTCTTAGATAACCTTTATGATCTTCTCCAATCCATTGCTCCGCAGTTTTGCATACATCCTAATTATTTGTTACCCAGAGAATTTAGAGAATAATGGACTTAAGATAATTGTCGATTACAGTCATTTCCAATATTTCTTAGTCCCTTTTCTATCAGCTCTTATATTTTTTAGTGTAGTCTCCACATAGTAGACACTGTGCTTCTGTTCTCCATTCTTTCTTCTTCGAATAGCTTCATTACCAGAAATGCTTTCTTATTTTATGTAAATACGTTCTTTCATCTCTGGTTTCATCTCCCATTAGTAATATATATAAGGGTGCTTCATTCTGAGTGATTTCTTAGATTCTCAGATTACAAGCAGTTGTATGTTGGTAAAGTGGCTCTGTAAGTAAAAAGTATTTGCTGGTTTCCATGGTACAATACTTCCATCACTGCTGATTTGGGCTCTTAAAATTTCTGAGTATTTAACAATTGACTCTTGAGAGACTATGTAAGACAGTACTGGGACACCAGTGAATCAAGCTCTTTCTTTTAACATTTAATTGTGGATGCTGATTCTAGTTTTCTTAAACTTCATTTTTCTCTTGCTGTTTTTCTGCAGAATAAACACTAAGCACAGAATGAAAAGTCCCAGTTGGTCTTTCTACTTAAATATTCATTCATTTAGTTTTTCATTCAAGAAATATTTATTGACTGCAAATTCCTCCTATGGTCATAGTTGTGGATTTTTATAATCAGTGTATAATAGCTTTATGGTTCAGTTGACTAGTATGCCAGACATTACATTTAGAAAGATAGAATTGTGGTCAGGCACAGTGGCTCACGCCTGTCATTCCAGCACGTTGGGAAGCCAAGATGGGCAGATCACCTGAGATTAAGAGTTCGAGACCAGCCTGGCCAACATGATGAAACCCCGTCTCTACTAAAAATACAAAATTAGCTGGAGTGATGGTGTGCATCTGTAGTCCCAGCTACTCGGGAGGCTGAGGCAGGAGAATTGCTTGAACCTGGAAGGAGGAGGCTGCTGTAAGCCAAGATCATGACACTGCACTTTTGCCTAGATGACAGTGAGACTCTGTCTCAAAAAAGAAGAAGGGGAAGGGGGAAGGGGGAAGGGGGAAGGGGGAAGGGGGAAGGGGGAAGGGGGAAGGGGGAAGGGGGAAGGGGGAAGGGGGAAGGGGGAAGGGGGAAGGGGGAAGGGGGAAGGGGGAAGGGGGAAGGGGGAAGGGGGAAGGGGGAAGGGGGAAGGGGGAAGGGGGAAGGGGGAAGGGGGAAGGGGGAAGGGGGAAGGGGGAAGGGGGAAGGGGGAAGGGGGAAGGGGGAAGGAAGGGGGAAGAATTGTTGGGGTAGATGGGGAAGGGGGAAGAATTGTTGGGGTAGATGCAGTTTAGATGGTCCTGCATGAGGCTGAGCTAAATTTGTATTTGGGTGCCTCTAGACAGCTGTTGGCTGTAATATTAGTCTTTTATATTGGGGGTTAGAGGCAAATGATTTTTTTCTTCAGCAGAGATGAGTGAATAGAAACCCTGGGTGTTTGGATATTACCTTTCTCCTGAATCAAGAGCAGCCTTGTGTTGACCTGTTTAACAGAGTAATGTAATGCATGGTAAAACTATCATGAGTGATAAGAGTAAGAGCTCTAGTTTTCCCAGGTAGCAAGGGGTGTACAAACTTTTTCCCTCCTCTGTGAGGAGGTGGAAACATATATGGCCTCTTATTCTACTCAGTCAATATTTGGTTCAATATATATGAATGAATGAATGAATGAACACAAAAGCAAACTAGGAGTTAAGTAAACAATTGGAAACTGTAACTAGAGTAAAGAAAACTGTGGGGATTCAAACTTTTTAGTACATTGTTATAGCGATTTAAATCCTAAAAGATCTTTGTAACCTATCTAAAGCATCTGGGTTAGAATACACGAATATGTTTAAACTTGATGAAAGGAAAGAACACTACGGTGAGCATCACTCTTTTTAGCTTTATTCAGTTAATACTCAATGGCAAAGAGAACAGAAGGAAATGATCTTCAGTGGACAGAAGGGATTTTGAGTTAATTCGAAGACAGCTTTTCTTGCTAGTGAGGATTGAGGCATCAGACTACTTGAGTAAACAAAAGTGGCCATAGAATATTATAGAAATATTTCTTGGTATGAGCTCCCAAGCTACTTTATTTAAACATTTATTTACAGACATCTATTGAATATCTATTTTATGCAGCTGCTAAGGAAACATGGTGAATAAAAGACATATAGATCCTGCCTTCTTTGAGACTGATATAGAGGGAGAGGGAGAGAAAGAAAATAAGCACACCAGGCTATAATTTCAAACTGTTGTTAAGTTTAATGGAAAAAAAAGGTTTAGGGAAAATCTCTGACCCCACCTTTAGCCAGGGTGGGGTCAGAGGTTTTCCACCCAAGACAAGTAATCCTTGAGTTGAGGTTTGAAGGTTGAGGAGGGTAACCTAAGGTGAGAGTGAGTGGGAAGAACATGTGACTTGAAGATGGGCAGATTCTGTGAGAAGAGCCTAGTGGCCACCTGGGGAACTCAGGGAAGATGAGGCCAGATATCCCCAGGCCTTGTGGCCACATTGAAGATTTGAACTTTCCCTTGAGATCAGTGGAAAGTCAGTGAGGGGTTAATAGCTGAAGAGTGACCAGAACAGATTGCCTTTTAAAAATATCACTGGCTTCAGTGAAGAAAACCCATTTGAAAGTCTAAGGGTGGGTGTAGGAAGGTAATGGAAGTGGAACTGGCAAGTGAAATGCATTCAAGAGATATTTAAGAGTCAAAACCAATGGTGCGTAGTGAGGGATAGGATAAGGGGAATGAAAGAAAGGTGGGACTTCTGGGCTGTAGCTTGTGTCGCTGTGGGAGCTTTTACCCAGATGGAGTGCTGCAAGACCAGAATATCGTTGCAGTTGTGTTTTTTTGGGGTGGGAGCAGATTCAAGAGATTCTTCTTATGTAGTGAGTTTGAGACATCTTTAAGACACCCAGGTGGAGTTGCCATGTAGGTGGGTGGCTGTGCTACTTTTGAGCTTTAAGGAGTTTGTGCTAGAGAGGTGAATTTGAGGGTCATTGGTAGACAGGTGATAATTTGTGCAGGTATCTAGGGCAATGATTCCCGAAATATGCTCCTTTCTAGCAGCAGCCTCAGCTCCACCTGGAAACTTGTTAGAAATGCTAATTCTCAAGCCCTGACTTTGGCCTGTTGAATCAGAAACTTGAGGTGGGGTGCAGCAGCCTGTGTTTGTGGAACTATCTATGTGATGCTAATACACATTAAAGTTTTAGAGACCCTCCTCTAGAGGGAGAGAGTATAGAGTGAGAAGAATTTTGGCCTGGAGTTGAACCATGAGAAGGTTTGACTTTTAAAGACTGGGAGGCGAAGGATGACTCTGCAAAGGTTGGAAGTAGCGTTTAGAGGGTAAAAGGAAAATCTAGGAACCAAGAGAAGAGAGGAAAGTAGGAAGTTACTTGTTGCTGACATATTATTAGGTAAGATGATGCATGCACAATGTTCTCTGGGTTTAAAATAAGCCAATCCAGACAGACAGAAAATAAAATAGTGGATTGCTAGGGGCTGGAGGAAGGAGAAGGGGAAGTGACTGCAAATGAGTACAGAGTTTGTTTTTGAGGTGATAAAAAATACTTTGGAATTACTGGTGATGGCTGTACAACGTTATGAATGCACCAAACCCCACTGAATTGTACACTTTAAAAGGGAAGATGAGGCCGGTGGCTCATGCCTGTAATCCCAGCGCTTTGCAAGGCTGAGGCAGGCAGATTGCCTGAGGTCAAGAGTTCCAGCCCAACCTGGTCAGCATGGTGAAACCCTGTCTCTACTTTAAACAATACAAAAATTAGCTCAGCTTGGTGGTGAGCACCTGTAATCCCAGATACTCGGGAGGCTGAGGCAGGAGAATCACTTGAACTGGGAGGTGGAGTTTGTAGTGAGCTGAGATCACGCCATTGCACTTTAGCCTGGGCGACAAGAGCGAGATTTAGTCTCAAAAAAAAGGGAAGATGAGTGATTCTTTAGAGAAATCTTGTTTTAAAGAGGAGTCCAAACAGGGTGGAAGCTCAAGGAAGATGTGGAACTAGGGAAGTTTTGGATGGCTTGTTCTTTTTAAAGCTAGTAGGAACCTGAAAATGTTTAAATTCTGTTGGAAAGGATCCAGAAGAGAGATAAAGAGGTCATCAATGGTGTTGAATAGGGATATAACCTCAGAGTCGGAGGGGACTTTTGGGGCCAATAGTCTGCTGTTTTCCTAACCCCTGACCTCCATTTCACGTTTTAACGCAGGCGAAAACAATTCCTCAGAAGGGATCTTTCCACTCGAGTTTGAACATCACGTGGGGCAGGTATCTTTCTGCCCCCGTGGGCCAACCATTCTGTTTTGAGATGGCTCTGACTATCCTGGTGAGTTGAGGAAAATCAACAGGGAAGATTGACTTACAAAATGGGAGGCAATGTTGCCTCTTAAATGGACTTTCGATCTTTTTTTAGTCATTTCCTTTATCCCCATTTCCAGGAGAACCCAGTGATGCCAATTCCTTAGGCTTTAAGACTAACCTGGTATTAATCACGTTGGTTCTCAGGTTTTTGTTTTCTGTTTTTTTTTTGGAGACAGAGTCTTGCTCTGTTGCCCAGGCTAGAGTGTAGTGGTTTGGGCTCCTCTTTAAAACAAGATTTCTCTAAAGAATTACTCATCTTCCTTTTTTTTTGAGACTTAAGTCTCGCTCTTGTGGCCCAAGCTGGAGTACAGTGGCGTGATCTCGGCTCACTGTAACCTCTGCCTTCCAGGTTCCAGCAGTTCTCCTGCCTCAGCCTCCCGAGTAGCTGGGATTACAGGCTCCCACCACCGTGCCTGGCTAATTTTTGTATTTTTAGTAGAGACAGGGTTTTGCCATGTTGGACCAGGCTGGTCTTGAACTCCTGACCTCAGATGATTCACCCACCTCAGCCTCCCAAAGTGCTGGGATTACCCAGCTGGTTCTCAGTTTTTTCATTGTCAGTTTAGTATTCAGTTTTCTTGGTCTTCCAACTTATTTACCGTTCGTCCAAATGATTCCCAGCTTTCAAAATTTTATTGTTTTGTCTTCTCTCTTATTCTCCTTGTCTTTGTTGATTTAAAAATTCAATCAACAAAGGGGCTTTAAAAATTCACCTTTTGGTCAGGTGCAGTGGCTCATGCCTATAATCCTAGCACTTTGGGAGGCAGAGGTGAGCGTATCACTTGAGCTCAGGAGTTCAAGACCATTCTGGGCACCATGACGAAACCCTGGCTCTACAAAAAATACAAAAATTGGCTGGGTGTGGTTGCTTACACCTGTATTCCCACCTACCTCAAGGGCTGAGGCTGGAGGATCACTTGAGTCCAGGAGGTGGAGGTTGCAGTGAACCAAGATCATGCCACTGTACTCCAGCCTGGCTGACAGAGTGAGACCCTGTCTCAAAGAAAAAAAAAAAAATCTCCTTTTAATAGGGTTTGGTAGATGCATGGGTTCTATCTTCCATCTTTACCTTCTCTCTTTTTCCCTCAGAGAATATATAACATGTTTTTGTGTCCTTTCACTGTTACAGTATTCTCCGGTGACTACGTATGAGCCACATTCCACTAATAAGCCATTTCTTTCTTGTCCAGTCTTTGGGGGCAGATTTTGGAAACCTGTTGGCACTATGTGGCTGTCATGAGGATTAAATGTGCTAATGCATCTAAATTACCTGACACAGTAGGTGCTCAGAAAAGGCATACCAACTCCTTTCTCAATCTGGAGGATAGGACTTCATTCTGTTGTATTCCTTCTTAGATTTCAGTTTGTCAGCTTCTGTTTGCCTTTGCAGCCTGTGGTGAGTGACTTGCCTAGTTCTGTCAGATGGTATGTTAACTCTCCCTCCCAGCTTTGCAGGCCTGCAGATTTGACTCCCAGGTCACCGGAGCACTCCTTTTAGCCACTGGTAACAGTTATGGCTGCGATGGGGTAGGAGGTATCATGAGAGCCTCACCACATTTTGCAGACATTCAGACAGAATAGGCCTGGAACTTTTTCTGGTAACTTACATTAGTGAAATTGTTCAGCTGAGTATAAGCATGGAGAGATATACTTGAAAGAATAAGGGATACCTCTTCTTCTTGTAATTTTTAAAATTCTTTTTACATACAAATAAATTTTTACCTCCTTTTAAGAAATGTAAAGCAGTAGTTTTTAACCCAAGGTCTGTGGAGAAAATTCAGGGAGTTAGTGAACTTAAATGATAAAAGATTGTATCTTTATTTTTATTAACCTTACCTTACCGATTATAGGATTACTTTCAATTATAAATGTTGTAAATAAAGTGTAGTAGCATTAGCAATATAAGTGACAATTTAATATCACATTACAGTTATTTCTTAAAATATTATTTGTGCTCATTCCTTCCTCAAAATTATAGTGGCAGTTATCAGACTTGCCACTAGATCTTGTTATATGTGAATTTAAAAAGTACCTTTTGGTGTATTGTAAATTTGTATTTTAATATCTTGATAACTTTATTTAAATGTAATTGAAATACTTTTCTGTTAACCCTAGCTTATACATTAAAAATGTTATTCTGAGAAAATGGGTTCACAGGCCTCCTCAGGTCACTGAGGGTCCATGGCACAGAGATTCTGAACCCCAAAGACAAGTGTCTGCCAAGGAGTATGTGGTTGTTTGTATAAACTAATATTTTTCTTAGATCCCTAGTCACGCCTTTCTCCAGCATAGCCCATTAAAATTTGCTTTCTAACATATAGTTTACACTTTTACAAGATATTTGAAAAGGGGGCTGTTTTATTTTCCACTGACATGTGAGTTCAGAAAAAGAACAAAGAACCCTCCTTTTGAAATGAGACTTAAATATTTGAAATAATTGAAGTTTCAGGACTTAAGCATTCTGTTAAGTTGCTTTGCTAACTGAGTCATTTTATGTTAGGCTCTTGGGTTTCTGAAACTCAAAGATGATGAAGTTACATGGCTTAGCAGCCATAGGTTCAAGTGACCTCAGATGGTTGTGAAAGTTGGTTTTATATTAATTATAGCCCTTAAAATATGTTCTCCCCTCAGAACATCTGCTGGCCCCTTCCTGATGGCTGCTATGTGTGCCTTTGACTTCATCTGGACAGTGTCTGCCTGCTCTGTTTCTTGGGTCAGCCGTGGAGGCTGGGCAGAGAGCCTGGAGCCTTGAGGTCAAGTTTCCTACCTCGGACACCTTGGAACTCTGTGGTGTTAAAGCTCTGGTGCCAGTTCTTGCTTAACTGACCTGAACTTGATACTTTAGTTTTATGTTGCCTAAAGCAGGTCTGCTAAATTGCTCTAAAAACTTAAATAAAGTATGAAGCACTCAATTTTCACCACAGTAGGTTCCCACTCCTTTTGAAGGAGTACTTCAGAGTATGTTAGAAGCTCTCAAGGATCCCAGTGACTCAGAGGAGAATGTTGGAAGCCGCACTACATTTTTCTGTTTTCTTTCTTTCCTTTTCGTTGTTGTAGGGGAGGGATGGCATTTAATCCATGAAAACACCTGCTAGGTTCTGTTGACCTACATACATTGTCTCTCTTATCTTTTTATGCTTGTTTTTATCATATTCCTGACAGGAGGTTATTCCTCTGCCAGAATACCTCTTGCAATGATGAATGTTTTACTTAATGAAACCGTCCAATTCACTCTTAAGAATAGTCTTAATATTTATGAATTGCTTCCTATGTACCAGCCACTATATGAAGGACTTTACATATTTAAAACAATATAATCTGACAACAGTTCTATGAGTGATAGCTACTATCATTAACTTCCTTTCACAGATGAGGAGACCAAGATTCATCATAGAGGTAAAATAACTTGGCTTAAGTTCCTATGCAGTGTGTGGCCGAATTGAAAGTGGAAGCAAGGCAGTCTGACTTGGGAATGCAGGCTCTTAAATCGGCCTGTTGGATTAAAGCAATTTCAGAAGTGCTTCAGTTAAGCTGTCGTAGTTAACTCGTAGGATCTCATGTATGGTATAAGTTTGCCATGTTGATAGCTGTGAAGCCAAACAAGCACATCTCCAGCCGACTTTGGTGTTGTAATTTATTATTCGAATGTTCTAAATGCAACATTTAATGTTGAGTTTATTTATGTTTATAGGGATGCTTCCTTTGGAAACTGCACTTACAATCTCACCATCCTCGACTGTTTGCAGGGAATCAGAAAGGTAATAACAATTCTCCTTTCTGTAGCTGACACAGTAGTTTAAAAAAGTATGAGAAAGGAATAATCTCAACGTCCTTATTTGTTATTGGAGGGAAGAAAGGGGAGCCAGTAAGTAGAAGACTTTTTACTTCTTGAAGGATGATTGATTTGTAAATTACAAACGCCAGGAAAAACTGGGAGGAGAGAGTAGAAGGGGCCTTTCTTTGTCAGGTAAACTTTTTGTGTTCCCAGTCAGATTTATCACCACTATCAGCTGCAGTGCATGTGACATTGCTTTGTTGCTTAGCTTCTTTATCAGGCTTGATCTTGCTGTGGGAGAGTCAGGAAGTTATCTAAGCCCGCTGGTCTCCTCTGCTGCCTGGTGCTACCCCAGGCCCACTAAAACAAAAACTCAGGGTGGAGCCCTACGGTCTGTATTTGAACAATCGCTCCAGGTGATTTGATGCACTCTAAAGTTTGAGAACCAAGTGATAGTTATTTAATTATTACTGTATGCAATGGAGAAGTTAAACTAGAAGATATCTGCAAGCTCTTGGAACATGTTTTAGAAACATTAACTCACAATCTGAGAAGTTATACAAGCTATACTGTAAATTCTAATGAGGGCTTAAAGTACATAATTCCATCTCGAACATAAAACCATGATTTATTGTCAGTCAGGAATGTATATATTACATAACCTGTTGATCATAGGACATATACAGCAATGTCACATGGACTATAAATACATATCAGTAGCAATTCTAGTTCATTTTTCTTCTGATTTTGCTGTGTTTCGAGTTGAGAAAATTGGCATGATAAATGTGCTTCCTGTTTTATACATGGTTGTTTCTATTTCATTTAAAATGAATTTAAACCCTATCAAACTTTAAAATAGTTTTCAAATGCTTTTCTTTCCACTTAAACAACTACAGAAATACTCTAGCCCACCCTTGCAAATGATATTGCCAAAATGCATTTCCAGTAATACCAGTTAAGAACTTCTATGGAGACATTACCCAACATATAAGTGTTAATTATAGCATTTAGAAAATATGCCTGAGGGAAAAATAATTTACTTGTATCACTATTATTGTTTTGCCTTCTCTACCATCTGGTGCTGGCCATTTGTTTTATAACACTTAAAAAATTTAGAGAGAGTTGACACTGGAATATCCCTGCCTGTTATTACGGTAATTAGTAACTCAGTATAGAATGCTGTGCTATCCTTCCTGTTGCAGAGGAAAGGTGTGTAAACTTGTTTCATCACATGTTGGGGTTAACTCAAAGACAGATGAGATTTTGGAGGATCTGTTAGATTGTGCAGCATGTCTTTAAGCACCTGAAGCATTTCCTGTTTGTTCATTCTCTTACATAAGGCACCATGTTCTGGGCTATTTTTGTGTGGCACTGGTAGTACCCTTCTAAGAACCTGTAGAGCAGGCGTCCCCAACCTTTTTACACAGGGGGCCAGTTCACTGTCCCTCAGACCGTTGGAGGGCCGCCACATACTGTGCTCCTCTCACTGACCACCAATGAAAGAGGTGCCCCTTCCTGAAGTGCGGTGGGGGGCTGGATAAATGGCCTCAGGGGGCCGCAGTTTGGGGACACCTGCTGTAGAGTATGGCCACATTTTTGCCTTTTTAGGGAGCACACTTCTCTGATTTTGATATACTGGCGTTGTCTAAGTACGGTTTATATTCCATGTTATGTGAACTACTATACATGGACATAAGCAAACACTTTAAAAATAAAGAGAAAAAAAGTGGCTCCTTCACAGTGTGTATTTTGTTCTCACTTTTTTTGTCTGGAAAGGTGCATGTGGATGAACTCAGTTTTTATTTATTTATTTATTTATTTTTTAAAGGGTGGAGTAATTTAAATAATTTGTTCTGCTTATTCTGTAGGGGTTGTTTAAACCAGTGTTATCAGAATTTTGCATTTATAAGAATCACCTGGGAAGCTGTACTGAAAATGGTGTTCCTGGGCCCCAACCATTGAGAATCAGATTTAATAGTCCTGGGGTGGGGCCCAGGAGTCTTTCTTTAATATGAATTACCCTAAGTGTTTCTGATGCAGATGGTGCATGTTCTTTGTTTTGAAAAAACACTGGTAGATGTACTGGAGCTTGGCTTGTTAGTTCTTTTTCTATTTTTAATGACTTGATCATGTAACTTTTAAATGTACCTGTGGTTTTGTATTCTGTTGTAATCTGTATAGCTTCATGATTTATAAAATAAAAGACTCTCTGTTCACTTAAAATATTAGATCTGAGCAAGCTGGATAGTTTTTAAAAGTTGTAAGTCATTAGTTACAAAAAAGAGTATAAAGTTTTTCTTTGTGATAAAAATATAAGTTTTTTTCTTTTAAATTGTAAGAGCAGTCAAGTATGATTCTACTTTGTCAGAAAATGTCATCATGAAACAGATTCTCTCAAGGTAGAGTTTTAGGACTAAATAAGGGCCTATTAAATAGAAATATTAAGAGTTTTAGGGGTTGAAAGAAAAAAAATACGGTAAAAAATGCAGGGTTTTTTTTGGGCAAAATACCTCCTTATGATAAAAGGAAAACAAAAACTCTTAAGAATAATTGATTTTTCTTCTCCTAACAAAGAAGTAATCACTGTGATATATTCTGTCGTAGTTAGGTCTAGTTCCCAAAAGGTTCTAACTGTACATTTCTTTTGTTTCATTTTTTATACATATAATTTTACATACAAAACTGATATAAGTTAGAAATCAAGGTATCTTTTGTGGGGCTTTTTTCATGTTATCCTAAATGTTTATTTAGTTCCACTTCTTAGACAGTCTTAATGCAATATAGCCAGTGTTATAAAAAGATTTCTAGGTATGCATTAAAAATCAAAGGTTTCAAGCTAGCTCTTCAGATTAGTGAGGATCATTTCTGTAAGTAGATTTTCCAGAAATAATGAGTAGAGTTTATCAATTTCTCATGGAAAAACTAATACAAATTTTGCTTTTAGGGATTACAACATGGATTTTTTGACTTTGAGACATTTGATGTGGATGAATATGAACATTATGAGGTTTGTACATTTAAGTTTTTTTTTACAAAACATAATTTCATGTTGATTAATTTTTCCCCCCTCATACTCATGTATTGCAAATTGAGTGGGTGCTAAATTAAAGCATTCTGGGGTTTTCAGTAGTGGTTAGTTTTGTCCTTTCTGCCTTGGTTATTTCCCTTGAATCAGGAGTCACCCAAATTTTATTTTGGGAAAACAACATGTCTATATATATTCTCCTATCAAATCTTAATTGACAATAACTTCGTACCTTAAGTTTATAAGAAAAAGTAATTTCTAATTATGGTTGGGTAGTAAAATTATAAGTTACTTTTATTTTAGCATTCAGGTTTTATTTATTTATTTTTGAGATGGTGTCTAGCTCTTTCAGCCAGGCTGGAATGCAGCGGCACGATCTTAGCTCACTGCAGCCTCTGCCTCCCCAGGCTCAAGCCATTCTCCCACCTTAGCCTCTCAAGTAGCTGGAATTACAGGTACATGCCACCATACCTGGCTATTTTTTTTTTTTTTTAAGAGATGGGTTTCACCATGTGGCCCAGGCTGGTCTCGAATTCCTGAGTTCAAGTGATCCACCGCCTCAGCCTCCCAAAGTGCTGGGATTACAGGCATGAACCACCATGCCTAGCCCCTTTATTATATTTTTGATTGGATCAATTTTATTTTGAAACATGGCTGAATTTATTTAGTTGTAAAAGTTGGCTAAATTTTTTTTTTTTTCTCATAGCATCATTACAGAACTTTTGACTAATTTCTTGACTGCTGAAAATGTAGGCAAAGGCTATCTCCAAGCTGGGTTATGCTGTAAGGAGATGTTGGAGAAGAGTAGGATAAGGAGGAGTCTAGAAATCGGTAACTTTCTGAAAGATGAAGTGTGAACGTGAGTAGGTTCAACATTCTCAGAATGTGAACTCATCATGTTGGGTTTCCCCAGAGTAGCAATACAATTTATCTCTTCCCTTAGTAAGATAAGGGCAGCCCTCACATTTGGGGTCCTATTTGGATATCCTGCTTCCGGGTTAAATGCAACATATCTGAAAAGAAACTGATCATCTTTTTACCCAAACATGGTCCCCTGCTTTGTCTGTGTTACAGCATTACCATCCTACTGAGCACCCAGGCTCAAGGCTAGAAACGTTGCTTTGTTTTCTTCCCTAACGTAGTGAGTATTGGGATCACTTCTACTGGTGCCACAGGATGTATTAATTATATCTGTCTTTCCTCTCTGTTCTCACTTCCTTCCCTCTGACTCAGGTCATTTCCTGTGGACCGTTCATTTTAATAGTTCTCTAACTGAGCACGGCCCTTCTTCTCCCAGGCTGTCTTAAACACACCTGAGTGATCCTGAAATAGAGTTCTCACCTTGCTTGTCTTGTTCTTGGCTCCAAACTGGCTGTTTCTCCCATGAACCTGCTGAAATGAGGATAAACTCCCCTGTCCTGGCATTCTTAGCTCTGATGAGCTCCAGCCTACCCTTCTAGCCGCATCTCCTGTTTCTTCACTGTACGTACTCTGTGTTCCAGCTCCTCTGAACTGCTTAGTTACTGTTTCTTGAATGTCTCTGTTCCCTGGCTGAGCTTGCTTTTTCCCAGATACCCATCTCCTTTCAACTTCCCCTCCTCCATTTCGTTTGTGTTAAAATCCTGCACAGATTAGATCTCACCTCTGGAGTACTCCTGGCCCCGTCCCCTGCAATTTCATGTGTTACAATTTGTACTTTCCATTTTTCTTATATCATGGCTATTTGCATACAAGCCTTATTAGGTTGCAGATTCTCTATGGATAGAATTGACCAAATGGAAAAACATATACTTTGTTCTTGGATAGAAAGACTTATCATGAAGCTGCTACTTTTCCCAAAATTAATAAATTTAATGCAATTTATTAAAAAATCCCAAAGAGAGTTATTTTTAATACCATAAAAACATTTTTAGTAGCGATAAAAAAAACCTTCCCCTCTAAAATCCCATAATTAGAAATGAAGGGAATACGTACTTATAAGAAAGAAGGCCAGATAACTTGTAGTACATATAAATCATTGAATGTTATGCAGTCATTGTAAAAAATGAATTGAGCTATACCACTTATCTTGGAATGATTTCTATAATGATTGTTAAAGAGAAAGCATACGGAAGAGTGCTTTAATATAGTCAGTCTTTGTAATAAAACAAACAATAATAAGACACTCCCTTGCCCACACATGTAGGTATCTACATTATATGACCAGAGGTGACTTACTCTGAAGATAATGAAGCTTAAATTTTAGTGGGCCTCAACCCCCAACTTGTATGGGCACCTTTTAGAGTCCTATACCCAATTTTGTGCTCATCATTTTTTATTGTAAGGTGGACTCTCAAATTAGATAAGTTTCAGATCCCCTCCAAAACCTGGACCTGGATCCCTGCCCCATGTATATGAGCATGAAGAATGCAAATGACCCATTGTATTGATTATTAAATATGGCCAAACACTAAAGCCATTTCAATTAAAGGAGAGACCGAGGTGGGAGAGTGTTGGAGGGGGTGAGAGAAGAAGGAACAATTCAAGGAAAAAACTAGTGGACATTTTATTTATTCCTTTCTCTCTCTCTTTCTTAACTTCAGTGGTGATGCTAAGGGTTGGTTGAAAATAGTCTTGAATAACCTGAAGCAGACAGTACAATTTTCTTCTTGCAAACCAACCAGCCAAACAAATGGGGAACAGTCAGTTTTGGTGAACATTTGAAAAATTTTGTCAAACAACTTCTTTTTTAAGAATGATTTATCTATTCTATCATAAAGCCTATAAAATAGAAAACCACAGTTGTGATTGGCAGGTGGTAGATATTTCTTAAATGTTTGCTTAAGGAATAAATGAATAAATTAAGGAACTCTTTCCTGATAGTCTGTGGACCCAGTCCTTTCCTGTCAGAATTTCTTTTGCAATTTGCCCTGTTCTAGTGAGTATGATATTTGGTGAACTTGTGGAATAGCTGAGTTCATACATTTTATTAGCTCCAGTAAAGTCAGTATTCCAATGAAAGTAGTGTAGATCTCAAAGTAAAATTTTATTGTTGACAGCAGTTTGTGAGAATGTAAGACTTAGATGATTAGGGGATGTTTGAGATGCAACTTTTCAAAGGCACTTTCTTTTTTTAACTAAAGTACATTTAGTGAATGATATGGCTCAAAGAAAAAAAAAGCCTAAACCAATAAGACTGAACCTCTATCGAAGATTAAGGGGAATCTTAGAGTGTTACTTATAAATGCTACTAATGATGAGGTCAACAGAATGTGAGACATACTTGTTGTATAAAGTCTACAGATATACCTCTGCCCATTCTGCAAAGGGTTATATCCATCTTCCTCCTGCAATTCCAGGGTGTAAAGCAGTGCTGTCCACTAGAAATATGGAAGTCATATGATGAAATTAGTTTTGATAATACATTTTACTTGTTGTAAATATATTGTTTGCATATTTACTAATATACCTGAAATAGCATTTCATATGTAAGCAAAATAGAAATTATTAATGATGTACATATTTTACATTTTTTTGAATAAAGTCTTGGAAGCCTAGTGTGTAGTTTATTTTATTTATTATCTTTTTTTTTTGAGACAGCGTCTCACTCCGTCACCGAGGCTGGAGTGTGGTGGTGCAATCTAGGCCCACTGTAGCCTCGACCCCCTGGACTCAAGCCATCCTGCCACCTCAGCCTCCTGAGTAGCTGGGACCACAGGTGTGCACCACCATGCCCTGCTAATTCTTGTATTTTTTGTAGACATGGCATTTCGCCATGTTGCCTAGGCTGGTCTCAAACTCCTGGGCTCAAGCAATCTGCCCACCTTTCCTTCCAAAGTCCTGAGATTGCAGGTGTGAGCCACTATGCCTGGCCTCCAGTGTGCAGTTTATACTATAGCATATCATCATTCAGACTAGGCACATGTCAAGTGCATAGTAGCCACACGTAGCTAGAGTATGGATTCTGCAAGGACAGGCTAGCCAATGTACTGTCATAGTCCATCAGGGTGACATGAAGCCCAGGTCACATCTCCTTGCTTCCTTCATGTGATCAACAGATCATATGAGAGTTAATTTCAAAGCCCTGTTCTGTTTAGAAAGCTCAAGATGAGATACCTCAGGCTTTTGCTTTATTTTCATGTGACTTGCAAATGGCCCGTTGTATTAAGTATTGATAAACAACACCAGGCGTTGGCCTCCATCTTGCAAAAGTGTCTTCCAAAATATGGTCTTTCCAGGTCCTTTACCAAGCTGTTGTGGAAATGTGCGGTTCCTCACATCTGCCCTGGTCAGACATGAAATTGGGGCAGCTATGCTGGGAGGGTCCAGGAAAGTAACTGTGAGACAGTGGTGCAAAAGCTTCCTCTAGGAATCGGCGTCAAAATATTTGTACTTCTCCAATAGCTTTCTTAATGTATTCTCAAAGAATACATACCTTGAGAGCCTTGAGAACTTTTACTCCTTTGAAATCTAGCCATTTCATATCTAGTTCAGAAAAATAAAAGGACTTTTTGTCCTAGGAAAAAGGAATGAAGATGAAAGAGCTTGAACATTCAATTAAATGATGTACCTGTAGCTATGCGAGGAACTATGCTCTCCCATAGTAAAGTTTAGTGGTTAATGCTAGTGCAGGCTAATACTCCGCTTGTAAGACCTGGAAGTGGCACCCGTATACAGAGTCCACCTTTAGTCAGTTTTCTTCTGTTTTTTGGGGGATAGCTGTCTTTACCAAACAAGACGTTGCCCAGACGCCAGCGATCATTTATGATGCACTGTGAAGCAGTTATTATTTATGAGAGACTATTTGAAGTTATGTCTTTAGTTTGTAATGTTGCTTGTCCCAAAGGCTTTCCACTGTTTTCCAGAAGGCTGGCCATGTTTGATGATGGAAATACGATTCAGTAGGAGTGCCCCGTTCTTAGGGTTGGGTTTAAGGGAAGAAATGAAGAGAAATGGTGCTTCATTGGCAGCACTGGGGGTGCCTCATCACTGTGGCTTACACTTATTACCCCATTCAAAACTCACCCCATGCAATTTCAAGGAGCCTCCTTAAAGATCTATTTGGGGATTAGGTGGAGTTAAAGTTCAAAACCACTTTCAAAACTGAATTAATACTTTTTCTTTGAGCTATTTTCTAGCTGCCATTATCTTCCCCCTGCCATAAGTCACTCCATTTTTGTGTGTGAAAAACCAGATTATGAGGATATTTTCCAGAATATCAAGCTATTGTGGCCTTAATCCTGTACTTTTAAATGTGAACAAAGCCAGGCCACTTCTTTACCATTGTCGTGACAGAAGTTAAGAGCCATGCTTGGCCTGCATGCCTGATGACAGAGGCAGTATGACTGTCTTGACAATAGTCACTGCACAGAGCGTCCTTTTGTTTTTTCATTATGGCACATGGAAAAAAGGATAATATTTGCCCAACACCCTGTGATTATAGCTCACAGCTGTTGGCAACTGGCCTGAGGACTCTGGGTGCCCTAGTCTGCCCAGGCAGCTCCATTCTGGTCACACTGGTTAGGAAGCTTTGCTTTAGAGAAATAATGGTGTGCAGATGAACAATTGTTTTTGAGAGACAAGTGGCCACACCATACTCCTTTTGGCCTCATTCTTATAACTTTTCAGTTCATTTGTTGAACAGATATTAAATGCCTACTGTTTGTGCTATATATTTGCTAAACCCAGCGTTTCTTTTTGTTTGTTTGTTTTTTAGGAGGCTGCCGGTAATATCATCTCTCCATGTGTAGGGTTAAAGCCTTTGGTCTTGTCATTCATGTATTCTTGTGCCTTATTCTGCAGAAGTTGCCATATTTGAGTCTTGCCCCAAACCCCCATTTTTATGCTTATCAAATTAGTTGTGATACAGAATTTCTCATTGATCCATAACAGACTGAAACGTGGATTATTTTATTCCTGAGACATTCAAGCAATTCACAGGTTATCATCATTGCTATCTTCACCTAAAGGATGCTTTTTTGGGAAAAGACCATTTCTATTCTAGGAGGTGATTTCACATTATTTTAGCCACATTGCAAGATAGCCCATCTGGGAACTGTTTGTGATAAAGCATGGGTTCATTCTGGATGCCTGGGATTAGGTATTTCTTGGGTCTTGGGCCTCCTCGATCAAGGCTGCGCATGACTATCAGGGTGTAGGTTTTAAAAATTAAGTCTGATTACATCATTCCCCTGTTTTAAGTCCTTCATGGGCTCCACACTGACTAAAGGTGTGGAGGAAACACAAACTCCTTACTATGGCACGGAAGGCCCTTCTTGACATGGGCTTGTCCTTCCTCTCCACCCTTGCCCTTTTCCATTCCCTCTCCACACCCAAAACCACGCAGCTCACCAAGTGGTGGCTTCTGTGCTTTTGCACGTGCTCTTGCTCCCTCCTCCTGCCGGTCAGCTCTTCTTTCTGGTCCACTGTATTTACATGGCTGACTGTTAAGTCCTTCTCAGCCCCTTGGAAGCTCTTCTCACGTAGGCCTGTGTGATACTCTGTTTATACATCTGCAGGTGCTTTTGGGCAGGAACTGTCTGATTGTTTGAATGAGTAACCTGGTAGCACAGTATACTCATAGTGGGTAGTTCTTATTTGTGGAATGAAAGGACTAATGAAAAAATGTGTGAATAAATGCTAAAAACAGGAGGATAGCACATTTCAAGATATTTTATGTGATCTGTTTTCAGTGGAAAGTGCCTAAAACATGTTAATTAAGAATTCATTCTGATTTTGAGGTAGTATTCCAAGGGACAAATTTACCATGGTACACAACTTCTTCAAATGATGTTTCTTTCTTTTATCAGCAGACAATCTATTCTGCAAGAGTGAGGTTTTTTGTTTCTAAGTCAGTGATTTACAACACAGATTGCTAGATATTTTAATCCAAGATCCGATCTACATGTGACATCAATTTAGTTTAATATGTGACTAGGGACTGTCTCTAAGTTGACTCTTGTCACCCTTCACTGCGTAAGTAAATTGTCAGATTGACCAGGTGGTATAGAGTCCTAACAATGGCTTTTTAGCACCTGCCTTGAGAAACAGTAAAGTTTGTTAGGCCTCACGTCTCTCAACAAGTCACATCAGGTCAACAACAGGAGTCAGTGTTGTTGAACACTGAAATTATGATGCTTCAGGACTTTGCTTTGGATTAGAATTTGTATAGCAAACCAAAATGTCATCTGGATGCTGCTTGGTCTGTCTTCTTTACATGTTGGTGGATTGTAGAACTGGAAATATGGGACTGCCATAGGACAGGGTCAAGCAGTGCCCAGAATGCAAGTATGTGGGCATGTCCTCACCACCTGGAGCAGTTATGGAAGTGCGCCTCCCATGGTGATTTGAATAGAAGAACTATTAGAAGAAGCATTCTCCTCTGACCATCTGGTAGTGTTGATTATACCACTCTAAAACCTCAAGTTTAAGGAAGCAAAATTACTTCCTGGCCATTGCAACTGCAAAAGTGAGGGGACCCAGTGCTTCTGTATCTGTTACACCCATTGCTGGTTCAGAGGTCACATTGGTTAAATCTATAAAATGTTTTGAGACCTACCCTGTCCTAAACAATTCCCCATAGCTTTTTTTTTTCCTTCCCCTTTAATAATTGTTTGGTATCTTTTTCCTTCTTTTATCTCCAAACTTCTTAAGAGAGGAGTCTCTAATTATGGTCTGGCCTCTACTGAAACTGTTCCTGCTAACACTTGTAAAACCAAGTGGCTATGCTTGTTCTTCCTACTTGGTTTATTCTGTGGTCGCTCTCTACTTCACATTCCTTCCCTAATTTGTAATGTGCTGTCTTCTGGATTTCTCCTCCCTCCATGGCTAACTGTCTTTCTAAGCCTCCCTCGCAAGTCCTTTCTCTTGCTTTGCCCACCCTGATATGCTGGGGTTCTCTAGGCCTTCCTGATTTCTGGTTATACACTTTGTATGATTGAGTGCCTCTAGTTCCAAGTTTCAACAACTATGTATGTGCTGCTGACTCCAAATCATCTTTGCATCGTGAGCATTGGAGTGGCATCTGCAAATGTACCCTGGATTTTTGCCCCATGCTGTTGTATCAGCAGAGGTGTTCACTGACAGGGACTGTTGGAAAGGGCCGCTTCATGTTTTCCAACCCTGCTGTCTCCCCGCTGCTGCAGCTGATGCCAGCAGAGGTGAAGCAGTCGTCCACATGGGACACTCCTCTTTCCCTCCACCGCACCGTCCTCCTCAAAAGCAAGTCTAAATTAAAAATCTAGAGTTTGTTATTTAAAGCCAGATGGCATGCCAACTTAATTTAAGCCAAGTGATTCAAATATTTACTTTGCTTTAAGCTCATAAAGTGCCCGTCTTTACAGCATAGTTGTGTGTGTGTGATACGACTATACTGTCAACACTGTTTTGTTGTTTTAGAAGTTAGGGAATACAAAGAAGGCATTTTTAAATGAATTTGAAAAAGGCATTGTGGTTCTGCCTTATTAACTTTCAAAATAGTCCTTGTGCCACTGTCATGCCTCTTATGTACTTCTAGTATCACACTTTTAAAGTTTAATGTGACTCTTTCTTTAATGGATAAAACAGAGATGAGAATAACACCTACCTCATAAGGTTACTATGAGAATTAGGTAAGTTATATAGAATACAGCAGAGCTTAATGCAGAGTCAGTGGTATCCACGTATTTGCTGCCATTTTTGTTACTGTTATTTGTCATTCCCACTTGCCTTCAGATTCCATAAAAGCACAGAGAATTCTTTTTATTATTTTATGTATTATACCAATTTACAGTCCTTGATATATAATAAAGGCTCAGCAAATGTTTAAATGAATGTTGAATTGCACCTCAAAACTGCTTTTCCCTGTTTTCCTAGAAAACACATCTGTTGATAAAGGAAATCAATCTTGTAATTGTCAACCTCAAAGACTATCTTTTCTATCTTACAGTAGGTTTATTATAGTAGTAAAAAGGTCAGATAGTTTTCAGTGTTTGGACTGAAAAATGTATCTGTGACTATTACTATAGAATCACAGATGTATTTCTTAGAAATTGTAAAAGCTGGCCAGGCGTGGTGGTTCATGCTTGTAATCCCAGCACTTTGGGAGGCCAAGGTGGGTGGATTTTGAGATCAGGACTTTGAGACCAGCCTGGCCAACACAGTGAAACCCCGTGTCTACTAAAAATACAAAAGAATTACTCAAGCATGGTGGCATGTGCCTGTAATCCCAGCTACTCGGGAGGCTAAAGCAGGAGAATCGCTTGAACCCATGAGGTGGAGGTTTCACTGAGCTGAGATTGCACCATGGCACTCCAGCCAGGGTGACAGAGTAAGACTCTGTATCCAAAAAAAAAAAAAAAAGAAAAAAAAAAAGAAATTGTAAAAATTTATGTCTTTTAGTCAAATTATATTTTGAATGCACTAAGAGAGTGAGCTATTCAAAAGAAAGCTGTGAATCTTTTGTAGACTGGAGAATCCTACGCCACAGTGAGTAACAACACTTAAATGTGTCAGTTTCAGGAATTCAGATTTTTTATTTTGGGTTTCTCTTATAGTGAAGAACATCTCTAGTTTTTTTGCATAGTATTTGGTAGGTAGTAGGCTTTAGATCAGAAGTGGTGAAATCATAGTCTTGCCTCATCCTTGCTTAGAAATTTGTTTACGAAATGTGGTAGGGTTGGGAAGTACCTTAAGTTCCTATCTGATCTAGATTTCTTTGAAGTGTATGTGTGTGTTTAATTAGAAAAACCGATTTGTGTCATGTAAAGTATTTTAGTATGGATAAATATTGACATTTGTATAATTCACTATGAACAAAGGCACAAATATTAACTTTCAAAGACTACCAAAGTGAGCTTATATTAGGCCAATTAAAAGCTGTAACCTTCTTATTAATTTTTTTCATTATTATTATTATTATTATTAATTTTATTCCATCAACTTTATCCTGGGTGCTGAATATACCCTAATATTATCTAGTGTTTATTTTTTTGGGTAGGAAGATTTGCACACATATTCTTTTGGTTTTGTGAATGAATGTATCTTAGGAAGCTCCTTGCCTCTCTCCATGTGATTAATTATAAAAGGTTGCTATTTAGCCAAATGGATTTCTGTACTCCAAATAAGCAGATATAGTACAGTGTATTTATCTAGCATACTTGGTTGGTGGTCAGGGATACAGAAATAGTGACCATAGAAACCTGTTTTCTTTTATCGTTCATAAAGAATTGGTTTTAGTCTCTTGATTAGAGAGTACCTTTATTCTTGAATTTTCAAATACTGTTTTAAGTTTAATAATTACTTGAAGGATATTGGATCATTAATTTGAGACTTTTATTTAAACAAGCAAATGTTTAATTGCCATAATTAGATTTTTTATTTAAGTTGTTATAAATAGAAGCTATGCTTGAGGTTTAACTTCGCATGTGCATTCGTAACACTCAGGGTCTCTTAGATTTTACTTAGGGCATTTTGGAGATATTATGTTTATTACAACTAGATTAAATGCAGTTCAGATGTTTATAAATGTGATGCACAGTTTTACATATAACTTTTTATAACTGGGAAGAAACATCTGCATTTTAAAAATGACAGTTTTATTTTATAGCCAAGTTTTGATTTTCATGGAAATGATAATGGGTAATGTAAGTAATTAGAGTAGTGGTTCCAGTTTGTTTTTAAAGGCCATGTTTCAATTTATTTAACAAATATTTATTGTGTTCTTATGGTAGAGTACAGACTCTATATTTGGCTCAGTTTTGTACTATTGTGGTCCTTGCCATATAATGGGGGAAAGAAAGCTTTTTATATGGATAAGTAATGGATGGTCCAGTGCAGAGAACTACATTGCTTCCCTTCCCTGAGAATGGAGATAAGGAGGGCAAGGGTGGGAGTGGTTGGGGAGAGTAAAGGCGGCATAAGTTAAGAGGAGATACATATATTTTATGATGCATTGCACTAATGCCTCCCAATGTCTGCAAAATTTTGGGTAACTTTACTTGTGCCCCAGCGTCCCAAGGTTCAGAGGCACATGGGGAAGGGAAGAAAATGGGGAAGATGATGGAGCCATGGGAAGGTACTTGGCCCCTTTCTTGGTCTTTAAGCCTTTTCTGAGGATATCTTAGCGTGTATAGACTAGAGGCTGATAACTGGTCCTCACGTCAGCCAACAGGCATGCTTTATTTGGTTTCACAGGAGTTAATGACTTAATTTTAAAAGTCAACATTTTAAAAACAGATTTCACATGAAAATTCAGTTGGAAGATCAGCTGTGTTTCCTGCAAGGTGCTTCATTAGCTGGAGTGGAGGAGCACCTGACTCTAGAGGAGCCCCTGCCTCTGTATGTCACTTGCCTGACTCTTTTTATCCCCCACAGTACAGTTTGGCTGACTGGTTTGTGGAATGGATGAGCCAATATCCCCCGCTCCTGCCTCTTGCCATTTCCCCATCTAAAAACTGGCATTCAAAAGAGATATCAGCCCTTTAAAAATAGAAAAAAAAAAAAAAAAAATTGGAGGTGTATTCATCGTGAGCTTGATATTTACAGATTTTTTTTCATTGTTTAAAATAGGTTTACTGCATTTATGGAAAGTGTTCATATTTCCCATTTTCTCTTATTTTCCTTTATTTATTGCCAGGACAAACGATGTTTGTTTTCATTTCATTTCTTTGTGGAGTGGCCAGGAGACAAACATTTTATGCAAAATACCTCTATTGTAAATGAAAGTTTCTAAATGTTTCATATGGTCTAGACACAAGTTTTGTAAAGTGATTGAATTCCTAAATAGCAATTTCAGAATCAGGTGCATGTTTTTATTTTAAGCTGCATTTGTCTACATATATGTCTAATTAGTCTAGCAGTAAGAGTGAAAAGCAGTTTTATTTCTAAGGGTCTTCTAAAGTGTATAAGAATTATAAAATGTTTTTCTTCTCTTTTCTCACAAAATTCTACCAGCGAGTTGAAAATGGTGACTTCAACTGGATTGTTCCAGGAAAATTTTTAGCATTTAGTGGACCACATCCTAAAAGCAAAATTGAAAATGGTAGGTTTTTCTTTCCTTTGCCATCCAAACATTTATTTTGATTCACCTTTCTAAGTTTCTTAACTTCCTCAGATAATTATTTTCTTTGATAGTATTCTTCAAAGAATATTTATTCATAATTTTAAAAATTGAACCCTAGTAACTAGTGTGTTAAATATTGTACTTCCAGTAGGTGGAGCTATAATCACGGTTTTAGAACTAACAAATTTTTAGCTTGCCATAAATTGGATGTTCACTTTACCTGACCCCCCCATTATTAGAGAAGAATCTGAGAAACAAACTGGTCAAACCCATAAGCAGATTGCTGTTTCTTTCAGTAGTTCTCAGATTTATTTGTTGGTAGAGTGCTATACATCAAGGTATTCTTTGGGTAACACCGTGTTGAATAATGATAATGAAGACAGTGTGTCATGCATTGAATACGCAGGTACTCATTACACAAATCAAAGCATTATCTCTTTTAACACTCAGCACAACTCTATGAGATACAGATATTGTTGTCTCCATTTTAGAGAGGAGTATATTGAGCTTTATTAGTAGGGAATTTGCCCAAGGTCACAAAGTAATAGGCAGAACTGGTACTCCAAACCAGAGGAGGGCTCCTTAACATTGCCACTGCACTGATATGCTTAGTTCCGTTTTGAGAACTAGGTACAATTTTCTAGCTGACAGTAATTAAACTACTTATTTGCAGCATATTTATTGCCTTGGGCATACATATTTAGGAAAAAATAAAAGCAAAACAAAAAATAAACCTTTCAAATGAAACATGATCAGCTGTGCAAGTTTTTTTTTTTTTTTTTTTTTGAGACGGAGTTTCGCTCTTGTTACCCAGGCTGGAGTGCAATGGCGCGATCTCGGCTCACCGCAACCTCCGCCTCCTGGGTCCAGGCAATTCTCCTGCCTCAGCCTCCTGAGTAGCTGGGATTATAGGCACACGCCACCATGCCCAGCTAATTTTTTGTATTTTTAGTAGAGACGGGGTTTCACCATGTTGACCAGGTTGGTCTCGATCTCTCGACCTTGTGATCCACCCGCCTCGGCCTCCCAAAGTGCTGGGATTACAGGTCAGCTGTGCAAGTTTTCCCATTAATACTTATTTTGTACTTTTGTACTTACGAATTTTTTCTATCTACTAACATTACCTAGAAGACAAGTAATGATAAACAACAGTGGTTGAAAAATAACCATGAACAGAATGGCTTCTTTTTTTCTTTTCTCTATATCTGATCATAGAGGTGGAATACCAGTGTTCTGAGGGAATCCACCTTGAAACCCTTGGTCTAGATTTATTCTTCAGTTAGGCATGGTGGCATGTGCCTGCAATCCCAGCACTTCGGAAGGCCGAAGTGGGAGGATTGCTTGAGGCCAGGAGTTTAAGACCAGCCTGGGCAACATAGCAAAACCCTGTCTCTTAAAAAAATTTTTTTTTTTCTTTAATCACCATCTCCTAAAATGTAGTTTCATTGTATATTGTTGTTATTCATGCATTTAGTTTTTATAATTTGAGCTTTCATAAATATGCTTATCATTTTACACCTGTGACTTATCTAATAGGGAACTCTGCTTGAATCATGAATAATGATTTAACTGTGCGGATGGGCAATCCAGGTCTAGAGAGTTAAGCTCACTAACAGGACACCTCTATGGTGAAGCCAGATTTTGATCTTATCACTTATAAGCTTGCTAAAGAATATTATCTGGTCTGGACATTCAATAATTAACCTCTGTCATTTTGGGTTGTTAGGAATTACATATTGATAACCTGAGGAAACTGCTTTCTGACGGTCAGACTTTCAAAATAAGATTGACTAAATCTGCTTTCTGTGCAAAATTATCTGACTCAGGCCCAGGAAATGTTAGTAGGGATATTTTTTCAGTTGTAGTTTCGTTGTTGGGTATTTGTTTGGCAAAGTTGAAAGACTTTCACATTTGTGATTCATATGTTTGACTGTGTTTTCTTAATGAGAAATTGAGAGGTGTAATTTTAAAAGCCATTTAAAATGTTTTTATATATATGGAACACTGTATATTCTATGCATACGTGCATTAAAAAAATTTTTTTAAGCAAAAGTAGGATCATAACATAATTACAATCTTATAGCCAGGTTTCTTCACTTAACATATCATAGACTTCTTTCTGTAGCAGTAAATATAGATCCATGTTATTATTTTCCACGACTGAATTGCATATTATTCTACCATATGACTGTGCCATATTGTGTTAATTTATTTTTGGTTTTGTTTTTTTAGAGACAGGCTCTTGCTTTGTTACCCAAACTGGAGTGCAATGGTGTGATCGTAGCTCATTGCAACCTTGAACTCCTGTCCTCAAGTGATCCTCCTCCCTCAGCCTCCAAAGTACCTGGGACTACAGGGCATGCCTCATCACACCTGGCTGATTTTTTTTTTTTTTTTTAAATTTTTAGTAGAGATGAGGTCTCTTTATGTTGCCCATGCTGGCCTTGAACTCCTGGCCTCATGTGATCCTCTTGTCTCACAAAGCACCAGGATTACAGGTTTAAGCCACTGAGCCCAGCCTGTTAATTTATTTTTGAATGAGATCTAAGTTGTTTTTCACTTATTCTTTTCTTTTTTAATTTCACCATTTATTTAACCAGATGAAGAGTTTTTCGCTTTTTAAAAACTGCTGTGGTTGGCAGACATGTTCATACAACTTTTTGCAGCTTTTGTTTCTTCTTTAAATTGTTAGAATCATTAGATAAAATGATGTGCATATTTCGTATAATAATTTTTAAGTGTCAAAAATATTTAAAACATCTTTTTGGTCCCATATTCAATATGGGGAAAAATTGTAGCATTTGCTTACCTGCCTGGAATGGTGCTAAACCTCTTGTACACACATCATCTGTTTAGTGATCAGAACCACCTCCTGGAGCAGGTATTTATTTTATGGAAGAGAAGCTGGAGGCCTATAGGAATTACCTAACTTGTCCAGGTTCATAGGCCAGTAGTTGTTGGTGTGTGGATTCAAACATTTGTCTATGTAATTCTGAATTCTGTGTTCTTTTAAATGTTGTCATAGAGGATGTACATGCTCAATCTAGAAGATTTAAGCAATATAAAGAGTAAAACTCTTTAAAAACATATAATCAAGAAATAATCACTTTAAGGTATTGCTCTACATGAATATTTTATTCTATGCATATATTGTACCCTCTCTTATTGACATAAAAACATCTGAAAGTATATTTTTCTCACCATTGTCAGCTTTTATGATGCCTAGAACAAATTCATTTAAGGCTACCATTGGTAAAATATTGCTGTTTTCCTGGAATTTCCATTTTAAGATCTGATATTCACTATAAGCTTCACTATATATTTTTTTTGGTAAAGGGCTTTAACTTTGTAAATGCTTTTTGAAGTTGAGAAAATAATTTTCTGATGGACTTAATAAACCTGATCCAATTACAGTGACATCATGATAATTTTTTTTTTTTTTGCATTGAGAAGCCTGTGTTTTTCTGAGAAGGCTGAAAGTCATTTTAGGGGCTTTTTAGTAGAAGAGCTGAGGCTTTAAAGAAATGATCAAATAGCTGTTGCTAGGAGATAGCTAAAGGAAGCTGTAAAATCTTGGGATCTGGGCAGAATGTATTCTAAGAATCTGAAGTGTGTGTTTGTGTCAACGGGGAACACTAGGAGTTTCTTTTAGCCATTTTGATTCACATTGTTTTGACAGTGGGGAAGAGAAGAGCCCTACTTTTTTTTTTTGTTAAACAATTTTGAATTGATAAACGATGGGTAATAACAGAATGAAACAGATATTTTGGATTTCAGATTTTTTGTAAAAAATGTCTCTTAACTGTCACTGTCATTCTCATTTCTATTTAAACACGCACACACAGAAAGATAGCTTCAGACTGAGAATCCCAACAATTGGAGGCATCAGCCTGCTCCTTTAATAAGAGGAGCCCAGCGTCCCATTTAGTAAAGAGCCTGGGCAGGTTGAAGCCTGGCTGTATTCCTTATTGGCTGCGTGAGCTTCAGTGAGTTCCACAGCTTCTCTGAGCATCAGTTTTCTTGTATATCACAGTGGGAGAAAGACGATGCTCACTGCAGGCACCTAGTGAGGATTGGAGCTGTTATATGAAGTGCCTTGCACTGTATCAGGCACACATAATAGGCGTTTATAAGATAGCAGGTATTATGGTTACATTTTTATCATTAGCTAGCCTAATCAACAGATTTTATGTCTTTTCTGCATTTGCCTGCTCATTTTGCAGTTTTTACTTTTAATAATGACTGAGGGGGCTAGTCATTCGACTCTGCTGTTCTTCAGTTTTCCAATGTTAAAATGAGGGCCTGGGAAGAGATGAATTTTAAAATCTCTTTTGACTCTGATACCCTGTTCATGTGTTTGGTCAGCTCCACTCCCGGACTCTGTTGTGGTTCAGTGATGCCAGCGTACCATCTTGTGGCCAGAGGGAGTAAGCATCGGATGAAGGCTCTGTCCGCTCTGGGTCTGCACATTATACACATTGCTAAAATCAGTCTCTCACAGAAAGCATCCACCTACATCCATAACAGCCACAAACAGTTGTTCACAGGTCGTAGGACATTTCCATTGTTCGTTATAATTTATTCTAAACAGTTTTAAGGATTTTTGTAAAACCTGCTCACCAACTCGAACCCCTCATGTTCATACCATGTTCTCTTATTTGGAGCCTTAACAGAATCAAGTTGAATCTTACCTGAAGTTAGTCCCAGCACAGGTGTTGAAATTTGACTGCCAGGATTGAAATACTGGCTCTGCCTCTTACTATTTGTCTGTGTATGGGCCAGTTAGCTTTTCCAGGCACCAGAAATTGAGTAATTGGAAGTTTTAATGAGATAATCCACATAAAGCACTTAGCATAGTGGCTAGCACATAGTTAGTGCTTCATATATGGTAGGTGCGGTTATTGTTGTTATTGTTATTTCGGTGACCTGTTGCCATATTTGGACAATTTCTGTCCAGTGTTTTTTTCTCAAAAGATATACATGGTTTCTCTTAATAGTCTATTTAGGCATATTAGCTATTCTGCCATTTACTCCTGATGGAAATTCATTTATGAAAAGAGATTCTTGCAGCCTTTGTTGCAGGGAGGAAGAGGAAAGGCACTGAACCAATTGCTAATACAATGTGTGACAGGTGCTGTCATAGCGGTTCCAGATAGGCTAGCAACCCTGGGACAGAAGCTCTCGCCAGCCTGCCACACCCAGGGCAGGCTTCCCATGTGTTTGTGAACCCTTCTCCCTCCCATTCCTCACATGATAGAAAAACTGTTATTTCTTGCCGGGCGCGGTGGCTCAAGCCTGTAATCCCAGCACTTTGGGAGGCCGAGGTGGGTGGATCACGAGGTCAAGAGATCGAGACCATCCTGGTCAACATGGTGAAACCCCGTCTCTACTAAAAATACAAAAAAAATTAGCTGGGCATGGTGGTGCATGCCTGTAGTCCCAGCTACTCAGGAGGCTGAGGCAGGAGAATTGCTTGAACCCAGGAGACGGAGGTTGCGGTGAGCCGAGATCGCGCCATTGCACTCCAGTCTGGGTAACAAGAGCGAAACTCCGTCTCAAAAAAAAAAAAAAAAAAAAAAAAAGAAAGAAAAACTGTTATTTCTTAATGCCAGCTACAGTTAGTTTTTGCTTTAGGCTATAAATCTATTTCAGGGAAATAATTTGAGCAAGTATACCAACTAGGGAAACAGACTTGATTTTTGCAGTGAGAAAAGCATGTTTTCTCAAGTTACTGTTTCTACACAGAAGGTTTTCAATAAGCTCTGTATTACCTGTTTGCTCAAAAGCGACATGGTCTGCAAAAATCACGTGTCTGAGCTGCGGATTCACTGGGCCCGCCTTCCAATTCTGTCTTCTTCCTTTGTGTGTCTCTGGCCAAGTGTACCAGTTAGGGCTGTCGGTTTCCGGCAGCAGAACCAACTCTGGTAAAAGGCAGTTTTCGGAACACGTTGGGTACCTTCCAGACTTTAAGAGAAGGCTGGAGAACTAGGCTTAAAAGGGGAACAGGACCCAAGTGGGAAAACGGGAACCACACGAGGCATTTCAAACAGAATTTAATACAAGGAATTCGTTTCAAAAAAGACTAGAAAGTAAAAAGGCAACACGGAAGAAACCAGAATATGTTGGAGAAAACAGCTAGTGCCTTTAAGGCTGGGGGGACTAAAGGGACAAAAGTGGAGTTAGCAGAACCCGGGAGCTCTGAGGAGGAGCCACACAGCTGGTGCTCTGACCTCTAACGGGGATGCCACAAGCTGGTGTTTGGATTTGGGGGTTGAAGAGCGGAGACCGTGAGGACTCCAGCCTCAGAGGTGAGTGTGGCAGGATGGTGGCCTGAGAGCCAAAGTAGCTGGGGGGTTCTGGCTGCTTCTGTTTTCTGCTGCTGAAGTGATGCTGCCAGGAGCACAGGAAGTTGTTCCTTCCTCCTCTCAGGTTGCCCTTCAGTGCCTCCCGTTTTCACAACCAATAGGAAGCCAGACAGAAAGGTAGTGTGGGAAATGCAGGCAGTATGTGGACCCCAGTCCCAGTGTCCCAGAGCATGAGAGAGTTGGCTTAGAGCTGAGAGCTGACTAGCATAACAGGGATCCAAGGCTGCAGGAAATGCAGCCAAGGACACGGCGCAGAAACAGTCTGGTTCACTTTGCTGGCTGCCGCCACCCTGGAACCTACCGTCATGAATGGATTCCAAATGAGATCATTTCATTCAGCTGGTATGTCAAGGATCGGCGATTCCTGAATGGGTTATGGATGTGGCCATCAGTGGGCTGGGAAATTAGTCCCTTTAACCCTTGGAGCAGCCAAGCAAGGCCTGCGATGGTCAAAGCACCCACTGGTTGCCTTGGCTGATTGGCTAAGGCTAGCAGCTCTGTAACAGACCTAGCAGCTCACTGTGTAGCTCCCAGGAACACTCACACGACGGTGGAGCCGCTCAAAAACAAAAGGGGGTTTAAAGACGAGCATCTTCCTGCCTCAAAAAAAGGAAATGTTCATGAAAGTTATTTTTTTAGTTTCATTTTTAACTTAAAAATATTTATATTTTAACTGATAAATAAAAATTATATATGGTGTACAACGTGTTTTGAAATAGGTATACATTGTAGAATGGCGAAGTCAAGTTTTACTTATGTATTCACATATTTATTATATCTTTGTGGTGAGAAGACTTAAATTCTGCTTTCTAAATGACTTTCAAGTATATAATATATTGTTATTATGGTCACCATGTTGTACAATAGATCTCTGGGATGTACTTCTTTCTAACTGAAATTTTGTTTCCTTTGATCAATATTTCCCCCGAACTCCCTCTTTTAGTTTCTTAATCTGTTAGAGTTAGGCATTCTTTTTTGTGTGTGTGTGTGTGTTTTGTTTTTTCTTTTTTCTTTCTTTATTTTATTTTTCTGAGTAGGCATTCTTAAGAGATGGTTTTGAGAATTTGAAATGATACGCAATTGTGACTTGTACAGAGTAGGTGTTTAATAATAATTGCTTTTGCAGGGCATTGTACTACAAATTAAAACTATACATATGGCAAAAAAGCTTTAACTGTAGTTGAAAAATATTTGTCAAGTGGAGGATAACGCTCAAGGGAGGATAAAGTCACCAAGAACGATTCTAGGTCTTCTGTGCACATTTGAGTACTTCAGGAACGCCTTTGTTTTGGGAGTGGGAAGAGTGTGCTCCCAGGATTAGAATCCTGGAAGTTGAGCGCTTGAACTTGAATGTCTTACTTCAGTACTTCGAGAAGTTTTCTTTTTAACTTCCCATGGTGCTTACAGTTATGCAGCCTGGTGCTTTTAGGAGCCTGCCATGACCTTTTCTCTCATGCAACACGCTTTCCCCACAAGCTTTGTTGAGGTGTATAGGCTTCCTTGTGGAGGGTTTTGTGTTTCCGTGCTATGGAAGATGTAAGGCATGCCTTTTGCTTACTGCTCCTTTCTTACTTCAGGTTATCCTCTTCACGCTCCTGAAGCCTACTTTCCTTATTTCAAAAAGCATAATGTGGCTGCAGTCGTGAGGCTGAACAAAAAGATTTATGAGGCAAAACGCTTCACAGACGCTGGCTTCGAGCACTATGACCTCTTCTTCATAGACGGCAGCACACCCAGTGACAACATCGTGCGAAGGTTCCTGAACATCTGTGAGAACACCGAAGGGGCCATCGCCGTTCACTGCAAAGGTGTGTGCCAGGCCTCGGTGGTGGTGGCTGCACTTATGGAAGGGGCGGGCCAAAAAAAGAGCAAATAACATAAAATGAAACCTGTCTAGTGTCTTAGAAAACAGTGAGGTTTGTAATTTCAGACAACTGGGACACAAGCTCATTTTAGTAACCCCTTCTTAAAGAAAGGATTGCTTGGGTGTGGACAGTTGGTGGTGGTATAGCTTTCTTGATATGCCAGTTTTCCAGACCTTGCCTTTCCAGGCCCACGTGCCACAATGAGGGAAAATTACAGTAGCAGTGTCGTTAGGCTGTAGGTAAAATTGTAAAGAGGCAAGGGTTGTTAGTTTCCCTCTCTCTTTTGTTGTTTTCAGAATTGCTCATCTCTTTCCCTATCCTCTTGCACTGTCATGGTTCTGTTTTATGACCCAGTTATCTGATCCCCATTCCAGTCTCTGCCTCTTCCACCCCTACTAGTCTTTGGCTTCATGGAGCAGAGTGTCTTCTATGCCTGTTGCTAGGAGCAATTGGCTAGCTTACTGATTGGGCTAGCTTACTTGCTGCTGATGTGATGCTGCGTCTTGGAATAAACATAAAGACTTGGTTTTGCAAATCTCTGATCTCTGGGGGTGGGTGGATACTTTGGGGCAGGAGTTGTTCAGAGTATAGAAGGTTTAGTATAGCCAGATTTAGCAAATAAAAATATAGGTTGCCTCATTAAATTTGGATGTTAGATAAACAATGAATACTTTTTTAAAAAAGTATAAGTATGTCCCAAATATTGCAGGGAACGTGCATTCTGTATTTTGTCTGGCAACCCCATGTCAGCTACTCAGAAAATATGACGTGCCGTTTGCTCTAAGCTTAGTTGTTAGACTTCGAGGAGGCTCGAAATCCATTCCATTCCGGATCTTTCAGGATGGATAATACCGAAAGTATTCCAGAGATTTTCCTGGGTCTGGGATTGCAGTGAGGAGAAAGCCCCTGGGCCGCCCTGGGCTAGAGCCTCGAATTCCTCACGCGCAGTTTCTCCTAGTACCGCTGGGTGGTGCTGAACTCGTGGTTTTGGGTCTAGACCCGGTTTCCCTCTCGTTTTATGCTAATCATCTAGTAGGTGTTCGGGAGGGTGCTGTTCTTTTCATGTGCCTAGTGCTGCTGTAACTGACTTATTCAGACGGGTATGGCTTTGGTTCTGACAGAAATTAAAATGCCGTTTTGTAGGCCCTTGTTTCTATGTTTAAGATTTGAGTAGGTGGAGGTACTTTGCGAACATGTGAGCAAAAATGGGAAGCCGCAGTTTCCCAAAGACCCAGAGAAATGGAAATGAGCAGCACGTGGCCCGCCCCCCATGCCAGGCTCCACATCCTCCTGGGTGGACAGAGCTCTCCCTCCCTGCCCTCCCCGTTTCTTAGCAGGATGGGCCCTGGCTTTGTGGGACATCTTCTTGTCTCTGGCGTGGGGTCTGTTAGGAAGGTGTCACTTGCTGGCTCATTTGTGGGTGCTGCTTTCAGGCCACAGTGGGGTGGCATTGAGTTGGCTTTTTCCCGTGTGGTTCATTTGCGCTCTGTTTGCTTTTCCATTGCATTTTGTTCAAAGTTGCCGAGGTGCAAGAAAAAGCCCGCATATCACGTATTTTAAACAGCAGTAGAACTTGAGAGCTAATGGGAACGTTTATATTGTTAGTAGGAGATAATCCTATCTTCTCTTTCAAAGTTTAGTTTTGTGTCATAAAAATCATATTTTTTTCCCTGAGATTGATTGGCCTTATTTCCTAATTCAGGTAGTTTTATGATTACTATGTCATAGAGTTTATCTGTGGATTAGCCATCCGTATCTTGGACTGACAAATTCAAGGAGAACTGCAAAGCTTTCATTAAAACTCAGTGTGTTTCTTGATAGTATGTTCTTACCTGAGAGACATTGTGCAAATAAAACTCTATGGTGCTAAGCACTCTTGTTACAGGTGTTTTCTTTATATCCTTGACCTGTGAAAGTATACCTTTTAAAAAATATATGTATTTATTTTATATTGCAATTTTTTTTTTTTTTTTTTTTTTGAGATGAGTCTTGCTCTGTCACCAAGGCTGGAGTACAGTGGTGTGATCTTGGCTCACTGCAGCCTCTACCTCCCAGGTTTAATCAATTCTCCTGCCTCAGTCTCCTGAGTATCTGGGATTACAGGTGCCCACCACCACACTCGGCTGACTTTTTATATTTTTATTAGAGATGGGGTTTTGCCATGTTGGCCAGGCTGTTCTCGAACTCCTGACCTCAGGTGGTCCACCCACCTCAGGCTCCTAAAGTGCGGGGATTACAGGTGTGAGCCACCATGCCTGGCCTATATTGCAGATGTTTGTATATTAAATTGGAACCTTTAACACTGAAGTCAGTTCTTGTATAGGACAGTCACATTTATATGTGATGACGTCTTTTTGAGAGTGTTGTTTTGTTTTCTTCCACTTGCTCACACTTACAGGATTCTTTCGTAAGGATTACAGTTTAGTTACAGCTGTATTGCTTTTCACAGCATACGTATCTACTTTAGGCTTGTTAATTATTTTGACATCTGACCTAATTAAGTCAGCTTGATTTTTCTGGGAATTCAAGCAGCACTCAGTATTTTAATTGAACTAAAAGAAGGAGGGAAAGAGAATCTTATCCTATGTCAAATGAACTTTGGTAGCGACTGAAAAGAGAATGAATATGTCATGCCTCAACATAAAGCATTTTATACGGAGATAGACTAGAAACCAATCTGCTGGGGTTACAACATTTCAATAACTGCATTTCACTCTGTCGCTGATAAAAGAGATGGCTATGAATTCTTGAAATTCTCTACCACAAATAATAATCTAAAATACAGCAACGTCGTGATATTCCAGTATGTGATTATTGATGTTCTATAGGGCTTTCAGAAAATGCTTGGAACTGTAAAGCAATTGGTGTTTGACTTGGTATAAATAGAACACTTTTCAACATCTTGTCATGCTGTGCCAGGGAGCCCTTTAATTACAAATGCTTTAAAAATTTTCTTAAAGTTTTTATAGAAACTTAGTGAAATGTTCCTATTCTGTTCAGTTGTGGTAAGAGCTCCTAACTATTGAGTGCTAAGTACTTTCTTTTTATAGATCAAAATTATAGACTCTTTTTTAAAAGGGGGAAGCTGCTTTAGTTTCAGAGAAATTTGAAAATTTCCTGCACCTCCTTTTTGGTTATGAGTGTGACTAGGAGCCTAAGGGAGGGAGCTAGACAGGTCTTTGCACAGAGGGGAGCAGTGAGAGGGAGTGTTGTCTCCATAGGGAAGGAAGGCCCTTTCTCTCCGGAGAGACACCCCAATTGGTGACTTGAAGGAAGAACTCTGGAAACTCACTAGGCCCTGGCTTCTGCTCCAGGATGTCACCTGTGTTTTATCTATACGGTTGCCTATAGTCTTGCCAGGCATGTAGGGAATTAACAGCGATAAGCACTGGGTGAAATAGAAGGCAAATTACTCATAACTTAATGGTGAAAGAAGAGCCCCACTGAGACCATAATTAAACCTCACTCTTTTAAAGAATGTTATCTTTGACCTGGGACAAGAGTTCCTTCAGATGAAAACAGAACACACACACACACACACACACACACACACACAGACACACACACACACACACACACCCATCATGTAATAAAACAGAGTATGAATACTTCTTAAGAAGGAAGAGTTAATGGGAAGGAAATGTCAAGCATCTGTAGACATGAGCTTGCTTGTCATTTAATTTGTATTTTCAATATGTATTCTCAGTCCAAGCAATATTGTCCCCAAGGGGGCAAAATTGTTTTTTGGGGGATGGAAAACTTTTTTTTTTTTTGTATAAAGCACAGATTTTCATAAACAGATATGCAGTATGTGACAGTGAAATTTCATGGGGGCCGATCAGGAAAAAAATATCTAAAGAGGCTCCTGAAAGGAACAATCACGTAAAAAAGGTTGAGGAACACCGATTTAAAGATGTACTCTTTTCACATTTTAACATTTCTGAAATTAGAATGGATCTTAAAATGGATAGCATGTCATAGTTTAATGTTTTCTTTCTTGGTAGAACTTAGATCGTACAGGATGGTAGTCTTAGACTTGCTGAAATACCCTGTGCTCCCAAGTACTGTCAGATGAGAGAAGACTACCTTTATTGTTTGACCAGAGAAAGCTGACAGAAGGATCCCTCAAAAGCAGAAGATTCTTGAACATGTAAAAACTGAAGCTATCAGTGTCCCCTGTTTTGTTTACTTTTACACACACACACACACACACACACACGCAAACAATTTTTTTTCCTTATTTCTTTTTATAACTAAATGTTTTCGTGGGTGAAGTCAACATTGTACAGTTTTCTAGGTCAGAAATGTCAGTTACCTGTAACTGCCCCTGCGACCCGGTCCGAATGGATTTCTAATTCAGCTTTTCCTCCTCGTTGCATTTGCTCACCCTCGTCCCAACCCCCTTCAGCCACCCTTGCTTCCCTGCCCCGGCCTTCCGTCTCATCTCTCTTGCTTCTCTCTCTGTCTTTTCCAGTCCAGCCAGTAATGCTGCTGCCAGACCCATTTGCTTTTATCGCATCACTTTCTTGCCCCCAAATCTGTGACAGCTTCATTTTGCCCTTTCCATTGTTTAAAGAAAAATAGAGTTTTACATGATAGCAGTTATGTCTATTAGCTGTTGATAATATCATCACACTTGAATGCAGAGCAGTTTCTGGGCAAGGTTTGAATTTTCTTTTTTTTTTCTTTTGTGGGAGCATTTGCTGGACTTTGTATTTCTTATTCTGTTTCCTTCTTTTACAGCTGGTCTTGGAAGAACAGGGACATTGATAGCCTGTTATGTAATGAAACACTACAGGTTTACACATGGTGAAATAATTGCTTGGATTAGAATATGCCGGCCGGGCTCTATTATAGGACCCCAACAGCACTTCCTGGAAGAGTAAGTATATTGACCCCATTACCACATTACATCCTGTTCCTGATCCTTTCCACCTCTTGTTCCCCTGGTTGTGGACCACATCAGCCTGTGGTTATAAAATGGCTGCATTATTAAGAGAAATGTGTGCCTCTAATAGAATATTGTTGATTTGACAGCTAATGCATTCTAACTTTGTACCTTTTATATCTCTTAGATCAGGTGAGAGTGAGAAGAAAATCACAGAGCCATCTCTGCCTACCCTTTTTCTGTCATTTTCTATGTGTGATCTGGCTACAGTGCAATTTTCTTATGTCATCCCACTTGGCACTTTTCATTCTTTTCTTTTGTTTGCATGTCTTAAAGTATAATGGGAAAAAAAAAAACCACAATTAAGGTCACTCAGTGATTTTGGTAAGACTGCTGCTCTCCTGACAACTAACTAAACTGCGAATGTAGGTACAACTTATGAATACACCCAAGAAGTTACCAGAGAAGAAAAAGGGAGGAGAACTGGGTTTTAGTTCTGGCTCTGCCACTAACTAGCTTTATGACCATTATTTAGAATAATTATTCATTCATTCATTCATTTATTCACATACCCATTCATTAGCTTTTTGTCCAGCCTCAGCTCAAGAGATGGAGAGATTTAACCTGTAGGACACAATCCTTTCTTCTTAGAATGCTAGAACTTACCTCAATGTACTCATTAATCAAATGAGAAGATGAAATTAGTACTAGTTGATCTAGGTCCAGCTCTAAAATATTATCCAGTAGTGATATCTTTTACTGAAACGTCATCTTTTTCTTTTTATGCTGGGTTCACTCCCTTCATTCTATATTAACTTTCATTTTTTTTTATTTTTTGTAGAGACGAGGGTCTCACTATGTTGCCCAGGCTGGTTTTGAACTCCTGGGCTCAAGCAATCCTTCTGCCTCGATTTCCAAAGTGCAGGGATTACAGGTGTGAGCCGCTATGCCTGGCCCATGGCTCTCTTTTGAATAGCATTCTTTTTCGTATAATTATTCCTTTCTAATTTAAATGTAATTATTCCTTTCCAATTTAAATAATCATGATCATGTGTGAATTCATAAAGAAATGATAATGAATTTCATAGAAAGATGCCATAAGTAAACTCTTAGCATCTGAAATGATTAAGAGGATTTGAGCCTGCTGAGGAATTATTTAGTGGCCAGTCCTAGAGGTAATAACTAATTAAGAAAAGAAGTGGTAAAAAACGAGCAGTTATACTTTAGCTTAAAAGAATGATGCAGAAGTATAATGAATGCATTAGAAAAAATATGCGGGAACAGAATCATTAAAAAGACAGGAAGTTCTCTGTTTTTTTTTTTTTTTTTTTTTTTTGAGATGGAGTTTCGCTCTTGTTACCCAGGCTGGAGTGCAATGGTGCGATCTCGGCTCACCGCAACCTCCACCTCCTGGGTTCAGGCAATTCTCCTGCCTCAGCCTCCTGAGTAGCTGGGATTACAGGCACGTGCCACCATGCCCAGCTAATTTTTTGTATTTTTAGTAGAGATGGGGTTTCACCATGTTGACCAGGATGGTCTCGATCTCTTGACCTCGTGATCCACCCGCCTCGGTCTCCCAAAGTGCTGGGATTACAGGCTTGAGCCACCGCGCCCGGCAGTTCTCTGTTTTTACCTGTGAGGTACAAATAAAATAATTCTGTTATTTTGGAGCTTTATTCTTGAGCAGATTCTCAGCCATAGTCTTCATCTGTTTCTCTGTTTTGCATTTTATGTGCCTGTAGCCTGGATCTTTGTGCCATGTATCTGCCAGGTTCTCATTATAATAATTAATAAAGTTGAATAAATGGTCTTAGGGTTAAAAAAACCAAATACTACTAAGCCTAGTTTTTTAAGCCATTTAATAAATCTCTTAAAATTATTGCCTGTCAGTCACTTTAGGCTGAAGAAAGGCTTTTAAATTTATAGATACTTAAGCTGTGTATAAAGAACTCTCAAAACTCAAGAAAACAACTTAATATCAAATAGGTAAATGATTTGAACAGAAACTCTTCCACAGTGATATACAGATGGTGAATATTCCTCATGATCATAAACACTGAGTTCCTAAACAAACATTGCATATAAAAAAACACTGAGTTCCTAAACAAACATTGCTATATAAAAAAAGATAATACATCATCACCACCATGGCTCAGTATTAGAAAATTAGTATAATTCACCACCACATTAACACAAAAAGGAGAAAAATTATATGATTATCTCAATGGAGGTACAAAATTTGAAAAAGTTTAGTACCCATTTTTAATAGAAACGTTCAATAAACTAGAAATAGAAGAAAATTTCCTCATTCAGATAAAAATAATCTATGAAAACTCTACAGCTAAAATTATATTTAATGGTGATGCTTTTCCTGTAAGATCAGGAACAAAACAAGGGTGTCTACTCTCACTACTTCTAATATACTGGAAATCTTAACCAGTGCAATACAAAAATAAAGAAAACTTACAACTAAAAAGTGAAATTAGTAAGGTTGCAGGATACAAAGTCAGTGTTTAAAAATTTTCAGCAAAATTTTAAAAATCTGCTAATTAAAAGACATGCAGTATATATATGACAAAAGACTTTACACATATATTAAAAACTATAAACAATTTTAAAAACTAATTTTTTAAATAGGCAAAAGACTTGGCCAGATATCTCATAAAAGGTAATATATGTATATGAAAAGATGTCCAACATAATTATTTTGAAGTTAGTAAATATATCTTAAGCAGTACACAGAAAGCATTACCTATAACTGAGTTGAAATTGTAAAATTCTCTTCATGTAAGACACTATTAACAGAGTGAAAATGAAAAGCACAAGAGTAGCAGAATATTTGCATCGCATATAATGGGCACTGTACTTGTATCCAGAATACTTAGATTCCTACAAATTAACAACAGAAAGAAAAACAGTCTGATAAAAAATGTTTAAGAAATACAAAAAGGTAGAAGAGAATGTACAAATGGCCAATATAGAAGAGAATAGAAGAGAATGTACAAATGGCCAATAAACATGAAAAGCAATTCAACCTCATTAGCTATTTCATATTTTTTGGTACACCTATCTATGGGAGATATACCTGTGATTGGAATAATTGGGTATGTGTTCATTCAGCATTAGAATTATTAAACAGTTTTCCAAAGTAGATATGCCTGTTTATGTTCTCATCAGCAATGGTTTGTCAGCCTTTTAAACTTAAGCCATTAGATGTTTTTAAGTGGTAACTTGCTTTATAGTTTTAATTTGCTTTTTCTTGATGACTAATGTTGATCTTCGTATATTCTAGATACTAGTCCTGTCTGATCAAAGTGTTTTTCAAGTCTTTTTTTTCAACCTGTAACTTGTCTTTTCATCCTCTTAATAGGGTCTTTTACAGAATAAAAGTTTTAAATTTTGATGAAATCCCTTTTATCACTTTTTTCTTTTTGATATTGTCTAAGACTCTTTGTTTAGCCCTGGATTCAGTGATTTCTCATATTTTTTTCTGAAAAGTTTATAGTTTTACGTTCACATTTAAGTCTGTGATGGATTTTGAGGTTTTTTTGTTCATTTCATAAGGTGTGAGACTTACGTCGTTTCTTTTCTTTTCTTTCTTTTTTTTTTTTTTTTTGGCCTATGGATGTCCAGTTGCTTCAGTACCATTTTTGCTGAAAAGTCAATTTCTCCACTACATTATTTCTGTAGCAGCATCAGAAATCATTTGGATATGTCTGTGTTAATCGATTTCTTTGTTCTCTATTCTGTTTCATTGATCTATGTGTCTCTCCTTTCTTCAATACTGCGCTCTCTTGATTACTGAACCTGTATGGTGAGCCTCAACATTGGAAGAGTGATTCCTTCTGCTTTCTCCTTCTTTAACAAAATATTCTTGGCAATTCCACTTTCTTTTTCTTTTCACATATATTTTAGAATAAGCCTGTCTATATCTACAGATAATGTTGCTGGGATTTTGAAAGGAAGTATGTTAATCCTCTATATCAATTTGGGAAGAATTGAAATATTTACTATTGTTGAATCTTCTAATCCATAACTGTAATATGTCTTTTCATTTATTTAGTCCTTCTTTGATTTCTTTCATCAGCATTGTGTAGTTTTCTTGATGCAAGTCCTTTTCTTTTTTTGTTAGATTTACACCTAAGTACTTTTTTTTTTAAAGCAATTATAAATGGTACTTTTTTTATTTTTTATTTTTTTGAGACGGAGTTTTGCTCTTGTTACCCAGGCTGGAGTGCAATGGTGCGATCTCGGCTCACCGAAAAACCGCCTCCTGGGTTCAGGCAATTCTCCTGCCTCAGCCTCCTGAGTAGCTGGGATTACAGGCATGCACCACCATGCCCAGCTAATTTTTTGTATTTTTAGTAGAGTTGGGGTTTCACCATGTTGACCAGGTTGGTCTCGATCTCTTGACCTAGTGATCCACCCGCCTCGGCCTCCCAAAGTGCTGGGATTACAGGCTTGAGCCACCGCGCCCGGCCTCTATTTATATTTTTAATTTTGATATCCACATGTTCACTGCTAGTATGTAGCAAAACAATGGATTTTTCTATGTTTATTTTGTTTCCTGAAACTTAGGAGTTTTGTGTGCATGTATGTGTATGTACGTGCAAATTCTTGGGGATTGCTTTTTCATCCACAAATAGGACAGTTTTATTTTCTTTCTGATATGTATACCTTATATTTCCTTTTCTTCCCTTGTTGGACAGGCTAAAACGTCCAGCACTGTGATAAGTAAGAGTGATAAGTGCAGACATCCTTGTCGTGCTCCCAGTCTTGAGAGGAAAGCATCTAGGCATTCACCTGGATTAAGTATGTTAATTGAGGTTTTCTATAGATGTTCTTTATCAAATTGAGGCGGTTACCCTCTATTTCTATGTTTCTGAGTTTTTATCATGAATGGGTGTTGAGTCTTGTCAAATACTTCTTCTGCATTGATTGATATAATCATATGATTTTCTTCTTTACACTGTTAATATGTTAGATTACATCAACTGTTTTTTGGTATATCAAAGGAGGTTTATGTCCCTGGAATAAACCCCACTTGGTCATGGTGTGTACTTCTTTTTATATGTTGTTGAATTCTGTGTGTTAAAAATTTGTATGTCCATATTCATAAGTAACATTGGTTTGTAGTTTTCTTTTTTTGTACTGTTTTGTCTGGGTTTTGTGTCAGGATAATACTAGCTTCATGAAATGAATTGGGAATCGCTCTCTATTCTGTTTGTTGGAAGAAATTGTGAAACTGGTGTGAATTCTTGAAATGCTTGATAGAATTCTCCACTGAAATTATCTGGACCTGAGGATTTCTTTTTTGGGAGTTTTAAAATTATGAATTCAATTTCCTTAATAGATATAAGGCAATTCAAATTGTTTTTTGAGGAATGAGTCCGTTTCATCTAAATTGTCAAATTTACATTTGTAGAGGTTTTTTTTTTTTTTTTTTTTTTTTTTTTTTCATTATTCCTTTATGTTTGCAGGGTCCGTAGTGATTTTCGTGGCTTCATTTCTGATGTTAGTAATTTGTGTATTTTTTCCCTTTGTCAGTCTCTCAAGAAGTTTGACAATTTTATTGATCTTTTCAGAGAATCAGCTCTTTGTTTCATTGATTTTTCTCCTTATATTTGAGTTTGCTTTTAATTTCATTGATTCATGTTTTTGTATTTAATATTTCCTTCTGCTTGCTCTGGGTTTATTTTGCTCTTCTCTTTATAGGATCTTGAAGTGGGAGATTAGATTATTGATTTAAGACTTTAATTCTTTTCTAATGTGTGCATTTAGTGCTACACACTTCTCTCTTAGCTTTGTCCCACAAATTTTGATATGTCTTATTTTTATTTTTATTCAGTTTCAATGTGTTTTTTGATTTCCCTGAGACAGCTTTTTGATCTATGGATTATTTTGAAATGTGTTGTTTAGTTTACAAGCGTTTGGAAACTAACACTTATCTTACTTATCTTTCTGTTACTTGATTTTTAATTTGATTCCATTGTGATGAGATAACACACTGCATGAATTCAATTCTTTTAAATATGTTGAGGTTGTTTTATGTCCTACAATATGTTCTATCTTGGCATATGTTCCATAGTTACTTGAAAAGAATGTATATTCTACTGTTGTTGGATGGAGTGTTATATATATGCCAATTTGATTCTCTTGGTTGATGGTGGTGTTGAATCATTGAATCCTTGCTGATTGTCTCTCTAGTTGTTCTTTCAATCAGAGACGTTTTGCAGGCTCCAACTGTAACTGTGAATTTGTCTATTTTTCCTTTTGATTCTATCAATCTTTGCTACATGTACTTGCAGCTCTGTAACTTGGTATCTATGTTTAGGATTGCTATTTTTTCTTGATGGATTAACTCTTTTATTATTATATTATGTTCCTTTCTATCTCTAAAGTCTTACAGTTCTCTGATATTAACATAGCCACTCCTGGTTTTCCTTGATTAATGTTTGCATGCTATTTCTTTTTATATCCTTTGATTTTCAACTTGCCTGGGTTATGTTCTTCGATGTCAGTTTCTTATAGACAGCACATAGCTGAGGCATGGTTTTAAATCCACTCAGTCAATTTCTGCTTTTAACTGTTATATTTAGACCATTACATTTAATGTAATTATTGATATGTTGGGGCTTAATTGTCATTTTTTTTTGTATTCTGTTTATACTATTTTTGTTTCTGTTTTCTTTTTTCTGTCTTCCTGTGTATTGAATATTTTTTAAAACTCCATTTTATCTACAGTAGTTTTGAGCATATCTCTTTGCGTGCGTGTGTGTGTATTTTAAAAACATATATAAATAAAAATGTATCACAGTTTAAAATGTTGTCTTTTTACCAGTTTGAGTGAGATATAAAAATGCTATCTTTCTTTATGTCCCTTTACCTTCTTCATTTATAATTGTCTTATTTTATCAATGAATACTGAGAACCACAGCAGACAGTGTTATAATTTTTCCTCAACTGTCAAACATCGTTTAGACACTTAAGAAGAAAGAGTGTATCGTATTTACCCATATTATTGGTTATGGGGATCTTCCTTCCTTCCTAGTGTCTACAATTCCTCCTTTTGTTATTTCCTTTCTGTTCCGAGAACTTCCTTTAGTGGTTCTTTCAGAGTAGATATGCTGGCAACAAATCCTTTTTGTTTTCTTTCATCTGAGAATGTTTCGATTTCTCTTTCACTTTTGAAAGATATTTTCACCGGATTCTGGCCTCTATGGGTTGACAGTTTTTTTCTTTCATCATTTGATAATTGTGCCACTTTCTTCTGTCTTCTGTGATTTCTCATGAGAATCTGCTGCCATTTGAAATGTCCTGCTCCCATAAGTATGGCGTCATTTCTTTCTCATGGCTTTCAATATTTTTTTCTCTGTCTGTACTTTTCAGTATTTTGGCAGTGCATCTAGGTGTGGATTTCACTGGAATTACCCCTTATGAGGTTTACTCAGCTTCTTGAATATGTCGGTTTGCATCTTGTCAAATTTGAAGGTTTTCAGCTATTATTTATTAAGTGCTTTCTCAGCCTTGTCCTCATTCTCCTCTCCTTCTAGAGCTCTGTTGACATGGGCGTTCATTTTTTTGTTATATTCCCACAGCTCTCTGAGACTCTCTTCATCATTTTATTTTTAGTTTATTTTCTCTTAGTTGTTCAGACTGGGTAGTTTCTATTATTCTGTCTTCCACTTCACAAATTCTCTCTTCTCTCCATTCTGCCATTTAACCTCCTCGCTGAATTTTACATTTTGGTTATTTACTATTCTAAACTTTCTATCTGGTTCGTCTTTATTTCTTTGCTGAAACTTCATGTTTAGTCAATTGTTTCATGTGTCTTTGTAATTGTTTGTTAGGGCATTTTTATCATGGCGACTTTTAAATTTTTGTCAAATTATTATAACATCTCCTATCTTGGTGTTGGCATTTAGCAATCATCTCTTTTCATTCAGTCAATGTCAATGTCAGAAAATGTCAACCTGGACATTTTCCTAGTATGTTGTGCAACCCTGGATCTTACTTAAACCTTCTGTTGTATCTGGCTTCTTACACTGCTCCAGAAGGGGGAGGTGGTGGCAGTTGGGTTAGGGGGCAGGGAGATGCCACGTTGCTGCTGCCAGGTGGAGGCAGAAATCTGGATTCTGCACTCAGCCTCTGTTGATGTCCAAGGTTAAGGAGCTTCTTGTTGCTGGTGGATGGAAGTGGGAGTTCTGGCTTCCCCATCTGGTCTGCACTGACACTGTGATAGGGGTCACCTTACTGAAGGGTGTTGGTGAAAGTCTTCACTCTCCACTAGGCCCCCTGTGACACCACTCCAGCTGATAGGGGAGGGTTGCTGGTCACTGCTGGTTGAGGTGAACTTCCGGGTTCCATCCACCATAATACCTTAGTGATGAGTGGGGCCGAAATTGGGGGATCTCATTACCTAACTCCCAACTTAGCCTTCTTTGACACTTCTCTGATGAGTGACTGATGAAGGATATAGGGGTGCCTGCTTACACAACCTGGCAGGGTGGAAATCTAGCATCCTCTCTCAGTCCTTGCTGGCTGGCAGGGTTAGGGCCACAGTTTTTTTTTTCTGTGGGGTTTGGCTGAAGACAGTTGTTGTTGAAACATTTTCTCTCTTACTAGGATAACTTTTTCCTGTTACTTTGACTAGAGAGAGCAGACTTTTATTGGAGCTTTAAAAAAATCAGCTCTGGGCTGGGTGTGTTGGCTCACACCTGTAATCCCAGCACTTTAGGAGGCCGAGGCTGGTGGATCATATGAGGTCAAGAGTTCTAGACCAGCCTGGCCAACATGGTAAAACCTTGTCTCTGCTAAAAGTACAAATATTATCTGGGTATGATATCATGTGCCTGTAATCCCAGCTGCTTCGGAGGCTGAGGCAATTAATTGAACCCAGGGGGCAGAGGTTGCAGTGAGCCGAGATCGCCCCACCATGCTCCAGCCTGGGCGACAGAGTAAGACTGCGTCTCAAACAAACAAACAAACAAACAAACAAACAAAAACCACACACACACACACACACACACACACACACACACACACACACAACCCCCCCTGCCAAAAGTCAGCTTTGTTGGAATTTTTGGATTATTATCTTCTTTACCCCTAAGACTGGGCAATATAAGGCAAAAAGAAAACCCAGGGAACTCAACACCACTTGGTTACTTAGGTCTCAAGGTTCCAACAAATCTGCCTTTTTGCTTTCTGTTTTCAGGGTTTTGTTACGTTTCTGTTTTAAAAAAATATATATATAAATTTTACTTATTGGGAAGAATACTCCAAATTAGAAAGTATGATGAATAAGAGAGGATAGAGGAGTTGTGTGACTTAAGTGTTATTTAAGGAAGCTTGGGTTGCAACAATGTGTAAGATGAATTGGGTAGTTGGAGATTGGAATCAGAGAGGCTAAAAAGGAGACTATTATCATCCATCTCAGGGAGACAGGGACTTAACAAAAGAGGATAGAAGTTGGACTGCAGAGTTAGAGATGGGTACCAGGGACATTTCAAGAAAAAAAACACAAGGCTTTGCAGACTAATGATCAGAGAGACGTAGAGTATGAAGTCAATGATGACGCAAAAGCATAAATAAGTAACGTGTTCATTAAGCAAGAAATAAAAGGGTAAAATCATTCTCTCTTAGGTTTTCACCTGTCAAAAATGACTGAACAAGTTAAAGTGATTGTATTCTTTTGAAGGTGAAAAGTTAATCAGTGCCTTTTAGATAATGTTAATTCCAGATCTCTGACTGTAGAAAGGCTGGTTTGTCATATCCTCCTAGTCCTTGAGGACCAAAATATGTCCAGGTGTTTGACTGCCATGTCTTAAACAAGCAGTCCTCTTATTCACTGGCAGTTAAGAGAGATATTTATTAGCATCCTTTTGAGTTGTTGATGAATTTACGTATTGCCAGACCTCTCCTTTGTTAACAGTCTGAAATTTTAGATTTAAACTTTTAAAGGATTTAAATAAAGCTCTCTATTTGCAAAACAACCAGCAGGTGTTTTTCTTCTATTTAAAGCTGAAGTTCTTAAACCAAAAATACCATTCTGAACCCCAGATGTGTCTTCTATCAGACATCTTCAAGGTTCTTAAAATGATGCAAAAATACATCTTTTTGTTATTGAGCCAACTCTGGACTCAGCCTTCTCAGAGACAACCTTTAGAAGTATAGAGGTGGAGTCAGGCTGCTTTTACAATTTGGTCGATTCTATTTATTGAAGCTTTGCTGTGTGAGTGGGTATCGTTATCTGTGGAGGATCATTATCTAGCTGTGAGGATCCCCTGACCTCGGGGATCATGTTCTGTTAAAGCCTTCGTTCATTATAAAGGGATCACTGAGGGACTAGTGTTGGGGTCCCATGGGGATTTTCCGCGCACAGAGATCCTTTACTTATGGGGCTCAATATGGCATTGTTTTTATTTTACATTTCTTTCTGAGACAGAGAGAACTCATATGTAGCCTAAATCTGGCTCCTACAGGAAGTTTTGTCTCTGCAAAGCAGAGCTTCCATTTTGAACAAGGTTATCTTTAAGAGGCACAATATTATGGTTGAACTCTTTTTCATTCTTAAATCCATAAATCAAAAATTCCCCTGTTCTACTTTATTACCACAGGTGTTTTCGTCAGCTTCTACTGAGTTGGACATTTGCAGCATTTAACTTTGTTGCAAGCCTTTCATTGTCTTCAGTGATTCTCAAACATGAAAGTGCCTGAGAATCATTTGGGGATCTTGTTCAGTGCAGTTTCTGATTCTGCAGGTCTGAGGCGAGACCTGAGAATCAGCATTTCTAATAGGCTCCCAGGTGATGCGATGCTGCTGATCCTTGAACCACATTCAATAACAAGGGTGTCTGGCCCATCCTTACTCTGTAGATATCAACTTAGGCTACATCTTAATTTGGTGCGATAGCATTTGGTAAGTTTCACAATTGGATTGCACTAGATCAAAAAGTAATAGTTCAACCATTGCTTTTTTATTTCAGGAATTACCAAAAATAAGATGAGAAACATCTGTTTAGAAAACGGAAAAATGCTTGAAAAAGTCTAACAATAATGATTTGTGTTTTAGATGAGATTGACTTCTACCATTTCCTTTTTTTAAAAAAGTATTTTAAAATTCCAATAGCTTTTGGGATACAAGAGGTTTTTGGTTACATGGATGAATTGTATCATATGAACTCCAAGGTTTTAATGTGTCCATCACCTGAGTAGTGTACTTTGTACCCAATATGTAGTTTTAAAATCTCTCTTGCCCTCCACCCCACCTTCTGTGAGTCTCCATAGTCTATTTTATTACTCTGTATGCCTTTGCATACCTGTACTATTTCCTTTTATGGTTTTCTTTTAGATACATGCAGTAGGTCAAGAAATATAGGCTAAACTTTTTAAATTATATATTTTAAGGATTTAAAATTTTGTGTTTCCTAAAATACAGAAATTGTAATCTGAAATACTATACAAATCAGAATTTAACAAAACAAGGTACTGTGTTTTATTTATTAGAATTACAGGCATACTGTGTAGGTTTGAGTTTGCACTATTTATTGAAAATGACATTTTCATAGTAACACTCAGTTATGGTAGTTTCCCATTTTCTCTTCAACATTTACTGCTGCATTATCTGACCCATTTGTTGACTGTCAGTTGGCGCTGAAACTACTGACTAAGCAAAATAAAATCCTAATATGGGTTCAAATATTAAGGATAATTAAATATGTATCAGAATATTTGGCAGTGGTTGCATCAGAAATTTATTATTAAATACTCATGTCAGTTATTCCTCTAGATAGAAGACTGAATTTTTAATGTTTTATTGTGGTAAAATATATGTATAACATAAACCTTACAATTGTAACCATTATGTTTGTAATTCAGTGACTTTACCTATGTTCACAATGTTGGGCAGCTATCACCATTGTTTCCAGAATGTTTTCATCATCCCAAACAGAAACTTTGTACCCAATAAACAATAGATCCCCATATCTCCACTCCCCACCCGAGTCCCTGGAAACCTGTATTCTACTTTCTGACATTATGAATTTGCCTGTTCTAGCTACCTCATGTAAATGGAATCATTGAACATTTGTCCTTTTGTGTCTGGCTTATTTTACTTAGCATATTTTCAATGTTCATCCATGTTATAGTATGTATCAGAATTTCTTTTTGGGGCTGAATAATATCCCATTGTATGTGTATGTCCCCTTTTATTTATCCGTTAGTTTGTTGATGGGCATTTGAGTTATTTCTACCTTTTGGTTATTGCGAATGATGCAACTATTATGAACACTGCTACACAAGTATCTGTTTGAATCCCTTGTTTCAATGATTTTGGGTATATACCTAGAAGTGGAGTTGCTGGATCATGTGATAATTCTGTGTTCAACTTTTTGAGGAACTGTGAAACCGTTTTCCACAGCAGCTGTACCATTTTTCATTCCCACCAACGATGCATGAGGGGTCCACTTTCTCTGTGTCCTTACTGTAAATGGTTTTTGTTTTGTTTTGTTTCTTGTGCTCTGAATAAAACTATATGAAAAGGGTTAGAGATGGGAGAGAAAAGTATTGTAGCAGTAAAAAGGAAAGCAGCAATGTATTAGGTTTAGTTATGAAGTTTGCATTTTGGGGTGACACACTAATGGTCTAGCTTCTGATTGTAGGGTTCTACACCTAAACTAGATTTAGCTAGTTGAATCTTTTGAAGAATTCTTTTCCTCAGTTTTTTCCTTCTAGCTTCATTTTCTTATATGTTTTACAATCAACTGCCTTCCTTATATCTTCAGAATCTCTAAACATCTTCCTAGTGAATCTTCCACGTGTACCGCAACATTTGAAGAACTCCTTTAATACCTATCGCCTTCCCACCCCTGCATCTTGGTTGCTGCTTCCCACCTGTCTTCCTTTGATAGCAAGTTAGACCATGCTGTTAGCTCACTTCTTTAGGCCAGGAACTGTCTCTGTTTCCATAATAGCTCTGGGCTAGTGGAATTCAAGGTGCATGGAACAGATTGGTACTCAATGTCTAGAGTAGGTCTAGGCTGAGTTAGAAAGTAGGTTACATTTCTATTTGAAGTGACCAAATAATGGCTTTTGGATGGACTTTGGGGTCAGGGTTGGGTTTTTTGGGAGAATGTGTCCAAGATGGAAGAAGTGATGAAGATAGAGTTAGATTGGTATGGAGATGGAATTAGGCTAGACTTAATGAAGTGAAGGAGGACAGGTCAGCCACAAACAGAAGCAGCTGCACAATGGCTTCCATTGTGTTCTGGACTCAAAACTAGGAATATCCACTGTAACAGTGCAACCAACTTGATTAGAGAAATATTAAAGGCATATTTAAAAAAAGACCTGTGACGGCTCAATATCAGAATCCACCATAACTTGGGTCACAATAAGCCAAGTTATTTGGTTATTTTCTTATGTCCTATAAGACCTGGCTGGCCTACACCTGACTAACCCAGGGCCAGGACCTGGCTGAGAGCAATGACCCCAGCACTGGCTATACTTCTTAAGGCTCTGTCCAAATCAAGACACATCTCTTCCTGTCATTTTAAAGCACATGCCCCATTAGGAGAGGCTCAGTAAATTTCATGCTCTCTTAGAAAATGCACTATATTCTTGGAGAATATACTTTGAGCTGGTGTGTTAACTTCATAAGATTTGATTTTTAAATACCAAATACTTAAAAATACGTGTTTTACTTCTTTTGTTTGAGATGAGGCTTTTAGGGAGTAATAGACACCACAATAAAAGCTGGCGTGGTTTGCATTGTCAGTAAAAAGGAATTTGTGTGAAGTGCTGCTTTTTCTCAAGAAGCACTTGCGTACAGCATTGCTTAGCAACACACAGATCAGCTCTGACACCTTATTCATCTTTAATATTCAGGTTCAAATCAAGTCTTTCCAGAGATGGGACAGATTGCGTCTTTCAAACCAAGCAAGTGAAAGTTGTCACTTTGTAATTTTCATCTTTAGTTTGGCAGCAGCATCAGAATTTTCATTTTATAACTTCTTTTGGAGTTGGATTTTTTTTTTTTTTTCAACTAGCCTCTTAGGTCCTTCCTCTCCTCTGTTTCCACTTTCCTTTTTGTTTCTAAAGACCCTTAAAAGATCTTCCTTTATTTTTCGGATCGAATTTAAATTCCTTAGGATGGCATGCAGGGTCCATCTCTCATAGCCTCTGCTTCAGCCAAGTTAAACGATTTGTGTTCATGAACATGCTATTTTCTTTGATACCACTATTTTTTCAGCCCACATTGTTTTCTTTGCTTGGCAATAGTCTTTGCTGGGTAAGTCCTGCTCATCTTTCCAGATACTTCTGGAATGTTGGGGAACTTCTCTTTAATTTTTTCAGGTTGAGTACGGGGCCCCTTTTCCCAAGGTGCTGTGCAAATCCTGATCATAGCGTTTATAATATTGGACTTCAGTTGTTTGCTTTTCTCATCCTAAACTAGAAATCCCTTCTTGAGAGACAAGGATTCAGTCTTTCCTCCTTATATCCTGTCCTTTCTGTGTGTTTCATTGATCTGAATTTCTCACTATTTATGACAGACCTGAATCTTCTGTTTCTTTTAATAGTAGCTCTTTATAAATGCGAGTTTTGGCCTGAGGTCCAACACACTCATTTATGAACTTAACAGTTATTTTCTGAATTGTTCATTCTGTGTCAAAGACTCTGGAATTTGTTCACCACTATTTGGAGGCTATACGATTCAAGCATCCATCAGAATTAGTAGCTAAGGCATGCTAGTTTTAATACCTAGGTGTTAGGTTGATAGGAGCAGCAAACCACCATGGCACACGTTTACCTATGTAACAAACCTGCATGTCCTGCACATGTATCCCAGCCAGGATTAAAATAAAAATAATTCAAGTATTGGATAAGGAGTTATGCTAATTGCATGAAGTAGAAAGTCTGAAGATATAAAAAGTTAAAACAAGATTTTTTTTTTTTCCCCCCGGAGATAGAGTTTTGCTCTTGCTGCCTAGGCTGGAGTGCAGTGGTGCAGTGCAATCTCTCTGCAATCTCTGTCTCCGGGTTTCAAGAGATTCTCTTGCCTCAGCCTCCCAAATAGCTGGGATTACAGGCATATGCCACCATAAATGGTTAATTTTGTATTTTTAGTAGAGATAGGATTTCACCATGTTGGTCAGGCTATTCTTGAACTCCTGACCCCAAGTGAGCCACCCTCCTCAGCCTCCTAATGTGCTGGGATTACAGGCATGAGCCACTGCATCCAGCTGAAACAAGAATTTTTCAAGATGCCAAGTATAAGGGAGGCTATTTCATGGTTTTATAAAGTTTTCTCCAAAGGAAGAAATGTTTTAAAAAGGTGTTTCCAATACATCTTTTTACAGCTAGTATAAAATTTTAAAAGAAATGTTTAAAAAGGTGTTTCCAATACATATTTCATAGCTAGAAAAATTAAGTGACTCTGTGATATGCTGATCCCACCAATTTACATATCCTAAGCTCAGAAAATACTTCTTGCTGGTTTGCTTCCAAAAAGTAACTTCTACCGTGATAGATAGCAGATACTGCCTCACTCACTAGTGAATTGGTGTTCATAAATTTCTGGAATTTTAATTTTATTCATATATATTTTAAACTCACCAGATTTTTGTCTCAATATTTAATCTATTAAAGAATATACTGGAAGTTTCTTAAGATCATTTAAACTAGTTTCAATTTTAGAAAGACGTTAGAAATGTAAATTAGTCTTATGTGTGGACAACATATTTTACATCTAGAGCCTCAATAGTAGCTGTCTTAGAAATTAGACCTAAAGATACTGCTTTTTCCCCTTTGCTTTATTTGGAAAATATTTTAAAAATTGGCAAAAAATAAAAGAAAAAAATTGCATCTTATTTGAAAGTAGGGTAAGATATTATATTTTTTAAAAAGTCCCCCAACCACCCAGTCTGACCTCACGCTGTTAATATTTTCCTACCTCTTCTACTGACTTTTAAAGGTGCCTGTAAGTACTGTTGTTAAAAATATATAGTGATGTGTTTTTTACCTTTTATAATAGCAACTTTAAAGGTTCCTTTTCATACTTACCTTTCTTCTGCTTTGATCTTTATTTTCATTTTTTGATCACTTTTTTTTTTTTACAAAAGCAAATGAGGCACATTGTTAAAAAAAGTCTAATAATGTAGACATTATGTAGTAGAAAGTGGGTTTCCTTTATCACTATTCTGTAGGTAACGAGTAAATATCTTTGTGCACATTATTTTAGATAACCGTTAACTTTTCGTTAACATTATAACATTGCCCCTTCCTTTTTTAAACAACAACAAAAAAAATGGGATCACACTTTCTATACTCAATCACTTATATTTTTCACTCATTAATGATTCGTTGTACAGCCTCTCTTCCCTGTTACCATGTGTAGGTCTGTCCCAGGCTTTTTAGCAGCTACATAATATTTCACAGAATGAATCTGTAATCTAATAAGCTGGTTTTACATTAGGGTCTTTCCAATATTTTGCCATTGCAAATAATGCTGTGACAAGCATTTTTGTAGCTTGTACACAGTGTATATTTCTGTAGGATGATACATAGATGTGGAATTGCATGCTTGGAGGGGATGGCACATGTAAAATGTTGCTGTGATTTTAAGATTAATCTTTTCTTTAAGGCTTTAAACAGCACTTAACCATAAAGAATAATGTTCTGATTTGAGAGCATACTTTGTTTAAGAGGAGAGATGGTTTCTTTTTCTGAAGGCATAGTGAAACTTTCTGAAAGGATTTTTTAGTTGTTTTGTTTTATCTCTTTTTTTTTTTTTTGGTGGGAGGAAGTTTAACTTTTTAGTTTCAGGGGTACATGTGTAGGCTTATTATGTAGGTAAGCTCATGTCATGGGGGTTTGTTGTACAGATTATTTTGTCACCCAAGTACGAGGCCTAGTAGCAAATTATTTTTTCTGATCCCCTTTATCCTTTCACCCTCCACCCTCAAGTAGGCTCCAGCATCTGTTGTTCTGTCTTTGCATCCATGAGTTCTCATCATTTAGCTGCCACTTATAAATGAGAACATGCAGTATTTGGTTTTCTGTTCCTGTGTCAGTTTGCTAAGGATAATGGCCTCCAGCTCCAACCATGTTCCCACAAATGACATGATCTCATTCTTTTTATGGCTCTATAGTATTCCACTGTGTATATGTGCCATGTTTTCTTTGTCCAGTCTATCACTGATGGGCATTTAGGTTGATTCCTTGTCTTTGCTATTGTGAATAGTGCTACATGAACATTTGCCTGCCTGTGTCTTTATGGTAGAATGAGTTATATTCCTCAATTCTGTTTCTTGCTCTTTGAGGAATTGCCACACTGCTTTCCACAATGGTTGAACTAATTTACACTGCCACCAACAGTGTATAAGCAAGCATTCCCTTCACTCCACAACCTCACCAGCATTTATTATTTTTTAACTTTTTGGTAATAGCCATTCTTACTAGTGGGAGGTGGTATCTCACTGTAGTTTTGATGTGCATTTCTCTAATGATCAGTGTTTTAACCTGAATTTTATGTGATATGTGGAATCTTTGTAAGAAAGTATTACCCAATCCTGTTGCTTTTAAAAAAATCTATATTCTTACTGGTGGCATCTCCTCAATAATGCTATTATTTCATTCGATTTTGATTTTTTAAATGATAAACCACAGTGTTGTTAGTGTGTTATAGGATAAAAATAAAGTGAGTCTATGGGATATCTTAAAGGAAATGTATGAAGGTGATCCCATCAATAAAAATAAAATCCTCCGAATGTTATTTTGCTTACATATTTTATCTTTGCGTAACATTGAAGACAGTTGTGATTGTGCCTTACTGAATGAAAGAAAACTTATACATGAACTTCAAACACATTTCCTTTTCTAAGGAAAATCTAATTGAGGCTATAAGCCTTACTTTTAGATTCTAAGAGTAGTTTTCTAAAGTTGTGTGTTGAGGGCCTTTCGTAGTACCACCCGAAAGTAGGTATGTAGTACTTTTTAAGATATCTCTGTTTAACCCGAGTTCTTTCATCTACATTTTTGAGTCCAGTTATTCTCTCTGTTTTTGTAAACAGACATATCAAATTGCTATTTAAGAAACTGGAGATTTCAAATTTATGTTTAAAAGACAAATGGGCTCATAATCTTTATTGTTATGGAATTTGTACTCAGCGTCTGAGGACTTGAGCAGTCAACTATATCGACAAGTATTGGAGGATGAGATTTGTGTTTAATACAGAACTTTATTTTGGCTTTTTGAAAGTGACTTTTTAAATTCTAAGATAATCATAATCTTTCTAGTCTGATATGTAAATGCTTATTTGCTACTTAAATCTTTTTCTTTGTAAGACATCATACTTTTGAGATGAGAGCAGTTTTAAAGATAATTTTTTCTCGTCTTTTTTTTTTTCTTTCAGAAAGCAAGCATCGTTGTGGGTCCAAGGAGACATTTTCCGATCCAAACTGAAAAATCGACAATCCAGTGAAGGAAGTATTAATAAAATTCTTTCTAGTCTAGATGATATGTCTATTGGTGGAAACCTATCGAAAATACAGAACTTGGAAAGATTTGGAGAGGTAAGTTTTCCTTAGGAAGATTTTGTCTCCTTAAAACTGATGCTCTGCATTTGTTTCTCATTTGGACATGTATAACACAGCAATGTCTTTTCTCTGGATGCCGAGAATACCAAATTTGTAGATGTAGAGTCATCCATCTATATAGCAAGAAGCAGAGAAAAGAAGCCAATTGCCCTTAAAAAGAAAAAAAGCTATAATTTAAGGAGTAAATTATAAAGAAGGCTACTCTGGTTAGGGAGAATATTTACAGAAAGGAAACAGAAAAGCAAACTTTCTATTTGAAAATTAAAACAGATATCGAGAAAAAAATTTTAATTTGACAATTGAGGAAATAATATATACCATAAGTGGTACTTTGAAAGCCTCAAATTCATGCTGATTTCTAAAGTAAGTGCAGACTTGAAAACATGATTAGGGCAACTTTTTAAAAAAAATAAGACTCTAGTGTAAACAAAACACCTTAAATAGTTGATATGTATTTCCTGATTTAATATTCATAACTACCTGGTGAGTTAGGCAATCCTATCTCTATTTTATAGGAAGGAAACTACATGTCGGAGATGTTCTGACCTTAGTGTCAAATACTCAATCCATGTCTGTCTGATTTCAAACTTGTGTTTTTTTCTATCATACTGTTACCTCTGAATAAAAATAGAACTGATTTACTAAGAATCAGGATTACGAGCATTTTTGGAACTAGAAACGACGTTGAAACCATTTGTTTGGTTCCCCTATTGTACAGATAAGAAACTGGGGTCCTGGGGTCCCAGAAAATCTGTGATTTGTGCAAAGTTCCAGAGTCGTTTGGTAGTGGGGTCACTTTGAGAACTGGGCATTCAATTCCTGGTTTAGGTCACACATGATGCCTGAGGTGAAGCTGAGCATCTGGTTTATATTTTTATATCTCTAAAGGAGCAAAAATGAAAAAAGAAAAAGAAAAACGTGGCGCAAGCCAGGCAGGGTGTGATGGATGCCTGTGTGGTCCCAGCTACTTGGGAGACTGAGGCAGGAGGATGCTTAAGCCCAAGTTCGAAGCTGCAGTGAGCTATGATGGTGCCACTACACTCTATCCTGAGCAACAGAGCAAGACTCTGTCTCTAAAAAAAGAAAGAAAAGAAAGAAAAATAAAAAATATAGAAACAACAGGTATAGATTTACATTCCATTAGACAGTGACCCATTAGACCTGGACACGGGCCTTAAACCAAATACTGTGGCTCAAGCGTTAGCCCTGAAGGAACCCAGAATGGAAGGAACACATCATAGCTCTCTTAGGTTAATGGTTGGCATCCCAATCAGATTTCTTTTTAGCAAGAAAGATAGCCACAGTGCTTGGAGATTGGGAATGTGAGTTTTCTTTCAAGGACACATGATGGAGACCGTTGGAAGAACTGATTTTTAAGCCCAGTGCTGTATTCTCCAGGATGGCTGCTGATGAGGTGACTCAGTTTACCCATTGGAGTCATCTGCCCTGATGAAATGTACATCTTATGCAAGGTCATGTTGATGTTAGAGCCTTTGTTGACTTTTTCTTGTTTCTATGTTGCACTCTCACCTGTTAAACGCAAATAAAAAGAAAGGCTCTGAACTAAGATTTTAACGTGATAATATAGCTAAGCAAGAATACCTTTTTCCTTCCCAGGTCGAGTTCAGGTAAACAGGGCTTTAAGTTATGAATTCTGAAAAGACAAACATAAAGTTAATCCTGTTATCCCAGAAACATACTTACCTTGCAGGAACATAGTACTTTCTACATCATAATCTTGATTAAATTAACACTTGGTAATTAGAACATTTTATTCTCATACTCTTTTCAACCCCAATTGGTTGAACTTAAGAATACTTAACATTTATATATCGCTATGAAGGTAAGAAATGCAAGATGATTGGAATTTAAAGTAATTCAGTTTAATTATAAGTATGTATATCTATAAGTCTACTCCCTTAGTCTGCTGTAAGAAAACACCATAGGCTAGGTGGCTTATAAACAACAGAAATTTATTTCTCACAGTTCTGCAGGTTGGGAAATTCAAGATCAAGGCATCAACAGATTTTGTGTTTGGTGAGGGCCTGCCTACTGGTTCATAGCCAGCACGTTCTGCATCTTCACATGGCAAAAAGGGCAAACAAAATCTTAATCCATCACATTGGGGGTTGGGATTTCAATATATGAATTTTGGGGGCTATAAACATTCAGACCATAGCACCCCCCATCGTTATTTTAGTTTTAGCCATTAAAGTGCTGTTGTTTCTGAAATTCAAGGGCAGAAATGAAAGAATTCAGAGATGCCAGAGAATGATGGTATGGTGAATATTTTACACAGCCTCATGTAATACTTTGTGCAGGCAACTCTTACAAGCACTTTCTTGCCATGCTTATGTGGTGCCAGCTTTGGAATTTCACGTGAATATGGACAATTAGCTTACTCAAAATTGGACTTAACAGACTTAGTGAAGTCTTTATTGTTCTTATAAATTGCACATGGAAAAATAGATTGAGAATGCTGTAAGAATTTAATGTGTTTCAAGTTGCATGCATGGAATTTCTGGATTTACTTAGTTTGCATATATAGAAAGTGCAAAAAGACAGTATTCCTCTAGAGATTTCCTTTAAAAAAAAGATTAAAAGCAGAGAGTCTAAATTTTTTTTTCTAGGCTTACAGGAATTTTCTTGTGATTAGTTACTAGGAAGCTCTGTATTACCAGATTTGGAGAATTGGAATATAGTTTTTTAGGCCGGGTGTGGTGGCTTATGCCTGTAATCCCGGCACTTTGGTAGGCTGAGGTGGATGGATCACTTGAGGCTGTTGAGTTTGAGATCAGCCTGGCCAACATAATGAAACCACATCTCTACTAAAAATACACACACACACACACACACACACACACACACACACACACACAAAAGAAGAAAATAGCCAGATGTGATGGCACATGCCTGTAGTCCTGGCTACTTAGGAGGCTGAGGCATGAGAATGACTTGAACCCAGGCTATGGAGGTTGCAGTGAGCTGAGACCATGCCACTGCACTCTAGCTTGGGCAACAGAGCAAGACTCTGTCTCAAAAAAAAAAAAGAATAAAAAAATATTTTTTTTTTTAGTGCTTAGGATGTAGGTGAAAGGAAAACAATCAGAATGATGCAGGTCATAGTGATGGACTAGGTTGTGTTTAATGACTGTTCTTTGCCAACTTAGAGTTATGAGAAATAAAATAGAGCCTTTCCCTTTATTGACCCTGGACTTCAGTGCTGGGCTGGGCACTATGAAATATACACAGTGCATCCTGTGGGTCTAGCCTAGGCTCCTTGCTCCCTGCTCCTGCCTTGCACTGTACTTTTCCTCCACAGTCCTTATCTCTTCTTCTTGGCTAGGTGATACTCTCTATGAAGCTAGAGACTTTCATTTGTCTTCATCATGTTTCTATTTTTGGCCAAAGGCCCTAATAAATATTATGTGAATGAATGAAGGTTTATAGTTTCAGAGAAAAAAAAGGACAGAGACATGAAATTGGTAATAATCTAAGCTACACAAATACATTATGTGCTCATATACAAAATAGTAGTAGCAGCAAGTTCTCACTTGAACATTTGTTGTACAGGACCGAGCATAGAAAGTCAACACCAAGACAAAAGTATGTCAAATTGCAGGGTCATTTATTATGCCGGCGACCACGGAGGACTCGCGTCTCTCCAACCCGTGGCCCCGAGTTCAGGGGGAGCGGGGTTTTCAAGCTGAAAAACCACATCCTGGTTTCAGGGTGAGGGGATGCAGGGCAAGCAACTTTTCAGCACTTACTGATAAGCAAAAGCAAGCACTTTTCATAGAAGCCAAGGTCAGCAGTTATTGCAAAGAGAATGGGGAAGCCGTTACAACTTATTTTAAGGACAGCTTTGTCTTTTATAAAATGGCATTTCTCAGGTTCTAACTTTTAGGCTAGCCATGTTACACATTCAGGGGCCTATGGGTCCATTATGGATTGGAGTTATTTTTAAAGATGAAAGTTAAAGTACTTTATTTAAAGTGCAAATATTAAATCAGGATTTTAGCATGCAACAACTACCTAAACAGAAGGTACTATGTGCCAGGAACTATTTTAGGCACTTGACATTAATTAACCCTTTTAATCCTTACAGTAGCTGTATGAAATAGGCCCTGTTACTAGGCCCATTTACAGGAGACATACCTGAGGTAGAGGTCAAACCATCTGCCCGAGATCCTGAGTACATCGTGAAGTGGTCATTGAATTTCTGTGCGCCGGCTCCAGACTGTGTACTCAGCCACCCTCCTGGGAGGCCTCTCACTATACTCTGCTAACTCTATGGGAGCTCTTCAGTGTGGCTTTAGTACATTAGATACAGTAATCTTGAGCAAAACCTTAACTGGTCCCTCCTAATAAACTTCTCCTGAAATTACAACAGTTTTTAGATTTTGTACTTTAGGGCTGTAGTCCAATATTAGCATGCCAATCAGTAGATGTTCTTGAGTTAGTGGTATTAATTAGATGCAGGTGCTGCTAATGTTCAGCGAAGTTCATGTAAATTGACAATCAAGTAGACAAGAACGTAGTGTTTTAATTACATCTTTGAGATATTGTGATTTATAAAAATCATCAAGTACTCACAAGCAGGATGCATCTTAGAAAAATCTATGAAGTAAAAATTAATTCTCTAATGCCCTGGTTTTAAGCACCTTTCTTTTCCCTGTCCTGACAGTGAAGACCAGTTCTTTTTCTTTTTCTTTTTCTTTTTTTTTTTGAGATAGAGTCTCACTCTGTTGCCAGGCATCAGGCTGGAGTGCAGTGGCACCATCTCAGCTCACTGCAACCTCTGCCTCCTGGGTTCCAGCAATTCTCCTGCCTCAGCCACCTGAGTAGCTGGCACTACAGGTGCATGCCACCATGCCCAGCTAACTTTTGTATTTTTATTAGAGACAGGGTTTCACCATGTTGGCAAGGATGGTCTCGATCTCTTCACCTTGTGATCCGCCTGCCTCAGCCTCCCAAAGTGCTGGGATTATAGGTGTGAGCCACGGCGCCTGGCCTGGTGAAGACCAGTTCTAATCTGAATTCTACTGGGATCCACCAGAGGTTATTAAGCAGGGGAGTGACAGCACACAGAATCATGGTGCTGGGACATCTCTCTGGCTATGGTGTCATATGGGGCTGGGGTTGAAGGCCAGGGAGTTGATAATGGGGAGGTCCAGGTTTTAAAAGTCCCAAAAAGTGGCAGTGAATGGGGCAGCCAGAAGAGAGATGTGGGTAGCTCTGGTAAACCCAAACTTTCTATTGATCAGAAGCAGCTTATTGTAAAGATGACATCTTTGCCATTTCCCAACACTTAAATCTCATAGGTTCAACATCTGAGAGCTGAAAAGAATTTAGAGATGACCCAGCCACCTTTCCTAGCCAATTTATTAAAATCTGCTAAAAATTCCATTCTCATCTTTATCTTCCTCTTCTTAGACTTCTATTTTTACTCATTTCTATTTAAACTATCTACTTATGTCATTTTTCTATTACGATTCTTCCATCTTTATTCCCTAGTGTGCTATATTCTGTCTCATAAATATTTTCTTAATGGCACTTTCCACCGCCTCCTCTATAGCTTACTCTGCCATGATTTTGTTTATGTTTTGGTCAGCAATTACTTTATCCAGCTGAAATCTATGGACGTGATTATGTATAGAGAGAACAACTGGTGGAATAAAATAAGTATTTATTCTTCATGTTGGTAACTGTTCTTTCACTAGGTCATCACTCATGTTCTTTTTAAAATTGTACTGCTTTTGGTGCTGTATTTTGGTTTGCTGTCATTTAGGGCACTCCAGTATCCAAAAGGAGTGTTGCTGCTTAGATCCTCCAAAGGGCAATGGGGCATCTCAGAGAAGATCCCTTTCCTGTGGGGGACAGAGATAGGAGGGTCTTCCCTGGACTAGGTAGCGTTCTCGTTGTTGGCATCAGCCATGTGGTTTTGTTTCTTTTCAGCAGATTCCAAGCAATCTGCTTCTCCTGGGCCAGCTTAGGGCAAGAGGGAGTCTGCCCTGGCATTTTGTAGGAAGGGACTGGAGCCTGAGGGCAGGCCCAGTTGGGTTCTCTTCATTTGTCATTTGTGAATGTGTTCTTCAGTCATTATCAAGAATGAATTTGGTATAAGGAAGGAGACCTAATAGCACCTGATGAGAAAAGTCTTCAAACTCTTCCCAGGCCACCAACTCCTGAGATTGATTTGTGTCACACAATACATTGTACTGCATTGATAATAAACATTTTCCCCCCACAGGTTCTTAAGACCTGGTGTATCTTATAGGATCAATCCCCTAGTAAATGTAAGGCTTGTTGTATTTATGTCTGTTTTTCTTATTCAGTATTCCAGAAGGCCAAAGTTCTTTTCCAGATAGGTTTTCAGTTTCCTAATTCTGTGATTTAATGTAAACATGTTTTGAATAACATTAACTATTTTTGTCAGGAGTTTGAAGGCTATTTATTACTCACTGAGAATTTTACAGTTTTTATGTTCTATCTCTTGTAGTCCTAAAAATGATCTATACTTTGTGCAGTGGCCACAGAGACAAAGTAAAAGACAATTGGTTTAGACAAAATAATATGGTTTACATTTTATTAGATTTTTTTTTCAGACGTGTACTCCGTTTCCGGATCTTTCCCCCTTCCGTCTCCCCAAGTCTGGATTCCCACGCAGTTTCCCATACCCTAATCCAATCCATCATCTCTCATCAGACCACTGCATAGCCACTTAAATGTGTCCCTCCCCAAAGACTTGAACTCCAGTTCATTCTCACAGTGATAATGTGAGGAAATATATGCAACATATACAAATGAGGGGGTTTCGTGGTTATAAAGAACTCTTACAAATCACCAAAGCACCACGTTCACAAGTAAAACAATACGGGAACAGTCCTGACTGGTAAACATAAAAAACGTTCTACTTCCCTAGAAATGAACTAAACACAAATTCAAATGATGAGATGCTATTTATGCCTATCAAATGTATTAAAAATATATTCAGCATTGACAAATGTTTAGGGAATAAAAAGCTCTTAAACATTGCCAGTTGGAGTTTACAATGGTGCAGCCTTTCTGGAGGGCAATTTGGTAATATGTAGATGACTTTAAAAGGAATTCCACTTCTATGGATTTGTCTTAAGGTAATAATAAGACAGTGTTCATGAACTATGTATATGTAAGAGTATATTTGTTGAGGCTGTTTATAGTGATGAAATACAGAGAACAGCCTAACCTAGGGTATTGGTTAAATAATAAAGTTAGGCGTATCTAGACAATGGAATTTTATAGAGCCATAAAATGACAGAGATTGTAAAAAATTTGTTCTGAAAAACTTCCACAATGTTTTTTAAGTTAAAAAAGTTACAAAGCAGTATATGTATGTAATACAACCTCTTTTTGTAAGGAAGAAGTAGGTTGGGGGTTTTATATAGCACAGGGAAAATTCTGGAAGACTATGTGCCAGAATGTTAATGTGTTTTGCTTTTGATGGTAAATATATAGGTGGTTTTAATATTTTTTTCATGTTTGCCTATACTTTATTACTAATGACAAAGATGTAAACGTATCTACATATATATGGTAAATGCATATATATAAATACATAAAAATATATCATAAATATATTTGTATCTCTCTAGTTACACGTACTTTTTTTTTGGAGATAGAGTCTCCATTGCCCAGGCTGGAGTGCAGTGGTGTGATCTCGGCTCATTGCAACCTCTGCCTCCTGGGTTCAAATGATTCTCAGTGCCTCAGTCACCCAAGTTGCTGGGACTACAGGCATATGGCACCACTCTGGCTAATTTTTGTATTTTTAGTAGATGGGGTTTCACCATGTTGGCCAGGCTGGTCTTGAACTCCTGGCCTCATGTGATCCACCTGCCTTGGCCTTCCAAAGTGCTGGGATTACAGGCATGAGCCACCGTGCCTAGCCACATACTTTAAATAATAACAATAAGAAGAAAGAACACCTTCACCCGTGTGGTCATTGCCATCGCAGCCACCTGAGAGGAGCTTGGGGAGGACAGTGGCCCAAAAGGCTCGGGGCAGACAACGCAGCCGCAGTGGGAGCAGCAGAGGCGGAGGCTCCAGCACTCTCTCTTCCCACTCAGCCTGAGCCAGGGGAGACCAGACAGCCCGGGTGTCTGGAGGGGGATCCGCAGCTGGAGAATGAGAATTCTTTTCACCAGAATATGGAGACTGTTCAGTCACCAGGAGCACAGAGTTAGCGTTGTTGGGTGGGATAATGCAGGGAAAACTACCATCCTTTGCCAGTTTTCCATGAATGAAGTTGTACATAAATCTCCTACAACAGGAAATAATTAATGTAGAAGAGATAGTGATTAATAATACACGTTTCCTAATGTGGGATACTCGTGGCAGGAATCTCTTTGTTCTTCCTGGAACACTTATTATACTAACAAAAGAGTTTGTAATAGTTGTGTGGACAGTACAGAGAGAGGATTTCTGTAACTAGAGAAGAACTTATAAAATGTTAGCACATGAGGACCTAAGAAAAGCTGGATTGCTGATTTTTGCTAATAACCAAGGTGTTAAAGAATGCATGACAGTAGCAGAAATCTCCCAGTTTTTGATACTAACTTCTATTAAAGATCACCAGTGGCATATCCAGGCATGCTGTGCTCTAACTGGAGAGGGATTGTACCAAGCACTTGATTGGATGATGTCATGACTTAAGACTAGATTATCTCTACTGACCTCTCATAGACTGTATAAATGAAATGCTGGACTTGACCTGACAGCTGCAAAAATGAATGGTTTCAATATATTTATAATAAACTGATTTAAACTTTTTCTGTAAGAAGAAAAATTAAGACCACTTATTTGAAAACAAAGATGAAGTCTCACCTTCCAATTTGCTTTCTCATTAGTTTTTTCAAAAGTAAGTTATTAAAGCTGTGATTGACGTTTTTCTCATAATGAATGCTCTCAGGACATTGTGTAGTCTATGGTAAGTACAAAGGGAGAGGAAGATATTTAGAATTTTAAGAGCTTTATTATCAGTATAACCCTCCCTAGTTGAATGTTGTTTTCTTCTTATTCCATTAAGTCAAAATACAAATCAGCACAGATACTTAGTTTCCAATATTTTCAAATGTAATGTTACTTCTGAAAAGTATTTTGCTTAACATTGTGTGTGTATTGTGTATATACCTCAAGTTCAAGTTAATGGCTTTATGTTTTAAAGAACGAGAAATAACATAAATATTAGTAATATCTTTAGTTATAACCACAATAAGTATTGACATTGGTGTTAAGTGCCATTTTATACTTTCTCCCTATGTTCTCTGTATTGTACTAACCAACCTCCCAAATCATTCAGCTGCTTGTTAAAAAAGAAAAAAAAGGAAAAGGAAAAAGCATGGCATTGTGTATCAATTTTTTGTTGTTGACCAGTCACACACATGGAAACATGTAATTCAACAGAGTGGGATAGCGCTCAGATTCTTGGCTTGGTATTATTAATGGGCGGGATTGTACAATGAGCAACTATCAGATTATTCCTTTCAATGGTTCTTATGGCATCTAATTACTGAATAAGTTATTAATCCATTAATCTGAATCATATTATGGTTAAAATTATCAAAGGAATTCTCAGCATTAATTGAAAAGTATGTGTGAAACACATGTACCCAGAAAAGTAACATTCTATAAGTACTATTAAACAACTTAGCTGTTACTTTTAAATATTATATTATATTTCAAGCAGTTAAAGTGAATTTTAGAATAAAAGTAAGGTATGTTTCTGAGCAACTTTGATAATTTCTCGATTTGCAAATTTCTTCTTATTTTGGTACTTAAAATATAGTGTGATATTTTTTATTTCTAAATTTTGTTGTATCTTGTTACATAAATGCATTGTTTGACAAAAATGCAAGTGTTTTCTGAATGATTAAAAAAAGAAAAAAGAAAAAAAATGGATTATTCTCGAGAGGTTGAGAGCTAGGACTTCATGTGTTGTTTTATTTTTCTTGGTGAGTGAGGATGCTTAAGTAAACTTGAGAGGAGGAAGTAAAAATCTAGGTAGTTAGATGCATGGCTGTGTACTTTAGTATTTTTGGTATTTTTGTTGTTTTCTGATAAATGAATCATAATTTACAGAAATATATGACCTTTAAGATTCACAATAGAATGAGAGAAAAATACACGTAATTATAATTTAATATATACTGTTATTTAATTTTCTGTTTAACTGTACATCTTTAAAATGCTTTTATTCTTTTCAAACAATGTATGATCACAGCTTAAAAAATACCAACAAGTGCCGGGCACGGTGGCTCAAGCCTGTAATCCCAGCACTTTGGGAGGCCAAGGCGGGTGGATCACGAGGTCAAGAGATCGAGACCGTCCTGGTCAACATGGTGAAACCCCGTCTTTCTAAAAATACAAAGAATTAGCTGGGCATGGTGGCACGTGCCTGTAATCCCAGCTACTCAGGAGGCTGAGGCAGGAGAATTGCCTGAACCCAGGAGGTGGAGGTTGCGGTGAGCCGAGATCGCGCCATTGCACTCCAACCTGGGTAACAAGAGCGAAACTCCGTCTCAAAAAAAAAAAAAAAAACAATAAGTGTTGAATGCTAGCAACAAAAAAATCAGCCTCCTGTCTCACCTTTCTGTGTCCCTGGACCCACTTTCAAAGGGAGAAATCTCTGGGAAAATTATACTGATATTTTTAGTGCCATATTTCTATTATAAATACCTTGCTTACATTGCTGTTTTCTAATTGATCAACTTGGCATTTTTCTATTGCTTCCTGGTGTTTGTAGATAGGTTGCAGCTCTTCTATCTCACTGTCACCACCACTTCCCTTAGCTTCCCAATATGACCGTATTGGTTAAATCAAATAATGTGCACATCAGTACTATGTAAATATTGTTCATGGTTGAGGTTAATAGTACACTATGACTGTTTTCCTTTTTGATGCTCTCTTTGTTTGTACTAGACTTAATTGCCTTTTTTATTTGCATAGTTTTTATGCATTTAGGAATCAATAATGCTTTAAAAAGTTGTGCTAAACAATTTAAAATTTTTTCAAAATCTCAACACAGCAAAATTCCATTCTAATTTCATTTTTTTTCCTGAAGACAATTCTCTCTTCTAACATGGACTGGTTATTGTTAGCCCTGTGCTATGTGTGTGTGTGTGTGTGTGTGTGTGTGTATGTGTGTGTGTGTGTGTGTGTAGTCTTAGGATCAGAAATATATAGATTGATTCTATAACCCTTATTTTTATTCTTCAGTTAGATTCCCAATTTTATTGGATCTCATGTTATCTTTCCTTTTTTCCTAAAGAGCATATCCTGTAATAGTTTTCTCAGAAATATAGTATGGGAGGTAAATTTTTGTATCTGTTTTACTTCTATACTTACCTGAGAGGTTGCATTTTTGAATTACAGGTTGAGAATCTTTTTTTTTTAAGTATTTTGAAGGTGTTTCTGGTGGGAAACATAAAGATCCTTCTAGTTGGAGGAACAAGTAAGCTTTCCTGGTTTTCAAAATCCTACCAAAGCACCCAGTGACAGTGAAACTGATGGTGGTAAGGATCTCGTCAGGTCCTCCTAGGAGCATTTGGCCAGTCTCATGAGGGCCTACATGCTTTTTGGCCTCACCTTATATTCAGGAAACTCTGGCTATGTGCTAAGTAACTGGCAACATCCCAACCCGTTGAGTACTTACTGCAGCTAGGTGAAGCTAAGCTCACCTTCTCAGGTGCAACATCCCACTAGCAAGCCTAGCCGTCAGACCTTCCTGATTTCTATTCCTGCAGACTTTCTTGGATGGTAATGAGTTCCTCCCCCATTGGGGTTGTATGGATGGAATTGAATGGTAAAACTGATTCTTGGAGATTTTTTAGAAGTGCTAAACACTTTTTTTAAGAGATTTTTTAGAGATTTTTTGAGACTCTTAAGAGAATCCTCTGTCATGAAGACTCCATGATCCTGTAACTGTTGAGCTGGTATTCTTCTTGGGCCAGATGACCTGTTCTGGGATCTTGAGCTGCAGCACTTGTACCCGTTCTCTAAGAGATTGCCACTCGGAAGTTTCGTCCTTATCCTTTCTTCCCACTGGCCCTGTGCTTCGCATTTCTTTCCTTCTTTCTTTTTTTTGAGACGGAGTTTCACTCTTGTTGCCCAGGCTGGAGTGCAATGGCATGGTCTTGGCTCACTGCAACCTCTGCCTCCTGGGTTCAAGCGATTCTCCTGTCTCAGCCTCCCGAGTAGATGGGATTACAGGCATGTGTCACCACACCCAGCTAATTTTGTATTTTTAGTAGAGACGGGGTTTCTCCATGTTGGTCAGGCTGGTCTCGAACTCCCGACCTTAGGTGATTCACCGACCTTGGCCTCCCAAAGTGCTGGGATTACAGGCATGAGCCACCATGCCCAGTTCTTTATTTCTTTTTTAAACTCAGAGATGTGGTAGTGAGGTTCGGTCTTTTTACTCAGGACATGCCTACTGAGTCCCAGAGTTACCTGTGGAACCCAAAGTAGGTGGCAGGGAGTGAGGAGGTATTGTGATCAGAAATGACTCAAATGTGACTATGGAGGTAAATTTTTCATCAAACAAGAATTATAGTTTTAAATAGGGGTGGGGACTATTATGGCTGGTAGACATTTTGGCAAATCCAAGCACTTTGGTTTTTCAGTTGAGGAAAAGAGGCAAAATACACGCTTCACTGGTACAATGACAGTGTGCCGTGGCTTATATTTGAGAAAGAACATTGCATCTGAGGACAAGAAATCTAATTTTGAAATCATATGAGGTTTTTAAGACTTTGTGGGAGCTTGGGCAATATTCCTAACTTCTGTGAGTACGCCCTTTTTTCATCGATAAATTAAGGTACCAGTGCCTCCCCCTGTATTGGGGTTATTGAAGAGACTAGCATGTTAAGATACCAGCACGGTACTTATATTTTTCAAACTATAAAGACTTATTTCAGAAGGAAACATCTAGTGAACACGGTCCTTTAAATCCTCTGAAAAGGACTTGCATGCTTTTACTACTGTTAAATGATTACTGTGTTAATAACTTACTGTATAGATACCCTAAACTATTTTTATCTTGTATTTTTGTAAACAAGTTATGGAATTTGCACTGATGGCTCCTGGAGGTATCTAAAAACATACTTGCACCTCATCTGTGGGCTTTCTGTATGAGGCTGTATTCCAATGCATGATTGTGTCTGCAGGAGAGAGTCTCCTCTGTTGTGGTCCATTGTAACAAATAGCTCCTTTTATATTCTACCACATCTATACTCATGCTTCTTTGATTTGGAATTTGACCTGTTGCCTGTTGAACTGGCAGGTAGTCGAGAGTTCTTGTATGTAAGCTTTGACAATGCTGATTCACAGTAGCTATAGCTACTTAATCTATATTAAGATAATCTGTATTAAATGTATCTATATATGTAATCTATTAAGAAACCTAAATAAAGCCAAATTTGGACCTTTCTATGGTACGTGTATTTTTTTCCAGAATAACTTAGAAGATGATGAAGATGTGGAAATGAAAAATGGTATAACCCAGGGAGACAAACTACGTGCCTTAAAAAGTCAGAGACAGCCACGGACCTCACCAGCCTGTGCATTTAGGTAGATCTGTTTTAAACAGTTCAATCTTTTAATCTTCTCTTTAATCTGTAATCTTCTCTTTTGAATATTGTTCTACAAATACCAAGATTACTATTTTGTGCTGTTTATTAATTATTTTATCACTGTTGGGAGTAGCTAAAATTTAGAAGTTTATTGAAAGCAACTGCTGCATCTCAGTCTCTGGAATTCTACCTTAAGCTACAAAGCAGTTATCTCTAGGACTCTGTCTCAAATTCTGTTTGGATTTCTCCCCTTCTCCTGTGAGTGAGTTTGGAAACTCACAGGTGTGCCGAGGCTTTTGTATTGAATCATAGATTGTAGAAAAGTATTGTATGCCAGTCTTTGGCAATCTAAACTACTTCTGAAGCTTTAGCTTCTAGTTTTGAAAATTTAATGAGCAGTTCTTAACCTATGCCTGTAAAATTATAAGCCAGCTTGACTTTGAAGTCTCAAACTACTCACCAGTATCAATGACGGGACTTGAATTTTGATCACAATATTTGAAACCCTCTGAAAGTTCAGACTGGGTTAAAAAAGATTTTGGAATCAAAAGGTGCAAACATTTGTAAATATCATCAATTTTAAAAATTACAATATGCTGGGTGGCAAGACCTCAGTCCACAAAATAATATAATGGGAAGCAGCAACTTTTCTTTGACTTATAAATAAGAGACACATATAGCAGAAGGCTGTTTTGCCAGTATGATAAACACCAAACAGATTCACAGGAAATTTAGTTTTCACGTGTAATCTGAGAGAATTATAACTCTGCACAGAGTTCCTGATCTAAGAAAAAAAGGTTCATATTGCTCAATGATGAGGTTATCATTTTCTGCAGTATGCTGAGATAAAAGAATGAAAGCCTGGTGCTTGGTAATCTAATATCCATTTGCAAGGTTTCTCCCTTTTGCTAATTTAGTATTTTTACTGGTTTGATACCATTTGATGTGCCTATGGTCTTGTGAAAATATGTGAGCCTGGTAATATATGAGCATCTGTCTTTGATTTCCGCAGGTTGGATGATACAAAAGGACACCCAAGGGCAGTGTCCCAGCCTTTCAGGTACTGTCAATGAGGTTGAATGTCTAGTAGCTTATAAATATATGCTTCCTTTTAGCCATGTTTCCCAAGCCTCCAACTGATGAAAATCAACTGTACATAGCTTTTTGCTTTTTAAATCGCTTCCTTTCTCTTCCAGATTGTTTATGTTTCATTTTTAATGCTCACCATGAAAATGACTTTTTTTTTTTTTTTTTTTTTTTTTTTTTTTTTTTTTTTTGCTGACCTGCCCACAGGGCTGTGTGGCGGTGGTAGTGACATCAATGTATTTTGTGTTCTCAGGACATTGTTGGGGGGTTCTCTAAGAAACTACAGGGGCTCTGTGTGTTTCCTTTTGATCTAGTGATAGATCTAGCCTTAACTGTTTTCATTTTAAAAAATTTAATTATTTTATTTTGAAGTTCAGGGGTATATGTGCCGGATGTGCAGGTTTGTTACATAGGTAAATGTCTGCCATGGTGGTTTGCTGCATTTATCAACCCATCACCTAGGGATTAAGCCCAGCATGCATTAGCTATTTTTCCTGATGCTCTCTACCCGCAACCATCCCCCAGCAAGCCCCAGTGTGTGTTGTTCCTCTTCCTGTGTCCATGTGTTCTCATTGTTCAGCTCCCACTTAAAAGTGAGAATATGCAGTGTTTGCTTTTCTGTTCCGTCATTAGTATGTTGAGGATAATGGCTTCTAGCTTCATCCATGTCCCTGCAAAGGACATGATCTCATTTCTTTTTATGGCTGCATAATATTCCATGGTGTATATGTATATTCCATGGTGTATATATGTACCACATTTTCTTTATTCAATCTATCATTGATGGGCATTTGGGTTGATTCCATGTCTTTGCTATTGTGAATAGTGTGGCAATGAATGTACGTATGCATGTGTCTTTATAATACAGTGATTTATATTCCTTTAGGTATATACTCAGTCATGGGATTGCTGGGCCAAATGGTGTTTCTAGTTCTAAATCTCTGAGGTATCACCACACTGTCTTCCACAATGGTTGAATTAATTTACATTCTCACCAATAGTGTAAAAGAGTTCCTATTTCTCTGCAACCTCACCAGCATTTGTTGTTTCTTCACTTTTTAATAACGGCCATTCTGACTGGCATGAGATGGAACCTCATCATGCTTTTGATTTGCATTTCTCTGATGATCAGTGATGTTGAGCTTCTTTTTTTTGGGTGTGTATATATATATATATATATATATATATATATATATATTTTTTTTTTTTTTAAATTGCATTTTAGGTTCTGGGGTACATGTGCAGAACATGCAGGATTGTTGCATAGGTACATACATGGCAATGTGGTTTGCTGCCTCCATCCCCATCACCTAAATCTGGCATTTCTCCTCATGTTATCCTTTCCCAACTCCCTACCCACTACAGTCCCTCCCCTAGTCCCCCCCCAGTCCCCTCACAACGGACCCCAGCATGTGATGCTCCCCTCCCTGTGTCCATGTGTTCTCATTGTTCAACACTCACCTATGAGTGAGAACATGTGGTATTTGATTTTCTGTTCCTGTGTCAGTTTGCTGAGAATGATGGTTTCCAGATTCACCCATGTCCCTACAAAGGACACGAACTCATCATTTTTTTATGGCTGCATAATATTTCATGGTGTGTATGTGCCACATTTTCCTTGTCCAGACTATCATTGATGGGCATTTGGGTTGGTTCCAAGTCTTTGTTATTGTAAATAGTGCTGCAATGAACGTATGTGTGCGCGTGTCCTTATAATAGGACAATTTGTAATCCTTTGGATAGACACTCAGTAATGGGATTGCTGGGTCAAATGGAATTTCTGTTTCTAGGTCCTTGAGGAATCTCCACACTGTCTTCCACAATGGTTGAACTAATTTACACTACCACCAACAGTGTAAAAGTGTTCCTATTTCTCCACATCCTCTCCAGCATCTGTGTGTCCTGATTTTTTTATGATCCGCATTCTAACTGCTGTGAGATGGTATCTCAATGTAGTTTTGATTTGCATTTCTCTAATGACCAGTGATGATGAGCATTTTTTCATATGTTTGTTGACTTCATATGTCTTCTTTTGAAAAGTGTCTGTTCATATCCTTTGCCCACTTTTGAATGGCTTTGTTTTTTTCTTGTAAATCTGTTTTAGTTCTTTGTAGATTTTGGATGTAAGTCCTTTATCAGATGGGTAGATTGCAAAAATTATTTCCCACTCTGTTGGTTGCCAGTTCACTCTAATGATTTTTTTTTTTTTTTTTTTTTTTTTTTTTTGCTGTGCAGAAGCTGTGGAGTTTAATTAGATCCCATTTGTCTATTTTGGCTTTTGTTGCCAGTGCTTTTGGTGTTTTAGTCATGAAGCCCTTGCCTATGCCTATGTCCTGAATGGTTTTGCCTAGATTTTCTTCTAAGGTTTTTATGGTATTAGGCCTTATGTTTAAGTCTTTCATCCATCTGGAGTTAATTTAAGTGTAAGGTGTCAGGAAGGGGTCCAGTTTCTGCTTTCTGCACATGGCTAGCCAGTTTTCCCAACACCATTTATTAAACAGGGAATCCTTTCTGCATTGCTTGTTTTTGTCAGGTTTCTCAAGTTTGTAAATGTGTGATGCTGCCTCTGAGGCCTCTGTTCTGTTCCATTGGTCTATATCTCTGTTTTGGTACCAGTACCATGCTGTTTTGATTACTGTAGGCTTGTAGTATAATTTGAAGTCACATAAGGTGATTCCTCCAGCTTTGTTCTTTTTGCTTAGAATTGACTTGGCTATGCAGGCTCTCTTTTGGTTCCATATGAAGTTTAAGGTGTTTTTCTCCAGTTCTGTGAACAAGGTCATTGGTAGCTTGATGGGGATAGCATTGAATCTATAAATTACTTTGGGCAGTATGGCCATTTTCACGATATTGATTCTTCCTAACCATGAACATGGAATGTTTCTCCATCTGTTTGTGTCCTCTCTTATTTCATTGAGCAGTGGTTTGTAGTTCTTATTAAAGAGGTCTTTGCATCCTTTGTTAGTTGTATTTCTCAGTATTTTATTCTCTTTGTAGCAATTGTGAATGACAGTTCATTCTTGATTTGGCTCTCTTTAAGTCTGTTATGGTGTATATGAATGCCTGTGATTTTTGCACATTGATTTTGTATCCTGAGACTTTGCTGAAGTTGCTTATCAGTTTAAGGAGATTTTGGGCTGAGATGATAGGGTCTTCTAAATATACAATCATGTCATCTGCAAATAGAGACAATTTGACTTCCTCCTTTCCTAACTGAATACCCTTTATTTCTTTTTCTTGCCTGACTGCTCTGGCTAGAATTTCCAATAGTATATTGAGTAGGAGTGGTGAGAGAGGGCATCCTTGTCTAGTGCCAGATTTCAAAGGGAATGCTTCCAGTTTTTGCCCATTCAGTATAATATTGGCTGTAGGTTTGTTGTAAATAGCTTTTATTATTTTGAGATATATTCTGTGAATACCTAGTTTATTGAGAGTTTTTAGCATAAAGGGCTGTTGAATTTTGTCGAAGGCCTTCTCTGCATCTATTGAGATAATCATGTGGTTTTTGTCTTTGGTTCTGCTTATGTGGTGAATTACGTTTATAGACTTGCGTATGTTGAACCAGCCTTGCATCCCCGGGATGAAGCCTATTTGATTGTGATGAATAAGCTTTTTGATGTGCTGTTGCAATTGGTTTGCCAGTATTTTATTAAAGATTTTTTCATCTATGTTCATCATGGATATTGACCTGAAGTTTTCTTTTCTTGCTGAGTGTCTGCTGGGTTTTGGTATCAGGATGATGTTGGTCTCATAAAATGATTTGGGAAGGATTCCCTCTTTTTGGATTATTTGGGATAGTTTCAGAAGGAGTGGTACCAGCTCCTCTTTGTAGAATTCAGCTGTTAACTCATCTGGACCTTGGCTTTTTTTGGTTGGTAAGCTATTAATTGCTGCCTCAATTTCAGCCCTTGTTATTGGTCTATTCAGGGTTTTGACTTCTTGCTGGTTTAGTCTCGGGAGGGTGTAAGTATCCAGGAATTTATCCATTTCTTCCAAGTTTACTGGTTTATGTGCATAGAGTAGTAATCTCTGATGGGAGTTTGTGTTTCTGTGGAATTTGTGGTGACATCCCCTTTATCGTTTTTTATTGCATCTATTTGATTATTCTCTCTTTTCTTTTTTATTAATCTGGCTAGTAGTCTCTCTATTTTGTTGATCTTTTCAAAAAACCAGCTCCTGGATTTATTGATTTTTTGAAAGTTTTTTTTTGTGTCTTTGTCTCCTTCAGTTCTGTTCTGATCTTAGTTATTTCCTGTCTTCTGCTTGCTTTTGAGTTTTTTTGATCTGGCTCCTCCAGCTCTTTCAATTTTGATGATAGGATGTCGATTTTAGATCTTTTCTTGCCTCTCATGGGGAATTTATTGCTATAGATTTTCCTCTAGACACTGCTTTAAATGTATTCCATTGATTCAGGTACATTGTGTCTTTGTTCTCATTGGTTTCGAAGAACATCTTTATTTCTGCCTTCATTTCATTGTTTATCCTGTCAACCTTCAAGAGCCAGTTGTTCGTTTTCCATGAAGTTGTGCGGTTCTGAGTTAGTTTCTTCATTCTGAGTTCCAATTTGATTGCACCTTTGTCTGAGAGACTGTTTGTTATGATTTCCGTTCTTTTGCATTTGCTGAGGAGTGATTTACTTCCAATTATGTGGCCAGTTTTAGAGTAGGTGTGATGTGGTGCTGAGAAGAATGTATATTCTGTGGATTTGGTGTGGAGAGTTCTGTAAATATCTATTAGATCCTCTTGGTCCAGGTCTGAGTTCAGGTCCTGGATATCCTTGTTAATTTTCTGTCTCCTCGATCTGTCTAATATTGACAGTGGAGTGTTAAAGTGTCCCACTATTATTTTGTGGGAGTCTAAGTCTCTTTGTAGGTCATTAAGAACTTGCTTTATGTATCTGAGTGCTCCTATATTCGGTGCGTATATATTTAGGATCATTAGCTTTTCTTGTTGTATTGATCTTTTGTAATGCCCTTCTTTGTCTCTTTTGATCTTTGTTGGTTTAAAATCTATTTTATCAGAGACTAAGATTGCAACTCCTGCTTTTTTTTGCTCTCCATTTGCTTGGTAAATCTTCCTCCATCCCTTTATTTTGAGCCTATGTGTGTCCTTGCGTGTGAGATGGGTTTCCTAGATACAGCACACCGATCGGTTTTGACTTTTTATCCAGTTTGCCAGTCTGCGTCTTTTGATTGGGGCATTTAGCCCATTTACATTTAAGGTTAATATTGTTATGTATGAATTTGATCCTTCCATTTTGATGCTAGCTGGTTGTTTTGCCCATTAGTTGATGCAGTTTCTTTATTGTGTTGATACTCTTTACCATTTTTTTTTTCTTTTTTTGGAGTGGCTGGTGCTGGTTGTTCCTTTCTATATTTAGTGCTTTTTTCAGGAGCTCTTGTAAAGCAGGCCTGGTCATCATGAAATCTCTGAGAAATTGCTTGTTCATAAAGGATTTTCTTTCTCCTTCACTTATGAAGCATAGTTTGGCTGGATATGAAATTCTAGGTTGAAAGTTCTTTTCTTTAAGGATGTTGAATATTGGGCCCCACTCTCTTCTGGCTTGTAGGGTTTTTGCTGAGAGATCCTGCTGTGAGTCTGATGGGCTTTCCTTTGTGGGTAATCTGACGTTTCTCTCTGGCTGCCCTTAGCATTTTTTCCTTCATTTCAACCCTGGTAAATCTGCCAATTATGTGCCTTCGAGTTGCTCTTCTTGAGGAATATCTTTGTGGTGTTCTCTGTATTTCCTGGACTTGAATGTTGGTCAGCCTTGCTAGGTTGGGGAAGTTCTCCTGGATAATATCCTGAAGAGTGTTTTCCAGCTTGGATTCATTCTCTCTGTCACATTCAGGTACACCTATCAAACGTAATTTGGTCTTTTCACATAATCCCATATTTCTTGGAGGCTTTGTTCATTTGTTTACTTTGGTCTTTTCACATAATTCCATATTTCTTGGAGGCTTTGTTCATTTGTTTACTCTTTTTTCTTTGATCTTGCCTTCTCGTTTTATTTCATTGAATTGATCTTCAATCTCTGATATCCTTTCTTCTGCTTGGTTGATTTGGCTATTGAAACTTGTGTATGCTTCCTGAAGTTCTTGTGTTGTGTTTTCCAGCTCCATCAATTCATTTATATTCCTCTCTAAGCTGTTTATTCTTGTTAGCATTTCATCATACCTTTTTTCAACGTTCTTAGTTTCTTTGCATTGGGTTAGAACATGATCTTTTAGCTCAGAGAAGTTTCTTATTACCGACCTCCTGAAGTCTGTTTCTGTCAATTCATCTGATTCGTTCTCCATCCAGTCTGCTCCCTTGTTGGTGAGGAGTTATGATCCCTTGGAGGAGGAGAGGTGTTCTGGTTTTGGGTATTTTCATCCTTTTTGTGCTGGTTTCTTCCCATCTTTGTGGATTTATCTACCTGTGTTCTTTATGGTTGGTGACTTTCAGATGGGGTTTCTGAGTGGACTTCCTTTTTGTTGCTGATGAAGTTATTTCTTTCTGTTTCTTAGTTTTCCTTCTAACAGTCAGGCCCCCCTGCTGTAGGACTGTTGGAGGCCCACTCCAGACCCTGCTTGCCTGGGGATCACCTGTGGGGGCTGCAGAACAGTAATGGTTGCTGGCAGTTTCTTCTTCTGTTATCTTTGTCCCAGAAGGATACCTGCCAGATGTCAGCCTGAGCTCTTTTTAATGAGATGTCTCTTTGGTAATATGGGGGTTAGGGAGCTGCTTGAGGAGACAGTCTGTCCCTTATAGGAGCTAAAGTCCTGAGCTGTGAGCTCTGTTTTTCCATTCAGAGCTGCTGGGCAGATATGTTTATGTCTGCTGCAGCAGAATCCTTAACTGCCTTTTTTCCCCAGGTGCTCTGTCCCAGGAAGGTGGGGGTTTATTTATAAGTTCCTGTCTTCTGCCTTTTTTCAGAGATGCCCTGCCTGGTAAAGATGTAGCCTAGTCACAGTCTGCTAGCAGAGGTGTTGCTGAGCTGCTGTGGGCCCTACCCAGCTGCTGTGTGAACTTCCTTGCAGTTTTGTTTATAGGGGTATAGTTAGAACTGCCTTGGTAATGGCAGTCTGCCTCAGTAATGGTGAACTGTCTCTGTAATGGCGGAGGCCTGGGTAATGGCGGACGACCTCGGTAATGGCAGACGGCCTCGGTAATGGTGGACAGCCTTGATAATGGTGGATTGCTTCGGTAATGGCAGACTGCCTCAGTAATGATGGACTGCCTGGGTAGTGGTGGACTACCTTGGTCATGGCGGACACCCTTCCACCCACAGAGCTGGACCATCCTGGGTTCAGCTGTGCTTTCTTTGAAACTCTCAATCCAGAGCATTTCAGATTGCTGGTCTTCGTGGCAGTGCGACCAGCCAAGCCACATCACCTGGCTCCCTGTTCCAGCCCCCTTTTTTTCAGTTGAATGGGTGACTCTGTCTCCCTGGCATTCCAGTCGCCAGTTGAAACGGTGCCTGGATTTGTGTGAGTTTTTGTACAGAGACCCACTGTGCCGGCTGAAACAGTTGTGCTGGAGACTTGTGGTGCTTTTCTGCCCAGGAATCTCCTGGTCTGTGGGCAGTAAAAATTCCTTTGGAAATGTGGTGATCACTTACCCTCTGCATTTTCACTGGGAACTGCAATCCAGAGCTTTCCTATTCGGCCATCTTGTATCTTCCCTCTGTTGAGCTTCAATTGTTTTCATTTTTATTGGTCCTCCTTCCCTCTATTTTTTCCCAACCAGCATGCGTTTTTTCCTCTCCTTTATTTTCTGATTTTTTCCCTCTATCTTCTATTTGAGGAGGGAACACTAATTTTGTTCTCTGGAAAAATATCCCCCGAAAACTCCTGGAGTGGTACCATGATCTGGTGTGGCGAGTTGTTTGGCCAAGAGTGTTGATGAAATAGGGGAAGGAAGCTCTTCACCTGCTGGTACTTTCTCATTCTTAGGTTTAGGACTGTTTAGTGGGGGCAGTTCTAAGACGACTCAAGCTTCCAGAGCTTCTGGAGAGGCTTGAATTGCTTCTTTGTACAACTTTTCCCATTTTTGTTTTGGAGGCCAGACATGAGCTTAAGCTACTGTTTGGAGGGTGGATGATGAAGGAAAACGTCTATAAGTAAATAAGCTTTTCTCCAGCAGAGAGGAAAACAGAGTTTAGTTACATTAAATGATTTATCTAGAATCAAACAGATTTGGTATTAAGATTATGACTGGGCCCTGGCTATCAAGATTTGAGACAGTTTTTCCTTTTTGTCCACTTGGCAAATATTTATTGAGTACCTGCTCTGAGTCCAGCATTGTGCTAATCACTGGGAATTGAAATGAGAGATAATCCTTTGCCCTCAAGAAGCTTATATCAAGTAAAGGAAATAGACAAATACTAGATGATGAAATATGATATAAGAGCTACGATTTACTATGAGAATATATAACGAAACACATATTGCTTGGGAACTCAGAGAAGGCTTGCTTGGTAAGGTAACAGCTGGTTGGACCATTGAAGGCTGAATATGATAGGAGTGGGTCAAATGAACATGGAAGAGAAGAGGAGAGGAAGGGAAGGAGGTGAGAAAATGCCCTGGCAGGGACAGTAGCCTATGCAAACTGGTCAGAAGTGTGGATGCTACCCATTCAGGGAACTCAAGGCATTTTTTATGTAGCTGGAATAGAGATGTCCAATGGGAAAGTGGAAAGGACCTGTCCAGATTTTGGAGGGGTTGTATAAGCCAAGCCAAAGAGTTTATTTATGCTTATTGGCACAGAGGAAAGATGAAATGATTTAAACAGTCAAGTGACATGATTCTCTTTTTAGATTTCACTGGAGGCTATTCACAATTTGAATTGTTTAGGAATAAGATTAAAAGATGCCCCTTGTAGTCAAGAATAAGAAATAAAGATGGCTTCACCTAGGGTACTTGCAGCGGTGGGGAAGGAGAAGATGGATTGGAACTATAAGAAGCGGAATCTAAGATTGTACTGAGGAATGATACCAGTGGTGAAAAAGGGCAGTGACCAAGGAAGACAGGATCATGGCTAAGAGCAGGACTTTGACTCCTGGGTTTTAGTCTGAACTCTGCTATTCACTAACTGAGTGACTGGATGAGGAACTTTTACTCTGTATTTCTGTTTCCTCACTTGTAAAGTAAGGACAGCAATGTTAGCCACCCCATGGGGTTGTTGTGGAGGACAAGCTGAGCTGACATCTTTCGGGTTCTCAGAACGGTGCCCGGCAGAGTTAGGCGCTGTGTCAGTGTTGGCTGCTGCTGCTGTCATCACTATTAGGACCTGTCATGATATCGTTAAGATTTATTAATTTATCTTTTCCTAGTTAGTTGCTGAATGTCTAAGATAAGACTACTATATCGTGACATTTTGCCATTTTTCTCCACAAAGATTAAGTTCTTCCCCGCAAGGATCTGCACCTGCTCTGAAGACATCAAAAGTAGCACTGTCCCCTTCAGCAACAGCCAAGAGGATCAACAGAACTTCTTTGTCTTCAGGCACCACCGTAAGAAGGTAATTTTTCCCTCCCTCTTCCAAGGTGTTGGCTGAAGGTAAAGGAAGCTTGCAGCTGTAGAGTTTGACTGTAGTTTTGTCAGAGGAGGGGATAAGGGAGAAGACGAGACACCACAGAAGACCCTGTGATCTTCTGGGGCTTCATTCCTGTCTTGCAAGGCAGGAGACAAGGCTGTGGAGGGGATGGGGTAGAGCATGCTCTTCTTCCAGTGAGTCTGCAACTGGCTGAGTGTGATCTAGAAAATGGAGTTCAGTTGCATATATAAATGATATTGTCATTTCTCAGCTGAGTCATACAGGCAGGGGAGAATGAACCAGAATGGGTGGGGAGGTTTGATGTAGTCATGTGATTGAATATGTACTTAAGTCTGCTTTTAACTCTCCCCTTATATGGCCCTTTTCCTTTGCTTCCCACCCCAGGGTAAATAAAATTCCCAGATGTTCTATTTCGAGATCTGTAGTCAAAGTGTTTTAGCCAATTTCTTGCGTCCTAGTTAACTGCTTTTGACAAAGGAACGTGATACGTATAATTCAAGGCTACATATTATCATGACATCAAGGGTGATGAAGAAGCCATCCTGTCATCATTCACATTGATCAGAATTGTGTTCATCCTGTTCCCCTAATGTCATGAGTATGTGTTTTAGAAACATGAGTTCTGTGTAAGTATACACTGTTGTCTGTTTTTTCCCTCCTCATTTGTGTTTTCCATTCAGCTTTTCCATAAACTCCCGGCTAGCCAGTTCTCTAGGGAACTTGAATGCTGCAACAGATGATCCAGAGAACAAAAAGACCTCCTCATCCTCTAAGGCCGGTTTCACAGCCAGCCCGTTTACCAACCTCTTGAATGGCAGCTCCCAGCCAACTACCAGAAATTACCCTGAGCTCAACAACAATCAGTACAACAGAAGCAGCAACAGCAATGGGGGCAACCTGAACAGCCCCCCGGGCCCCCAAAGCGCCAAGACAGAGGAGCACACCACCATCCTTCAACCCACCTACACTGGGCTTTCTTCTTCTTCAGCAAGATTCCTGAGCCGTTCTATCCCCGTAAGTTCACAGATACCACCTGTTGGTCCTCAGAACCCCGAATGCAACTTCTGTGCCTTGCCTTCCCAGCCCAGGCTGCCACCAAAGAAATTTAATAGCACCAAGGAAGCCTTCTGAGCGATGCCTTCCCTCTGTGCTGTGACACTGTCTATGCACTACATTCTGCTGGCTCCTCTTCAAGTAAACACCAAGTTTCAACTGGGTTTTCTTCCTTCCTTCTTTTTCTTCCTACCCCCAACTCCTTTTTAAGTAGTTTCTCTTAAAAGGGAAATAGCTTTCATTTTATTTATCATGGACATTGTTGACTTCAGTTACTTTTCAGTTATGTTTTGAAGTCACTCTGAATATCTGGTGCTAAGCCAGGAGCTGATTCATACAGTGGATAGCATTTGCTGTGTGCGTGCTGGTTTGGTGAATTATGGTTTTTTCCACGTCACATATCAGTGAATGAATTTTGGAGTACTGAAATGTGGAAGGTGCTGAATGAACAGTATCTTCCTAGAACTAAGCGTCAGGCCCTTGAATATTTCACCTCCCGCAAGAAACTGACCCAGAATAAGTAGCAAGTGAGAGATGGTTAGAAGAAGGGCTTATAGGTAGATACCTGGGATGCAAGGGGAGGAGCAAGCAGAGTATCAGGAAGATGTTTAAAAGTAGCCAGCACTCTTCTAGAGAAAGGAGGGAAGACCTCCAGACTCATTTTATCAATGAGATCTCTATTTAGGTTAGCAATCTCTCTTTAACAATCAACATCACCTGGTAAGGTAAACGCTGTTGGTTAACTCCTATTATGAATGACTTCAATCACATGTTTTGATTGCCTCTAGGGGTACTGAGATCTACAGGAATGTGAGTTTTGATTTGGGAAGAAGAAGGACAAATAGGCAGGAGAAATCAATCCTAGGTATTAAGGAAATGTGAAGCGTGGTTCACAACACTGATTGTATTCAGGGCACGAGCAAGCCCCAGATGTCCCGGAAAGCTCTGGACTGGCGTCCCTTCACACTCACTATTCTTGAAGCTTTTCCTCAGCCATCATTCAGGGAGTGGCTGCTTCTGTAGACAAGAGGGGAGGAGGGAAGGTGCTGGTAGCAACATTCAGCACAACAGGAGGCCCATGGTTCATCCTTATGGCATGTACTTTCTTTAGTTGGCAGTTTAGAAACCATGAGAATGGGCCGGGCTCAGTGGCTCACCCCGGTAATACCAATACTTTGGGAGGCCAAGGCTGGTGGATCACCTGAGGTGAGGAGTTCAAGACCATCCTGGCCAACATGGTGAAACCCAGTGTCTACTAAAAATACAAAATCAGCTGGGCGTGGTGGCGCACACCTGTAATCTCAGCTACTCGGGAGACTCAGGAAGGAGAATCCCTTAGTACCTGGGAGGTGGAGGTTGCAGTGAGCCGAGATTGCACCACAGCACTTCATGGCACTCTGTCTCAAAGAAGAAAAAAAAAGAAACCGTAAGGATGTTTAAAACAACATGAGAATGCAATGTATGTGTGTGTGTGTGTGTGTGTGTGTGTGTGTGTGTTCATGTCCAGGTGCATTAGATTCATTACCACTCCTATCCCTACCTCAGACCTCTTTTACAATTTTTTCCCACTCTGTCCACTCTCAATCCATTCCTGAGCAGGAGCCTAGCATGTCTGATTTTCCCAGTCCGATTTTATGATTTTCCCGGTCCGATTTCATGCCTATGAACCACCATGCTTGGCCTTGGTATTAGTTTAGATTCCTTTACAGATTAGGGTCCCAGGAAACTGCCAGCCCATCTACCCCTTAATCTGATTCTGATCCCCCTATATCAATTGAGTGTATAGGTATCATAAAAACTGAAATCCATGTAACTAAGGATTAGACGTAAAAAGATAATATATTAAATTTTTGTAACTATATTTATAAATCATATACTTCCCAGCAGGCATTGAGTTTAGTCAGTGATTTCATATACTGATTGTGGATCAACCTCTTCGTTTGGATCAGAATGCAGATCTTTCCATCTTCAGAAAAAGTGCTAGAGATATATAGATAATCATACAATCATGTGGTGCCTAATTATATTTGGTCAATAACAGACCACATATACAATGGTGGTCCCATAAGATTATAATGGAGCCGAAAAATTCCCATTGCCTAGTGACGTTGTAGCCCTCGTAGGGTTATAACTGGAGTACTCATGTGTTTGTGGTGATGCTGGTATAAACAGAACTACTGTGCCGCCAGCCATATAAAAGTCTAGCAATACAGTTATGTACAGTACATAATAACTGTTACTGGCTTATATATTTACTGTACTATATGTCATTATTTTAGAGTATACGCCTTTTCCTTATTAAGAAAAAGTTAACTGTAAGCCTCAGGCTGGCCCTTCAGGAGGTATTCTGGAAGAAGGCATTGTTATTATAAGAAATGACAACTCCATGTGTTACTGCCCCCGAAGACCTTCCAATGGGACAAGATGTGGAGGTGGAAGACAGTGATATTGATAATCCTGATCTGCTGTAGGCCTAGGCTAATGTGTGTGTCTGTGTCTTCCTTTTAAACACAAAATTCAGAAAGTAAAGACAATACTAAAAATGTTTAAAATAGAAAAAAATATAGGATAAGAATGTAAGAGAAAATATTTTTATACAGTATACATACAATATTTTAAACTATTCCAAGTGATTGGGAGTTGATAAAAAATAAAAACATAGTAAACTAAGTGTTATTACAAAAGAATCAAAAGTTAAAACAATTACAGTTTATAAAATAAAATGTTACTGTAAGCTAAGGTCAATTGATTATTGATGAAAGAAAAAATTTTAATATGGATTTAATAGAGCTTAAGTGTGCAGTGCTTATAAAGTCTACAGTACAGTTCAGTAATGTCCTAGGCCTTCACATGCCCTCACTACTAACCCACTGACCACCCCAGAGCACCTTCTAGTCCTGCAAGCTCCATCCATGGTAAGTGCCAGGTGTATAATTTGTAAATCTTTTATACCATATTTTTACTGTATACTTTCTATGTTTAGACACATGTACTTACCATTGTGTTATAGTTGCTTACAATATTCTGTACAATAACATGCCATACAAGTTTGCAGCCTAGAGGCAAAATAGGCTATACCATTTAGCCCAGGTATGTAGCAGGCTCTACCGTCTAGGTTTGTGTAAGTGCACTCTATCATGTGCACACGATGATGAAATTGCCTAAGGATACATTCCCAGAATGTATCCTTGTCGTTAAGTGACACATGACTATATAAATACCTTGCAGATTACACGTGTAAAGGTATTGTGTAATCCACATTTATAGCTGAATGCCAGCAGCATCGGTAGCTTGACAAGAATAATGTTCTACTTTTTTGTTTTCTTTTTTGCTGGTAGAATCATGGGAGTATTCTTTAGACAATTGTTGATCTCTCCCAATGATGTTTATAAAACTTGCTTTGGGCCTTGTTCCATATATTTTTATTTCTTTTCACTTCTCCTCATCCCTCTTCTTGTTAGAATAGAGTGATTTTTAAATAATTGAATTTAAAGTAATAGTGTGGGCAATTGCTGCTACTTTCCTTCTCTCCCCTCCTAAATTTATCATCTTATTGTAAAGAAAAGCATTTATAAATAGAATTATCAGCACAACAACATTTTCTGCCCTCTCACCCTCCCTGGAAGTAAGAAGCAGCAGGTCTTTGTAGCAGACCCTACCCTCTTTAACTTTGCCTAGAAAACCTCCTGTGAGAGGGAAAGTTCCAACTCCTACCTCTGCTGACTTGTGGTCGAAAAGCTAAATTATGGTGGAAATTCCCACTTTGTGTGGAATAAGATCGGAGGTTATGAGTTATTTTTGTTTATGGTCCAGTGCAGCTTGTCTAATTATACTGGGTTTATTGTGTAAATAAGATCATCCTTCTAGTTCTAGCACTTCTGAAGATGTGAGATTAGGAGGCTTGAAGAACTAGGAAAATCACTCATTTTCTTAGGTAGGAAAATGAAGTCTGCATGACAATATCCTCCCAGAACCTTTAAGAAAGACCCAGAAACTCTTAAGGGATGGGGGTGATGGGTGTTTAGAGGGAATCTAATATTTTAAAAGCTACAATTAGCATCTCCTTTGAAAGCTGCAATTGCTCACTCACTTTTTGCAGCAGTTCAGCCCCCAGAAAAATGTAAAAATGATTTCCTTATTCTGTCATTAAATCATTTAACACAGAAAACAAGAACAAATGTTAAGGATTCCTTCTGGTTGTGACAGAATGCTGAGGAACAGTCAGATTTTATTTTTATTAATTTGTCCTCTTTTGCTAGTCTTGCAGTTTCTACTGCCCTGTGCGATGCATACACAAGGTTACATTTTTGTTGACCCACTTACTGTAAAAAATGAGTTTCACTCCCTGACACTCAGAGGAGTTTTCAAATGCTTAAGAAATGAGGGACATGTGATTATGGTGTAGGTGGGGTGGAAGTATTTTATTAAATTGAAATTACTTGTGGTATCTGCCTTGAATATTTGCTATGCTTTATTTTTATGACACTTAATCACTGGATTACTAGTCATCTACATTGACCTTACCTGACCCTCAAATCTGAGTTAGGTCATGGTGCTTCTACCATAAGCCTCCCTACATCCCATCTTGGTCTAAATCATCATACTTTTTTTTCACTCTGAATTTGCATCATCCACTAGACTATATGCTTTGTGAGGGCAGGGATTGTGCCTCTGGTTTTCAGTTATATACCCTGTGCATGGCATATATTAGGCACTCATTAAGTATTTGTTGATTACATAAAAGGATGGATGGATGTTTAAATGAAAGAATGCTCTATAGCTTTAATAATAAAACTATACAAATAAGTAAAAGTTATTAAAGCCTATGATAAGCTTTGTTATGCACTCTTCTGTCTTCAGATATTTTCAGGGATATTCTCATGGTGAAGGTTGCAGGTAACGTCAATGGTGCCATTCATTGTCTCTTGAAATTTTTCCTTTCTTCTCCATTCAGTTGCTTCCTCATCCCTGTTGTGTTTGAGTCTTTTATGATCTTCCTAACTTGTCTCTTTCCACCTTTAATACCTACTTTAAAGTAGGGTTGGCAAAATTATTCCGTAAAGGGCCAGGCAGTAAAGAGTTTTAGCTTTGTGTCCCAACTATTCAACTCAACACATAAATGAAAGGTGTGGCTGTGTTAAATAAAACTTTATTAACAAAAATAGGTGGTGGGTTGCATTTGGATAGTGACCTGCAGTTTGCCAACCCTTGCTTCAAAGCATTGCCAGAGAATAGATATAGATTTCAACATCTGATTTCCCTGTTCAGAAAAGACCAGTGGTCCCCTAGTGCTAGAACATAAATACTGACTTTCTTTGCGGAGCTTTCAGGCCCTCTGTACTGCATTTCTGTATTGTATTTTTGCGCCAGCATTTACCCTGCTTGTTCTCTTGACTTCTTCTCCCACTGTGTTCACGCCTACTGCTAGTCTTTAGGAAGCCCTTTCTTGGAAGCCCCCTGCCCTCCTTTACCAATTTCTCATCTTTAAATAAAGACATATATTACCTTCCGTGTCCTCTGTGAAGCTCTCCCCAGTAAGTTGAATCCATCCTATAATTAGTATTTTATTTTATTGTGTATGCTATTAGATACGTGAACATCTATATTCGTTTATGTATTGTCTGTATGTATAAGAATTGTCTCCAAATTTTAAACTTCCTTTTGCAGACATTTCAAAAAGTTCTTTTATAGTTCATGGCTTCTAACACAGTACTGGTCACAGGAGGGAATTACAAATTAAAACACTCATTTGGTTGAATGTTGAAAGCAAAATGGAAACGAAATGTTGTGTGCTTCCTACTTTACCTTAGCATTCTTATGTAACAGCTGAAGTTGGCTTACATGTAGTTCTCTTTTCTAGTGGTAGTAGCTATTTTTATACTCAGCTGGCTAATGCTGCTCTTTGGTTATGAAGAATATGTGGATGTTTTCCGTCTAAAATTTGACCAATGTAAGAACAACCTTGGTAGCCTATGAACAGGTTAAGTTCTTTTGTTTCTAACATCAGGCAGAATATATACATATTTTAAGGAGTTATTAGTCTTTAAAGTAGGGCCTGGAGTAAGATCATAATATTGGAGTCTAGCTTTATAAAATAACCAGTTGGATGAAAATCTACTGAGTGATTGGCACTGCACTAAAGCATGGTTCATTTTTACTTTGGAATAATGTTAGTGCTGACAGTGATAAACTACATTTCGATTGTTTGAATATCCATTCACTGTAAAGTGCTAATACTTTCCAGTGGTATGTGATAGTGTTTCCTGACGTAAACTTGATGTCTTTTCCCTCTGCCTAGTCACCATTTTAAAAATTGGTCATCTTGTCCTGATTTTAAATATGACACTTTTATTAGTCTGCTTTTATTGCTATTAAGAAATACCTGAGTCTGGGTAATTCATAAATAAAAAAGATTTATTTGGCTCACAGTTCTATGGGCTGTACGGCATGACACTAACAATCTGCTTGGCTTCCTGTGAGTCCTCAGGAAGCTTACAGTTATGGTGGAAGGCAAAGGGGGACACACGGATTATATGGCAAGATGGAACAAGAGACAGGGAGGATGTGCCAGGCTGTTTTAAACCACCAGATCCATGTGAACTTATAGAGTGAGAACTCCCTTGTGACTGGGAGGATGGCACAAAGCCATCATGAAGGATCCACTCCCATGACCCAAGCACCTCCCACTAGGCCCACCTCCAACATTGGAGTCACATTTCAACAGGACATTTGGAGGGGATAAAACATCCAAACCGTATCAATATTTATTCATTTATTAATTCATATTAATATCATTAAATATTAACTACGTGTTAATATTTACTACAGTTAATGATTAGTGCTAGCTTTCTAACCTTCTGTTGTATATTTAAGTTGCTGTGGTTTTTCATCTTTTCTCTTTGTTGTGGCATTGCTTTAGATTTGATGTAATTTTTCAGCTAAGGGATATTAACTATGTTATATCAAGAACATAAGCTCAATTTTAGTATTGAACCACATCTTTCACATTCATTCAACATTGTGATTTTTTTCCCTTCCCAAGGGGACCTGAGAATGTTTGCTTGAGAAAGCATCAAATCATTACAAGGTCAGCATGGTTCAGACGATGCCTTTAAATTTGCGTATAAGCTATTTATATGTTTGCAGTATTTGCATATATATATATGTGAAACTATAATTTAAGTTTCCAGTGTTTATGTTGAATAGTGGTTTATGTTGATTTTCTGTATAAAGCCTGTCAGCTATTTTTGACTCTCTATTTGAAAAGACGTGAAAACATTAAACTTGCTTTAAGTGATAAGGTTGATCAGAAATATATAATAGGTAAGAATTAATATATTCTCAGCATATGAGAGTTGTGAATTGCCTTGGTTGATTACCTTAATTTTATACTTTGTTTCTTATGTAGTATCAATAATACTACTAGGTCAATAGGAAAGATACTTATTTTAATCTTGTGTCTTATTTTTTGGTTAGGAGTAAAAGAAAGCAAGTGCTTTTTATATTCCTATAAAAGCTGGCTGGGTGCAATGGTTCACACTGTAATCCTAGCACTTCAGGAGGCTAAGGCAGGAGGATCACTTGAGGTCAGGAGTTTGAGACCAGACAATACAGAGAGACCCCATATATTAAAAAATGAAATTAAATGAAATGGAAACTTATCCAATTAATGAAGTTATAGCTAATATTTATGTAAGTGTCTACCATGAGCCCAGTATTTTTTGGTAGAGCAAGGTAAGACAAAGACGTACAAGCCATTGTCCTCCGTTAAAAACTTCATGCGGAAATCTTCTGGTGAAAATGATTTGCTCTTTGTGTTTTGCACTGCTGCTGGAAACCACTGAAAATACTAGTTTCCTAATGTAAGCCGTTGTTTAATAGCTTCTGCGGTCAAAGAATAAAACTAATTATTAGAAGATTTTTTTCTTGAAAGTCTACAGTTTCACCATAATATAGCTAGATACAGATTCATTATAATTTATCTTGCTTGGCGGCAGTATGTACTTTCAATCTTAGGGCTGCTTTTTTAGTTAGGGAAAATTCTCAGCCATCATTCTCCTTTTTTGTAGAGAGAGTGTCTTTCTAGGTTGCCCAGGTTGGTCTCGAAATCCTGACCTCAAGTGATCTTCCTGCCTTGGCCACCCAAATTGCTGGGATTATAGGCTTGAGCCACCACTCCCGGCTCCACTATCTTTTTGGATATTGCTTTGCTGCCTTTCTTCTTACTTTCTCCTTTTGCAGTGACTCTCAAACTTCTTTTTTTTTTTTTTCTTTGAGATAGAGTCTCACTCTGTTGCCCAGGCTGGAGTGCAGTGGTACAGTCTTGGTTCACTACAACCTCCACCTTCCAGGTTCAAGCAATTCTCCTGCCTCAGATTCCTGAGTAGCTGGGACTACACGTGCTCGCCACCACGCCCACTTAATTTTTGCATTTTTAGTATGAATGCGGTTTCACCATGTTGGCCAGGCTGGTCTTGTACTCTTGACCTCAGGTGATCTGCCCACCTTGGCCTCCCAAAGTGCTGGGATTACAGGAATGAGCCTGGGATTACAGGAATGTACCTGGCCAATAGCCCCTAGACTTATCTGTTAGCCTTCCTGTCCACACTACCTGCCCAGGTAGGCCTTTCAGTCTAGAAACAGACCTTAGTGACCCAGGCTCCCATCTCTTGGTGAGCTCCTCCAAGCTTGCATCTCAGGCAGGGATGTGGCTCCACCTCAGCCCTGGCCCGAGGGCAATGGTCCCAACTTCTCTCAGCCTCCTTCCCCATGCGGGAGAGCCTGACTCCAGCCCTCATATCACACCAGGAGCTTTCGACCTGTGTGCCCACAGGAATGCAACACCTGGCCACCTCTGCCGGCTTCCAGCTGTGTAGCCGGAGTCCCACCACTGTCTTGATTGCTTCTGGGCCACAAAGATGTTGACCTTGCTTTTAATTCCTGCTGTGCCGTTTCTTTCTTCTTCATCTTTGAAAAATACTTAATACATGCATACAGAAGGTAGTTCGGAACGTACTCTCTCGACATGAAGTAGGTCCAGCCTCTGCAGCTTGCCAGCCAGTGCCTTTTCAGCCCTCCGCAACCAGCTTTCCAAGCTCACTTCCCTCCACTCCTGAGCATGAACCTTCTGCCTCTGCCAGGCAGTTTCTTATGCACTTGGGTGTGCGCGGCTCCTCCTACCTCTGTGCTGTTCTCACGTGCTATGGCCCCAACTCGCTCTCCCTTCCTCCCTCCCATTGCTTCTCAGCTCCTTTCCATCAGGAGTTGGCCTAAGTCCAACCTCCTCCTCTGTGAAGCCTTTCTTAACCTCACGAGACCAAAGTAATCATGATGTTTTCTGAAGTCATCCTGTCTGTATTCATTATCGGCCTTCCTCATCCCTCTCTCTGTTGAGAGCCACCTATCTTGTGCATGTAGGCCTTGAATCCCCACTGAATTCCTTGGTTAATTTGAGGTTAGAAAATATTTTTTATTTTTGATATCTCCAAAGCCTCTAGCATTGGGCTCTACTTACCTGTTTGATTGTGGGTATACACAGTCCATAGTTGCATCTTTTTGTTGTTGTTGTTATCATTATACTTTAAGTTCTGGGGTACATGTGTAGAACGTGCAGGTTTGTGACGTAGTTATGCATGTGCCATGGTGGTTTGCTGCACCCATCACCCCGTCATCTACATTAGCTATTTCTCCTAATGCCATCCCACTCCTAGTTGTCCCCCACCCCCTGACAGACCCCGGTGTGTGATGTTCTCCTCCCTGTGTCCATGTGTTCTCATTGTTCAACTCCCACTTATGAGTGAGAACATGCGGTGTTTTATTTTCTGTTCTTGTGTTAGTTTGCTGAGAATGATGGTTTCCAGCCTCATCCGTGTCCCTGCAGAGGACATGAACTCATCCTTTTTATGGCTGCATAGTATTCCATGGTGTGTATGTACATTTTCTTTATCTAGTCTATCATTGATGGGCATTTGGGTAATTCTAAGTCTTTGCTATTGTGAACAGTGCCGCAGTAAACGTACATGTGTGTGTGTCTTATAATAGAATGATTTATAATCCTTTGGGCGTATACCCAGTAATGGGATTGCTGGGCCACCTTTTCTAATATTGTGCAGATCATTCGTTTCTTCCAAAAATTTAAATTTTACTGTGTGTGCATGTGTGTGTCGAAGCTTTAACTTAGAAAGGCATGTTTTTGTTGCAACTCCCTCTTACACACAGATACACATATATGTGGATGTGCATGCACGTGCAGACAAGCAGAGACACCACACATACATTGCTTGTAAAGTCACTGGATTTGCCCCTAGCAGAAGCTTTTGGTAAATGACACAGGCTCCCTTTGATAGTGAATGTCTAACCAACTCAAAGATTGATATATGTGGGAGAGAACTGTTTTTATCGGTTTAAAAGTAGCTATTTTCTCTCTTGGGCAGACTGCTGTGAGTCCTTCAGCCTTCTGTTATGAAAAAGCAAGTAGACCATAAGAAAAAAAATTAAGAAGTCTCCATTTGAAAGTGAGCAAAATAAGGTTGACCCATTCCATCTCGTTTTCCCTTATTTACTCTTTAAGTACGAATTGCTTACTGTCTGGTAGCTCCTAAGTGTTTACGGTTCAGAGGAGAGAGGCTGTGTTCCTGTGAGGAACCTTGTTTCCATGCTCACCTCTCTGTTGAAAACATCATCCAAGGATACTCGTCTTTTTGTCCTCAACACTGTTATTACCTCCCTTCATCCCTGGAGGACTTTTGCTTCTACTTCTTAGCTACCTGGGCACTGCCAACATTCTGGACAACTGTAACATTTTTCTAACCATTATATCATCAACTGTTTCTTGAATACCTTCTATGTGCCTGGCAGGGTATTAGGCACTTTATATCCAGTCCCTTATTTATTTAACCTGCTATTTACAGATGGGGAAATCAAGACTCAGAGTTGCAATAACTTGCCCAGAGTGTCACAGTGATCTTATTTTAAACTTGCTTAACTTATCTTTATTTTTCTTCACTTGAAAATTCATTTAATAAACGTTCTTATTGCTTAGCACATTGCTTCTGACATCTTGAATCCTGCCAGCCTCCTGTAAACACTTCCCCGTCCTCCTAACCCTGCTCCGTGACTTCTTTCTGACCCTGTCTGTTCCCCCAGCCATCTCAGTTTACCTCTTTCCTTCTGTAGCCTGCACAGTCATTTTTGCTTCCTTTTTCCAACACTCTCACTTCTAGCTGGACATTCTGTAACCACTTGATTACCAGTCTCCAAAATTAGATCAATTCAGCCATCTGTTGCATCTGTTCCTCATCTCTCTCCTCAGAGCACTGTTGGAGAAAATCCCATAGCTTTGCCAGTTGGCTCCATCTCAAACGTATTTCTAATTTACCCGGCCCTTCCGTCCTCCTAATTAGTTGTCTTATCCCTTTTTGGCTCCTTTTCTCTTTCCCACCTGGCTGTTCCAGAACTTCTTCACATTTTTCCCAACACAACCCCTTCCTGATCTCCAGAGCCAGTTGACCCTGCCTTGAGATCTGCTAAGAGTGTAGAATTTGTCGGAAGTAATTTCCTCTAACTGCCCTCTTCTCTGTCTCAAAGTTTATCTGCATCTGGACTCATCCATTTTCTTCCTTCCCTTTTAAATCCAAAGAAACCCTACTTTTTTCCAATGGTAACTCTACCTACCTGTACTGTTTCCAGCCTCTCCCAGGAAGTTGCCCCATCCACTTCCTTCTCTTTTATATCTTCAGCCTCTTACCCTCCAATTGCAGGTCTCCTCACCTGCCAACATGCACATCCAAGTTGGCAGGCTGGTGGGGCCTGGGGAGGAGTCTTCCCTCAGTCCTGTCTTCCTCTCACAGTTTCTCCTTTATGGCCAAACTTAGGGAAAAAGAAGGCCGCGCTGCCTCCTCCCTTGTGTCTTTGGTGCTCTTCGCTCTGTAGCTGGGAGGTGCCCCTCATTCTGGTGAAAGTCTCTCGCACAGATTACTGCCCACTTCTTCAAAGCCACATCTGATGGACTCCTGTTAGTCCTTCTTCTCCTTAGTCTATCTGTAGTATTTGACAGTATTGGCTACTTTTTCCCCTGTAATTTCTCTTCCCCTTTGATTTTTTGAATATTAATTTTCCTCTGTTTTGCCTTTCTTCCCCCTTAAATGACTGCCGTCCTTTGCCTGTCCCTTAACGATTCTCGTTATATTGGCTCTTTGCTCTTTGGGTAACCTCCTGAGCATTGGATCTACACCCTCAGCTTCCTCTGGGTGTTACTTGGGATGGAGAGAATACAGGCTCCTTCCCATTGCCAGCTCCTCTTTCGTTTCTTAGCCAGATCATCTCATCTTTATTCATCCGGTCATCCAAGCTGAACATTTGAAGCCATCTCTGACACTACCTGTGCTACCTTTCCCTGTGTCACACCAGTCACTAAGTCCTGTCAAGTCTCCCTCTAAAATACCTCTCTGTCCCTCCATCCTTACCACTGCTGCCCTAATTAAGGTCTTCATGAACGATTGTATAACCCTTTACATTTTCTTCCTGTCTCTTGCCTTTAATCTCTTCTCTGTACTGTTGTCAGTGTTAAATTTCTAAGACACAGAGAGCTAATCAAATCCTTCTTATATTTCACATTGTTCAGTGGCTCCACTCTGCCTACTGGGTCAAGTCTGGCTCCCCTGGCTTGGCATTCAGGGTTCTTCCCTGTTGGGCCATGTGCCTCCCTGCCAGCCTCCTCTCCAGCAGCTCTACCTGGCACCTGACCTGCATTTTGCAAGTGTGCCGTCCTCTGCCTTGAGCCCGAGCCCTAGCACTTTCAGCCCACTCTGCTTTCCCTCCTTTCTCTGCTTGGTTTTATAGTTCTTGACCTGGCTCAAGAGTTATCTTTTTGATAAGCATTTGTGACCCATCCAAACAGAATGTCTTTTCCTTTCTCGACTCTCCTTGGAGTGCTGACGCTCTCATATTATAGTCAGTTACACATGATTCTCTCCTCTGCTTTCTTTTAAGCTTCTGAGAAACATCTTTGTTTCCTGAGGTTCCATAGTACAGTGTAAGTGCCTAATAAATATTTATTGAACTAAAAGTCTGATAATGTATCTGGGTTCATGAATGTTAAGCTAAAGTGCTTAGGAGCCTGGGTCTCATTCTTAGGATGTGAAGTACTAACAAAAAGCAAAATGAGTTTCTAGCTTTAGCTTTAAAATACAGTAATCTGAGAGTTGTGTATTTTTTTTTCTAGAAATGTGGCTTTACTAAAATAAGAGAAAATAAATTTTAACTGCGTTTGCATCAATATAATTTTGGTATTCAAATGAACTGAAAACACTCATGTAATGGTTGACTGAGTCAAGCTGGGTGTCAACAATCTGTCATCTAACAATTGAGCTCTTTGTGATTGTTGAAAAGCATATATTAAATTTCTCCAGAAAAAAGAATCTATTAAAAGTCATGTAGGAAGGTGAAAGACTATTTTATATAGCATTATAATGAATCCAAATTGGCTTGTTCAGTCCTGAGGTCCCTGAAATGCAGAGAACACTATGGAAAAATGTACACGCATCTTTTGAACCTGATTTTATCACTAACCTTAGTCTTTTTATCTTAATATGATGCCAATAAAACCATATCCAGCTACATTTCATCTAGTGTTATCGGAGGAAAAATGTATCATATTAACAGAGGCAAATTCTTTCAATACTCTACATATTGGGTACAGTGTACACTACTTGGGTGACAGGTGCACTAAAATTGCAGACTTCACCATGTAGGCAAAAACCACTCGTACCTCAAAATCTATTGAAATAAAAAAATAAAAAATACTTTCAGTATTGTGAAACCACAGTTATGGAAACATGTATCAATACACACATTTTATGTGTTAATTTGTAATAATACCAAAACTGGAAACTCTTTTACAAGGGCATAAAGCGACATAGAAGTTCAGAGGCAGTTATGGGTGTATTTATTTTTCCCTGGTGTTGTATTTGTTCATTAAAACTTAAAGCTCTATAGTTATGTATTAAATACCATGTTGCCAAATACGTATTTTTTCCTTTAATTTCAATCACATGAAAACAAACCATTTTTTTCAGTGCTTTCTGCCTCTGTAGTTAGAATTTAAACGAGGGATAGCTAGTGGACTATTTTTTCTTCCTTAAAGGACTTGGGAAAATGCAGGAAAGAAAATGTCAGTGTGGCAAAAAGTCCATGAACATTTTGAGTCAGGATGTCGACCTTAGTAGGATGCTAACGTTCCAGGCTGTTGGATCCTTTGGTTCAAGTTGTTTGAACATTAAGACATTGTTACATTCATTTGCTGTCAAGGACCTTAATCTTTCATCATTCTTTATAATTTGCTATTTTTGATAGCTAATGTATTTATTAACCATCTGTACAATATTTATATCTGTAATTATTAGACATTTTCCTACCATGATTAGGTAACTGGGCTGTTTAAAAAAGAAACACCTCCAGAATAGCTGAAATTTTAAAGTTACTACCTACATCTGCCAAAACAGATTAGTAGCAAATTTCCAGAACAGAACAAATTGTCTTGATCTCCTTACCTAACACTTTGTTTTATGTCAAATCTTACTCCTTTCGGAGAACAAGACTTCTTGATGGAAGCTTATATTTTGACATAAAAATTTTTGGGGCTGCAAATGTAAGGCAATTTTATCCTTATTTTTCAGGTTGAATATTGCTACATTTTTAGTTTTATGGTAGTCATACAATAATAATACCATTTATTCATAATACACTTGATCTGGTCCTAACTCACGATAACTCTGTTGAACTTACTAATTAAATGAACTTGAATATTATATTTGAGAAATTAAAATCTCTTGGTTACATAAACAAGGGCTAACATAAAATGATATTTATATTTCAAGTTTCGTTTTCATTATAACCATCTCCATTGTCATTGCTTTATTTCCAATTCATTAACTCATTATGGTAACAACAGAAAAACATTGCCTAAGCAGAATTAAAATTTTAATCAATCATAATACTTAAGCATGGATGTTCTTACAGTGAAAATTTCCTTTACATTTAGGATATTCCTGAAAATTCTTCGGATTCAGGCCTGATGAAAATCAATATTTATTTATTCACTCAGAATCATATGTTGCCTAAGGGTGATAGAGAATGTTGGATTGAACGAATATGTAGTGATCACAGGACAAATGCTGGCTGTCTTGAGGCATTAAACTGTGGTAGCTAAAGGTTTGAGCTTTAGAATCAGACTGCTAGGGTGCAAATTCCAGCCCCACCAATTCTTAGTTACATGAATTGGGGCTAATTACTGCTTCATGCCTCAGTTTCCTCATCTGTAAAGTGGGTTGTCTGAAACATTTAATGTGTGACTACACATCAGATGTTTAGAACTGTGCTTAGCATATAGAAAGTAATTAAATACCTAGCTCAGAAAAATTGACCTGTCAAGTAATATAATTTATTAAGAACTGTAGATAGTTGTATTTAATCTATTTTTAATAATAAAATCAATTGCAATAACACTGTTCATGGAATTCAAAATATATTTGCATTTTTACTATAAAAATTAAAAATGCTAGCAATTGGCCATTGTCTTTTCTGGGATATTAGCAGTTTTACAATACATGCACATTTGGAAAACATTTTATATAGTTGGTAGTCCTACCTGTGATTACAACAAAAGCATGAAGTTACGCTTTGTTCTGATGTGTATTAAGTCAAACCAGGCACTCGTGGCTTATCTGTCCTATCTAAGATTTCAGATGGAGAATACTCATGTTTTTCCTTGAGGTTTCCTCAACCGTAGCAGAGTACAAATGACCCAGAGAGACCCTCGATGCAACCCTGTAGGATAACCATGTGGTACTTGAAGTTTAAATATTCCTGTCATCCAACACGGTTGCTCCCTGAATAAAAAGGTCTCACGGTGTTAGTTATGCTTTTGTCAAGTGAATAGTGAATAGCTCTTGGAGACTTCAACAATTCTCTTCTCCCTTTAGTGCATTGCTTTATTTTATTTTATCTTATTTTTTGAGACAGAGTCTCGCTCTGTCACCCAGGCTGGAGTGCAATGGCACGATCTGGGCTTACTGCAACTTCCACTTCCTAGGTTCAAGTGATTTTCCTGCCTCGACCTCCTAAGTAGCGTGAGCCACCATGCCCAGCCCCTTAGGGCATTTCTATTAAGATTTTTCTTTTAGATTGAAAATGAAAGGAAGTTGATTTGTAACAAAATGCTGATGTCAGACTAATTTGCTCAGCCCTTTTTGCTGATCTTTTATTTCCCTTTCCTTTATGCCATGTAAAGAAACCATGGAACATGTTTTGCAGACTTTGGTATTGTATTTTTATCCCCTAGTACGTAATAGATATAATTGATGTTCAGTAGTTATTTGCTGAATGAATTGAACTGGTGGGACAGAAGGTCCAACCATTATTTGGCCAAATGGTGTTTGCAGAGGCCTGCAGGGCCAGTTAGGCAACAGAAGAGGGCGAATTAGGGGAGTGGAAAAATCAATAGCGAGGCTTGTGGTGAACCGTATCTGAGGCTGGATTAAACACCAGCCAGAGCTTCTGAGCTCTGTGTGAAAGTAAAGGCTTTGGCCAGAAGACTAATGAATATATTCTCCTTATGAATAGCAGAAATCTTTAAAATATTCTAGACTATTTCTGTTTTCCAGTTCACCGGGTACCATGATTCATTAAATAAGTAAGTAAATAAATAAATGAATATATGTGTGTGTGTATGTAAATATATATGCATACATACATATTTGCCCCCCTATATTGACATACACATAAAATGCTCTCTAAAGAAGTTGATTTAACAAAGTTTGTTTGTCTAATGTTTATTTGCTACATCTCTGTTGATCGATAATTGATAGAGCTTGCAAAATCAACTTTGTTCTCAGTTATATGCAATTTGAAGAGTTTATCATTTCTGTTAGTGACAATATGCACAACTTTACTAACTGGAACAAAACTAAAAGTTAAATATTCTCAAGAAAGCTCTAGCTGAGTTACACACACACACACACACACACACACACACACACATACACACACACCCATACTTTTGTGGCATTCTTACAGGTGGGGGGCTTAATTGGCTCTGCCCTCTGACAGAGGTTTCTTAGAAGAAACCGAGAAAAAGCAGCTAGAAAAATGTTTATGCTCTAATTGCGAGTGTGGTAGCTGGTGTCCCTCAACTGGAATGTACATGGGCTTCAAGGCTTTTGACCAGTTTCACTGGACTTTCTCAGGGTCTTTCCTCCGTTATTCCTACTGTGGGTTCAGGTATGTTTATAGAATAGTACTCTAATTCTTGATCATCTTGCTCCTGTTTTGAAGTCTTAGCCTGAGCCACGTATAAGAAAGTCAACCTGCCAGGCCTTTTCCATTCTTGCTATAGCTCTTGAAACTGGCAACCTTGAAAACCACCTCTCACCTAATCCTTTCTTAATGCACTGTTAACTTTACACTACATATATTACTATTTAATGTTGACATCGCTGCCTTTTCATTTCACGTCTGTTATGACATTGTGGCTTTTATTTCCCTTTGAGGTCAGGGACCATAACTCTTTGATGCACTGTGTTAATAAGGACTTACTAAATGGCTGTTCATAGGATGTAACATTCACTGCGATTTTGAAGCTGAGTAAAGAGAGCTTGAATCCTTTGTAAGTTCTTGGGAAAATAGACAGATTGTTTTTTACTGACAACCTATATCATAATGGACCTGTCTTATAATTGACTAGACCTGTTAATAAAATGTTGCAGACTAATTTGAGAAATAATCATTGGGTTGGAGAAAAGGGCATTTACTAGAAAATCAAGTAAACTTTGTTGTCTTCAGGCATTTAATTAGAAGAATTCAGCAAAAATATTGTTAATGTTTAGATTGACGTATGTTCGTTTTTCTGACCGCTGTTTCCTGCTAAAAAAATAACTATTTGACAAACTTTTTGCAACTGTTTTATCTTTTTCTGGTTTACATCTGTTGCCCAGGCATTCTGGTTACATATCACACTCATACTCCTTTTGTATATTAGTATCTCATATGATGTGGAAGAACTTGTATCGTTCACTTGAAAATTGCCTGTTTATTAAGTTCTGACAGCAAGACTCTTCTGCATGAATGTTTTTGGGTCTTAAGATCAGATTTCAAAGCTGGTAGTACTTCGTGTCTCCTTAAGGGAAAGGATTTGTAAGGGATTTATTATATTCAAGCATTCTTAAGGAATTTATTTAAATGGCTCCTAATTCTGCGTTAGAAGCATGCCATTGATATGTACTGAATTAAATTTAAGTATATGTCACCTCAGACTATATTCTAGTCATCTTTAATTTGTTACAAGTATCTTTTAATATTTTTAAGTAAAACTCACTAATTGCAGAAATGCTTAGGGATGAGTTTATACTACCTATCAATTTTTTAAATTAAATCTTAATTTTTAATCACTATAAATAAATCAGTAAACCTTTTAAAATATCAAGTTGTCCTACAATCACTTTGCATAATTAAATATCTCATTCTTCCTTAGCTAATGCTTTGTGTCGCCCATCTTTTTGTTTCTATTTTGGCTTAGTTTATCTCACTGATCTTTTATGTAATAGACCTAAGCTGCCTTGTGTGGAAGGGAGAAGCTGCATGACTTGCTGGAAGTTTTCCATGTGATGGAAGTTAACCTCAGTTTATGTCTCTCCCTGCACAGTCCCTTCAGTCTGAATCTGTTCATTACTAAGGCCTTGCCACTCCAGTGAGAGCTGTTCTTCTCTTAGACACAATTTCTTCATCTGGACGAGCAGTGGAGAGGGAAAGCAACTTTTTGCTGGAAGAATATCTCCGCCTACTTACCTTAAATTAAAGAGAGCACTAAGATAACACCTTCAAGAGACTTGAAAACAGAAAACTGGTTAATGACTACTATAAGTGCACTGAAACTATGTTTATGGAGATTTCCATACTTTTAAAGACAGTTTTAATGTTGAATTTGGTATTTTGAAAGGTTATTTTTAATGTATTTTGGTAATACAATTTACATGTACAGTGTTACATTATATATGTATTGTGAACTTTAAAAGACTATTTTGATAAATTTATAAATATATAAAATTATGTAAAAACTAGACTATATTTTGATTTAGATTTTCCTGCTGTTTGCTACCAAAAATTTGTATTTTAAATCTATTTCGTTTTAGTATGGTTTTGTCTCTAATAAATAAATAATTCCTTCTTCTTAAGAAAAAGTAAGGGAGAATGGTTTTAGAAAGTGATCTTTATGCTTCCACTATAAATACAGCAAATCAGTTCATTCTTTTGGTAAGTCAGTCTAATTTAACTGAGTTTATTGGAGTTTATCTCCATTATCTCCATAATGGTGTGGGATGGCTGATTTAGGACAATGCCCTTTCTGGTTGTTTTTGCTGCTGAGCCTGTTAGAGTTAGTTTTGCATCCATGGGGGCTTTAAGAAAGTTAGCATGCAGTGGAAGATCAGAATCCACTGAATATTTCTCTTGAGAGCATGGTTTTTCTCTGTGAAATGACTCAATATTCCAAATGTTTTTCTTTCTGCCCTCCTTTCAAAAGAGTTCTAAATCCAATGAGAATGTCCTGCTTTGGGTGCGAGGTTGTTGTTGCCTGTAATCACCCATGGTTTGACACCAGTTTCAAGTCAATGGAGAGAAAAAACTGAAAAAGATGCTGCTAAGTAGTTCTCTGTATTAAAGGAGATATTTTTAAAACAGGGTACAACCCCCTGCTGCACATGCTAGCGTATCTGGAACCTAACCTGAAAATGAAAGGACCCTTATAGGTACCCACAGCCCTTTCATGTAAGTATGATCTGATATTTAGGTCTTCAGAAGCCTGTAGGTTTCATTTCTGTAAGAATCGAGAAGGCTTACATCCTGATATCCTTCCAGGCTGCTTAAGGATGGACTGCTTTGACACTGAAAGTGCTAGTTAAACGGATTCATACGAAGTGCTTTACTCCCAACCATTGAGTTATTTATAATGTATTTATTGGGGGGTACCTTGAATCTGTTATATGTACTTCATCAAAACATCTTGTTCATGTTTTATGTTTTTAAAAAGGCATTTGAATGAATGTTTGACTCAGGTTTGTTAAATTAACCTTCAATAACTGCAGTACCAAAAGTTACACCCAACTGCTGAAAGAAATGAATTGTATGATTTAAGAATCAAAAACTGAAATAAGTAGAATTATATATCTTTTCTAAAGTCGAAAAAGTAAAATATTTTATTATGTGTTATTATAAAAAATTGGTTAATTGTATAGGAAGTTGATAATTTTTTTCAAGTTATCATAAAAAGTGATTCAGATGACATTTGAAAAGTAGGGGAAAGGGAACCATGTTGACAGTTTTAGTTCTGTGAACACTAATTTGTGTGAAGCTATTAAAATGATTGTAAAGTTGACTACTGTAAATGTTCTATAATTATGTGTGTATATATGTCATATGTATGTACATGTGTATGTACATATCTTAAATTACTTTACACATGTACATACATAGACACACCAAGAAGTGGATGTATATAATATAGAAAGTATATAGCAAAGTAATTCTACTCTGATAATAAAAATTGTTTGACATGTATTTTGTTATGAATAGTTTATCTTCTAAAAGATATTATGGTCTATTTTAAAGTGTAGAAGAATACACTGCTAATAAAAAAAGTTTTATGCAATTTACTCATTTTTTGGCTTTTATAATTTGGATTTTTGAGTTATCAATGTTCTGAAGTCTGTTTATAGTTTTATTTTTGTTTCAGTGTGGTTAGTGCCTTGAGTGTTTCAAGATCTCCATTATGGATTTTAGTTTATCTTTTATTGATTTTCTAGGTTGCCATTGCCTGAAATCCATGACAGTGAACTCACAGAAACTTTATACTTTGAATTTCACAAAAGTCCTATGATGTTAGGTTCTTGCTTGCTTTCTATTAAATTTTTTTTCTGTCAATAAAATGCTGATCATGATCAGTGTTTTGGGTCCTGCTTAGTCATTTATGACTACTGATAACTATTGTGTAATTGGTCATTAGTTCCTTTTGAGACAGAATGGCCATTTTTTTCTTAAATGAGAAATTATAGAAATAAATCAGTTAGAACAAAACTCACACCTGTTGGATCTATGCCCTGTAAAGTCAGCTTGGGAGGAAGAAGCTACACTATTTATTGGAGATATTTTATATAATAAACTGGATCCCTTTGGGTTATGATGTTTCTGAGGGTTTTTTTTTTTTCTTTAAAAAAGTGTTTGAGAATGCAAAGGAAAGATTGTGGGTGAGAAGGTAGTTTTACATTTGGAATTGGGAATCTGCAAATAGCTGTCCTTACAACACTGCATGAAACAATTGGGGTGCCAAGGTTTTTATAGGACCACATCTTAAAGAAGCAGATTTCTTAAAATCAATGATCACAGAGCACAAAGAAATCTCTCTCTCTCTCTCTCTCTCTCTCTCTCTCTCTCTCTGGGTTTTTAGGAAAAAGAAAGTAAAAACACAAATCAATTGGCTGGTTTCAACAGATTTCTGACCTACTGAGTTTACACGTTCTTTTTTAATCCTTAGATGTAAAATGGTTTATAAATCTCAAAACACACCTGGGAAAACTATATATGTGATTCAAATATAGAAGGAATATGAATTTACCAACTATACATAAATGTATTTTGAAAATTGTGTTTACTTCTATGCTTTCTTCGGTGGCATTTAAACCATTAAAATGTTGAGTCTCTAATCAAACCAGTTGTTAGTATATAAGCTGACTTTATTTCTTTTACGTCATATAAGAGGTCTGTGTTTGTTCTAAAAGTACCATCATAAGGCAGAGTAAATGATGCCTGCGAAAGCCTTGGAGTCTTCTTTGCAACACTTAGCAAAGCAAGAATTTGGTCACTGTATGTCTCCTCAGAAGATTAATTAGGGACAATTCCAATTCCAGAAAGATGTAATTTACAGCATAAAACTCCTTTATTTACACATAGGTTGCATAGGGTTGACAACTATGGCATATAAAGGAAAGTAGAAAATAGTTGTATTAAGTTATTTTGAGCTGAATTGAAATGTTAATATATTCCCACCCAGTTCCCTCTCTATGGATGGAATTATGATAATCATATCAAGAAGGAGAAAAATAGCTTTTCTCGAGAATTTTAAACTTTTTTTGTTAAGTACAAGTAGAAACTTATATTAAAAGACTAATTTTAATGCAAAACATATTTGGAACAGGTTTTAAGTGGACAAACATAAATGAGCTGACCTTTTCACTCTCCATACCTCGTTTTAACCTGCACACCACCAAAATCAAAGTCAATCACTTCACCACTTGTGGTGTCTTCTTTGGTTTGAATCAAGTTGACCACAGGTTTTTGAGAAGTTGTACTGCAAGGGAAGAATGGGGCTTGGTAATAACTGTAGAAATGACTCTACCTGCAAATACTTACATTAAAACTTCAGATTTGGGGGTAATAATATATCAAATATATAGTCATCCCTTCATATCCATGGGGGAATAGTCCCAGGACCTCTGTGGATATCAAAATCGGAGGATGTTCATGTCCCTTATATGTAATGGTGTGGTATTTGCATATAACCTATACACATCCTCCTGCATACTTTAAATCATCTCTAGATTACTTATAATATCGATTACAATGTAATGCCACGTAAATCGTTATTATAGTGTATTAAGGAATATTGACAAGAAAAGTCTGTACATGTTCAGTACAGTATAGATGCAATTATTTTTTTTCCTCTGAGTATTTTTTTTATCCCTGGCTGCTTGAATCTATTGTGGAACCCATGGATAGGGACGGCCAACTGTATTTTATGTCTGTCATGGCTCTCTTTTAAAAGGATCTGAAGTGGCTTCGTAGAGCCAAGCAGGTGTATCATAGGGAGAGTAAATAGGGGCTTTGGACACGGAATTTTGAGGCAACTGACACCAGGACTTGAAGCTGAGGCTTCTCAGACATCACAAGATATCTGTCCTTTCCAGACTGGGCACATTTCTGCCACACACGCACTTTTAGTCAATTCCAGGACTCTTCATTGGCACTTACTTTACTCAATTTTTAAGAAAGGATTATCTCCAAGTGAGAATGCCAGTCTTGATATTCAGATTCCCCGAAATAATTATGTTGAGCACATGGAAGGACAAAATTGGAATCAGAGATCAGATTACTGTAAGAATCCATCTGTCTGTCTACCTACTACTCTCCTATCAACCTACCATATAACTGGGCTTTATTAGAGCTAATGTAAGTATAATATATACCTTTTTGTACTGGGGAGCCATTTTTTAAAGTATAGGTTCCTTCCATGCAGAGAGACATTTTGTTCTAAATGGAAAAAACCTAAATTGGATACCATATTTCAAGAAGCATGCTTTATCAGCTCTGGAAAGATGTAACCAGTTAGCTTTTCAAGCAACTTGGGGTTGTAAAAGTAATGTAGCATCTGCTGAGTGTGACCAGCAGGACTGGATAGGTAGGCCTAGCTTTTTCTGATTTGAGGTTATATGTAATATTCGCTTCCTCTTACTCCCTTCTCTACTTTTCATACCAATGTGTTTCATAATTATAGTTGCCAATCCTAGAAGTTTCCTGCTGCTTGAGGCCCAGCTGGTAGCTTACTTTGCCATTTTGGTGCCTTCAATGACCAAGGACTAAATGGCCAGGCACCTCGTCAAATGGCAATACTGCAGGACCTATACAGCTAACATCTGTTACCAGAGACACTGGTGGCAGAATCCCTGGTCTCAGACAGTCTGTATCACATCTCCATAGAGCACCAGCCAGAGTTCTCTTTCTCTCATATTGCGCTGGAGGCTGAATCAGTGATGCTGGCCCTGAGATGACTGCCCTGTCATGACAAGAAGTGGGACTGCTGAGTGCAACCTTGACAGTCTACCAAGCTGACAAACTGTGACTTCAGTTTGATCTATTTTAAAGTCAAATCTGTTGGGGGAAATTATCCTTAATTAAGGATTTCTGTTTAAGTGACAAGTAGTTAGGATTGTTAATTTTTAAGGTAAACCAAAAGAGGAAAAGTTCACTCTTCTGGTCTGGAGGAGAGATGAAAGTCAGTTACTAAGCCAGGATCTAATTATTTATTTAATTTAAAAAGACCTGTGTACTGGGGCCCCTAAGGGCATTCCCAGTTTTGATAATTTGCTAGAAGGACTCACAGGACCCAATGTAGAGTTATACCCACAAGCTAAGATTTATTACAGTTAAAAAAAAATGAAGCAAAATCAGCAAAGGGAAAAGGCACATGGGTTGAAATCTGGAGGAAGCCAAGCAGCAACTGGAGCCACACAGGACACACTTAATTCCCCCATTAGAGAGGTGTGACAAGTGTGAAGCATTGTCTACCAAAGAAGTTCATTGGAGACTCAGCATCCTAGGTTTCTAGTGGGGGCTGGTCACATGGGTACCCTTTGTCTAGCACAATCAAAATTCCAGACTCCCAGGAGGAAAGCAAGTATTCAACATATACCATATTGTTTACACAGACTAGGTGCAATGAATCACACTTATCATTAAGAGGAAGTTTTATATCAGCGTAGAGGAACCGTTCACCAGCCAAATTCTCAGGCATAAGTCAAAGACAACCTTGCAAGCAAGCCATTCACAAGACAGTCTCAGGCCTGATTTTTAAATACTTTTCTGTATACCCTATATCATAGCCAACTGATTTTGTGTAACTAAAGCCCATTTAAATTAATGTGCAGTTTCCCCTCATGCTGTTGACACAAAACCAGTGTTTTTAGAAAACTTGTTTGTGGAGGGAAGAGTTGTGATTTAGGACATAGGAGCTCTATCTTTTGAGACTCCAGTGTTTTAGATGGGCCAGAGTTCTGGTTTTTGTTTTGTTTTCGAATGCATACATTTGGAAGCAGCGTAGCTTCCCCTTATAATACACTCTACTGGCCGTAACAAACCTGCTACCAACCCATGTCTACAATATTCCAACCTCTTTCAGGCCAAATGAGTAGGAGAAACTCACCAACTCATATTTGCTTTAAGAGATAAGCTAGTCTCAAAATTTCGCTCTCAATATCTATGCCACCTACCTGTTATTTATAAGTAACAGAAATAAAAATATAAGTTAATGCAGTTTTTGAAATACTGCAATTAAAACAATACTGCAATTTAAAAAGTTTAAAAAATAGTAAAAATGAAAGCTAAAAAATGATTGCAAAAAAGCAGGCAACAGAGGCTTTTAAAGAGATGTACTTAAAACAATAAAAATATAAATTAAAATGATAAAACATTTATAGAAATGGATACATCTTAGGGCTATAAGAAGATTGTATAGATTACTCACAGATTTGTAGCACCTAATACCTTGTTTGGCCTACAGTAATTGAATAATTAAAGTTACCCCCAAGGCTTGGCTTTTGCAAATCTACAGATGCGAAGCTGTCAATCTAAGTGGGATCATTCTGAGCTGGCAAAATGTCTTGCTCGTAGGTCTTGTCTGACCTATGACTGACTATTCTGCCTGAGGATTCTGATTCACAAGAGGAGTCCAGGGTAGTTCACCCTTGGGATTAGGCTAAATGGAAGGCCTGAGGGCATTTGTAACTTTCTCTGCACATGTATCACTCTTGCTTAGGAGTGTTTTAAACTTTTAATTATTTTTTATGTTTTATTTTTTAAAAACCAAGTCTTTAAAAATTTGTTCTTACCTTTTAAGTCACCTTCTTACATATTTTCCCATGCCATGAAAAGTCAATCCTTTCAGTAATCAGCTTGCTTTCCACCTTCTTCAGGAAGCCTTTCTCACTCTGGGTTTGGTAAAGTATAATTTTTTTTTTCTCTCACTGAGCTGTGACATCCTTAATTAGGGTTGTATGCCTTTTATTGCTGAAACCCACACAACTGAAACATAAGCATAGATTAGGCCTATTTAAAAATTCCACTGTGCTTTCCTTCACATTTTCTCTGAGTTCTTCAGAAATGGTTACACAGATTCATTTTCTTGAGTGGGGCTCTGGCCATTACATCTAGGGTTCTAACTGAAATCTGGGTTGGGAAAGCTTCCTTCGGGAGCAGAACTTTGAACAAGCTGCATTGGAAAAGATTAGGGGCAGTTTAATAAGCTACTCCCTCTGGTGGGGGACATTGCTGGTTAAGAAAAAATTGAGACAGCGGGAACAAAATGCAATATAAGAACTCATATTTACCCACGGATTGGAAAGTTGACTGTGGATTGATAGCCACTTAATCGGCAAAGTTGATTGAAAGGCTACTGTGGAGCAACAGATAGAAAGTGAAAACCATTGTGCTGAAGTTCACAGTTTTCTGAGGATCACAGAAAGGAAAAAAACCAGAGGAAATAGACAGTTATTGTTCAGTGGGTATAAAATCACAGTTATCTATAAGACGGATACATTCTAGATATCTGCTGTACAACCTAGCACCTATAGGTAGCAATACAGTGCTATGAACTTAAAAATTAGTTAAGAAGGTAGCTTTCACATTAAGTGTTCTTACCAAAATAAAAGCGTGCTTTCTTCACAAAGAAACCTTTGGAGATAATGGATATGTCGGTCACCTTGATTGTGGTGATGGTATCACAGGTATAGGCATCTGCCCAAAAACATTAAATCGTATATATTAAATATATGTAGTTTTATTGTACATCAGTCATTCCTCAATAAAGCTGTAGAAATCAATACAAATAGAAAGGGATAACATTTATGGTACTTCCAATGAAACACGAGATGTCAGTATTCTCCATGTATCTCTATAAATTCACTGAAATCCCAATAAAAATTCCAAAGAGTTTTCTGGAAAAAAAAAAATGGTACCTAGGCTCTATTCCAGACCAATTAAATCAGCACTTGGGCCATGGGCCAAAGATTTATTTTTAATTTATTTTTAAAGCTTCCCAAGAAATTCCTGATGCACAGTAGGGATAAGAACGACTACACAGGAAGAGGAGACTCAAACTGGTTTAGTTTTAGTTTTTCTTCTTTTTTTAAAAATCACCTTAAATATTTTCAAGTCATTTAAGGGTAGGGGAAGTGAAACATTTAACATTGTCTTTTTAGGATTTCCCCCTGCACCCCCATCCCTGGGGAATGTTAGACAATAAAATAAGATTTTTATTTCTTCAGGATACCTTTTAAAAATTGAGATTTAGGTTGAGAAATAATAGGCTAAATAGTCCTCCCTCGTCTATCAGTGAATATCCTGCTCAAGGGATAGCACTAGGAACTGTGGGAATACAAGGATGAGAAGGTGTCTTCTCCATGCCTTCATCCATATCTTCAAGGAGCTCACAGTCCACGTGGGGAAACCGCATAATCATGTATTCGCTGGTCTTGTCCGACCGTGAGTGAAACGCAACATTAACTAGCTTAGGCTACAAGACGCATGTGGAGCCCAATAAATGGTAGGTGCCTGGGCCTCAGGTACTGCTGGAACCAGGAGCTTCAAACTAGCAGGAACATCCTATCTCATGGACAACGCAGACGCCACCAGCGGCCACATCTCTACAACTTAGGCTTTAGTCACCGGGGGCCTTGGCCTGACTGTCAGCCCTGAACCCACGCCACTGGGAAGTGACTCATAATCACCTCTGGCCCTGTAAATTATGGCTGGGGTGGGGTGGGGAATTTGAATGGCTGAGCTCACGAAAGAACAGAGAACTGCCTTTGAAATCAAGTGGAAGATAATAGTTTTCTGACCCATGGGGTTCTAATTCAAAGAAAGGTATGTGACGAAGGGGTTTGCTGGGCAGACAAAACAAGTGCCTACCATACATGCAGCATAGCAAGACAGAGATATTCCAGGACAGCACTGGCAAACAGTATGGTACAGAAGTAATGACCAAATGAATGGCACAAAATACTGCATTTTCTTGCCCAAGAAAGAACCCTAAACCTTAGGAGTAGCTTTTACTCAGAGTTGGGTATGTGTACACACACTTTGACTTCTCACCACATGAGGGGTGTGGAGGTGATTAGGATGAATGAGGGGTGGTTAGCTCACAGAGAACCATTGCTATTCCACACTCCAACAAGGTGCAAGCCCAGGGAATTTAGTCTGGTTTGTGTTGTTTGAGGGCCATCTAAGCAGAGATGTCTGATAAGCAGTAGAAATGGGGTGATGATTGTAGCTCTGAAATTCTGTGGCAGGGGCTTCTAACACATATTTAGCCATTGCTTTCACTGAGGCTTGGAGGGTGCCTAGTATCCAGAGAGGGATTTCAAAACGTTCAAGGACTATAAAATAAAGGGATATGCTGAGAAAGGGGTTTCTGGAAACTGAGAGTGCCAATTTGCTCTGAAGCAGGGAGCAGGCACCCTATTTCTGAGACACAGGAAACAGAAGTAGTTTTGCCACCATCGATGATGTCAGTGAGGTAGAAACAGGATGGCTCCTGGTTTTCTTGTTTCTTAATCAATATAATTTAGACTTTACATGAAGAATTTCTTAGCTATTTCTTAGTTACGTGATCTTGTCAATGTTGCTTAACTAAGGATGACAATTGTGGCTAATTGTCTAAAAGTTTCCCCCCATCAGTGTTATATGTGAGAGAACACACACACACACACACACACACACACACACACACACGCCTTGAATATGAATTTGATGTCCTCACTTAAATTACCTGAAATAATTCCTAAATGCTTGAAAGCACAAAACCCTCTTCATCTAGTTCCAATCTCAATCAGACAAATATTTTAAAGCAGATTCAAAAAATAAACTATACTAAACTTCTTACTGGAAAAAAAGTCAATTCTGGACAGAAACCAAGCCAAAGTAATTTTAGCTCAAATTGGTTTTCCTGGAAAAACTGGAAACACAGCCCTGAAAAAAAATGTCTTGGCGACTTTACAAATCAACACTCAAAAACTAACAAGAGCAGCCTATATATCCTTTACTTCAATGATTCTCAAATGCTAGCATGGAAAGAATCTTGTTTAACAGAAAAGCTTGTTAAAATTCAGATTCTGGAACCTAGCCTGTAGATCTAAACAAGACCTGAGTTGCTTCAGTAGAGAAGATTTGAAGATCACAGCTTAATTAACTCAGAAAAAGACCAATGTAGAGATTTACAAATTAATAGGATAGAACAAAGAATTGTGTTTGGGGAACTATGTCCTAGCCCACTCCAATAGAACCATCTGTCTTAGTATTGTGGGACAACCTGGTACAAGGCCCAACTCCATCATTTCGTGTGTGACTTTCAGTAAATAGTTCACTGTCTTTGGGTCTCAATTTTCTTTCCAATAAAATGAGATCAGATGACGCCTTAGTCTGTTTGGAGTGCTATAGCAAAATACCATAAACTGCATAGCTTATAAGCAACAGATTTTTGTTTCTTACAGTCCTGGAGGCTGAGAAGTTTAAAACTAAGGCATTAGCAGATTTGGCATCTAGTGAGGATTGTGTGGTCCATAGACAGTACCTCCTAGCTGTGACCTCACATGACAGATGGGACTATCTAGCTCTCTGGAGTTAAAGCCACTAATCCATTAATGAAGGCTCTGCTCTCATGACTTAATCACCCCTCAAAGGTTCCCATCTCCTAATACCATCACCTTAGAGGTTAGGATGTCAACATAAATTTTTGAGGGACACAGGTATTCAGATACAATATCAACTGCTCTTAATCTTTTTGAGATTAAACTCATACAATGATTCAATCTTTTCTCCAGAAAAATGCACAAATACATATTTTTGCCACAAATTTGGGAGGGTAACAGCTCCCTTAAAATGCTTTCATGAACTTCATATGACAGGCAGTAGCTCTTGGAAGGGAAAAACGGGGTGATGGGGTTCATCTGAATCTGTGTTTCCTAAGCCCCCTGTCCAATTCACATTTGTCCTTGTTGAGGAGTCATATCGCTCTTTGTCCTCCACTCCTTGCCCTGGGTTGGGAATCGCCATTATCACCAATACATACAACACAGAGTAAGTGCTGGCCGCTCTGGGGTGCTCAAGGCTCCTCCAAGGTAGGTGACATGATCACCATTTTACAAATGAGAAAACTGAGGTCTATAAAAGCGAAATAGTTTGCCTCGGTCATATGACTGATAACAAGCAGAACCTGGGTATTTGATCTTGACCTATTAACTTCCATGGCAGGGTTTCTGGGTCTTGGCACTGTTGCCATTTTGACCTGGATAAGTCTGTATTGTGAGGGTGCTGTCCTGTGTCAACATCGTGAGATGCTTAGCAGCATCTTTGGCTTCTTTCCATTAGCACTCCTCACCCAAACTTTGACAACAAAAAGTGTTACTAGAAATTGCCAAATGTATGCTTGGGGGGAAAAAATCTTCCCCATTTGAGAGCCACTGCTCTATGGTATAGTCCCCTGATATCACTACCATAGTGAGCTGCTGCTGCTGAAGTGAAACTCGAAACTCTGAAGTCCGGTAGGGCAGGAGAAGGCCAAATATCATCATTCCAAGGTTTCATATACATCAGGCAAAGAATTTCAGGATGAAATAAACTCTGTTATTGCAGCTTCATGATTCTGTACATTCATAATTTCTAATAGCTCTACCGTTAGGGTTTCTTGTGATGGCGAATACTCACATGCAGCTGAATCACTCTCAACTCTGGGTATCAAACAGCATAAAGATGTAGTTCCATTGAAAAACATAGAGTTGAAACAGGCCCATAACAACACAATTCTCAGTTGGGTAATGTCTGAGAGACCACGATCTGAAGAAATTCAGCTGGGGTTAGAAATGGGATTTTAGACAGTCTTGGTGTTGTGCTTACTGAGGTTGCTCTGTGGCCTGGCAAAGAGGGGCAGGAGGCAACAAGAAATGAGCACTTTTTCACTGCTGCTACATACCCTTTGGCTTCCCAAAGCATGTGAGATAGCTGCTGTATCCTGTTCTGTGGATCATGAAATTCAGTACCAGGAAAGTCCACGTGGGATCCTGTCAGTATCAGGCATGGGATTCTATGATGTGTTTTCAACAAACACTCTGTTTAAAAGTAATCTTGTAGCATAAACCAGGAGGATGTAGTTTCATGAAGCTGTTTAAATATTTTAGAAAAACAAATAAATGCTCTGCTACATGATTCCACTAATGTTAGTTGTATCTCTTCAGAAAGATAATTGAGGTTGAAACCTTGATCCCACATATAAAGGTTCCTAAGGGATATACTTAGGCAGCTCATGATTAAATATTTACAACATGTCATGTACTGTAATCAGAAAGAGGGCCTTGCCCTTGACTAGCTTACCGCTTGGAGAGGGGATACTCAATGCCTGAGAAGTCAGACTATGGCAGTGATACACTCAGGTGCTTCGGGGCACACAGGCTAGGCAATATGGTCATCAGCTTTAGTCTGTTTTCTGTTGTTCCCAACAGAATAACTAAAACTGGATAATGTATAAAGAAGAGAAATTTCTTACAGTTATGGAGACTAAGTCCAAAGTCAAAGAGAGGCTGCATCTGGCAAGGTGGGGACTCTGCAGAATCCTGAGGTGATACAGGGCATCACATGGTGAAGGGGCTGAGCACGTTAGCTTAGGTCTCTCTTCCTCTTCTTATAAAGCCACTGATCCCCCTCCCATGATAATTCATTAATTCATTAACCCATTAATCCATAAATCCATGAATGGACTAATTCATTCACAAGGGCAGAGCCTTCATAACTCAATTGACTCTTAAAGGTCCCACCTCTCAATACTGCTTCTTTGGGGATTAACCTTCAACATGAATTTTGGAGGGACAAACATTGAAACCATAGCATTGGGATCAAGAAAGACTCCCTTTGTCGGTGAAGTCTAACCTCAGACCTGGAAGACGAGTAGTGCCTAGCTAGCAAAAGTGGGAGCATGTGTATAGGGGCAGAGAGGCAGCCAAGGGATTAGCATGATGTTGACAAAGATGCCTGGATGGGAAAGAGGAGAGACTGGAACACACACGCAGGGATGGCAAGTGGCTGCAGCAGGGTGAGGGGAGGGAGGGATGGGGTAGAGAGGTCATGTAGGAACGTGTGCAGGGCTGTTTCAAGGCTTCTGCAGACCTGGATACTTTTGGAGACCCCATTATACAATATATTAAACATATTAAAATGCACCCCAATTCCATATAAGTAGTTTATACATAATGATGACTTGAATTGCAGGTGACTATTTAATAACATATTTTTGTTTTTTAGTTTTCTTTTTGTATCTCAGAGCCAGTAATTTTTTTTTTTCCAGATAGGGGTCTTGCAAAGCTGGTAGGCTCCAGGCACTGTACTTTTAAATGATAAAACGGACGTGGCTTTTGTGCTATAAGCCTGCAAATTACATCCCTCTGCCCCAGTATCCAGTCTCATTTCCCCTGCTCTCTGGAGTTTTAGTAGGACATGTGACCTTTTGGCTGGACAATCCATTCCTAGTTCCTTTTGCAGCAAGTAGCAGCCATGAAACCAAAGTTTTGGCTGTTGAGATGTGTGCAGAAGGGATGTTTGAAATTTTCAGGTCACATTCTTAAAAAGGAAGCTGGCTGTCCTCCCTTTGCCTTTCTCCATCCCTGTGGGTGGAACGTGAGTGTAGCAGTGGTGAAATAACTTTAGCCGTGTAGACAAGGAAAACCTCAGCATGCATCAAAGTCACCTGGAGGGCTTGTTAAAACACCGATCTCTGGATACCATCTCCAGAATTTCCGATTCCAGAAATGATTCTGGGAACCATTTGTAACAAATTCCCAAGTGATGCTGCTGCTGATCAGGAACCACACTTTGAATACTAGTGCCCTAGGGGATGATGGGGTGGCAATAGAGGAGACACCTGGGTTTCTAAATTACCTTGTAGGGTAGATCTGCTTTCTACAAGGACGGCTCAGTTACCCCCATAGGACAGAAATAAACTATTATTAAGCTTTTTGAACCACTATAGTTTTGGATCAGTTTGTTATAGTAGCTGAATCTATAGCAGCTAAGTCACGTTCGGAAAATTGAACTTTACCAAGGGAGGCAGTATTGTGTAGTGGATGTGTATGGGGCCAAATAACATGCATTTGAATCCTAGTTCTGCCACTTCTGAGCTGTGTAATCTCGGGCATGTTATTTAACTTTGTGACTCAGTTTTCTCCTCTATTAAGTAGATCCAGAGGGACAAAGTCACCTAGAGCTCATCCCATTTCTAGACTATATCCAGTACCAGGGCCTAGAATTCCCCCCTGCCCAGTAGCCATGAGCAGGCTTCCAATGTCTGCATGGACTTTTCTGGCTTTGTCTGATGGCTGATTATAGCTTCCAGGTACCCTTGGTCTGAGATGTTGCCAAGGGGTGGCTGTGGGACAGTGGTGTGGGTAGAAACTCAGATGGGCAGGCTGGAGTGTACTACATTAGACACGAGGTCTCTCTGGCATGTGATGGCATAGCAGAGGATGAGGAGAGATCGAGGTGAATCACAGGCCAGTGGCACACTGTCCAAAGAAGTCACATTCAGGTAGCATGAAATAACCTATGAGTGTGATGAGAATTTTAATTTTTTTTTTTAAGACCCAGGGTCACGTTCTATAGCCCAGGACATAGTGCAGAGGTGCAATCATAGCTCATGGCAGCCTTGAACTTCTGGGTTCACGCAATCCTCCCAAGTAGCTAGGACTAAAGGTGCATACCACCGCAATGGCTAAGTTTTATTTTTTGTAAAGACAAGGGTCTTGCTCTGTTGCCCAGGCTGGCCTCAAACTTCTGGCCTCAAGCAATCCACCCATTTCTGCCTTACAAATTGCTGAGATTACAGCAAATCACTGCTTTGCAGATTACAAATTGCTGGGATTACAGGTGTGAGCTATTATGCCTGGCCAGAATTCTAAATTTGAGTCTGGCTCTCCAGTTGTCATGAAAGTATATTTGATAAGTTAGGAGACTAGAACATATTTAATGGTTTTATAGCTTGATTTATGATTTTAAAATATTTAGACATTGGCATGGAAACTTCCATGTGAACACCTGCTCTGCCCTGAAAATTTGGGGGGGGGGGTGCTGGGTACCTTGCCATCCTGGCATGAGAAGTAAAGGTGTAACAACAGATAAAAGAAGACTCAATACATGGCTTGGCACATATGGTATATACTCGATGACATTGATAATGATAATGTTTATGATTCTCCTGAAATCTTAAAAAGGAAGCTGGCTGCTCTCCCTTCATCTTCTCCATCTCTGTGGACAGGAATGTGGATGCAGTAGTGGTGAAATAACTCCTGAGGGAAATTTTATCATAACCTTGACACTGGGAAAGGACAAGATTGCACACGAAAATTAAATGAAGTAGGCTTCACTTATGATGCAAAAATCTTAAATGAAATATTAGCAAATAGAATACTACAAATAGAATCCTTTAAGAGGATAACATATTGTGGCCAACTTGGGTTTATCAGAGGAATACAAAGATGATTCGACTTTCAAAAATACATCAAATGTAACCTCCTACATTAACAGTTAAAAAAATCATTCATACAAAAATTTTACTAGAAATAGAAATGTCTCCAACTTATAAACAATGTGTCAGAAAACTATAACAAACACCATGTTTGATGGTGAATTATTAGAAACATTAGGGTAACATTGGGACTATTAACCAAATCAGTGACCATAGGGGAATGAGCTTATGGTCATTCTGAGAAGGGAGAGACGCCAGCCAAATGGAGAGTTCCAACACATCTGCAGCTGTGGGAAGAAGTAAGTTTGGTGGGAAAGAATTTGTGGGTGACCCATAGCCGAGAGTGGAAGGCATGGAATCAGATGAGATCAATGAGGGAGAGAGAGTTAGGGTGAGAAGAGAACCAAGAAGAGAAGCCAGGACCACCATATTAAAGGAACCATGACGCTGGGAGCCAGAGAATGAGTCTGGAAGGGAGCAGACAGAGAAACAGAAGCAACGGGAAACCTGGAGGGAAACAGCAGTGAGGAGGAGTGTGTTCTTCACAGAGTCAAAGTAAAGAGGGCAAGGATTGAGGAGTCACAATCCGCTACTGAGAGTCTACTGCTGACCTTAGCCAAAGCTGTTTCTGTGGAGCGGGGAGAGCTAAGGGTAGCATGAGTGAGCATTCAATGGGACAATCAGAAACAGAAGCAGAAAATGAGCACTTCCACCAGGAAGGGGAAGTAAGCTGTGTGTAGGCACCACGAGAAGAAGGTGAAGTTCTGGGGGACTTTTATAAGGTTGTGGTGAAATCAACATTTTTGTAAGTCTGAAGGGGGCAACCAGTGGAGAGTAGAGAGACTGACAAGAGAGCAGAGAGCGGGTGACTGGCGGGCAAGTTCCTGCTGAAGGTGAGAGGAAAGAGATGCTCATAAAAGTCATTTGCTGTTTCACCATGGAAAAAAAATAAATGAAATAATTTACACTGCTATTCACTTATTAATTCAATAAGTATTGATTAAGTATCTACTATGTCCCAGGCACTGATTGGGTGCTGGAAATAAGATAGAAAAAATTCCCACCCCATATTATATAAGTTTGGTAACTTAAAACAGAAGCAAAACCAAATGTAGAAACAAATAAAAATTTGGCCCCTGTCAGGCCAGCACTAAAGGAGGTCTTGGAAGAAGTGTCTGTGACTGCTGGGCACTGGAGTCCTTCTGCAGGAATGCTGCTCATCTTGAAGACAACACAGAAAGTGGCAGCTGGGACCAAGGATCCAGAATTTGAAAATACCCTCCTACCATATTCTGTCAGAGAGTCCTTTAGGACTATGTTAATGTGAGAGAGAAAAAAAACTTTATTTCAATGACAAGTTTTAAGTATGAATGATTAGGAGAGTCTCCTGCAGACTTGCTATGCTTAATGCACTCAAAGCCTCAATAAAGACAAATGACAATAAGCAAAAAGAGATGACATATGCTTATTTACATCAGTAAACTTGATATTGAAACCTTCAACCCTCTGAATAGCAAGTCACTGGTTCTTTTCCTTCACCTCTCCCGCCTCCGGCCCCATCAATTTCATTCAGATACAACCTAGCTGGACCAAATCCATCAAATCATTCTCATCCTTAATCCTCATCAGAGTTCTTAAAGTCATTAACCATCCCTATTGATTTTGAAATAGAAAGAGAAAAGCAGAGAAGGTGTGTTTTGACCTTTTTTCCTGAAACACTGCCCTTAGGGACCTACTGGGAAAGACTCCTGGACATATGCCCAGAATATAACACATATTAGAAGACGTATATGCCATGTAGTTAGAAAGGAGAAATGCCAAATTCATGAAAAGGGATTCACAGAAAGGTTTAACAGAAAGGGCCTTTCAAGTAATTGACTGGGGATTTATTTGACAAGATGAAAATAATCCATCACAGCGCTACCTGATGGAGGTTCGGCTCAGTATCCAAGTGTCTTGTAGCCCCATCTAACATTATTTTCCAATCTGCCATGTCACCATATTCCCATATTGAGATATATATGACTTTTCCAGTGAATAGTTGAGAGAATGACTTTTCTGAAAGCCTTCCCACATGGAATGGATAAATGAACACATGCACCAACGAGGATGCCAACATCAGACTGCCAATCTCTAATACTGCCTATAAGACAAAAAGTTCTGAAGTGAAAAGTCATCTTTGTTTACTCTGTGGATTGTTCAGGTTCCTTGCTTTCCCCTGACCCGCATTTTTTGGAGCAATTTTAGATTCGTGGCAAGTTGGAGTGAAAGATACAGAGATTTCCCATGTCCTACACATACATGGCCTCTTCCATTATCAAAATCCCCCACCAGAATGGTCTGTCTGTTACAATTATTGAGCATACACTGACACATCATTCCCCAAAGTCCGTAGCTTATACTGGCGTTTCACATTCTACCACTTTTGACAAATTTATAGGGACACAGATCCACCACTATGGTATCATGTAGAGAGTTCCACTGTCCTAAGAATCTTCCGCGATCATTTATTCATTCCTCCTTTTTCCCTAACCCTGGCAACCATTGGTCTTTTTAACTGTCTCCATATTTTTGCCTTCTCAAGCATGCCATAGTTGGTAGCATATGGTATGTAGCCCATTTTTCTGCTGGACTTAGTGATACACACTTAAGGTTCCTTCATGTGCTTTCATGGCTAGACAGCTCATCTCTTTTTAGCATTGAATAACACTCCCTTGTCTAGATGTACCACTGACATCTACTTTAAACCTTCTGCCCATTTCATTTTTACCGTCTAACCATTTCATTAGTAAAAAACAAAACAAACTCTGGAAATGAGTTTGTTGATGAGAAAACACTGAAATTATGATTTAAATTGAGGAATGGAGATTTTCTGTGGATAATTATCTATGTTCCACTTTACCAAAGAAAAAATGAATTTCAAGTAGTACATAAAGCAATTCTTCTTAAAAAATGTGGAATAAAGAGATCAGTCCTGGGTACTGGGAATATATGTACCTCTCAGAAAAATCTTGCCCCAACATGCATCAGACTGAGATGAAATATTCTAGGGTATATTAAATTTTATTCTAATATCGAAGGGAGAAATAAAGGAAGGAAAGAAAAATGAAGCACGATGAAAAATAAGGTGATTGAGAGAGAGAGAAAAGACAGAGAAACTTGTTAACTACAGGACTTTCTGAGCAAGATATTTTTCTTCCTTACAAGTTAGAAGCTATTGAATAATTCATGCCAAGCGTGGAAAGGCTGTCTTTTCTCTGGGTGATGTATAACTAAGCAGGAGAGAGCTTCGAGTGGGTTCACCGCATCAGCCACCACTCTTGCTTCTGAGCACAGGGTGCTCTCCTCTTGAGCTCAGCTTCAGCTTTTGCAGCCAAGCATTCCTGCTGCTGCTGCCTGCCTGCCCACCCGCCTGGGCTTGCAGCCCGCCACTTTACTTTCCAGCCCTGATACCAGCTGAGAAGTCTCCCTGCAGCTGCTAGTGCCTGCCTAGGACCATGTGTGTGGATGCTGCTTGGGAGAAGCGGACACTTGCTCCTGGCACTGATCCCAGCTGAGTTTCTCCTGTTGATTTCTGGACCACTGATGCTGTTACTGAGAAGGTATTTCCTGGCATCCCTCCCTCTGCGACATTGGCTAAGGACCAGCCCAAACGCAAGGTACCCTTCAACCCTTTCCCATGGCATGTCCCCCCCAGCTGGGATATCTCCTTTCTCCTGGAACTAGGGGCTCCAGCTGGCAATATTCTCCCCGCTGTGTGTGTGTGTGTGTGTGTGTGTGTGTGTGTGTGTGTGTGTGTTGGGGAAGAAGAGACTGTTTTCGGTATTGCTCTGTCCTAGGGCTTCCCAGATGCCTGCTGAATGTAATGCAAAGTGGCCTTTCCCCTGGATCTGAGACATTTCCGAGGCAGGCACCTGTCACCTACCACCCCCGTCCTCCACGAGCTCCCTCTCTCCCCCTCCCCCAGCCCGTTATTCAGCTTCAGCCTTTTGTGTCGGTGGCAGAGGGCTGAAGGGATGTCTTTGCCCTTCTGACAGGCAGGAAAGTGTCAGGATGGACCGCGCTGCCAGAAGCCGACGCTAGCGAGGGAGGTGTGAAGAGTTGGCCAGAATGACCAACTCCTCCTCCACATCCACCTCCTCCACCACTGGGGGCTCGCTGCTGCTGCTCTGCGAGGAAGAGGAGTCGTGGGCGGGCCGGCGCATCCCGGTGTCCCTCCTGTATTCCGGCCTGGCCATCGGGGGCACGCTGGCCAACGGCATGGTCATCTATCTCGTGTCGTCCTTCCGAAAGCTGCAGACCACCAGCAACGCCTTCATCGTGAACGGCTGCGCCGCCGACCTCAGCGTCTGCGCCCTCTGGATGCCGCAGGAGGCGGTGCTCGGGCTCCTGCCCGCCGGCTCTGCGGAGCCCCCCGCGGACTGGGACGGCGCCGGGGGCAGCTACCGCTTGCTACGGGGCGGGCTGCTGGGCCTCGGACTCACGGTGTCCCTCCTGTCCCACTGCCTCGTGGCCCTGAACCGCTACCTGCTCATCACCCGGACGCCCGCCACCTACCAGGCGCTGTACCAGAGGCGCCACACGGCGGGCATGCTGGCGCTGTCCTGGGCGCTCGCCCTGGGCCTCGTGCTGCTGCTGCCGCCCTGGGCGCCGCGGCCCGGCGCCGCGCCCCCGCGCGTGCACTACCCGGCGCTGCTGGCCGCCGCGGCGCTGCTGGCGCAGACGGCGCTGCTGCTGCACTGCTACCTGGGCATCGTGCGCCGCGTGCGCGTCAGCGTCAAGCGGGTCAGCGTGCTCAACTTCCACCTGCTGCACCAGCTGCCCGGCTGCGCCGCCGCCGCCGCCGCCTTCCCGGGCGCCCAGCACGCGCAGGGCCCCGGCGGCGCCGCGCACCCCGCGCAGGCCCAGCCCCTGCCGCCCGCGCTGCACCCCCGGCGGGCGCAGCGGCGTCTCAGCGGCCTGTCGGTGCTGCTGCTCTGCTGCGTCTTCCTGCTGGCCACGCAGCCGCTGGTGTGGGTGAGCCTGGCCAGCGGCTTCTCGCTGCCGGTGCCGTGGGGCGTGCAGGCGGCCAGCTGGCTCCTGTGCTGCGCCCTGTCCGCGCTCAACCCGCTGCTCTACACGTGGAGGAACGAGGAGTTCCGCCGCTCAGTGCGCTCAGTCCTGCCGGGTGTCGGCGACGCAGCGGCCGCCGCCGTGGCCGCCACGGCCGTGCCCGCAGTGTCCCAGGCGCAACTGGGCACCCGCGCCGCCGGCCAGCACTGGTAACCCAGCCCGGGCCCGAGGGAAGCGGAGATCCCCGGCTTCCAACGCCCTGGGTCACCGTCCCCTCCTTCCCTCCTAAGGCATCCCCTGCCTGAACGAAGACTCCCGCCGCGAAGCCCAATAAACCCGGGGAAAATGTGGCCTTCGACCCCAGCGGGCTACCGGAACCCAGGCCTCTCCCTAAGTGGGGCGCCCGAAGTCACTTTGGACGGCCACCTGATTTGTACCCTTTGTTTCTGTGTTTTAGAGAAATCCTAAAGTCAAAGCACCAGGGACTTCAAGAACTTGCAAACTGGCGTTTTAAAATAACCGGTTAATTTATTTCGACTTTGTTTCTGAAAAAGAGCTTTCATAATGTATAACCCTTGCCACTTTCATCGTCTTATTTATGAAGCGCCTTGAGTGTGCATGAGCCAAAGGAAATAATATTGAAGAAGGAAATCAATATGTAGAAAGTATTTTAGAAAGTAACCTGTCTTTGTTGATGCCTGTCTTACCATTTAGTTTTTGTGTATTAAGCTGGAACAGTGAAGCCCTAGGTGTGCCCACCAGTATGAGTTACCATTAAGACCTCAAGCCCTTTATTCTTAAAAGGGTTTTTTTTAATTAAGTCTTTCTCGAATGAGGTAGAATCTTAGCCAGTGAGAAAACAAATTATTTTATGTTCCTTTTTTTTTTTTTCACTCCTAAGACTGAAAACTGACGTCGAGCGTTAAAGTGAAAATTTTCCAGTTTGATAATTGATGGTCTGAGCCAGCACTGGAATTTGGAAAACAAATAAGGTGATTATCTATTTTAGGTACCGTTTCACAGTTTCTACAGCATGCACACTTGTTGCTACCCTCATTTTGTAACCAATTTATTTGCCTTATGAATGTGATTGCAGCTTTGAACATTCTGTACTATAATGGTTGCTAAGGAGAATAAGTTCTTCTGTTTTCTCTTTAACATTTAAAATATCTAAATGCACATGATATAATTAAACACAAATAATACCATGACTGCATAGCTAACTAATATTAGCTGCTATTGCATGCTCCTAGATGCTAGAACTTATTGGGCATGTGGTATACTAAAGCAATACCCGTTAGACAAGGACATTTTACTTCTTCCAGACACCAGAAGAAATGGCCTTCAATTATTTGAAGAGACACAGAGACACCTCTGGCTACCTAGAATTCTTCCTGTCTTGACCCAATTTATGAGAAAGCTCCCAATTGGGACTTTATCTCACAAATGGAATCACAGTCAAGATGGATCAATAATATGGTTTGGCTCAGCAAAGCCAGCTGTGCTCTTTTAGGGTTTAAACAAGCCACATGTTAGAAAGCAACACTGTTTTTATGTAGTTCATATATATTACCATGACATTTAACATTAATACTGTATATGTTGAAGGAGGTGTAACTCAGTCATATGTAGTGAACAGTTCAAAATGGAAATGTGTTCTAAAATGTGTTATTTGAGATTTGTCATTTTCATTTTCGGTTTACTAAATTTACTTAGACGTATTTGAAATGCAAAATTGTGTAAAATCACCTTATCAATTAAGATGGGAAAAAGTAATTTTAATAATCATGTATCAGTATTCTGACTACTGACCACATCAAATCGGGGCTCAAACAGCCTCAGTTAACTACATAATTCAGGAATGAAACCAGATTTCTTTGTTGCATTCCTGGGCAATTTAAGTCAGGACGTTAGGAACACTTGCGCATTTGAATAATTATGGAAGTTGGGACGTGTTAAGGAAAATGAAACAAATATGTTCATCACCAATAATCAGTCGTCATTTTATTAATCTATCCCTTTTGTGCATGCGCCATTTCTTTCCTACTAAGGTTTCGTCTGTTCACATTTTCCTTGATTCAAATATTAAAGTTCAGACAACTATTCTGAGTTTTTTTTCTTCTGTCTCTGGTTTTCTTGCATACCTCCTTGAGAACATTATAACAGAGGATATGGTATTCCAAAGCACTAGTGATGAAAGTAACTTCTTTTTATTTTTAGTTATCTAGTTTTATTTTTAATTTCTAAAATTATTTCTACTTTATGTAGCTGAATAAGGCCCACAGACCAGCATTAAAGAGAAATAGGTAAAATTTCCTTTCTGTAAGTGTTGGGGAAAAGATTGCAGCAACAACAGAGAGCTGAGAATTTTCCTTTTGGGGCAAGGCTGGAGGGGGGATGCTTTTCTAAGTCTCTGTCAAAAAGGTGTTCTTTTAATCAGAACTTTATCTCTGTTTTTCACTGTAGATGGCTGCAAATGATTTTCCCCGCTATTCCTATAAACATCTGCCACACATATGAAGTCAGCTATCCAAGTGTATACCTGGTATCTTGCAATGTTTCTGGCTAGCACTGAGAATCATCTTATGCTGGCTCCATGACATATGGGAGACCTATTTTAGATTAATTTATTGGTAATTAACTCCCCAGGACTGATTCGCTTTTAACTTCAAGGTAGTAATGATGTGTCTAAAAATCCCTTACCAGGGTACTAGCTGTGAGTGTTGGAGTTATTGCTTTTACAAATTAAGTTAACAGAGATCATGTTTTTATTTAAATGAAACCACATATTATCCACTCAGGAATAAAAAATCCTAATTGCTGTCATGGGCTGTCCTATTTTGCCTTTTCTAGTTTTTTCTACCTTTAGATATATGCCTGTTAAGACATATAGCACCTGCCTCTATTTCCCTTGCATTTTAAATGGCTAAATTCTAGGACGTAAGAGATATTACCCCTAGCACTTCCCTTTTTCCAAAAATGTAGTATGTGAATAAACAAGAATTCTGCTTTTCACAAAAGCATCCACAGGTAATCTTTGTTTTAAACAGGACAGGGAGAGTTCCAAGGTCAGACAAGTTTTCCTGTGTCTCAGAAGTAGGGGGAAAGATTTTTTCAATCGGGGTATTTTTTTTTTTTTTTTTCAGGAGGACCTAGTTGGAGAATAGAGTGGGGCTGAGGAAGGGTAAAGGGGCTTATTTTAATCATTAGATAGAGAAAGTCCTTGAAAAGATCTGCTTATCAATGGAATGTCAGTTTGCTTTAAACTCATGGGGCAGTGCAATCTTGTTCTTCTGATAAAATAACTGCATTGGTCAACTTCAGGGTCTCAAGAGTGACCTTTATTCTGTCTCCCGGCCTTCAGACAATGCTCATCAGGCTCTTTAGTAGTCCTAGGAGCTGACTCGACAAAGGACATCGGTGGCATAAGTTCAAGAACATTCAGAAAAATTGTAGATATCTGTTACTTTTGGGGCCTGTCCTCAAAGTTTGTGGGTTGCTGGGCAAGAGTGGAGCTCCAGATGGAGTTCTCAGTCCGCAGGAACAAGGCAGGGACCTTTTCTTCTTCATTTCCTTATAACAACTCAAGGGTCTTCATGCATATTTGTATGACTTAGCCCACCATTCCAAGTTCCGCCTGTATCCTTCCCTCAGCCAGCCACCTTGCCCACTTCTGGGACCTAATGGTGCACAAGCAGGGCCACAGCATGCTCTGGGAGTGGCTTCGAGTCATTTGGGCATGGAATTCCTGGGTTCTAAGTATGAGCTTCTGCAGAGCGAGGCACAGGCTCTGAGTGGGTGCATTTCATTGGGACTCCTTTCCCTTTGGGAAGGGTAGCCAGAAAAGGACAGAAGCAAAGCTTTAAGGCCTAAGACCCAGGCTGGGTTCCCACATTCTCCCAGGGCAATACTGCTTTCAATACTGCTTGTACATAGGCCCTCTCCAGCATCCTTTCCTAGCCCCTCCCATCTTCAGGGACTCCTTACACAGGTGCCACACACACAGTTTGCCCAGATACTTAATTGCCAGGTCTCCCACAGACCCTGGCCCAGCAATGGATGAAAGGAGTACTCAGACACAGGTATGCAGTGTAGCAGTTAGGGGGCTGCTGAAGAGTGTGCAGCAGTCCTGATAAGATGGAGCTGCTTGTTTTAATTTAGTGCAGATGTAATGCCAAGAACCTGGAGTGAACACAACCAGCAGGTAATTGACATTATCGTTCCCCCTTACAGGGAGCAGTCCCACGCAAGGATGGTCAAAGGTCGGTTTCTGGACAACATGGGTAAACCTACTCCTCGCCCTCTGCCTCAAGGTAAGAGAACAGCTGCCTTCAGCTTATTCTTCCCCTGAAGCTTTGCAGAGCCATCTGACCTTTCAGAATGACCTTTCTGTAGCTTCTCCCACCACTCTGGCCAGTCCTCCACACTTAATCATATCCTACCTAATGCAACAGGTGAAGAGGATGGTGAGGAGGGAGTAGAATGGATTTATATGAAACCAGATTCCGAATATTGAAGATGGTGGAAGGGGAGTGATGGGTACATGGGAATGCATGGCATAGTTTTCTCTACTTTTGTGCTGTATCTTTGAAATTTTTCATAATGAAAAGTTAAAAAAGTAAAGGTAAACTAAAAAAAAAATTAAAAAGATGAAGAAAAATGGAAAAAAGCAAAGAAAGAAAAGTAACTAACGTTCCTTTGGTCACAGAAGGATTAAATGGAGGAGCTGGGATTCAAATTTTTGTCTGACTCCACAGCATGAGGTTGTAAATACTGGACTGTAGGATACAATAATAATTTTTAAGTCAAGAGTAAAATTCTTTTCATGATGTGGCCATTCCCTAACTTCCCAAATCTATCTCTCCCATACTCGTAATCTTTGGTTGTTGCCTGGTTGATGTATAACTACTTTTGAAACGTGGCCTATGCTCTGTGTCTGAGCCTTGGAGTATCCAAAGACATTCCTGGGTGTCCTAACTTTTCATCGCTTATCCAACTTCCATCCTGCCTTCCAGGAAGAGTCATTTAGTTTCTGTCTCATCAGAGCTCCCACCACACCCATAAGCTTTGCTTCCAAAGGATGCCTGAACTACTTTGTTTTGACCACATGTCTCTTCCTATTGTCTCTCTCTCAATGTGCATGTTGTCTCTTCAAAAACAGATAGGAAAAGATTTTGTTTTTTGTTTCTATTTTTCAATTCCTTTGATTTTTAAGGGCAAATCCTGTTATCTTTAACCAGCTCTCTGAGATATACCATATATTTAATACACATTTCTAGTTGAATACAGTAATTTTAAAAGAAAATATATTTAGTTCTTTTCCTTGAATATTTAGACCCAAGAGTAAATCCTAGTTCCCACCTCTTATCTTACCAAAGGATATTCCAAAGTAATAATGTGTGGGATTATCAGCCAGCTGTCTAAGTCACATGCTGCCCATGCTGTCAGCTGAGGGTGATTTATACACCTGTCGTATCCACACTGTGTTCACACTGACTAAAGCAACAATAAAAAGTTTTAGTCCTAGTTACTACTTTAAATTCAAAGCTAAATTACTTGAGATGTGCAATTATTTCTCAGGGCCTTGCATAGAACAACTGTGTATTTTTTATCTGTAAAAGCCTTAGACATTGCTATTCAGTAGCCATGCAACTTTGCCAGAATGTTGGGATAAATAACTAAATGTCTTTATGGGACATTTCCAAATCATTTGTGGGAATGATTCCTTGTCACTTCAAAGCCTGATAAACTTGAAAAGAAGTACTAGAGATAATCTAGGATGGCTCCTTGCTATTTTTATTAGATAGAAAGTGCTTTAATTTTTAATCTTTCCTGGTACAAATTAGGCTTCTTCACCATTTTTCTATTTTCAGGGAGTAGAAAAGTATGTAGCATCCTTCATATAGTAATGCTCTAACAGATGCTCTGCTTTTAGCCGAATGAAAGTTCTATGAAATATAGGCATGGTTGAATCTGCAATTACTACAAAAATTTGCTCTTGTGAAAGTTTTATTTTTAAAGTGACATTAGTTTTTCTACCTGAAGATTAATGTCTGTTTTCTTAGAAAAGTTGTAAAATACAGAAACATAAAAATATATCATCCATAGTTCCACTTCCCAAAGATAATCACCCTTGACATTTTGCTGTATTCATCTACTCTTCATTCTCTTTTCCTATGTTTACTTAATTGTATATAATTATACAGAAAGTATATAGTGACATATATATTTGTGTGTGTGTGTGTGTGTGTGTGTGTGTGTGTGTACTCACCTATGTAAAAACAAGTGTAAGCTAATGAAAGATGTTACGAAGTAGGGCCCAGGGACAGATAGTATTTGCCACTAGTGCTTGTAACAATTAGAATATGTTCAACTACAAGTAACAAACTGCCTAACTGAAAATGCTTTAAACATCAATGACATTTCAACACAATGCAAGAGAAGTCTGGAGGTAGATGCTTTCAGAATTTGATTAGCAGCATAATGACGAGCAACAAGTAGTATAACAGTTGTAGGTTGACTAGCTGTCACTAGTCTAAGCGGAGAGGGGAGGAGGGAGAGACCACATCTCTTGCCTTCAAAACCTTTTTAAATTACTCCACCCTGCGAAGAGACTTGGGCTAGTGGCTACTGCCTATTTACCAGGTAATTCACTTCACCTCCAAGGGGTAGATTAAAACATGGGGCAAGGCTGGGTGCAGTGGCTCACACTTATAAACCTAGCACTGTGGGAGGCCGAGGCAGGCAGATCCCTTGAGTTCAGGAGTTCAAAACCAGCCTGGCCAACATGGTGAAACCCCATCTTTACTAAAAACACATAAAAATTAGCATGATGTGGTGGCGCATGCCTGTCATCCCAGCTACTTGGAAGACTAAGGCAGGGGAATTGCATGAACCCAGACGGTGGAGGTTGTAGTGAGCTGAGATCCCGCCACTGCACTTCAGCCTGGGCAACAGAGTGAGACTCTGTCTCCAAAGCAAAACCAAACCAAACCAAACAAAACAAAGCAAAACATCAAAAAACAAACATGGGGAAAGAAGCTAGGAGCATGAAACAAAAATTCCTCTTCACGGAGGCCAGAAGTGAGGAAATGTTATTCTTTTCTCAAAGGACAGACCCTGTGATTTTGAACCACGGTGCAGTCAGGAGTGTCAGGCAGACTTATGGTGGAGATACTCAAATGAGCCATGGACCTGCTTTTCTATTCAATTTTATCAGAGGAAATTCCTCTCAGTTTTTGGCTGTAGGTAAATGGCCAGTTGTGTCAGGGAGTTTTACCCAGGTATCATTTAAAATAGACCCTAAATGCAAACTTAAGCTGTAAACATGTGTAGTCTCCAGAGCTGGGAAAGAATAACTTTGATTGTATTTAAAGTGTATTGAAGAAGGAATGATTAGTTTGGAGAATAGAAGACTAAATTAAAAAATGAGATTATTTTCAAATATCTGAAAGACTGCCAAGTGGAATAATAATGCTGGCTTCCATTTATTGATAATGTACTGTGTGTCAGACGCTGGGCTGTGCACTTTACATACAGTATCTCATCAAATTGTATAACTCTATATAAGAGAGATATTATGATTTCAGTTTTATAGTCAAGAATCCTGGTTTTTTGAGAGCTACACTTGCCCAGTGTCACTGGCAAGGGAAAGAGCTGATAATCAGGTTTACGTTCAGCTGACTCAAAAGCCCAGGCTGTGAACACATCAAACTGCAGAAGACTAGGGAAAGGTGTGGTATGAGGTTCTAAAAGCAAAATTTGGCCAGGCACAGTCATTCATGCCTGTAATCCTAGCACTTTGGGAGGTCAAGATGGAAGGATTATTTGAGGCCAGGATTTCAAGACCAGCCTGAGCAATATAGTGGGATCCCATTTTTTTCAACAACAACAACAACAACAACAATTTTCTGAGTGTAGTGGTATACCTCTGTATTCCTAGCTCTTCGGGAGGCTGAGGCGGAAGGATTGCTTGAGCCTACGAGTTTGAGGTTGCTGTGAGCTATGATTGCCCACACTGCGCTCCAGCCTGAGTCACAGAGTAAGATCGGTCTCTTAAAATAATAATAATAATAATAATAATCATAGTAATAAAAGCAAATTTTAACTCAGTGGGTAGGTGATAGATTTCAGCTTAATTTGAGAAATAACTTTACAGTTGCTGAAAATACTACAGGCTGCCTCAGGAGATTGTGACTTCCTCAATGTTTAAGGAATTTAAGTAGGATGTGGAGGACTAAGTCTGGAAAGGATGTCTATATTATGTGAGAAGTTCCACTGGATTAATTCTGAGATGTCTTTCAAGTCTAATTTCTATGATTGTAAAATATTTCTTCTTCTGCTTGGAGGTGACAAAATCTTTCTTGCCCAGGGGCTATAACATTTCAAATGATTAGTCAGAAGTACACCTGGCAAAATCCTTACTGATACCAAGCAATAGGAAAGCAAGCCTAGGTGACTAAAGATGTCCCTCCTTGGACAAGAGAACATAAATATACCACATTCTCAGTGCTGTTTCTACCTTTCTACTTATCCATGTTAGTATCCATTCTGTTCCTAACTCATCCCCAAAACTTTAATGGAATATAGGCTGAAAGAAGTTCATTTTGCTTAAATTTTCTTAGGCTAAATATTGAGGACTGTTGTGCTACCTGATTAACTTAAAATTTTTTATAAGTACAACACTTTTGGTAACTTGGAGTTGAACAGATTTCAGAGAACACTGCTTGGATGAGAAGTAAGCCATGGCTGGCTTCCATGTGACTGCTACCTTTGGTGAAAATTGTTTCTGGCTAAGTTTTTCTGATGCGACAAAGTTCCAAGCAGATCTTAGCCAAAGTCTAGTTATTTGTACGTTCAGAAATGGTAGAGCACAGTGACAATCTGGCTCTTCCCAATGTTTTGACACATGAAAGATAGATTGATATACTACAAGTTACCAATACAAAAGCTTAGCGCAGTGATATTTTGGATTTGTTGAAGACCTATAATTGAGTCTAGTGTATATAAACCCAAAATCTTTAGTCTCTGCATTTTCTAATTTACATGAACAAAAATTTTGAAACCCCTCAATTTATGAGAACAAAAATATCCTGGCATTGGGATATGAAAATGATGCCACTGGCCTTGTTTTACTAGGAGTGAGTGCAGCCTTCTTTATTATCTTTATCACTGTTGTCATTATCATCATCATCATCATCATCATCATCATCAAAAATGTTCACCAACGGCTCAGTGCATAGCACTGTTATATATAAGTTGGCTTTTGCTGCTTAACAAAGTATTCCAAAAGATTGACTTAAAATAACAATAATTGATTAGCTCATGATTCTATGGGTTAGCAATTTGAATGGGGTCATCCGGGTGGTTCCTCCACTGGTCTCATCTGAACCCATTCATGATTCTGCACTCAGCTGGTGGTCCATGGTCCACATAACTGCCTGGCATTTCACTGGCTATTGACTGGACTAGCACTTGAATGGCTATGCTAGCCCAGGCTTACTTACACAATGGTGGTCTCACAGTCAAGTTTCTCCTGCTACATTTGCTAATGTGAATTGGCCAAAGCAAGTCACAGGGCCAACCCAGATTTGAGGCATGGAAAAGTATACCCCACCTTTTGGTAAGAATATCTTCAAAGTCACATTGCAAGAGCGGATGCAGGGAGGGAAAGGCTTTTTGGCCAGTTTTACATCCTTGTTCTTAAGGGTCTTACAATGTCATTATGAAGATAGAACAGAGGTATGAACAGATAAGTAGCTGCCTTAAGTATTTGTGCCTATAAGGTAGAACAGAGTAGGAACATATCAGTAAAGTCTGAATTGCTTCACAGAGGATATGAGATTTAATGTAGAAGAGGGAAGAACATTACAAACACAGAGAAAGTTAGGAGCAGAGATAGTGTATCAATTTTCTATTGCTGGTATGACAAATTGCTGGGAACTTGTTGGCTTAAAATAACACAGATTTATTATTTTATAGTTCAGTAGGTCAGAAAGCTAAAATAAAAATTTTGGAAGGCCGTGTTCCTTTCTAGAGGCTGAAGGGAGTTGAGAATTCTTCATTTGAGTTGAGAATTCATCTCCTTGCAACTGTAGGACTCAGGTCTATGTTTTTTGTTTGTTTGTTTTTGCTGACTATAAACTGAGGACCTTTCCCAGCTTTAGAGGTGCTTTGATTACTGCACTTTTGAAATCTTACTTAAAAAAAAAACAAAAAAACAAAACTGCCCAGACTAATGTCCTAGAGTGTTTTTCCAGCGTTTTCTTCTAGTGGTTTTATAGTTTGAGGTCTTAAACATTTAATTATTTTGATTTGGTTGTTATACGCAGCAAGAGATGGGATCTAATTTTATCCTTTTACATATGAATAATAAGTTTCCCCAGCACTATTTGAGAGACTGTCCTTTTCTCAGTGGGTGTTTTTGATGCCTCTGTCAAAAATGAGTTGACTGTAAATGCATAAATTTATTTCTGGGTTCTCTCTTCTGAACCATTGGTCTATGTGTCCATTTTTATGCCAGTACCCAACTGTTTTGGTTGCTATAGCTTTGTAGTATAATTTGAAGTCACATAGTTTTGTTTGTTTTGGTCAGGACTGCTTTGGCTGTTCTAGGTCTGTTGTGGTTCCATATAAGTTTTACGATAATTTTTTCTATTTCTGTGAAGAATGTCATTGGTATTTGATAGGGACTGCATTAAGTCTGTAGATTGCTTTGGGTAGTATGAACATGTAAACAATATTGATTCGTCCAATCTATGAACATGTAGTATCTTTCCATTGATTTGTGTCCTCTTCAATTTCTTTCTCTCTTCTTTCTCTTTCTTCTTTCCCGCTTTCCTTCTTTCTCTTTCTTCTTTCTTTCTTTCTTTCTTTCTTTCTTTCTTTCTTTCTTTCTTTCTTTCTTTCTTTCTTTCTTTCTTTCTTTCTTTCTTTCTTTCTTTCTTTCTTTCTTTCTTTCTTTCTTTCTTTCTTTCTTTCTTTCTTTCTTCCTCCTTTCCTTTCCTTTCCCTTCCTTTTCTCTCTTTCTTTCCTTTTCTTAAAATAGGGTCTCACTCTGTAACCCAGGCAGGACTGCAATGGGATGATTATGACTCACTGCAGCCTAGACCTTCTGGGCTTAAGCAATCCTACCTCCTCGACATACTGAGTAGCTGGGACTAAAGGTGCATGCCACAACACTTGCTTAATTTTAAACTTTTTGTAGAGTTGGAGTCTCACTATGTTGCTCAGGCTGGTCTTGAACTTCTGGGCTCAGTTGATCCTACTGATTTGGCCTACTAAAGTATTGAGATTATAGGAATGAGCCATGGCACCTAGCCTCTTCAATTTCTTTAATCAATGTCTTATAGTTTTTCTTATAGAGATCTTCCACTTCTTTAACCCTTTCCTGTTTAGAAAAAAAGTGCAGCTGCCAGTGCTCATTAAATTTTACATAAACTCACTCTTTCAGGCTGAAGCAAATTGGACTGATTTTCAATGTGAAAATCAAATATAAAAACTGTTCTTGGAGTTATTTCCAAAGAGAACTAACATCAGAATTGTCTGAAACATCAGAATTGTCCATTTTGAGAAAATCAGATTCCTAAAATAAATCTTCAACCAACTGTTTGAGAAAACAATGTTAACATCACGTGTAGGAAGGCTAACTTTTTCTAGGATTTGACATTTGCAGCAATTGCGAATTGTTATCTTTTGTAAATGGAAATACCACTACTAAAATCGAATGCTATAAATAGAATGATGTCTTTTGTTTCAAATTTTGATATACTAGAGTGATGCAAAAATATTAATACAAGTGAGATATTTTGTGGCAAAGTTATCTTGGTAAACATTGCAGCCACATACACCACCAGGAAGTATTCTCAGAGTAAATGAAAAAAAGGTTCAATAAGTTTATAAATAATATTTTAAAATTTTATTCCAGGCATGCAAGGATCGATAGTATAAATGGCATTACTTCCTTGGTTTCTTATCCAGATGGTTTGCTCTTGGCATATGGCAATGCTACTGATTTCTGTATGTTGATTTTGTATATTGCAACTTTACTGAATTTGTTTATCAGTTCTCATAGTTTTTTGATGGAGCCTTGAAGTTTTTCTAAATATATGATCATGTCATCTGCAAACAAGGATAATTTTATGTCTTATTTTTCAATTTGGATGCCCTTATTTCTTTCTCTTATCTAAATGATCTGGCTAGGACTTCAAGTACTATGTTGAATAAAAGCAGTGAAAGTGGTCATTCTTGTCTTATTCCAAATCTTAGAGGAAAAGCGTTCAGCTTTTCTCCATTTAGTATGGTGCCAGCGGTGAGTTTACTGTATATGGCTTTTATTATGTTGAGGTATGTTCCTTCTATACCTGGTTTGATGAGAGTTTTTATCATGAAGGGATGCTGAATTTTTATCAAGTGCTTTTTTAGCATCTATTAAAATAATAATATGGTTTTTGTTCTTCATTCTATTGATGTAATGTATCACATTTATGATTTGCATATGTTGACCCATCCTTGCATACCTGGAATAAATTTCATTTGATCATAATGAACGGTCTTTAAAATATGTGGTTAAATTTGGTTTGCTAGTATTTTTGTGGAGAATTTTTGCAGCTAAGGTTATTAAAGATATTGGTTTGTGGTTTTCTTTTTTTGTTGTGTCTTTGTCTTGTTTTGTTATCAAGGTAATACTTGCCTTGTAGACTGGGTTTGGAAGCATCCTCTCTTCCCTGATTTTTTGGATTAGTTTGAGTTAGGATTGGTATTAGTTTTTCTTTAAATGTTTGATAGAATTCAGGAGTGAAGCCGTCATATCCTGATCTTTTCTTTAACTGGAGAGTTTTTATTATTGCTTCTATCTTGTTACTTGTTATTGGTCTATTCAGAGTTTGGATTACTTCATGATTCAGTCATGTTATGTTATATGTGTCTAGAAATTCATCCATTTCTTCTAGGTTTTCCAATTTATTGGCATAGAATTGCTCATAGTAGTCTCTAATGAGCCTTTAAATTTCTGTGGCATGAGTTGTAATGTAATATTGGAGTTCAGGGTGCCCTCAGCTCCCCTGAGAGGACATTTCTCCAGGTTCTTGGTCTCCTGCCCTCTCAAGAATGTGAGAGGGAACCATGGCACAGTGCACAGTAAATGCCGAACTCAAAAGTGTTTGTAGAAAGTGATTTATTTAAAGAGAGAGAGAAACTGGAGAAGGAGAGAAAGAAACAGCTAACTCTCACACTGAGTGAGAGAATCCAGAAAGAAAGAACCCAGGAGAGGAAAGCAGCTTCTACGAGAGTGTTAGGGAATAGAGAGAGAGATGGAGTTTAGGAGGGGAAGACAGGCTTCCCCAAGAAAGTGTGGAAGGGGACTCCAGAGGGAAAATCCAGGAGAGAGAAAGATGGTTTCCATGAAGGGAATGTTCGTGGACGGGGAGTCATTCGTTGGAGAGTTCTGTTTGGCCATCTTGCTCTACCTCCACAATCTTTAACCTTAATCTTAATACAAGGTCCCTTTTGTCATGTAAGGTAGTATTCATAGGTTCTGGGGATTGGGATGAAATATGTTTTTGGGAGTCAATATTCTGCCTACCATAGTCATGAAAGCAAAATGGTAAATGGTGTGTTTGACTGGAAATTAATTATGTGGAAAAAGGGGTAGAAGGTAAGATTGTACCAATCCAACCACATTTCTTATACTTATTCCATTCTTGGGCCGATTTTATAACTGGGATTTTTAGACCTATGCTTTCTTTGACTAAACATAAACATCTTAGAATTCCTTAGAGATTCTGAAACTTTTTCTTCATATAATTATTAATTAAGAAATGCATACCGTTTTACTCTTCAGTGTTTGTATTATAAAACAATATTTTAAAATAATATAAAATGTATGCTGACACATCTACATATTCCCTCTCCAGTCCCAGTTGGCCTGCATCCTGGGAAAGCTAAAATATAGACCTCCTGGTGTCTTTTTAACTCCCCACTCCTGAAAGTCTCCCCACCACTGTGAAATGGAGTTCTTTCTGTGAAACACTTCATCTGTGCTAACATCACATTTCAGCCCTTTTGTTGACACTGTTAACCCAGAAAGCTAAGTTGGCTTTGAACCCTTTATCATCTTCAGGACATTACATAAATTGCATTGATTTGTGGGAGCCTATAACTCATTTTTATATGACACAATCATATTTATAAATATAGTAAAAAGAACCATAATTGTACAATGTCAGTTTCTTATTAACCAATTTTATTATCGTAAAACGTCATGTCCTTGACTAATCTCACAGTCAAATTTTGTTTTGTTCTTTTTGGATTGAGTTTTCTCTACTCAAGTTTGAGTCGAGTGTTATTACAAAAAATGTGGAGGATCATCCTTATTCTGAGGGGGGAAAAAGTCACCCAACAAAGGCTCTTTGAATCTCTGAGCAAGGGTGAAGATTGAAGGAGAAATACTCTTTGTCTTAAAGACTATCTTCTTTTTTATTAAGAAAAATCAGTTTTAATTTACTCTGAAAAAAGTAAGAACAAGAGAATTCATTTGCAGAAATGAAAATCTCAAAGCATAAAAGAATGATAATTTGCTGTAGCTAAAAATATATCCCATCCTGATGCATTTCCATCACATGGTTGTTAACAGTGTGTCCAGGCTTCATCTGCAAAGAAAGATACCTCATCAGAGTCTGCAGTCAAGAATCAGATACAGTTAGTTTTAATGAGCTCTCCTTGTAAGTCAAATACATTTTAATGATTTCACCATTAGACTTTTCTACAGAGACAGGAGGAGGCATAATATTCTATTTTTGTTATAGTTGTTTATAACAAGCCTACTATGTACCTATGTATACTACGCAGTCACAGTCCCTGTATTCAGAGGACTTAGGTCAAGTAGGAGAGGGAAACATGTAACAAATAATTAAAAACACAGTTCTTTCATTACAGTTCAGATAAATGACAAAATCCAAAAGTGTGATGTGCCGTGAAATTTACAAAAGGGATAGCTAAATTAGTTTGAAGTATCAGAAAAACCTTTCTGTCAAAAATAAAATCAGATACAATTAGGAAAATTTAAGCATTTTATTGTCATACAATAAAATAAAATGTGAATCACTATCTGGGCATCTTAATTTGTTTTGCATTGCTATAAAGAAATGCCTGATGCTGGGTATTTATGAAGAAAAGAGGTTTATTTGGCTCATAGTTCTATAGGCTGTACAAGCGTGGCACCAGCAACTACTTCTGGTAAGTCCTCAGGAAGCTTACAATTGTGGCAGAAGGCAAAGGGGTAGCCAGTGTATCACATGACAAGAGGGGAAACAGGAGAAGATTGAGGCCACACACTCTAATTTTGAACAACCAGATCTCATAGTAACTTATTTCCATGGGGAGGGTGCTGAGCCACTCATGGGGATCCACCCCTATGACCCAAACACTTTCCACCAGGCCCCACTTCCAACACTGGGGATCACATTTCAACATGAGGTTTGGATAGAACAAATATCAATTTGTAGAGATAGCAATTATTCAGAAAGAAAATCAGCAGCTTGATCTTTTTTGTGGGTATGCCATTAGATGTAAGAAATTCCATTTCCATACCATACAAAAATAATACATACAAAAATAATGGACTACTCCAAATGCAAGAGTATATATATATATTTACAGTTTACTTAATTCACAGGCTTGAGTGAAGGCAAATAATTCCACAGGTTGTGCTGAACTAAATTTAGGAAGTACTCCTCTTTCTTTTTTTTTTTTGAAATTAAGTCTGGTTCTGTTGCCCAGGATGGAGTGCAGTGGCATGATCTCGGCTCACTGCAAGCCCGGCCTCCCAGGTTCAAACAATTCTCCTGCTTCAGCCTCTGGAGTAGCTGGGATTACAGGTGCCTGCCATGATGCCTGGCTATTTTTTGTAGAGGTGGGGTTTCACCATGTTGGCTACCCTGGTCTCAAACTCCTGACCTCAAGTGATCCACATGCCTTAGCCTCCCAAAGTGCTGAGATTGCAGTGTGAGCCACCATGCCTGGCCATACTGCTTTTTCTAATAATTCATGCCAGATTGTAACAGTATATCCAATTCAGTGCTTTCCTTTGGAGTTTATAGCATAGTAGCCATCAACATAGATTATCAACTCTAGATTATTCAATAGTGGGTCTTGTAAATCTAATTCATAGTAAAATTTTGGGAAACCAATTCAACACAATAGTGTATCTCCTGTTTGTCAGGCAAAGGTAATAGGGTGGGAGGGTTCAGAGAGTTACATCAAATAATATGTAGGTTTGAAAGAGCTAGAAGTAGAATCTTAAAAGATATTAGACTGCTAGCTGAAAAATGATGAGAATATTTAGTATTTAATAGACATTTTATAGCATGAGGAACTTGCAGACATAGTAATTTCCTTGAACAATTCTGAAGAGGATTCTGTACTATTAGTGGCTGTAGCTATTGCTATTCAACAATTTTGATATGCTCAAGCTACTAGGTCCAACTGTAGGCTGTAATAAACCAAAGGTCTGCTTTTTCCTCCATGTTCCTCAGCAAGGACACTTAAAGCTTGGTTGTATTTTTCATGGACAAACGATGTGAAGGGTTTTGAGTTACTGGAAGTCCTAATGTGGGAGAATTTTGTAAAACTTATTTAAGTTCAGTAAAAACCTTTCAATGTTCTGTTTCACAAAGAAGTGATTTCTGAGTGCTCTTTTTGGTCAGCTCATAGGGTGAAGGCAAGAAAGAAAAACTGGAACCCACGACTTGCAATATGTTGCTAGTTCAAGGAATATTCTGAGTTTCTTTTTAGTCACTGGTTTAGGATCATTTTGGATAGTTTTAAAAATTATTTCTGGAGATAGAAAAATTCCTTTTACAGATAGATCATGATCAAGGAAAAGTACTACTTCTTGTAAAAGTTGGAATTTATTTTGAAAGGTTTTATAACCCTTAGACACTAATTGTTGCAGCCAATACAATCAGCTCTTCATATTCTTGGGTTCCACATCTATGGATTTAATCAAACACAGGTAAAAAATATTAGGAAAAAATTTGCATCTGTAGTAAACCTGTACAAACTTTTAAATTGTCATTATTCTCTAAATAATACAATAAAACAGCTATTTACATAGCATTTACATTGTATTAGGTATTATAAGTAATCTGTAGATGATTTGAAGAATATAGGAGGATGTGCATAAATTACATGGAAATACTATGCCATTTAATGTAAGAGACTTAAGCATCCTCTGATTTTGGTGCCAGAGGGAGGTCTTGGAACCAATTTCTCAGGAATACTGAGGACAGCTGTATATTAAATGAATTTCTGAGTCCTCTTTGAATGAAGAATAAAGAAGCAAATCATCTACATATTAAACCAAGGTGGAATTTCTGGGAAATTACAGGGTTGGTTTTTAAATCCTGTTGTAAAACTGGTAAGTGGTATGAAGAAGCCTGGGTCAATCACTGAGACATTACTGTCCAAGTATATTGTTGATTTTTCCAAAACAATAAAGGTAAACAAATACTATTTGTTTTTGTCTACTCTATTTCCATGAACCATTTGAATTCAGTAAGTACATTTGCCAGTAGGGAGTTTGGGTTAGATACTACAGGAAATCTTGGACCAACGATTTTATTTATATCTCTAAGATCTTGTACAAGTCTTCATTCTTATCTGTGCAGTTTTTTGACAGGTAAGTTGGGAGTAGTGGAAGGGTTCATACAGGGAATAATAAAACCTGTTTTATTAAGTCTTCTATTATAGGAGTAAGCCCTTGTATGGCTTTAGATTTTAAACAGAATTCAGGCAACTTAGGAAGCAATTTTGGAGGATTAATCTGAATTTTAATAGGTTTAGCACTTTTGATTTTTCTCACATCTGTAGAAGAGATCCATAAAGTGTCAGGAATTTCAGAGACATCTATACTATCTATATTTTGTGAAAGTTAATAGTTTCCTCAGCACAGTTTGGGTTTAGAGAACACGTAATGTTTCAGTGGCTAATAAATCTTGAATTTCTGACATTGTTTCTCCTGGGGAAAATTTAATTTGACCTCTCAGTTTAGAAAGCAGTCTGTACCTAGGCCAGTATTACCTAATTGAAAAGCATAATTTTCAGAAAAAGGGCAGATAGTGATGGTTATAAGTTCCAATGAAAAAACCTTTGAATTTGAGAGTTTCCACCATTGAGTTTTTTTTTTAATCATTATTATTCTGAAGAAGTTATTGATTTATTATGGTGGAGTTTAAAGTAGAGGGAGTTGCTTCAGCATCTACCCACACAGAACAAATTTCTCTATTTTTAAAGTTTAGCTTCCCTTTGTTGATTTGAAGAAATTATTGGAAATGGTTTACCTTGCAATTCCTTGGAGCACCATTAGTATTGATAGTTACCACAGGAGTCAGAAAGTTTAGAATCTCCCTTTTGTACCCAGTCTGATAGTCTAAACTGCTGTGTTAGGGGTGAAACCCAGTCTCTACTTCCTGGCCAGGAAGGTCTTCATTTCTTGACCTCATGATTCATCCACCTTGGCCTCCCAAAGTGCTGAGATTACAGGTGTAAGCCCCCACACCTGGCCCCAATCCGTTTCTTGAAGACATTTTTGAACATCTCTAGATCTGACTACTGTGTAAACAAATTGATATAAAGCAGGGAGTCCTGGATCATAAACACCCAAAGGAATTTTAAATTATTCTTTAAATTTAGTTTAGTGTCTTATAGGGTCTGTAAAATTATATGGCTTGGAGTTGGGCTAGAGATAAAGGTTTGAATTCTGCTAATGTTGATACCCAAGGTTCATTAGAAAGTCCTATTTTAAAGGGCATTTTATGCTGAAGGGGTTTGGAGGAAACAGCAAAGGATCAACTGAGTTAGTAGATTCAGAATAATTAGGCAATAGATGATATAGAGAAGCAGAGCGATTTAACAGGTGGTTCTGTTTGATCAGTAGAATCAATCTGAATTTTGGTCTTTACTTTTTTTTAGAAAGGCGATTCTAAAGTCATCTTGTCTTTCAGAAGCATCTTTATACAAATCACCATTGTTTTTAGGAGGTTTCATATTCTCCTTTTTAAGGTGCCTCTAAGATAAGCTTATTTTATCTAAGTTAAATGTTCCCCAAGTGGCTATGGCAATTCTGAATTACCCTGAGTAGAGTTCACCCATTTTTCTGAAAAAGCACAAAATCTCAGCCTGTAGTTGTTAAAAATGTAAGTAGCTGGAAGATTTCTAGGTGCTGTAGACTGAGAGGAACTCATCCTAGCCTTTGTAGTCTTTAAGATGCAAATGAACCCTGAGGGTCTGGCCAAAGGAACTAATATTTCAGGATCCAGGGAAACACAAATTCTTGACTTCACTTTTTGAAAAGAAGAAAGTAACTTACTCAAGTTCAGACAAACCAACAGAAACAAACAAAATAACCCTTTTATGTACAACAGAGAGCTCAAATGCAAAAAGAGTGGAGGAATTTTGCTTTAGCAAAAGACTGGTGGCATTTTGCCCCTGCTCTAGAGATCTGTGGAACTTTGAACTTGAGAGAGATGATTTAGGGTATCTGGCAGAAGGAATTTCTAAGCAGCAAAGCATTCAAGATGTGACCTGAATTATTCTGAATATATTCAGTTTTATGTGCTCACAAAGAGATGGTTTGAAATGGAAACTTACATTTAAAAGAAGCAGAGCATGGAGGTTTGGAAAATTTGCAGGCTGACCATGTGGTAGAAAAGAAAAACCCATTTTCTGGGAGAAATTCAAGCTGGCTGCAGAAATTTGTATTAAGAAACAAGGAGCTGAATGTTGATAGCCAAAACAATGGGAAAAATGTCTCCAGGGCATGTTAGAGATTTTTGCAACAGTTGCTCCTGTCACAGACTGAGAGACCTAGGAGGGAAAAATGGTTTTGTGGGCAATACCTAGGACTCAGCTTCTCTATGCAACCTTGGGACTTGGAGTCCTGTGTCCCAGTGACTCCAGCTCCAGCTGTGGCTAAAGGGGCCAAGGTACAGCTCATCCATTGGTTCAGAGGATGCAAGCCCCAAGCCTTGACAGCTACCATGTGGTGGTGGGCCTGTGGGTATGCAGAAAATAAGAGTTGAGTTTTGGGAACCTCTGCCTAGATTTCAGAGGATGTTTGGAAATGCCTGGATATCCAGGCAGATGTCTGCTGCAAGGGTAGAGCCCTCATGTAAAACCTCAGTTAGGGCAATGTGGAAGGGAAATGTGGAGTTGGAGGCCCCATACAGAGTTCCTACTGAGGCATTGCCTAGTGGAGCTGTGAGAAGAAGACCACTGCCTTCCAGACCCCAGAGAGATAAATGGGAGGTGATTGGATTATGGGGGAGGTTTTCCCCATGCTTTTCTCATGATACAGATGGAGTTTTCATGAAAGCTGATGGTTTTAAAATATCGTACTTCCTGGCTCTTTCTCTCTCGCACCTGCCATCATGTAAGATGATAAGACATGCCTTACTTCCCTCTTCACCTTCTGCCATGATTGTAACTTTCTTGAGGCCTCCCCAGTCATGCAGAACTGTGAGTCAATTAAACCTCCTTTGTTTATATATTACCAAGTCTCAGGTAGTAGCTTTATAGCACCGTGAGAATGAACTAACACACCATTCTTACTACGTTTACTGCTTCCATCCTAGACCAAGCCACCCTCATTGATTATTACAAAAGCCTTTTTACTGGGTTTCCTGCTATTTCCCTTGACCCTTTTACAATCCATTATCAGTGTAGCAGATAACATGCTTCTTTTAACCTACAAGTTAGATCATATCATGCCTTAGATTAAAATTCACTAATGGAATTTTATCTTACTTTAAAAGCTAAATTCCTCTTTAGGACCTATGTGACACAATGTGATGTGGCTACTATTAATCTTGCTGATCTCATCTCTTATTATTCTCCTCTGTTTCTCCACTCCTCACTGGCTACCTTGCTGCTTGTCTTTGAGGCACACTGTCACCATGCCCCTGATGTGTACAAGTTAGTACTTTCATTAGTATCTGTGTATCTTTTCTGTGTTTCTTCTACAGATATGAGCTTATATAATTCTTACTTTCTTCTCTTTCTCACATAAAAATATATGCTATAGACTTCCCTGCACCTTGCTCTTAATTAGTCTGGTAGCTCTTTTCATATCAGTATACAAAGAACTTCTTTCTTTCACAGCTGCCTGGTATCTCATTGAACAAGTAAAAGTAGTATAATTTATTTTATTAGTAACCTGTTGGTGAACTCTTGAACTGTTTTCTAACAAGTTTTAATACAAACATTGATGCAAGAAATAACTTTGTATGGATATCTTTTAATATATGTGCAGTTATACTTGTAAGATAGTTACAGGAATTGTTTGGTTAAAGGGTAAATGCATATGTAATTTAGATAAATATTGCCAAATTATTCTTCTCATCTGCAATGTGTAAAGCAATCTATGTTTTTCCACATACATCAACAATAAAGTTGAATTGTGTCTACCTAAATTATAAAATATGAATTCACAATTAAATTTAATTGTATTTCCACTATTATATAAGTGATAATTAATACACTATGCTTAGGTGGTTAGGGGCCGTATTTTTCTCAATGCCTGTGCCTTTTGCCCATTTTAACTTTAGGATTAGTGTTCAATTCCTTTCACTTTTTAGGAACTCTTTATACCAAGGTATCTGTGATATGTTCTGAAACTATATTTTCCTGAATTCGTCATTTGATTTTGTCTAACAGAATTTTTTTTGTCTTGTGCAGTTGAATTTATGAATTGTACATGGTGCTGTCTTATATTAATGCTGTCCAAAATAAATGTAATGCAAGTCACAAATGTTTTAAATATTTAAAATATTTAAAACACCACCTTTGAAAAGTAAAAAGAAACAGGAGAAATTAATCATTATAAGTTCTTCAGGAAAGAGTTACATGAACAATAAATGCTGAGTTTTGATAAGTCAAAACTATTTGCTTATAGCCTTTATGGCTGAAGGAAAACTTGACTGGATATACAATTTTGGTGTACAGTATGTTTCTTTTGAGAGTCTTATAGGTTGTATTACTTAGTATTCTGGTGATGGATGAGAGGTGTAATGCCAAATGGATTTCTGTTTCTTATAAGTGACTTGACTTTCGTTTTTCTTTGCCTGACTCCTGAAGCATTCCTTTTCTATTTTATTTTGAATCTTTAAAGGGTAATAATTTCACTGGGATATCTTGGTGTTGACTACTCTGGATCAGTTTTCCCTTATATACAATTGTGATGGTTAATACTGCCTATCAACTTGCTTGGATTGAAGGGTACAAAGTATTGATCCTGGGTATGTCTGTGAGGGTATCGCCAAAGGAGATTAACATTTGAATCAGTGGGCTGGAAAGGCAGACACACTCTTAATCTGGGTGGGCACAGTCTAATCAGCTGCCAGCATGGCTAGAATATAAGCAGGCAGAAAAATGTGCACAGATGGACTGACCTAGCCTCCCAGCCTACCTCTTTCTCTTGTGCTGGATGCTTCCTGCCCTCAAACATCAGACTCCAAGTTCTTCAGTTTTGGAACCCAGACTGGCTCTCCTTGTTCCTCAGCCTGCAGATGACCTATTATGGAACCTTGTGATCATTTGAATTAATACTTAATAAGCTCCCCTATCTATATCTATATCTGTATCTAGCTATCAATATCATCTATATCTATCTCTATCTTATGTCTACTTCTATCTCTGTGTTTATCTCTATCTCTCACCTCCATCTCCATCTATCTCTATCTCTGTCTCTCATCTCTATTTCTCTAATCTATCTCATCTTTCCATTAGTTTTGTCCTTCTAGAGAACCCTGACTAATATGAATTTTGGTACCAGGAGTGGGGTTCTAGAGAAACAGAATATTAAGAATGGAGTTCTTTCATTGATTTTGGGGTTTCTGGAGTTGGCTGCTTAGTATGATTAGACCCCAAAATTTTGAGGATGCTACTAGTAGTATGGAGAACACTGATAGTCCTTGGCATGAATTATTTAGAGAGTTATGCAAAATAAATGCATGTGACACTCCTGATTCATCACTCATGAGAGCGAGTTTAGTAACTCTAGACATAATACCTTTGACCATATGTGGAGAACCAAGGATCAGAATGACGCTGGTTAGTTGCTTCTAAGTTCAGTGGACAAAGTGGTGAAGGAAAATGATGAACTCAGGGATCCTGTCAGAATCATCCTGTGGTCATTTTTTCCAGTGCCAGAATGCATAATTGGCATAGACATTCTTAACAGCTGGCAGGATGCCCACATTGGCTTGTTCACTGGTAGGGTGAGGGTTACTATGGTGAGAAAGGCAAAATGGAAGCCATTAGAGCTGCCTCTACCTAGAAAAAATAGTAAATCAAAACAATATTGCATCCCTGGAGGGATTGCAGAGATTAGTGCCACCATCAAGGACTTGCAAGATGCAGGGGTGGTGATTCCCCCACATCCCCATTCAACTCTCCCATTTGACCTGTGTGGAAGACAGATGGCTCTTAAAGAATGACAGTGGATTAATGTAAGCTTAACCAAGTGGTGACTCCAATTGCAGCTACTGTACCAGATGTGTTTTCATTGCTTGGGCAAATCAACACATCTCCTGGTACCTGGTATGCAGCCATTGGCTTGGCAAATGGCTTTTTCTCCATTTATGTTCATAAGGCCCACCAGAAGCAATTTGCCTTCAGCTAGCAAGGCCAACAATATATCTTTACTGTCTTACTTCAGATGTATATCAACTCTTTGGCGTTGTGTCATAATCTTATTTGGAGAGAGCTTGATCACTTTTTGTTTCTGCAAGATATCACACTGGTTCATCATACTGATGGCATTATACTGATTGGATCTAGTGAGCAAGAAGTAGCAGACACACTGGACTTATTGATGAGACGTTTGTGTGCCAGAGAATGGAAAATAAATCTGACTAAAATTCAGGGATTTTCTACCTCAGTGAAGTTTCTAGAGGTGCAGTGGTGTGGGGCCTGTCAAGATATTCCTTCTAAGGTGAAGGATAAGTTGCTGCATTTGGCCCCTCCTACAACCAAGAAAGAAGCACAATACCTAGTGGGCCTATTTGGATTTTGGAGGCAACATATTCCTTATTTGGGTGTGTTACTCTGACCTATTTTTCTGCTACTGCCCAACAAAATGCTTTGGCTGGCACCACCCATTGGAATGTTGTCATCAGCTGTCACAGGGCACCATAGCCCCTCTAGCACAGCTGGTTTCTAACCTTGAGGGGCCAGAGAACAAAGTGATGAGCTGGTACCAGTCCCCAGATTTAAAGCATGCAGTCCAGGAGTCCTGAACTGAGCCTTGCCCCCTACTTAAAATCTTCCAGAAATGAAGCCATTTGACTGAACCCAACTTATACCACAATCAAACCCTCAAAGTTATCAAATAGAATAATAATAATTCAAAAAACATTCGAAGTATAGTAACTTTAAAGATCGAAGGAACATTAGCCCACAGAGATGAGAAAGAACCAGTGCAAGAATTCTGACAACTCAAAAAGCCAGAGTGCCTTTTTTCCTCCAAAAGATTGTACTAGCTCTCCAGCAAGGGCTCTTAACCAGACTGAGATGTCTGAAATAACAATAGAATTCAAAATGTGAATAAGAATGAACATCATTGAGATGCAAGGGTACGTTGAAACCCAATCCATGGAAGCTAAGAATCACAATAAAATGATACAGTAACTGACAGACAAGGTAGCCAGTATAGAAAAGAACATAACCAACCTGATAAAACTGAAAAATACACTACGAGAATTTCATAAGTCAATCGCAAGTATTAATAGCAGAATAGATCAAATGGAGAAAAGAATCTCAGAACTTGAAGACTGCCTTTCTGAAATAAGACAAGTAAACAAGAATAGAAAAAAAGAAAAAAAATGAATGAATGAAACCTCCAAGAAATATAGGATTATGTAAAGAGACCCAATCTATGACTCCTTGGTGTCCCTGAAATTGATGGGGAGAATGGAAACAACTTGAAAATATAGTTCAGGATATTATCCATGAGAATTTCTCCAACCTAGTTGGAGAAGCCAATATTAAAATTCAGGAAATACAGAGAACCTTGGTAAGATACTCTACAAGATGATTATCTCCAAGGCACATAATCATCAGAGACTTGAATGTCAAAATAAAAGACAAAATGTTAATGGCAGACTTACAAAGAGGAAGAGGAGCTGGTACCATTCCTTCTAAAACTATTCCAAACAATAGATAAAGAGAGACTCCTCCCCAACTCATTTTATGAGGCCAGCATCATCCTGATACCAAAACCTGGCAAAGACACACAAACAACAACAAAAAATTCAGGCCAATATCCCTGATGAATATCAATGTGAAAATCCTCAATAAAATACTGGCAAGCCAAATCCAGCAGCACAAAGAGCTTATCCACTACCATCAAGTCAGCTTCATCCCTGGGATGCAAGACTGGTTCAACATATGCAAATCAATAAACTTAATCCATCATATAAACAAAAACCAATGACAAAAACCACATTATTATCTCAATAGATACAGAAAAGGCCTTCGATGAAATTCAACACCCCTTCATGCTAAAAACTCTCAATAAACTAGGTATTGATAGAATGTATCTCAAAATAATAAGAGCTATTTATGACAAACACACAGTCATTATCACACTGAATGGGCAAATGCTGGAAGCATTCTCTTTGAAAACCAGCACAAAACAAGGATGCTCTCTTTCACCACTCCTATTCAACATAGTATTGAAAGTTCTGGCCAGGGCAATCAAGCAAGAGAAAAAAATAAAGTGTATTCAATTAGGAAAAGATGAAATCAAATGGTCTCTGTTTGCAGATGATATGATTGTATATTTAGAAAAACCCATTATCTCAGTCCTAAATCTCCTTAAGCTGATGAGCAACTTCAGCAAAGTCTCAGGATACAAAATCAATGTGCAAAAATCACAAGCATTCCTACATACCAATAATAGACAAATAGAGCCAAATCGTGAGTTAACTCCCATTTATAATGACTACAAAGAGAATAAAATACCTAGAAATACAACTTACAAGGGATGTGAAGGACCTCTTCAAGGAAAACTACAAACCACTGCTTAAGGATATAAGAGAGGACACAAACACATGGAGAAACATTCCATGCTTATGGATAGAAAGAATCAATATCATGAAATGGCCATACTGCCCCAAATAATTTATAGATTCAATGCTATCCCCATCAAGCTACCATTCACTTTCTTCACAGAATTAGAAAAAACTACTTTAAATTTCATATGGAACCCAAAACGAGCCCATATAGCCAAGAACAAAGCTGGAGGCATCACACTACCTGACTTCAAACTATACTACAAGCCTACAGTAACCAAAACAGCATGGTACTGGTACCAAAACAGATATGTAGACCAATGGAACAGAACAGAGGCCTCAGAAATAATGCCACAGATATACAACCATCTGCTCTTTGAAAAACCTGACAAAACAAGCAATGGGGAAAGGATTCCTTATTCAACAAATGGTGTTGGGAAAACTGGTTAGCCATATACAGAAAACTGAAACTGGACCCCTTCCTTACACCTTATACAAAAAATAACTCAAGATGGATTAAGGACTTAAATGTAAGACCTAAAACTATAAAAACCCTAGAAAAATACAGAGACAATACCATTCATGACATAGGCAGGGACAAAGACTTCGTTACTAAACCACCAAAAACAATGGCAACAAAAGCCAAAATTGACAAATGGAATTTAATTAATCTAAAGAGCTTCTGCACAGCAAAAGAAACTATTATCAGAGTGAAGAGGCAAGCTACAGAATGGAAGAAAAATGTTGCAATCTATCCATCTGACAAAGGGCTAATATCCAGAATCCACAAAGAACTTAAACAAATTTTTAAAGGAAAAACAAACAACACCATCAAAAAGTGGGTGAAGGATATGAACAGATAATTCTTAAAAGAAGGCTTTTATGTGACCAACAAACATATGAGAAAAAGCTCATCATCACTAGTCATTAGAGAAATGCAAATCAAAACCACAATGAGATACCATCTCATGCCAGTTAGAATGGCGATTACTAAAAAGTCAGGAAACAACAGATGCTGGAGAGGATGTGGAGAAATAGAAACACTTTTACACTTGCTGGGAGTGTAAATTCAACCATTCTGGAAGACAGTGTGGGGATTCCTCAAGGATCTAGAACCAGAAATATCATTTGACCCAGCAATCCCATTACTGGGTATAAACCCAAAGGATTATAAATCTTTCTGCTATAAAGACACATGCACACATATGCTTTTTGCAGCACTATTCACAATAGCAAAGACTTGGAACCAACCCAAATGCCCATCAATGATAGATTGGATAAAGAAAATGTATGTATACACCATGGAATACTATGCAGCCTAAATAGCCAAGGCAATCTGTGGAAAAACAAACAAACAAAAACAACAACAACAAAACAAATATAGCTGGTGGCATCATGGTATCTGACTTCAGGTACCATGCCATAAAAAAGAACAAGATCATGTCTTTTGTGGGAACATGGATGGAGCTAGAGGCCATTATCTTTAGCAAATTAGTGGAGGAACAGAAAATCAAATACCACATGTTATCACTTGTAAGTGGGATCTAAATGATAAGAACGCAGACACAAAGAAGGAAAGAACAAACACTGGGGTCTACCTAAGAGTGAAGGGTGGTAAGAGGGAGAGGATCAGGAAAAACAACTAATGAGTAGTTGGCTTAATACCTGGGTGATGAAATAATCCCTACAATGAAACCGTGTGACACAAGTTTAACTGTATAACAAACCTGCACATGGACCCTTGAACTTAAAATGAAAGGTAAAAACAGTAACGAAGAAAAAGGGGAAAAAACTGTAATGTAAAAAAAAAAAATTAAATATTTATTTTTTGCTTTATTGTTTGGGTTTTCTCTTCTTTGGGTATTCCAATTATGAGCAGGTTGAATTTTTTTTGCTTTTTTTTGAATATTTTTTATTAATATATTTTATGTGCTTATTTCTGCTTATTCTGTATGCTTTTCCTATTTCTATCATCTGAGGCCCTTAATGTGGTGTTTATTCTCCTTTGTGCTCCTTGTATTTTAGTTTTTATTTTCATAATTATCTTTTGTTTTTTCATTCCATTTCCTTCTTGAGTCTTGCCACTTTCTGTAACATATTCTTGTTCTTTTTTTGTTTGTTTGTTTTTATCATTGAGTTCTTGTATTTCTTCTTTGTGGTCTACCCTCAGACTTGTGATTGCTTCATTACATTTTTAAAACTTATGTTGGAATGACAGACTATAATTTTTTTTATGGTAACACTTTTCTGGTAAGTTCTAATTTTCTGTAGAACGTTAGACTGGTATTTTCTACTTGGTTTTATCGGTGTATGGTGATCATATTCCTATTCTTTTTTCTCCTATGAAAATAAATTCAGTTTTCTTGGACTGTTTTAGGAGATTCCTGTGGATGGGGGTAGAGGGTGGGATATCCTTCCAGACTTTACGCTCTGGGGCTCCCTGTTTTATTTCTTTAACAGCCCCAGAATGCTTCCTTTTCCTCTCAGATTTTAACCTACTTAGGGTGGTTCTATATTTAGTCCTGGGCTTCTCTAGTGTTTTATAAACCACTGTTACCTGGGGCAACCTTTGTCTCCCCAGGTGATGTACTCATTTTAGAAGGTGTATTTTGTTGATATTTTTGAAACAGCCCTTTTCCGGGCTTCCACTCCCTCCAAAATTAAATCCCCAAATTACCCCTGATCATGCCCCACTACCATGTATAGCAAGAGAAAAGAGAACTTTTCAGTGACTTGAATCCTGTTTGGTACACTCTCACTTGTTTGTTGATATGTCCCCTTGAAATGCCATTGCATAATTTCCTTGAGGTCAGAAATCATGCCTCCTGAGGAACGCGGTGGCAGCTTAATGATGAGCCTTCTTCCTTCTCTTGCTAGAAAACACATAAAGCAATAAGAACAGAGGCAAAACAAAACAAAAAACCCTCTACACACTATTTTTCAGGGCAATGAAGAGAGAGAAAAACTGCAAACTTCAAACTGGTTCTAAGCAGTGCACGATAAATTGTTGTGGGGAAGAACAAGGAATGTGGAAAGGGTGTAGCAATAGCAGAACTAAGAACTCTCCAGCAAATTAGTTGGTAGAGCACAGGGAGTTTTGTGGGTAGTGCAACTATTCTGTATAATACAGTAATGATGGACACATGCCTTTATATATTTGTCGAAACCCACAAGATGTGCCAAAAAAAGGAGTGAAGCCTAATGTAAACTATAGACTTTAGTTAATAATAGCGTATCAATATTGGTTCACCCACTGTACTAAATTTGCCTCATTAGTGCAAGATGTTAATAACGGGAAAGTATGTATGTGGGTAGGAAGCAGGGGTGTGTGAAAGCTCTGTGCACTTGGATCACTTTTTCTGTAAACTCAAACTGCTAGAATAATTAGGTATTGATCTGAAAGCCCCTTATATTGTCAGTTCTGTTATCTTAGGAGTTTGAGGTAGGATAATACATATTAGCGGGACATAAATCTCTATACTATTTCCTTCTACTTACAGAAACTGAAGGAAAGATTACTATCTCACAGCCTCTGCTGGTTCCTCTGACACCCCATGTGGATGGCTGTCTGCTTAGCACAGTACATTGGTGTGTCTCTGGTTATGCGAAAGAAGGCTCAGTGCCAGTTCGGGTGTAGAGAGAGAAAACTTTGCAAATCAAGCGAGGAGACTCCTCAAATTAGTTTGAAAGTAAAGCAGAAGCGTGGACTTGAAGCCAGAAGTAAACCTTGAAAACATAAGCCCTTGGATTGTGGAGAAATCTTAGGCAGAGCACCGAACTTCCATTGGATGAGGGCTCAGCACAGTTTAAATCAGTCTCAGAAGGCAGGATAATTTCAGCTTACATCTGGATTACACATTTCAAAGATATTTGGTTTCCAAATTAAACTCTTCCCTCTCTTCAGTCAATGTCTTACCTTCAAGTATCTGTGAGTCATTGGGAAGAGGCTTGGTTCAGCTACGTTGTGAGTAGATAACCATCCAGAGAACTTACACATGACCCAAAGCAGTAGTATGAACAGTGGGAAAAAAGCAGTTACTGAATTGACCCTTTGCCAGGCAGTATATAGTATAGTGGATCTATGCCATCTGTTGATCTATCTATCTATCTGTTTATCAATCAATCTATCTACATATATATTTCGTATCATTTATTCCTCACAAACAATCCATTTCAAAGGTTGAGACTGATGCTCAGAAAGGTCATTATGAAGCTATTAAGTTCCAATTCAGGTTCAATTGACACCACACTCTGTAACTTTAACCTTCAATACAATGGTAATGAAAGATTTGTCAAAAAATTTTTTTTTTCACTTCTGGCTTCATTTTGTGATTTAAGAACGTGTTAGTCCATTTGCACAGACAGACTGTCTTCTCAGTAAAACAATGAAAGGGTTCATGGCAGTTCTGATAGGCCTAAGCTGGGAAATAAAAATAATTCTGAGATTTGAACTGCTGATGAACTTCACATATTTTTAGCAGGTCTTCCTAGGTATTTAGCAGAGCCTATTACTCTTTTTGATTAAGACTGGAATTTCAATTGCATTTTGAATTTTTAAAAAGAATTTCCATAATTTTCTCCTATCCTTCTCCTTCTCCCAGCATCATCCATTCCCAGCTCCCCAACTTCTGCACAGTAATTTGAGGTAGAGGGCATGGGCTTCTTGACCAGGGTCATACAACCATTAGAGCTGTGGCATCAGCAGCCTCAGATTTGTTTAGGATGTAGCAGTGTAAGTACAGGCTCTTGTTGAAACAAGGTTGTAAATAAAAGTGATAGCCTGTAATTTCCTTATATCTTTTATTTTGTAATTTGCAAGTATATTATTTGAGCTGGCAGTGGAACTCTTCAGATATATCCCTTTGAGAAAGAATCACAGTTTATTTCCTTTTTTAAAAATTTAAATTGTAGCTGTACCCTTCTTAATGATTACATGAAGTTTTTTAACTGAGCTCTTTATGGCAAATCCTATCTGACATAGCACCTTAGCAATAATAATATCATGACTTCATTAGTCTTTACACTTTAAAAAGAGATAATTTGTGCATTTCATTGGCATACAAAATAGGCATTAGCTTGCAGTGTTAAAGGATGCAGTTTAATCAAATTCTCTGTATAGAGGAAAAGCCTTATTCAGAAAGTTGTAAGATGGCTACATACTTGTGTGTGCACACACACACATGCACGTGCACACACACACACACACACACACACATACACGTCACTCCTAGGTTAAAGCAAATTAAGTTATATCAGAACTCACTAGATATGAGAACACTCCTCTAACATGGGATTGCTGAATTTTTGATTGTTGCCAGTGAACATGTGATATTTCATTCATAAACACAATTTTGGTAAGCTTTACCATATAAGTGAAAGTAAACTTTTCAATAGTTTTTAAAGGAAAGGTGTTGTGTTTTGGGATTTTTACCTGCATGATCCACAAAGTGGACATTATCAAGTGTCTATTTAGAATAAATCAACAAACCATTATTTATCTAGATAAAGTATAAATGTTTTTCACAGAGCTGGATCTTCTTATAAATTGTTTGGGCCAATTGTTTGGGCCAATTGTCTTCAGTCATTGTTTGGGCCAATCATACACTATAGAAATGTGGGAATTTCAGTTTGTGATTTTCTTGACACATCACTCACCCTCAGAGATGCTGGTTTACCACACTGTTAGAACTTTGTAACTTAAGTATAAGAAGGGCTTTATGGGTTGGGTGTGGTGGCTCATGTCTGTTATCCCAGCACTTTGGGAGCCTGAGGTGGGTGGATCACATGTTAGGAGATAGAGACCATCCTGACCAACCAGAGATGGTAAAACCCCATCTCTGCTAAAAATACAAAAATTAGCTGGACATGGTGGCGCATTCCTGTAATCCCGGCTACCCAGGACGTTGAGGCAGGAGAACCACTTGAACCAGGGAGTCAGAGATTGCAGTGAGCTGAGATCGTGCTACTGCACTCCAGCCTGGTAACAGAGCAAGACTCTGTTTCATAAAAAGGGGTGTGGGGGGCTTCCTAAGCATGTTAAATCAAATGAAAGAAAATTGTCCATAGTTAGTAGGTAATGATCAACAGTGGAAATATGCCCATTAGAAAAAAATGTTCAGAAAAAAGCAAACATTTCAAGAACATAAAATGCAATACGACAAAAAAGGAAAGAAATGATACGTACATATATATAAAAGGAAGAAATTGAAATATCTTTGCAGATGGCAGAATTTTTATATACATAATCTCAAATAATTGACAAAAATCCCCAGAATGAATTAATGATTATCACAAAACTGCAAGATGCAAGATTAATCTACAAAAATCAACTGTTTTTCTACATACCAACAATGAACAATTATAATTTGACATTAAAAAACGCAACATGATTTATGTTAGTACCAAAAAATAAAATGCTTATGCATTTACTTAAATGCTTGGGTATAAACCTAACAAATATGAAGATTTCTAAAGGAAACAATAAAACTTTGATGAAAGAAATAAAAAAAGATCTAAATAAACAAAGAAATATTCCATGTTCGTGGATACAAAGACAATGTTATCAAGATGTCATTCTTCACAACACAGCAAGTTGTTTTGTGAATATTGGCAAATTGATTTCAAAGTTTATATGAAGAGTTAAAAGACCAGGAATAGCCAACACATTATTGAAAAAGAAGAACAAAGTTGGAGCACTGACACTACTCAACTTCAAAACTTACTATAAAGCTACAGTAATCAAGACAGTGTGGTACCAAAACAATAACAGGCAAGTAGATCAATAGAACTGAATAGAGAGCAACAGGAATAGATCTACACAAATGTAGTCAACTAATCTTTGACAAAATGGCAAAGGCAATTTAATGGAGAAAGGGTAGTTTTTCACTGTTAAAAAAATGGAAAATTTTTCAAAAATTTTCAAAATGCGTATCTGATAAAGGAATTATATCCAAAATATACAAATAAGAAAATGAATAACTGAATTTAAAAATGAGTAAAAGATATGCAGAATTCAAGTTACTAATGTAACTTGAAGTGCCAGTAGGCCCAGCAATCTCCACATGTACTCATTGCAGTCGTATTTAAGCATGGGTCCCAACCACTGACATTGTTACTTTGCTTTGTGACCTTTCCTCTTCTGGGTACTGAGATGCTATGAAGCCACCTGATAAAGATGCATCACATGTCATAGGCTGATGCCACTACCTGATTTGTTTACTTGCAATGTGAGCCATTTAAAGACCAATAAATGTCTTTTTATAAAATGGGCAAGAGATCCTCTAAACAGACACCTCAGCAAAGAGGATATATAGATATATGAAACAATGCTCAACATCATATGTCATTAGGGAATTGTAAATTAAAACAACAATGAGATACCACTGCACACCTATTAGAATGCAGAAAGTCCAAAACACCAACAACAGCAAATGCTAGTGTGGATGTGGAGTGACAGGAATTTTCATTCATGTAAAATGAAACAGCCATTTGGAAGACAGTTTGGTGGTTTCTTACAAAACTAATATATTCTCACCAGACAATGCAGAATGAAATATTTCCTTGGCATTTTTCCAAATGAGTTGAAAACTTAATGTGCACACAAAAACTGGCACATGGATGCTTATAGCAGCCATATTCATGATTGCCAACACTTAGAGGCAAACACGATGTTTTTAATAGGTTAATGGATAAACAATCTGTGGTACCTCCATACAGTAGAATATTATTCAGCACTAAAAAGAAGCCAAGACAAGAAATAAAGGAATCTTAAGTGCATGTTGCTAGTGCTAAAAGCCGATCTGAAAAATGATGCACATTTTATGACTCCAACTATATAACACTCTGGAAAAGGCAAAACTTTAGAAAATATAAAAAAATTCATGGTTGCCAAGGTTGGGGTTTGGGGGACAGAGGGAGGAATGAATAAGTGGAGCACAGAGGTTTCTTAGGGCAGTGAAACTATTCTGCATAATACAGTAATGATGAATACATGTTATACATTTGTCAAAATTCGTAGAATTGTGTAATACAAAAGTGAATCCTAATATTAAATATGGATTTCAGTTAATAATAATATATTAATATTGGTTCATTAATTGTAATACATTTACCACACTAATGCAAAATGTAGTAATAGGGAAACTGTGTGTGTGGAGGAGGGTAGAGGGAGTATATGAGAACGCTTTGTATTTTCTGCTCAATGTTTTTGCAAACCTAAAACTTCTCAAAAAAGGAAGTCTATTAATCAAAAAAATTGAATCAAGGGTTGTGCATGACAATAGCAGGTAATTTGGGGATGAATACAATTTGCTTGACTTAGAGTCCAACTGGCTCCAGAAGGCTATTAGAAACCAAAGCGCACTGGATTTCCAAAGTTTACTACAAATGAGAACTTTGCATACTTGCAGAAAGTATGACTAGAAAATTCTTACTGGGAAGATAGATTGTCTGTGGAAGTGATCAAATTGGCTGACAGTATCTCCTCTTTGCTCATGGCCTTAATTGGTTGATGTGGCTACCACTTGTGAAAGGAAGCTGACTGGCTGCCACCCACAGCCACCTCACCCTTAATAGTTGATGTAGTTACTTTCATCAAGTCTAGAGAGAATCTTCCTCCTACAGGTGTCACAAGGCTTTGGGGTTCCCTTGAAGTTGCTCTTGGTCTTTCAGTTTTTAAAATCTGGGACAAGTTTTCCCAGAACTAGGTCAGAAGATGTCAAGGTGACTCAAGCCCAAGTGCTCCCAAGAGTCCCCGCTCCTCTGAAAATGAACCACAGATCCACAGACCCAGCAAACTCTTGGTTCTCTATCTACTCCTCCCATCACCTCAGGTTGAGTGAGTGCCTCTCCCTCTCTCCTTCAAATTTATCCCACAGTTTTAATTCTTGGGCCTCAAATATTGGTTAAAAGTATCATTCATTTTTTTTTATAGTTTAATGTATTTTAATAGCAAACTTACAGGAACAGCACAGAAGACAGACAACATTAAAAACATGTACTTGCATGTAGGACAACTCAGAAAAGTATAGTCAATGGATGGAATCTACTGTATGATAAAAATGCTACAAACACCGTTTAGTTGCCGTCCATAGGAAATTTACTTTTTTTTAACAAAGTCCAAATGCTGGCATTGTCTAGAAAAATTTAACAGGTTTATTTATAATTATTATAAAGTTGAACCGCTGAAACTTGTTCACTGAAACATTTTAACTTGCATTAATGCTTTACGTCTCCGCATTTATATTAAAAATTCACACACAAATGAAAATGGAGAAACTGCCAATACCTGATTTCTGTCCCCTATTTTTCCACTCACAATCATATACTTAGGTACGTTTTGACCCCAGGGAAAAAAAATTATCTAACATTCAGAACTACCAGTAACAGGAAGAAGAGCATTTTTTTTTTTTTTTTTTTTTGAGAATGAAATGTTTCCCATCATAGTGGATTCTTAAGCACGCTCTCCACGTATGCGGCATCCTAGCTGGATGTCTTTTGGCACAATTGTTACATGTTTGGCATGAATAGCACAAAGGTTGGTGTCTTCAGAAAGGCCCACCAGATAGGCCTCACTTGCCTCCTGCAAAGCATCGATAGCTGTGCTCTGGAAGCGCAGATCTGTTTTAAAGCCCTGAGCAATTTCTCGCACCAGACGCTGGAAGGGAAGTTTGCGAATCAGAAGTTCAGTGGACCTGTGATAACGTCTAATTTCACGGAGGGCCACAGTGCCAGGCCTGTAACGATGAGGTTTCTTCACCCCTCTGGTAGAGGGCGCACTCTTGCGAGCGGCTTTTGCAACCAGTTGCTTCCTGGGTGCTTTACCCCCTGTAGATTTGTGGGCAGTTTGCGTTGTACGAGCCATGGTATAGAGACCTCCTTACTTACCCCCCTTCTCCTTCGGCTGGAGCTCGGCGAGCGAGAGGCGGCGCTGGCATTGGAGAGCGATGGCTGCGAACACAATTCTCATTCATCTTTTACAAAGAGGGAAATAAAAAGTGTTTTAAAATATGTCCTCTTTACTGTTTCTTTCAAAAAGTCCTAATGTTTCTCTGGTCACTTCTGTGGAGATGAGTCTCTTCCTTGGACCTTTTCTTCTCATGAAGTAAGTGATGCCACATTTATCTCTTTAGTCTGTTCTTCCATGAAAAGAGGACTTTTCTAGCAGCAGCAAGGGATGCTGTAGTGAAACTGCTTTTGGATACTGAACGTAGTGATTCGGGATGCTTCTGGGTTTTTTTTTAAAAATACCCTGTTACGGATTTACTATTCATTAATTAACTTACACTCTGAACTTAACCATGGTGTGGCATCTATTATGCAATTATGAAACTCATTCCAACAACACAAATGGAAGTGGGTGGACTGTCCTCATCTTGATGGACTCATTTCACTCTCCAAGTGTATCAAGCTAGAGTTATTTTTCTATTTTCTGATCTCTAAACCCTGCCTATTGATCTAGAGATTAAATTCAGAGTGATCTATAGAAACATGGCCCATTTTCCTAAAAACATAATTGAGATTTTGGGCAGATTTTCCATGGAATGGGAACCAAGGTATAAAATTTAGTGTTTGTAAAATCAGATTTTGCAATTTGATATTCAAATAGTCATACAAAACCATGAAAATGTAAGGATATAGGAGAACTTTCATGTGGGTCACAGGTAAAAACAAATGAAGTGAAGCAGAACCCTCAAATAAACATATTTTTATGAGAGAAAGAAAATGTTATGAGATAAAACATAAATGTGGTGTTGAATGAAATCCCTAAATGGAAAAAGGAGGAGAGGAGCAGAGAGGTTCTGAGGAGACAACCCACGATTGTGAGGCTATGAGGGGCTGGGAACCAGCCACAAATTCAGGCTACAGAAGAGAGTGGAAGGGGTAATGAGTACTGCATAACTTCTGCTAGCTTCTACAACCAATTGGCATCCATGCTGTGTAAAAAAAAAAAAAAAAAAAAAAAAAAAAAAACCCTAGACATCATGACTATATAACCTGAGAGAACCTCCATATCTAGGTGTGTGGATTCTAGATTTTTATTTCAAAATAATCTTGGACACTTACTTCCTGATATGGGGCTTCTTCTCTTACCTCACCCCCGACCCCTGGGCCCAGGCAACCACAGCTGCCTCATGCTGTCTATAACCTATGTTTGTCTCTGTTTAGGAGGATGCTAAAGACCCTTAGGACTTAAATACGTTTTCTTCTTAAGTAAAAAATTTGAAATAAACATTGGAGGGAAATCTGAAGCTTTCGTGTTGGGGAAGCACTGCTTCATTGCTGTGCTTCTCTGGACCCTCTCCTCTAGATGGGGGAGGTGATCCTGAGCCCCGTGTTTGTTTGGATTGTGAAGCCCCAGGGACTTCCGTTGAACAGATCAGTCTTGATTCTAAGGCAGGACTGCTGAGAGTGCAAAGTTCAGCCTTAAAAATAACATCTCTGTTGATGAGTATCTCTTAACTGGGCAAAAGGCCTTGCAAATTGGAATGAGACAAAAGGTAACCATGGGATTTTGAACTTGAGCAAAGAGAGGGGGTTTGTGGGCTCTGGTGAGCTGCTTTTTCAGGTTTTTGTTTTGTTTTGTTTTGTTTTGTTTTGTTTTGTTTTTTAAAGGAGAAGAATGGACAGTTTATAAATTGGCCAACTTGTTAGCAGATAATCAGTTATCATTGTCACTTGTAGATAGTGTCTGGCAAAATAGAGAGCTGATAAGAACTAACGATTGCCAGGAACTCTGGACCCAACCTGGTGTCTCTGCCTCAATTTCTTTTCATTTTGTGCAGAGCCCGTTTCAATTAGGGTAATCAAAATGCTATTATAATTTAGGAAAGCCTGGACAAATTATTTATATTTCTTAGCCAGTTTCCTTTCTGTAAATCGAGACTACAGGAGGCTTGGTGTGAGAGATAAATAAGATCTGACTGTGGAAACCCGGACACATAGTAGGCACACCATAAGAGCTAGTGCCTTCCTCTCTCCATTCCATTTCTTGACTGACTTCTTTATTCGTTTCTCTTGGTAAAGACTGATGGGAGAAAGTAAGTCACTGAGCACTTTTCATGTTAAAGGTGCATGCTTGGCAGTAGGAAAATGATGAAACTGTACATTATACATTTCATGCCCTCAAGGAGCTTTTAGAGTAGTAGAGAGGCTGAGACAGTATTTGATAAGGGTTCTATAAACTGGTAAATAAACGCTCTGGGAATGGGTAGGAAAGGCAAAGTCATTTCTGGTTGGATTCAATGTGGTGTTGAGGACAGAATGGAAGCGGCATTAACAGTGCTTCCCGAGAGCCGACAGTGTGGTGATGGGCAGGCATGTATTATCTTATGCAATACAGCAATTCTGTGTGGTACATTCTTAGTTCATTTTACAGGTTAGGAAATTGAGACTGAGACAAGTTAAAGAACTTATCTGAGATCAAGTAATTAGTAAATGGTAGAGTTGGGACTCTAAACCAGTGATCTGACTTTTTATTTTTAATTATACTTGAAGTTCTGGGGTACATGTGCAGATCATGCCAGATTGTTACATAGGTATACACATGCCATAGTGTTTTGCTGTATCCATCCCCCATCATCTACATTAGATATTTCTCCTAATGTTATAACTCCCTAATCCCCCCCGCATGCTGTGCCTCCCCTAGCCCTTCCACCCCCAACAGGCCTGGGTGTGTGATGCTTCCCTCCCTGTGTCCATGTGTTCTCATTGTTCAACACCCACTTATGAGTGAGAAGATGCGGTGTTTGGTTTTCTGTTCTTGTGTCAGTTATCTGACATTTTAACTCTTTTTTCTCTATCTCACATTGCTTCAAGGTATTAGGGACAAAAGATAATTCTACACAAAATGACCATTGTTTATAGGTGGAGATGGAAGAGGGTTCTTTCTTTTGCAGGTGAGGGAAGAACATGAAAAAAGTTCTGCAACAGGACAATGTATTCTTCTCACTTGCGGTTATGCAATCTTTTCAAGGTACTATTTCCATGAGGCTGATCCATCAAATAATTGGAGATATTGTACCATGTGGACAATTTAGGAACAATTTAGGACTTAAATAGAAATGGCACTGATTAATTAAAAAATGGAGAAGACTACTGCTTGGTATAGTCACCTGAAAGCCAAATCCCAGTTCTGGCTCTGCCATAGACTTCCTGCAGTTCCAAGGGTCTAGGCACAGCTACTGTCCTCACGTGTCTCAGCTGCCTTCCTCTTTGTAATCATTTAGGCACCAAATGAAAGGCTTTTTTTTTTTTTTTTTTTTTTTTTTTAAAAGGAATCTTGTTGAATTGTCTCCTTATTGTTGCTCTGTTCAGACTCCAGGAACACAGAGTTCTGGGCAGTCTGAAGCCTCTCCAGGAATGCTAATCTTCTCTGAAGGGGGTTGCTCTGAAGAGGAGAAATGCTTGCCTTTCAAAAGTACATCCTTAGGGAGGCTATCAGCTGCTTCATTTTTGTAGAGTCAGGGAAATTTTATCCTCTGATAAGGGATTTGAGAACAGTTGGCTGTGGCTGCCTAAAAGACTCCTCAAGGACAAATGTCCAGAGCACAGTCACCCCCATTACCCAGAGACCAAGGTCTCTTTGTTTATACCCCTTGTAGCTTTGCCTGCATTCCTATCCTGTTTGTTCCAATATTATGACCTCTTCTGAGTCTGTAAGAAGTCACAGTCATTGGAAGTGATTCCTATTCATTGGAAGTGATTCCTATAAGAAGCCAATATGTGGTGTGACCTTTTTCTTCATTCATTCATTGGTTGGTTTATTCATTCAGTTTAGTAGAATTTTCTTTTGTTAAAAACTCTTGTTACATAACATCAATGTTTTCCTAACTATGAGTCATGGAGAGGATGCTGGCTTTCTTTGTTTTGTTCCTATAAATATGTGTGAAATTAGGATTTCTAAAAAGTTAAGTACTTTGATAAATAGCATTTTTGCCCCCTTACCCAAATAAAGTGGTTGGAACCTATTTACTGTGGAAACCTTTGACACTAAAGGTGAACCAGCTTTAATCTTAACTCTTCCCTCAGGACCAGTGAAAGATCAAAGAAGAATTTAGAGAACGTAAACAAGTGGACAACCAATGGATCAGGTCCAAGTGTGCAGCTGGAGTCCACCTCTATCCCGTATCCACTAGGAATGGAGCCTCCTTCTAGCAAATTCACTCTTCTGAAGGCTGTGGGTTGGTCTAGTTTGGGTTGTGAGTGGGTCTGAAGATACACATCGTCTGGGATGTACTTCTCAGTCTTTATGTCTCCATCAATCAAATGATAGCATCGTGTAGTGTTTACAGATTAATAAAAGCTTTGTTCCTTATTATGTCCCTAATCCTTCCTCAAATGAATTAGGATGTAAAATATCCTAGGTGAAATAAAGACTATGAAGATGATTTATCAAGAACTTCATTACCAATATTGTATCATGTAGAAAGAGAGAATCTCCTGAAGGGAAAAAGGGAGACTTTACACTCATGTATCAAACCAAATGTCAGCCAGAACACCAGCATGAAACAGGAATGACTCAGTGTAGTGAGCAGTCCCTAGACAAATGTGTAAAACAGCTGCAGTTGCCATTTGATATCTCCCATGCTCCTCATTTCTGCCCTTCCCTCTTTCCCACTTTAACAATGCTGTCACTAACCCATACTCATCTCTCTCTGTCTCTTTTCCTTTAACAAATCTTCAGTATCCAGACATAATCTGAAATTTATTTCCTCTAGGGGGTAGAAGTGACTCAATTTGATATTTTACTCGTGGGACATTGAAGGTAATAAAAAAAAAAAGGATGCGGGTTTAAATACGGACTTTCAAATATCTGGGAGCTGAGTGAAAGGGTCTTTAAGGGATGAGAGCTTTGTGGAGACACCGGAATCAAGTGATATAGGTGATGTAATTTATCCTGTTTGACTTCTCCGCAGCATATGACATGTTGACAACATCCCTTTTTTTGAAAGCAAGTTTTTATTATTTTAAAAAATTATGTTTATTTATTTACTTATTTATTTTGGAGATGAGAATCTCTCTCAGTTGCCCAGGCTGGAGTGCAGTGACTTAATCATGGCTCACTGCAGCTTTGACCTCCCAGGCTCAAGCAGTTCTCCTACCTCAGCCTCCAGAGTAGCTGTGGCCACAGGCATGCTCTGCCATGCCTGGCTAATTTTTTTTTATTTTGTAGAGATTGGGTCCTACTATGTTGCCTGGGAAAACTATTCTTATTTTTTTGTGTACAGAAAACTCAACAGCATATGGTTAACCCAGTTTAGTAGCAAGTGTTCTAGCTTTTGCCTTTTTCTGCTTGGCAATGTGAGGCACAGATTTGGGACCCAGGCCATTGCCTTCCCAGTGGGGGCAGATCTCATAACATCTGTCATTGTCATTGGTCCTGATAGCTTCCAGCAGCTTCACTCAAGCTCCTCTGTCTTCCCAGTTAAACTATGTGAAGGTGATGGTGGTGCAGGTCTTCCTGTGGACTAGACATCCAAATCTTGCATTCCCCTTGATAAGGCAGTAAGGGATCCATATTTTACAACACAGGGCAGGCAGAAAGACAACCAGCTTGATGGGATCTTCATCGTGTTCAGTCACCACCAGTTGAGACTTCTTGTTCTTTACCATGTTAACAGTGTTAAAACTGCTCGAAGGACAGGTGATCTCTTAATTGGGGGAGCCCTTTACTGTCAGCTCTCTTCTCAGCCCGGGCCAGTGGTCTCTGCTTCTTCCCTTGCTTTGTCTCTGGACTGCACACCAGCTTAAGCGGTTGAGTAACTGGCAGTCCAAGGCCTGAGTGAACTGGTTAATGGCAGGAGCAACTTTTGGCTGCTCATGGAAGATAGCCCTTTGCCACTGCAACTGCATGTACTGGGACCATTTGACACAGCAGGTAAGGTCCCCATTGGGTGGGATATCCTGCCCAATGCCAAAATTCTTAGGGCTTTTCTCAAACAGGGACTTCCCACCTTCTTGGCCTCCTGCTTCTTCATGACAGCGGGGGTCTGTGCCGTTTTCTTTCTCTTGGCCTCCTTTCCTTTCAGCATCTTAGGTGCTTGGAGGACAGAGCAGTAATTCCCTTTTTTTATGAAGCCCTCTCCTGTCTTTGATTTTCTGTCATCCTTTCCTGCTCCCTCTATTTCCCTGTCTAAAGCATCTCAGATCCCTTTGATGGGTTCTTCTCTAAACAACCTGTAAATATTGCTGTTCCTAAGGGATTATTCTCAGGCCCTCTTTATTTCTTTCTCCAAATTCTCCCCCTAGGTTGCCTTGTCTATTATCAAGTCTTTAAATACCATCTTTATGCAGATGTCTTCCAAATTTTTCCATCCATCCCTCTGAGCTTCAGACTAATCTAGAAGTTTACTTGACATATCCAAGTTAAAACAGCTAAGTCAAAACCCTTGATATATACCTTTTTACCTCTACAACTAATTTTATGTCTCCACTAATCTTCCTTAGCTTAATAAATGTCAGTGCCAAAAACAAGCAATGGGGAAAGGATTCCCTGTTTAATAAATGGTGTTGGGAAAACTGGCTAGTCATGTGCAGAAAGCAGAAACTGGACCCCTTCCTGACACTTAACACTAAAATTAACCCCAGATGGATTAAATACTTAAACATAAAACCTAACACCATAAAAACCCTAGAAGAAAACCTAGGCAAAACCATTCAGGACATAGGCATAGGCAAGGACTTCATGACTAAAACACCAAAAGCATTGGCAACAAAAGCCAAAATAGACAAATGGGATCTAATTAAACTCCAGAGCTTCTGAACAGCAAAAGAAACAATAGAGTGAACCAGCAACCAACAGAATGGGAAAAAATTTTTGGAATCTACCCAAGTGACAAAGGACTAATATCCAGAATCTACAAAGAATTAAAACAGATTTACAAGAAAAAAACAAAGTTATTCAAAAGTGGGCGAAGGATATGAACAGACACTTTTCAAGAGACGACATATATAACACCAACAAACATATGAAAAATGCTCATCATCACTGGTCATTAGAGAAATGCAAATCAAAATGACATTGAGATACCATCTCACGCCAGTTAGAATGGCGATCATTAAAAAATCAGGAGACAACAGATGCTGGAGAGGATGTGGAGAAATAGGAACACTTTTACATTGTTGATGGGAGTGTAAATTAGTTCAACCATGTGGAGTACAGGGTGGCGATTCCTCAGGGACCTAGAAATAGAAATTCCATTTGACCCAGCAATCCCATTACTGGGTATATATCCAAAGAACTATAAATAATTCCATTATAAAGACACATGTACATGTATGTTCATTGCGGTACTGTTTACATTAGCAAAGACCTGGAACCAACCCAGATGCCCATCAATGATAGGCTGGAAAAGGAAATTGTGTCACATATACACCTTGGAATACTATGTAGTCATAAAAAATGATGAGTTCGTGTCCTTTGTAGAAACATGGTTGAATCTGGAAACCATCATTCCTAGCAAACTGACACAAGAACAGAAAATAAAATACCACATTTTCTCATTCATAGGTGGGTGTTGAATGATGAGAACACGTGGACACAGGGAGTGGAGCATCACACACTGGGGTCTGTTGCGGAGTGGCTAGAGAAGGGACAGCATGGGGAGAAATGCCAGATATAGGTGACAGGGGGATGGAGGCAGCAAGCCACATTGCCACATATGTACCTATGCAACAATCCTGCATGATCTGCACATGTACCCCAGAACCTAAAGTACAATAAAAAATAAAAATAAAAAATAAATATCAGTACCATCCACCTGGTTTGTTATTAAGAGCCATCTTGATATAAAATTCAAGCTTGAAATCAGAGCCTCCAGGTCCCATGTGACCTGGCCCTGCCTTCATCCTGACCTCTGTTCACTCTCCCTCTCTCTCTCATTGTATTCCAGACACACAGGGCTTCTCTCAGCTTCCCAGATATGCTAAGTTCTTTGCTGTCTCAAGGGCTTATCTCTTGCTATTCCATCTGCCTAGAACTTCTTCCAATTCCTGATTCCTTTGCCTATTTCAGATTCAGCCTAAATAACACATCTTGTTAGCAACTTTCTCTGTCATGTTATTTATGGTAGGTTTTTTTTTTTTTGTATTAGAGCTATGTTGTTCTGTTCATATCACTTACTACATTATTCAGTAATTTTATTTGTTTTTGTTTTCTGCATCCTCACCAAAATGTAAGTTCTGTGAATCCAGTGGCATGAATATTATGTTCATTGTTGGATCACTGGTACCTAACTGTGCCTTGCATATAGTGCTGGTAAATATTTACTGAATGAATGAAATGAACAATTGCTAGGCCAGTCTTGATGTTCAGTAGCTTTAATTTCCTTGAAGGTAGACTCTATGCCTGAACTCTCACAGAGCCTAGTCCAGAACCTAGCTGTAAATAGGATCTTAAGAAATGATTTTAGCTTGAGTCAATAAAGCAATTTATTAACAGTGCGAGACAAAGTGTGATTATGGGTTAAAACTATGGTACAGGTAGTGCTAGAAAATTTCAGCAAGTGATGAGCTCAGTGTGGTTTAGAAGGCATTTCCCAAAACATTGGTCCAAGAGGGGAAATAAGGAAAGGGAATGATCAGAATAGGGGAAGAAGAGGAGAAAAGCCTACGGAGTTGGGAGAGCAGGATAATAGGAGTTGTTTTGGTTCTACGAAGGCTAATGCAATAGAAAAAGACATGCCGAACCCTGGTTTTCTATACTTTTTATTAGTTATAAGTTTCCTCTTAGAACTGAAAAAGAGATGCCAAACCATTGATTGGATAGAATGTAAAGAATTAGAGGATGGTTGAAGAAGAGGAAGACTTAAACAGTAATTCTCAAACTTGAGGGCTTGTTAATACACAGGTTCCTGGGCCCTCACTTCTGAAATTCCTGATTCGATTGATCTGGAAAAGGGTCAAGAACCTGCATTCTTAATAATAATTTCTAGGTACTGTTGTTTCTGCTACTTCAAGATCTCTACTTTGACAACCACAGGCTTAGAAAGGGGTGCACTTTATAAGTTTGTAAAATGTATTTTGTATGAATATATGTAACAAAATCATGCTCTGATTTGTTAAATTCTTTTCTAGGATTGTTGGCATTTCAAGATCTTATTCTAATCTTACAGACTGAAAGAATTTTTTCAACAAATCCACCTTCTTGCCAGCCTTACTCAGAACCACCATTAACTCTTATCAGACTTTTCCTCAGGCATCTGGACCAAAGCATCAACGTGCACCGTGTGACTTGAGGGTTAACTGAATTACAGAGCTTGAAGAGAGGGCAGTTGTCTTTCTTTACATAACATTTTAAAATTTATTAACCACTTTTTGAGGTCATGGTATATTTCCAGTGCTAAATTAGATGCCCAGGACAACATAATAATTATAATATCAAGTAAGTAATTTAACATTTATTGAGAGCTTCCTATGTTCTATCCACTGATCCAAGTGCTTTACATGTGTTATCCATCTCGCTAACCATAACAGCACTATGTGGTATTGTAGTACTCTTATCTCTATTTTATAGATTAGGGGTTGGCAAACCATGGCCTTTGGATTGTTTTTACAAGAACGATGAGCTAAGAATGGTTTTACATTTTCAAAAGGTTAGAGAAAGAGAGAGTGAGAGAGAACAGAGAGAGAGAGAGAGAGAGAGAGAGAGAGAGCAGAACACGTATAGAAACTATACTAGACTTTGCAAAGCCTAAAATGTTGTCTGGCCCTTTTCAAGAATAGTTTGCTGATCCCTGTTATAGATGATGCAACTCAGCCAAAAGGAGGCTCAAAGGTGGAGCCATTAGAACCCAGGTAGTCAGTGTCTGGGAAAGACAAACTCTGCTTTTGAGTTGCTCATGATTAAGGCCAGAGAGGTAGAAGAGACTTTCCTAAGTTATGTTGTCAATTATTGGCAGTGCTGGCACTTCATGCCAAGACTTTCAGTTCAGTGTCATTTCTGATACACCCCAGGATGTTCCTCATACTCTTTCCCATCCCTTCCAAAATAGACCTTAGTAATAATCAGTTTTGAACATATTAAATGCTTGATTTTCACCAAAGTTATCTGGTGAGGTGGATGACAAGACAGCTCAATTCATTTTTGGATAGATTCAGTGGTTAGACATTTGTCATCAAACATCTGGATAGTGATGACTTTCATCTCTACCTCATTGTATCTTCTTGCAAAGTTTGGACTAGTACAAAGAAGAAATCTAGCTCTATCTACTTGAGTAGTCTAAAGGATGTTTCCATAATGATATATTGTCTTTTCTTTTTTCTTTTATAGTTCTTATACTTTGCTACATATACTCTGTAATGGGTTGTTGTTTTCATTTCTTAGGTTAAAATTATTTTTTATAATAGGCTGAAAACTTTAAATAGAATGGATGATATACCTTGGGAAGCTCCAAAGCTGGTATTGGGGGTTCAGAGGTAATTAAGACAGTGCCCCAGGCATTATCAAGCTGATATAAGGAAAAAAGAGTTCTGCACCAAAAAGGCGAGCTCCTCAAGCATCCTGAAGACAATCCAGGTAGGCCGTGTGTCCCAGCCCACTCCTCACATCAAGGATTACATGAATCAGTATCCTTATTCATTGCTCAGGGCAATGTCATTTCCACTTGAGCTGAGAAAACAATGTGGTCACCAATGACTAATTAGTATAGATATTCATTTCAGATATGGATAACCAAAAAGAGTAGAAACCAGCAGCATGAAAACCAGGTTCTAAAATGGAAAAAAAAAAAAAAAAAGAAATGTAATTCTGAAGAAACAGAGATATTTTAAAAATTAAAAAGGACTTTAATAAAATTCTATTTATACATTTCCAGAAAGATTTGAGAGGATTTTAAACCCATAAAATAATAATAGGTTGCTATGAAAAAGAAGGAATTATAGGACACTAAAGTGCCTTAGAAAATTTAAAAATTGATTTTCAAAATATTCACACTCCTCAATGAAATGTTTAATGGAGATAGCTGAAAATTGAGTTAGCAATGGAGAACACGTCTGTCCAGGAGGAATACAAAGGAAGTCACATATATGATAATGTTAAGTTTTCTGGTAACTACATTAAAAAACTACTCAAAAGGGGGACCTGGGCAAAATAGCCAAATAGGAACAACTCTGTTCTGCAGCTCCAAGTAGGATCAATGCAGAAGGTGGGTGATTTCTGTATTTCTAACTGAGGTGCCTGGCTCATCTCATTGGGAATGGTTAGAGAGTGAGTGTGGCCCATAGAAAGTGAGCAGAAGCAGGGCGGGGTGTTGGCTCATCTAGAAAGCACAAGGGGTCAGGGAACTCCCTCCACTAGCCAAGGGAAGCCGTAAGGGACTGTGATGTGAGAAACAGTGCATTCTGGCCCAAATACTGTGCTTTTCCCCACCGCCTTGTAACCTGCAGACCAGGAGATTCCTCGGGGGTCTATACCACCAGAGCCCTGGGTTTCAAGCACAAAACTGGGCAGCTGTTTGGGCAGGTACCGAGCTATCTGCAGGAGTTTTTTCATACCCCAGTGGTGCCTGGAATGCCAGCAAGACAGAACTGTTCACTCCACTGGAAAGGGGGCTGAAGTCAGAGAGCCAAGTGGTCTAGCTCAGTGGATCCCACCCCCACAAAGCCCAGCAAGCTAAGATCTGCTGGCTTGGAATTCTCACTGCCAGCACACCAGTCTGAAGTTGACCTGGCATGCTCCAGCTTGGTGGGGGAGGGGTGTCCACCATTACCAAGGCTTGAGTAGGTGGTTTCCCCTTACAGTGTAAACAAAGCTGCGAGGAAGTTCGAATTGGCCAAAGCATAGCCGAGTTCTTCAAAGGCATTGTAGCCAGACTGCCTCTCTAGATTCCTCCTTTCTGGGCAGGGTGTCTTTGAAAGAAGGGCAACAGCCCTTCTTTCAAAAATAGGGCTTTACGGATAAAACTCCCATCTATCTGGGTGGCTGTGGGAGCAGCTTCAGCAGACTTAAACATTCCTGCCTTCTGACTCTGAAGAGAGCAGTGGGTTTCCCAGCAGAGTGCTCAAGCTCTGCTAAGGGACAGACCACCTCCTCAGGTGGGTCCCTTACGCCTGTGCCTCCTGATTGGGAAACACCTCCCAGCAGGGGTCGACAGACACCTCATACAGGAGAACTCTGGCTGGCATCTGGGAGGCGCTCCTTTGGTATGAAGCTTCCAGAGGAAGTAAGAGGCAATAATCTTTGCTGTTCTCCAGCCTCTGCTGGTGATACCCAGGCAAACAGGGTCTGAAGTGAACCTTCAGTATACTGCAGCAGACCTGCAGCAGTGGGTCCTGACCGGTAGAGGAAAAACTAACAAACAAAAAAGAATAGCATAAACAGAAACAAAAAGGATGTCCAAGCAAAAACCCTATCTAAAGGTCACCACATCAAAGACCAAAGGTAGAAAATCCACCAAGATGAGGAAAAACCAGCATAAAAAGGCTGAAAAATCCAGAAACCAGAACACCTCTTCTCCAAATAATTACAACTTCTTGTCAGCAAGGGAACAAAACTGGACAGAGAAGGAATTTGATAAATTGACAGAAGTAGACTTCAGAAGGTGGGTAATAACAAACTCTTCCGAGCTAAAGGAACATGTTCTAACCCAATGTAAGGAAGCTAAGAACCTTGAAAAAAGGTTAGACAAATTGCTAACTAGAATAACCAGTTTAGAGAAGAACATAAATGACCCGATGGAGCAGAAAAATACAGCATGAGAACTTCGTGGAGCATACACAAGTATCAACAGCCAAATCAATAAAGTGGAAGAAAGGGTACAGAGATTGAAGATCAACTTAATGATATAAAGCATGAAGACAAGATTAGAGAAAAAAGAATGAAAAGGAATGAAGAAAACCTCCAACTAATATGGGACTGTGTGAAAAGACCAAACCTACATTTGATTAGTGTACCTGACAATGATGGGGAGAATGAAACCAAGTTGGAAAATACACTTCAGGATATTATCCAGGAGAACTTCCCCAACCTAGCGAGGCAGGCCAACATTCAAATTCAGGAAATACAGAGATACTGTATTTCATAAAGATACTCCTTGAGAAGAACAACCTCAAGACACATAATCATCAGATTCACCAAGGTTGAAATGATGGAAAAAATGTTAAGGGCAGCCAGAGAGAAAGGTCAAGTTACCCGCAAAGGGAAGCTCATCAGACTAATAGCAGATCTTTCTGCAGAAACCCTACAAACCAGAAGAGAGTGGGGGCCAATACTCAACATTCTTTAAAGAATTTTCAACCCAGCATTTCATATCCAGCCAAGCTAAGCTTCATAAGTGAAGGAGAAATAAAAAACTAAGCTTCATAAGTGAAGGAGAAATAAAATCCTTGACAGACAAGGAAATGCTAAGAGATTTTGTCACCACCAGGCCTGCCTTCCAAAAGCTCCTAAAGGAAGCACTATATATTGAAAGGAAGAACCAGTACCAGCCACTGCAAAAACATACCAAATTGTAAAGACCAGTGACACTATGAAGAAACTGCATCAACTAATGTGCAAAATAACCAGCTAGCATCATGATGACAGGATCAAATTCACACATAACAATATTAACCTTAAATGTAAATGAGCTAAATGGTCTAATTAAAAGACACAGACTGGCAAATTAAATAGTCAAGACCCATTGATGTGCTGTATTCAAGAGACACACCTCATGTGCAAAGACCCATAGGCTCAAAATAAAGGGATGGAGGAATATTTATCAAGCAAATAGAAAGAAAGAAAAAGGCAGAGGTTGCAATCACAGTCTCTGATAAAACAAACTTTAAACCAATAAAGATCAAAAGAGACAAAGAAGGGCATTACATATTAATAAAGAGATCAACACAAGAAGAGCTAACTATCCTAAATATATATGCACACAACACAGGAGCACCCAGATTCATAAAGCAGCTTCTTAGAGACCTCAAAGAGACTTAGACTCCCACAAAATAACAGTGGGAGACTTAAACATCACACTGTCAATATTAGACAGAACAATGATTTGAGATTACCACGAGGCTTGCGAATATTATCTTATAACCCATTATTTTAAATGGTGACAACTTCATACTAATTGCATAAGCAAACCAAGAAACAAACATGCAAAAAAGAAAATGAATAAAAATGCTAATTAACTTAATATCTCATTTTTTAACTATTTATTGTTTCTTCTTATGTCTTAGTCTACTGTCTTGAAAAGTTGTCGTAGTTGTTATTTGATTGGCTTGTCATTTAGTCTTTTTACTTAAGTCAAGAGAAGTTTCTACACCACAATTATAGTGTTATACTATTCTGTTTTACTGTGTCCTTCCTATTGCCAGTGAGTTTTGTTCCTTCACATGATTTCTTCCTGCTCATTAACATTCTTTTCTTTTTTTTCAGATTGAAGAACTTGCTTTAACATTTCTTGTAGGACAGATCTGGTGATGATGAAATCCCTCAGCTTTTGTTTGTCTCAGAAGATCTTTATTTCTTCTTCATGCTGAAAGAATATTATTGTTGGATATACTATTCTTGGGTAAAAGCTTTTTTTCTTCAGTATTTTAAATATGTCATGCCACTCTCTCATGGCCTGTAAGGTATTCACTGAAAAATCTGCTGCTGGGCATATTGGAGCTCCACTGTATGTTATTTGTTTCTTTTGCTACTTTTCCATTCCTTTCTTTATCCTTGACCTTTGGGAGTTTGAGCACTGAATACCTTAAGGTAGTCATCTTTGGGTTAAATCTGCTTAGTCTTCTATAACCTTTTGTTCATGAATGTTTATATCTTTCTCTAGGTTTTGGAAGTTTTTTGATATAATTCCTTCAAATAAATTTTCTACCCTTATCTCTTTTTCTACCTCCTCTTTAAGGCTAATGACTCTTAGATTTGCCCTTTTGAGGCTATGTTCTAGACCTTGGAGGTGTGTTTCATTGTTTTTTAATTTTTTTTTTTTGTCTCCTCTGACTGTGTGTTTACAAATAACCTACCTTTGAGCCAACTAACTCTTTCTTCTGCTTAGTCAGTTCTGCTATTAAGAGACTCTGATGCATTCTTCAGCATGCAAATTGGATTATTCAGCTCCAGAATTTCTGCTGGATTCTTTTTAATCATTAATTTCTTTGTTAAATTTATCTGATAAAATTTCGAATTCCTTTTCTGTGTTGTCTTGAATTTCTTTGAGTTTCTTCAACACAGCTATTTTGAATTTTCTGTCTAAAAGGTCATATATTCCTGTTTCTCCAGGATTGATCTTTGGTACCTTATTTAGTTCATTTGGTGAGGTCATGTTTTGGTGTATGATGTTGATGCTTGTAGCTGTTCTTAGGTGTCTGGGCATGAAAGAGATAGGTATTTATGGTAGTCTCCACAGTCTGGGCTTGTTTGTGCCTCTCCTTCTTGGGAAAGTTTTCCAGGTATTAAAAGGGATGTGGCCTTTCCTTTAACCAACCCCAATAATGCTGTGGCTTTTGCAGACTTAAAGAGGCAAAACTTTACAAATCTAAAATCACACTGAATGATGATACCTATTATGTTGAAATGCTAGAATTATGTGTGAGTGACTTGTTTTTCTTTATCAGGCTTCCTGATATCAATGGGCAGTTTACATTACTGCCTTAGTGTGCTTAAGAGCTAGAGGAATCTTTGGATTACCAGGCAGAAACTTTTGTTCTTTTTCTTTACTTTCTCCCAAATATATATATTTAGAGAGAGAGAGTGAGAGTGAGAAAGAGAAAGAGACTACATTATATATATATATATATATATATATATATATATATATAAGACATATATATATATGTCTTCTATCTAGATGTTTTATCCATTATTGAAAGTAGTACTTTGAAGTGTCCTATTATTTTATTGCTATCTATTTCTCCTTTCAGCTCAGTCAATGTTTGCTCTATATATTTAGGTTCTCTGATGTTGGGTGCATATACATTTATAATTGTTATATATTTTTGGTAGATTGGCCCTTTATCATTATGTAATGTCCTTTTTTGGTCTCCTGACAGTTTTTGGCTTAATGTCTATTTTTTTTCTGATATGACAATGCTTGCTCTCTTTGGTTACCATTTATAAGAAATATCTTTTTTCTTTCTTTCACTTTCAGCCCCTGTAGGTCCTTAAATCTAAAGTGAGTTTCTTATAGACAGCATATAGTTGTGTTTTGATTTTTATACACTCAGCCACTGTATGTCTTTTGATTGTATGTTTCCCTCAACCCACTAGACTGTGCCAGTGCTGTCATAAATTCAAGACTAGAAAGACACAAACTAATCCTCTTAGAAGCCCCTCAGAAAGTTAGGGTACTGGATATGCATACATTACTTCCTTGGGAGAAGCTGAGAGGTAAGGGGAATCTTCCTGATTGTATGTTGTTGTGCTAGTAGCAGGGATCTGGTGAAGAGGGTGTCTTGACTCTTCCTACTAGCTTCAATTAGTCTGGTTTCATGTTTTTCCAGGTTGCAAGAGACTTCAAATTAGTTTCTTAATTTCTCATGAAGGGAATTTGTGAATTGTTGCCAAATTAGTTGCTAGTGGGAGGAAAAATATTCAGGGCTTCCTACTCTGCCATCTTGCTAAAGTTACCACCTAACATTTTAAAAAATAGGTTAAGAAACATGTTTTAAAATAATCAATAACATGAGATAAAATATATATAATGTGCTTAACAGAATGACTAGCACATAATATGTGCTGAATTCTATCTACAAATACTAACGGTAATGATAGTAACTGAAATACTTAATAACGTGAAATAATATATATTACATTCTTAATCAAATGACTAGTACATAATATATGCTGAGTGCTATCTAATAATACTAATGATAATGATAATAATGATACTAATTTGCCCAATTTCACTTAAGTAATGATGCCAAATTTAACCCAGAAATCCTGATTATTTTATGAGCAAAGTAGTTTGTCAAAGTGTTTCTGTAATTATTTTATATATTATACAGGAATGTTCTTAAACAGGAAGCCTGATAAAGAAAAACAAGTCACTCACAGATAATTCTAGCATTTCAACGTAATAGGTATCATCATTCAATGTGATTTTAGATTTGTAAAGTTTGCTTCGAAAAGTATTCCTGATGCATGAATTTGTCCTCTACTTTCTAAGAACCTTCTGGTTTTTTTTCAGAGCAGAAAATAAACAAGAGTACTGTTTTTTCTTGCTCCTTTTCCTCCATAGCCTTAAAATATCTAGATTGTACATCTAGTTATTGTAATTTAGAATTATGATGGATCACCAATGATTTAGGTAAAAGAAAAATTTATAACTAAAGAGAAAAATCGGAAAATGTTGACAATTGTGGCTATGGAATAACCTAATGCTTTATTTAGTTGAAACAAAATATTAATTAACCTGATAGAGCTAAATACAAGGTTATGATGAGCAACCCATCCCTTCTCATTTGTTATTTGATTAAAGTTACATTATCACAAAGGATATTGAAGAAGTGTTCATCATTTTCTTCTTGCTTACATATACTATCAATGTGAGAATTCATGTATATCCCTTATTCTGTTCCCCCTGCCCACTCCACCCCCAGTAATCTCTTTGCAGTGATTAAAGAAATAGCTTTATTCATTTATATCAACTAGTATTTTTTAATGATAAGCAATAGAAATCCACTTCAAAATTTAATTAAAATGTGACTTTGCTAACCTCTCTATAATTTGGATTTCTAACCTCAGTAATATTAGAGTCTTCAGCTCATCAAAGACAGTAAGTATGCTCACGATACTTTTCAGTGAGAAGAAAGAACTTAACAAGCACTATGTAACTACTACCTTAGTCTTGGCTTCCATCCATCAACATTTCTTCCTGTACTTCTGCAATAGTTTCCTGTCTAATTATCTTGTCTCCATTTTCTGTAACCCCAATTTACCCCCTCTATAACGATGAGTTATAGTCTTTCAGTAACAGACACTTGATCATATTGTTCTTTAATCTTTTCCATTAATATCTTTCAGTGCCTCCCCAATACCTTTAGAATGAGTTTAAACTTTTTGTCACAGCATACAGGGTCTTTTATGATCCAGATTCTTATTTCCCCAACCTTATGCCTTTTTATTTCACATTATACATTCACCCATATCTACAATGGAAGTTCCTTACATGTGTTACTATTTTTTGTGCCTTTTTGCTTTTGCATCTGCCTTTTCCTTCCCGTAGAACACACTTACCCTTCTATTCCAGGGTAATGTTTTCATCCTTTATAAATTAGCTTTTGCGTCACCTGATGGTCATGTTTCATGACAGACACTAGTATGTTATGTGACCAAGCCCCACTTCCTCTTTCCCCTGGAATCACAATTACACTGCTTTCCTAGACTCCCTTAAAGTTAGATATGGCCTAGTCACTGAGTTCTGATGAATGTGAGTGACAGTGATTTATGTCACTTCCAGACCTGACTCTGAAAACATTCCATATAATACTCTATGTCTGCTCTAGTTCCTCATCTTCTGGCCAGATGTAATGGATCCTGGAGAACTTCAAGATCCTACTGGGTGGTAAAGCCACTAGACTGGGGAGCCTGGTAACCCTTTGGGCCCTCTGACTAGGCACAACCATGTTGGACTACAGCATGAGCAAGGAGTAAACTTATGTCGTGTTAAGTCTCCTGAACCTTATAGTTTGTTGTAATAGTTAGTCCACAATGACTAACACGCTTCCTTTGGTGTCTCCTTTCCTCCAAAATCCCTAACACTGTGACAAAGTTACATGTGAGTAAAGCACCCTTCTTCTCAGGTCCAGATCTGGGACTGGTTTATTTATCTAAATGTAAAAAATGAAAGTTTCTTTCCTCCTAAAATTCACATTCTGGTGGTCAAAACAGCTAGTAAATAATAAAACCCTAAAATATAACTTTAAGCAATGATAAGTGCTGTCAAGTGAGATAAGGCTGGATAAGGGGATGGAAAATGGAGGGTGAGAGGTGTATCTCTGAGGTATCAGAGAAGGCTCTTCTGATGATGTTATATTGAATGGGCTCTGAATGTGAAGTGAGAGGTAAGCCATAGATTGTTTGAGAATTAGGCAGGGAATAGAAAGAGTTAAACAGATGCAGAAAATAGTGTCGCTTTTTAATATTAGGACTATTAATAGCATGAAGAAGAGCAAGAACACTGATATGGCAGGAGTACAGTGAATGAGAAGGAGCGAGAGGTGAGAAGGAGCGAGAGGTAAGAAGGAGTTCAGAGAAGTGGGGAGGAGTCTCAGGTCATGGAAAAACCTGAAGGGCCTGGGGTTTTACTCTTACAGAAGTTGGGGGAGAGCCACTGGGTGACTGTGAGCAGTTGAGTGGCATTTTGAAATGATTGCTCTGGCTAATGAGTAGAGAATAGTCTCAGTCATGGATTTATGCAGGTGGATTCTCACTGTCTCCAATGCCCTCGGCCCACCAAAGGCTTTATCTCCAGTTCCTTCTGATCAAGGAAGCCAAAGCTATGTGCTACAGACCATATATCTGTTGGTCTCACGTCTGACCTCAAGTGATTTCCCTAATTTTCATCTTTCAATCATATTGTCAGAAACTGATTGCTTCTGTTTTTCAGTGAAATAAGATGTAAGACTTTAGTTACATAAGAATGAGGGTGTTGATGGGAAGAAACGGGAGACTGATTGGCTTTGACAATGAGAGAGTAAATTCACTAGCAAAATGTAGGTTTTTTAATTTTTGCTTTTTTTATGAGGTAAAAAGGGAATAAATAGGCAGGGATCAGCCATTGTGTCCAAGACGGGCAAGAGAAAGATTAAAAGATAGAATCTTTTCCCAAAAAATGTCAACTAATTAGAGAAACAATGACTACCACATGAAATAATTACATGGCTGTATTTCATTCATTCAACCACTATCAATTCAGCAACAATTTATTAATGCTTATTCTAAAGCAGAAGACTAAAACATTGTCCCGACTCTGTGTTTAATAGGGAAAAAATAAAAACAAGTTCTTTAAAATGCAAATAAAAACTACAATGACGTATCATTTCACCTCAGTTAAAATGGCATATATCCAAAAGACAAGCAATAACAAATGTTGGTGAGGATGAGGAAAAGGAAACTCATACACTGTTGGTGGGAATCTAAATTAATGCAACCACTGTAGAGAGCAGTTTGGAAGTTCCTCAAAAATCTGCAAAGAGAGCTACCATATGATCTAGCAATTCCATGGCTATGAATATACCCAAAAGAAAGGAAATCAGTATATTGAAGAGTTATCTGTGCTCCCACGTTTGTTGCAGCTCTGTTCACAACAGCAAAGATTTGGAGGCAATCTAAGTGCCCATTAACAAATGAGTGGATAAAGAAAATGTGGTACATATATACAATGGAGTACTATTCAGCCATAAAAAAGGATGAAACCCAGTCATTTGCAACAACATGGATGGAACTGTAGGTCATTATGTTAAGTGAAGTAAGTCAGGAACAGAAAGACAAAGTTTACGTATTCTCACTTATTTGTGGGATCTAGAAATTAAAACGATTGAACTCATGAAGATAGAGAGTAGAGGAATGGTTACCAGAGGCTGGGAAGAGTAGTGGGAAAGAAGCTGGGGGCAGTGAAGATGGTTAATGGGTACAAAAAAAAATAGGATGAATGAATAAGTCCTACTGTTTGATAGCACAACAGCGTGAGTATAGTCAATAACCATTTAACTGCACATTTTAAAATAACTAAAAGAATATAACTGGACTGTAACACAAAGGATAAATGCTTGAGGGGATAGATACCCCATTTCACATGATGTGATTATTAGACATTGCATGCCTGTATTAAAACATCTCATGTACCCCATTAATATATTAATATGTACCTACTATATACCTACTAAAATTAAAATAAAAATTTATTTTAAAAAATTAAAAATAAAAATGAGTTCTCCAATAGAGTTGTGTACACCACACTATGAGAGCACCAGAGAGACAACTACTCAGTTTGTTTGATGAAGGGAATGCATGTGATCAAGAACAGCTGTAGATGGGTGAGCTGAGTCTTGAAGGATAAATAGGAGAGTCTAGGTACATGACGAGAATAGGCAGAGTAATAAAAGACTCCGTGGAGAATTGAAAATACAATGTAATTCAAAGACGAGATTATTATTGGGGTTTGGTGTAGTCAGGGAAGCCTGCATGAAGGAATTGGGACTTGAAAGGACTTGAAAGACAACAAGTGGGTATAGATTGTAGGCTGGGAAAAGTATATATAACAGAGACAGGAATACTCATGGCATATACTGAGGATGATTAGGAGAAATACGTGATATGAGCAGTCTGAATCATAAGCACTGTACATGTACATGCTGCCTTCTTCTGCAGAGTTGTGGGGGTGATGGGGTGGAGAGAGGCTAGGTGGAGTGATTGGACTAAATTGTAGAGCGGTCGTGCCTAATACCAGGGTTTCCATCTGATGTTCAGTTGTCTTTGGATGAATATGAAAGAAGATATTTTCCCCCGTGTCTATTTCCGCCTCAGATAGTCCTAGCACATTGCTGACTCTACTCTGGTTCCTTCAGTTCTGGAGAACATCTGGTAATGGACTACCATGCCACAGGAGGGCAGCTAGGTGGCAGTGCATTACTGCCCAGCCGGGGCTCCTTCAGGTCCCTTGGGTTTTAAATCAATGTTGATGAATATAAAACCATTCAGCGAGATAAATGGTCTGGAAACCTAGAGAAAGGAATTTTGTTTATTTTGTAAATTTTAATGTAGTGAACCGTTGTTACTGGGCCCAAAATTAGCTAGCTGATCTGCTTGAATTCTGCTATCAAGGGTATAATTCTATTAGCAGATGAAGATTGTTGTATTTTACTATTTGGGAAATTCTTTATTATATTCTGTAAAGAAAGTGTTAAAATGATTAAACATATGTCACTATCTCTTTCTAAGCTTCCATAAAGGAAAAATTGTCCTTTTTTGTTCTTCAGCTAGAATTCAAAAGACAGAGAAAGCTGCCTTTCCCTCTATGCCACTTAGTGATAGAATTGGGAATCCCACTGAGGGCTAATGATAGCTAAATAAGTGTTCACCTGGATAAACTGCTGCTGTTTTGATTTTCTTTAAGGTTTTTTTTTTTTTTTCCTGAGGAAAGCAACATTAAGAACTCAGGTAATTTAATAGCACCCTGTACCTGATGTAGACAGTCAGCAGATTTCAAAAAAATAAGGGGCTTGCCTCTACAGGAGAGTGAGATGGTGGAAGATGTCTAGACAGTCTCTACTGATAAAACATGTTGGTCTAAGATATAAATTTGCTTTTTAAGAAGTCAAATGTAATAGAGAAGATAAGGCAGACTTGTCTAACAATAAACCTGTTTTACAGAGGCATTTTAGTCGACTAAAATCTTTCCCTCCTTATTTTTCTGCTTACTTCTAGTTATTATGCTATGAAATTACATTACATAAATTAATAAAGTTGTACAAAACATCTAACCACAATTTTACTTAAAACATCAATTTCAGGAAGTAAGGGGCTATATGGGCCCCTGACCATGGATGAGAGCTTATTTGGGGTCAGTAAGAGCCAGACTCTCGAGGATTGTACGATGTACAGAGAGCTGGAAACGTGACTCAATACTAATCTTTGAAGTGCAGCAGAAAGCCAAGGAGCTTGAGAGGTCAGATGCAACCCCAGTCCGTAAAGCAGAATAGGGCTGTAACAAATAACAGTCAGGAGTCCGATTGTAATAAATGGAAGTAGAAGCAGGGCAGGACCAGAGAGAAGAGCCTGCAGGGCACTGGCTTAATGGTATCAGATTGACTATTGAAAGCCATTTTGTTTTCTAGGCTCTTTCCCAGTTGCATGCTGACATATTTTTTACACACCTAAAATGATCACTCATGTTTAATGAGCCTTAATTCTCTTCTTCATGAAGATGAAAGAATGATTGCAATCAACATGTTTTTGGACTTACCCTGAATCACATTTTTACTACCCTCATGCATAGTTGCAGTTTTATATTTCTAGCGTTGTGTTGAAACATATACCCTTGGGCCCTAGTACTATAAATAAGGTGGAACTATCTTGTCCAAAATTAACAGTAAAAGAAGCCATTCAAAACTCAGTAAGATGTCAGGACACACTGAAAAATTACAGTTAGCGAAATAAGCATGGTAGGCAAATATTCTGTAAGATAACCAGGTTTTTAAGAACCTGATTTGATGAACTGGAAAGTTAGGGGGAAAAAAGATCTAGAATGTTTCCTACTGTAATTTTGTTTGCATATTCTGATTTCTTAGGTTGGAATCAATCAATTTTGGTTTTAAAAAGTCCTGAATGTTTCTCCACAGAACATGTGCACCAATTTGAAAACCAACAATCCAAGCAAACAAAAAACAAACAGTTCTTGATAAAAAGTCTGATTTCCTATGTTTAGTAAAACTTTTCTTGTCAAAATAATCTCTTCCCCTCAATCACAATGTTTCTCTATTTTATATAATTTGGGAAACATATTTCTTTACTTTAGAAAGTCGTGAAAGTCACACAGAACGGAACCAGCTTGTAAACCCTGTGGCTTTACCATATGGCAAAATCATTATAATTATTCACAGTAAAAATAGCAAACGTGAAGCAGTTATTATATGCTAGAGTCTATATTATACCCTTTATATTTATTAATCAATTTAATCATCATAATAATTCTATGAAGTAAGTTGTTGATTTTGTAAAATTAAAAGCAGTTTTCTGATATCATGTAAGGATTACTGGAATCTTCTGAATGTTCTGAAGTTTTTCTTAATCTAAAGTATTCCTTTCAGATTTGCATTGAAGAAAATGTCTAAGGATCCTTGTCCCTTCCTAAAGTCCCAATTTTCCAAAGCAGGCAGCTGACTGGGGGTTGAGAAGAGTATCTAATTTCTTGATTTCCGGCTTAGACATATTATTTCAGCAAGACTTAAATTTATTATCCTTCTCAGCAACTTTGCTGAAAAACACACCACATTGCATTGGCTGGAAAAAGACGGTTTGTTCTGTTCTCTTAAAAAATGCATAATTGTGCATTTCATTAAAGCAAAAGTCAAGAAATTTTCTGTTTCTCAGCAGGCCAAAGGTAAACAATTCTCTGACCATAACTTTCTGTTGTCGCAAATGCCTCGTTGAAAGTGTGTATTGTGACTGGGAATTTTGCTCCTGACATGATCCTGGGAGTCAAGGGAAGTGTCTAATGCTAACAAGTCTCCTCATTTTCAAAAGCAGAAACAATTTTATTTGTATTTCAAAAGTGTCCTCATTCAGCACATCCCTGGTTTACATTTTGATAATCTATGATAGTATGCTGTCTTTCAATTTGGCCTAAGTGGTATAAGGTTGATGTCAGTTGGATTTGTTTGATGCCTATATCCTTTCGAGGCTTGTTTTTGTATTTACTTTCTACATGAAGATCATGAGTTTGAGACTGGCTGAAAATGTTCAATCTCTGTAAGTGTCTCAGGACATACAGTCTGGTGTCATGGGAAGATACCTGGAAGCTCAGGGTCTATGTCGGGCTTCATTGGTCATTAGGTCCGGGATCATGGGACAGTAACAATCTCTTGGAGCCTCAGTTTCCTTAACTAAATCGGGAGGTTTAGATAAAATATTAACACAATATTATTAGTAATAACTGAAATGCACTGGATGTTTTGACAGGAACTTTACATGGCTTCTCTTGTCATCAAAGTAGCATTTTGAGACAGGAACTATTATTACCCCACTTCACAAAGGAGTCGACTGAGTTTATTTACTTGTTTAACATAATGTAAGTGGTGAAGACAATACTGAGGCCAGAGTACCTGACTCTATTTTATTCTCAAAGTGTGAGCTGCAGACAAGCAGCATAAACAATACCTGGAGCTTATTAAAGATGCAAATTCTTGGGTGCACTCTAGACTGACTTAAAACCTTTTGGGTGATGTTCAGTACTCTGTGTTTTAACTGGCTCTGTGGGTGATTTAATACTAAAGGTGGAAACTCTGTTCTAGGACCTATGATCTCAATCCTAGATTGTGGTTTTCTGTGTTCAACGAATTTTTCAGGGTCTGGAAGGTAGTCCTATAGAGTGTTGTTGATTCTGTGGTTGTCTCCATCCCCCATCACTGCTTTGAGTCTGCCTATCCCTCCTGCAGCTATGCGCTTGGTCCAGAGAATAGTGTCTGTGTAGGGAAGCAGCACAGGGCATGTGAAAATTGTATTCCTGCTGGGACTGCCAGTGTTCTTTCCTTGGCTCATAAATCATTAAAGTCAGTGCATATTACAGTTTTGCAGCCAGAAACCCTCTTATTTAACAATTCAAAAAAGTGCTCCAACCGTTGGAAACTCTTAAATATAAGACCTTATACTTACACCTGTTAAATTCATAGATGTCTCCTCATTCCTACCAAAGGAACTTTGATGGACTTTATCTTTTCCAGAAGATTTTGAGGCCTTTAGTTTTGTGAATTAACCAGGGAACACTGTACATTTCTCTTTCTCTTGGAAAAATATCAAGCTATGTTTGTTACCATCGATGATAACAGATACTATAAACACGACAATTTGGTGTATAGCCAGATTGTTACATAAACCTTCAGGAGATTTTAAATTTTTTTCTAGAAAAAAACACAAATGAATTTTCCTTTTTTTCTGTGCCCTAGTAATCATCAGATATATCATCAATATATGTCATCAAAGGAATTTGAATTTCTTCCACTTGGTTGCAACTATGGTAGGGTATGATAGTAAGTGGCACATTTGTAGAGTGTTAAGAGAAGTATGAATACAAAGCAGAAAGAAAATCCCCACAGGAAAGAGAAAAAATATGTTGATTTATATATTTTAAAAAATGTTTAAAAAGTTGTTATTATAGAAATTCATGAAGTATAATAAAGTAAAAGAGGAAACTAAAAATACTTCACATTCCCACTGTTCAGCATTAACCAGTAATATTTAATGTATAAATATTTTTAGACTTTTTTGCTGTCATACAGAGACATTTGTACTTTAGGTCTGTATTTTGCCAAAAACTCAATCCTAGTTTGCACGCCTTTTTAAATGTAATGGTTGTGGTTCTCACTTCATGTCAGCACATATAGATGTGTACAGCTTTCAAAAGTGACTCTTCTTGCAGAAAGAACTGATAAATAGTCACTGTTGTACTTTGGTGTCATTGGCTCAACATGTCAGACATGTGTCTGCCTGAATTATCTTCCAGTGTCACCTTGGTAGACGTGGGAAAATAATCAAGCAGACATAATCTGCCTCTCCTAGGTGGTCACTTCAAAACCAAATGAAATGGCTATCGTGAAGCTCATTCAGTCTATTGCCCGTGGCTTCTTGTAATTTTAATTGACTAAGTACTATGCAGTTCTGCCTTAGAAAGTTCAACTTTAAGGCACATTTTCGTTGATTAATAGTTCCCTTTCCTTACCAATACAGACATTCCAAAATAAAGTCTGAGTTCATTTCTTTTGTTCTTTTTGTTCCCATAGGGAATTTCTACCCCAGGGAAAGCACTGTTAGGGAGATTCCAGGGATCAAATTCAGGCCATTTGAGCTGTGTTCTAGCTGTTTAATTATTAGAAGAACTTCGAGATTAAAAGTTTACTATAAATTTCAAAGGATATAAATTTAGGCTGTATCTACACATAAATTAGCTTGGGAAAAAAGACAGTTGAATTCAGTGGAACGACTGGTAGTGAACAAGGTTAGCAACTGAGTGTAATTTGCTGCATTTTTTAAAGCTGATTTCTGTTAGGGACCAAAACAAGACACTTTTCTTTGTGGTGGGTTTTTCTGCCTTTCAAACAGAAAGTTCTTACAAACACAGGATGCTTTGCCAAGAGATGTTTAATCTAAAGACATGCCAATTCAAGAATGGAATAATTTGTCTGAATCCGACAACAGGCAATGATAAATTCTTTATTTGGTAAAGCATATTAACTGGAGGACATGCATTGCAGGCACTCACAGCAGAAGTCACTCCTCTCTGCTCAGATCGTGATTCTCTGGTAATAACATACTGGAGGGCGACTTGAGGAACAGAAGAGCAAATGCTTGAAAATGCACTGAATTGTAGTTTAATGGTCAGAGAGCATTTGTACAACTTTAAGAATAAATTATTTTTTCCTAACAGATCAGAATTCTTCTGCCTCTTCTTTTTAGATGGGTATATGTAAAGCAGAAGTAATATGGCTTGTCAGTTTTCATTTTCTGCTAAACGAAGTCATTAATATTTCAAGACTTTTGTTTCTTTTATTACTAAAGAATAGATACTAATTTTATATTATCTGTAAAGGTTATAAAGAAAAAGATTAGGAAGAAATGAATAAAGATGATAAGTTATGTATTTAAAATGTAGCAAGTAATTCTAGTTTATAGGATAAGCCTTAGGGAAAAAAAATGTAAAAACTCAACTATGTATCTACCTTTTACCCTAATTATAACTAACTACCCCAAATCAAAACAATCCATTGAGAATAAGACAAATGTGACATTAGGAATAGGTGAATAAAAATAGGTATTTAAGGGAACCAAATGGTTTTTCAAATCTCACTTGATAATTTATACAGATGCTCCCTCTTCAAGGAGGTGGAACATACTTTCCATCCCTTAGGTATGAGAGGCAATAGTATTCTCCATCCAAAGAGTACAGTGTGAAAGCTGGTGGAATAAGAATAACTTTACAGTAGAGAAAACTGGCACATGCTATCTCAGCCAGGTGATGAAGGTTAGCATGAAGAGTGACAGGTTGATATTGTTTATCCTTGATATTAGGCCCCCAAAATGGCACTTTACCTCGAAGGTCTTTCTTCCCTAAACCCATACTCCAGTGTAATCATTATAAAAACACCAGATAAATTCCAATAGCAGTGCAATATAGTTATTTAACCCCTCCAAATCTCATGTTAAAATTTTGGCTGGGCACTGAGCTGGATGCTGAATGAACAGTCATGAACAGAACAGGTACAGCCCTTGTCCACGTGGAATTCTTTCTCCCGTTAGGGCCACACTAAGAGTGGTGGCAACTCTGTGCAGGGGAATAATTTGGTATTCCTTCGAACCGAGAGTGGAATCTAAGTCTTGTTTGGTGGGAGTTCTCTGTCCCTACTCTCCAGTCCAGACCAATAGCTCTGGCCCCAATCCACAAATTTCACACAGCAAAGCTAGGAAAGCAATTTAACTGGTCTCTTTGGATCAGTTAAATATAGGAGGTATTTCATTCTTTATTGGGTGACAGTGTTCCTTCCATTCAGTCAGTATTCTAAAAGTGGCTACGTTCCTTTTATCTTATCACGTCCTGGTGAAGTTCAAAGCAGTAGGTGATTTTGGCTCCCCTTTTAGACTGATGTTTGAAGCAGCTGTCTGGCTGGGTTGCCCCTTAATCCAGCCCTAGTTTAATGAGGAAGATAGACATTAAATAAACCTTTAGAAACATTTCATTGGCATTAATTTGATTTCATGATTCTAAATAAATGATAGAATTCTCTCCCCCCGCCCCCATCCCGCCCCAGGCAAATCTCTTCATTTTTGTTTCCCTGTTTATTCGTGAAGCCTTTTCTGGGAATAAATAGCTCACAGCCCTGTGGAGCTCTTCGGAGAAGGTCTGAATAAGACAAGTGGGGCAAAGCAGCCCATCTGTACTTTCTGTTCTTTAGGTCATGGGGGAGATTGCTGCTTTCTTGGTGCACAGCAGGACAGAGTGAGAGCAAAAGCCTTTGAGAAGCAGTGATTTATACCAGCTATAGAGAGTTCTGCCAAGAAATAGACTGATTTCTCCAAATAACAAACTTTTCAATGTCAATGCAGATGAATGGCAGCAAGAAGGACAAGCGGCCGAGTGGAAGCTTGGTTTTGGTTTTGGTGCCACACTAGAAGTGCAAGGCTGCAAGCTGGAAAGAATAGATTGGGGACCAGTGTGTAACACCTTTAATACTTTTTGGAATGGGCTGACTGGCAATCAAAAATTTGTTAGGTTAAGTTTGAATTCAGGGCCCACATACCTATTGCTGTATATCTTCCTGATCCCTCTACACCCCCATAAAACTAGCTGCTCTTTCTCCTTCTCCCTTGATCGCTGCTAGCTAAATGTAATCTAGATGGTTCACAACACATGCTATGTATAGCTTAGTGTGGATTAAAGCCGCTTGCACTTTTTTTTTTCCCACAGAAAAGGATTTTTTTTAAAATTCAAGTAACTGCAAATAGGAAACCAGAGGGGAAGCCCCAGGCTGAGGCATATCACGGCTACCCCTTCCTAAAAGAACAGGGGGAGGAAGTGGCCCCTACACCCTTTATGGTCAATTCGGGGCCCCCTTGCTCACTCTGCTGCACCATCGTAGGTGCAGGGCCCCACCTTCCCTGGGACCGGGGTAGTCGGTCACCCAGCCCGCCATGCCCCCGCCCCTCTTCCCCATGAAGAGTATCTTAGGGTAAGGTACCGTGGGCAGAACAGGAGGCAATGAGGATGAACATCTGGCGCTGGTAGCAGCAGCAATGATGGATGTCAAAGAATGGAACATTGAACAAAAAACACAACTGTCCAGAGGTCGTTTATGAACAGAGGAAAAATGGAGCCCGAACCTTGGGGTGTAGGGAGGGGCAGGAGGGTTGGGAGTGGGCAGGGTGAGCTCCTTGTTATTGGTGACCCATCTGAGGAGGGGGAAATGGCCGAGTGGCAGAAGCAAAGTAGCGTTGGGGGAGCAGCCCCAGCCCACCTCAGGTGGCAGCCACAGGGCTCGTAGGCCTCACCTGGACTATAAGTGACTGCATCTCCGTCACTGCAACATGTACTCAGATCCCAGGTGGAGGGCAGGGGGCTGGGGCCACCGTGAAGAGGGTGTAGGGGACTCACACCCCTTCTGCCTTCCTGTAGTCAAAGGGGGCTGAAGTCCAACCTAGTGCAGGGACGAGGCAAGGCAGAGAAGGATGAAAGATGTGAGCCCTACGTGGTGACAGAGACAGTTTGGCTGGGGGAATTCTGGAGCCAGCACCCCCCTCCATTGGCCACACCTGCTGCTGCCAGGGCAGTGGAAGTAGGGCATGTCAGGATGAGATGGGACTTGGGCCGGTTTTAAGGCCAGGGGAACCCTCCCATACCCACTATGGGGAGCCAGAGGGAACAGTGGAGGTGCAGAGAGGCGCCCCCAAACTGAAAGTCCAGACCAGTGTCCCCACCACCATAGGGACGCTGCAGGTGCTGCTAACGGGGACGGTAGCCTTATCCAGGAGGGCACGTGTGTATGCGTGGGTGGGGGGGGAGCTGGAAACTGAGACCAGGGGGAAACTGCTCCCCATTCAGCCCACTGGGGGCCGTGCAGCAGCTGGTGTGCTGTGTAGTGTGGTGGTGAGGGCACAGGTGGAAGCTGGGGTGGCGGCTGGAGGAGGCGGTGCTGGTGGGCCTGGGGAAGGGGCGGGGGTCGTGGGAGAGGAGCAAAGCTGTCCAGTCCCAGAAGAAAGCTGCTCCTCTATTGAGGAGCAGGCGGCATGCCCGGTCACTGCTCCTTCCCCAAGGACTCCTGCGAGATGCCCTCCTCTTCCTCCTCCAGTTTCGGGGGTCTGCCCCTTGGTTTCCTTCCTGGACTCGTGGTGGTTTTGCCGGTCTTGGCAGCGCCCTTGTTTGTGCTTCCCTTTGGTCGGCCCGAGGTCTCTGAGGTGTTGGGACTTCGCTGGGCTCCTTCGGAGGCTGCCCCGGCCCTGCTTCTCAGTGCATCCTTTTCCTGCTTGGAGGCCAAGGGCTGGCTGGACTCCGAGCTCGACCCTCTCATCTTGCCTTCTCTAAGGTGGAGGTGAAAAGCCTCGGCTAGGATGCTGGAGCTCGGCCGCCCACCTGCGGTGCGCACTCCGGGTTGCCGGGAGCGGAGGTGCTGGGCGCTGGGGACCAGCTTGGCTCTGCCGCTGGTAGCAAATGTAGATCTCCACTTTCACTTTTTAAAAGGATGAAGCTGGAACCCATCATTCTCAGCAAACTGACACAATAACAGAAAACCAAACACTCCATGTTCTCACTCATAAGTGGGTGTTGAATAATGAGAACACATGGACACAGGGAGGGGAACATCACACACTGGGGCCTGTTGGGGCTTTGGGGGCTAGGGGAGGGATAGCGGGGGTGGGGGGATTGGGGAGAGATAACATTAGGAGAAATATCTAATGTAGATGACAGGGGGATGGATGCAGCAAACCACCACGGCGTGTGTATACCTATGTAACCATCCTGCACGATCTGAACATGCACCCCAGAACTAAAGTATAATAAAAATAAAAATAAAAGGAGTACTTGTGTTCAGTTTCATCTTCATTGAGAGATGCAAAGGTTTGTGCCCTGATAAAAGCACTAAGGCATAAACGGGGAGTTAGGAGGTTTTGAGGGACTGTGTAGGAGGGCTTGCAAGGCAAGTCTCTGAATTCATACAAAGCAGGAGCTGCTAATTCAGCTGTGCACTAAGAGACAGGACAGAAGCCCTGTAGCTTCGTGGCTATTGCTGAAGACTCGGGAGGATCAGTCAAGCCTCTTCACCCTCCAGCCTCCTGATGTCGTTCCCATTAGTGATGCTGAGGACAGGGTGGTTGGGAGATTTTCCTCTGCCAACCATCTGACTTCATTTTGAACTCCGATTCCCTAACTTGCTAGTTGGGCAGATTACTTAACCTTGGAGCCTCAGACACTTCAGCTGTAAAATATAGATAATAATAGATGCCACCTCATAGAACCGTTGCTATGAAGGTTGATCAAAATGATGCTGCATGGGGCTCAGCCTGGCACGTAGCACTCCGCCGAGCAGTCAAGTAAGCTATTAACTGTTAACTGTAAAAAGAGAAACCAAACGGAGAGTGTGCGTCCTACTATTTTCCACTGAGTTTGAACAAACATTGGCCCCGCTTCACTGAAAGGCTAGCGGTGCATAGGTGGGGAGAAAAGGTAAGAGCTTCAGCAAGCTCTAAGTAAGCGTCTTACACAGCGGCTGACACTCATGCAGCTCAGGCAATTGCAGAGATGTTCTGAGTGACATTTCTCCTACTCCCTGAAGGCTTAGTGCTGAAATAATGACATGGATGACAGGTTTTCATTTTACCCCCAATTTTCCTGCCTACATGGTTAATCCAGGGGTTCTATCTGTGTGCTACAACTGATGGGGAGCACAAAATTCTGACAAAGATGTCTGAAGTGTACCAAATTTTTCATCTGGGAGTACTGTATTGCAGATCCATCTCGGACTCTGGTATAGGAGATAAATATAAACATGATCATACTGTATATTAGGACTTTAAGAAGCTTCATTCTGGGCCAGTAATCTGAGCTCTCACTATATTTAGACAATTTCAAATTGAAGAAAGCAAGAGACTACAGTAGTTATTCAACATTAGAATCAGTTATTTAATAGAGAAGAAATTCTCATTTCTCTGAGGTGATTTAGAAGTGACGTTGCCCGAGGGCAGGATGAGATAACAGGATTTGCTGAGCTCTCTCAGCCGAAATTATTCAGGGAATGCTCTAGTTCAAATGCTTTGTATTAATTCTTTCTCACAGCATCTCTGACATAAATATAGAATCTGCTCATTTCTGTCTAAATCCATTCTCAACGTCAAAGTCACTCATGTCGTCCTTCACACTGATGTTACCTTTCACCTTGGCCGCTGCAATAGCCACCTCTGACCTTCCAGCTTTCTTAGTTGCCCCCTAAATCCATTATGTTCAGAGAGGTCAGAGTAATCTTTTCTCCCAACATTTTACTAAGAAAATTTTCAAACATAAAGCAAAATTGTAATAACTTTACTATGAACATTCATGTACCTGCCAGCTAGGTTCTGCCATTACTTGCCTTCTCACATTTCTGTCCATCCATCTTTCTACCCCTTGATTCATCCACTAATCCATCTTAATTTTGGTGTATTTCAAAGGAATTGAACATACCAGTAGTGTCCCTTGTAAACACTCTGCCATGCATATAATTAATCGAAGTTTCATATATATATACATATATATGTATATGAGCTCTCTCTCTCTTCATATATATATATATCGAAGTTCATATATATATGAGCTCTCTCTCTCTTCATATATATATATATCGAAGTTTCATATATATATGAGCTCTCTCTCTCTCTCTATATATATATATCTTGAAGTTTCATATATACGTATATATATATGAAGAGAGAGAGAGAGAGAGCCTGGGCAACAGAGGGAAACTCTCTCTCTCTCTCTCTCTCTCTCTCTCTCTATATATATATATATATATATATATGAGCATGTACATATATATATGAGCATGTACATATATATATGAGCATATACATATATATATATATATATATATATATATATATATAGAGAGAGAGAGAGAGAGAGAGAGAAAGAGAGATTAAAAGAGAGAGAGAGAGAGTTTCCCTCTGTTGCCCAGGCTGCAATTGAGTGGTGCAATCCTGGCTCACTGCAACCTCTGCCTCCCAGGTTCAAGTGATTCTCCTGTCTCACTCAGCATCCCAAGTAGCTGGGATTACAGGCATGAGCCATCACACTTGGCTAATTTTTGTATTTTTAGTAGAGATGGGGTTTTGCCATGTTGGCTAAGCTGGTGTTGAACTCCTGATCTCAGGTGATCCACCCGCCTCAGCCTCCCAAAGTGCTAGGATTATAGGGGTGAGACACCATGACTGGCCTTGAAGTTCAATCTTTATGTAGTTTTTTTCTTTTAATGTAAAATTTGAACACCAAATTTACATTTTTCGAATTTTCACCGTGTAACTCCTTTTTAAAAATAATTTATTTTTTATTTTTATTTTAATTAATTAATTAATTAATTTATTTATTTTTAAAGATGGGGTTTCGCCATGATGGCCAGGCTGATCTTGAACTCCTGACCTCAGGTGATCCACCCACCTCGGCCTCCCAAAGTGCTGGGATAACAGGCATGAGCCACCACATCTGGCATATTTTTTAGATGAAGTTTCACTCTTGTTGTCAAGGCTAGATTGCAATGGCTCAATCTTGGCTCACTGCAACCTCCACATCCTGGGTTCAAGTGATTTTGCTGTCTCAGCCTCCCAAGTAGTTGGGATTACAGGCCTGTGCCACCATGCCCAGCTAATTTTTTGTATTTAGTAGATATGGGATTTCACCATGTTGGTCACACTGGTCTCGAATTCATGACCTCAGGCAATCCACCTGCCTTGGCCTCCCAAAGTGCAGGGATTACAGGCCTAAGCCACCATGCCTGGCCATTAACCCTAACTCTTATCAAGGATAGATTACTGTCATTCCAAAAAGTTCCCAGAGGACACCAGTGTTCTAAGTTTTTGCCACTGTGTATTAATTTATCCTGTTCTAGAATATCATGTAAATGGAATCATATAAAATTTTCTTGCCTGTAGAAGCAAATTAATTCCTTTTTATTGCTGAGTAAAGTACATTTATAAATATTCCACAGTATGTTTATTATTCTTTTATTAGTAGATTTTGGGGATGTTTCCTGTTTGGGACTATAACGAATAAATCTGCTATGAAATTCTTGCACGAGTTTTTTAATGAACATATATATTCATTCGTTTTAAGTAAATACCTGGAAGTAGAATTGCTGAGAACGTGTGTTTATTTATTTATTATTTTATTTTACTTATTTATTTATTTATTTTGAGATGGAGTCTTGCTCTGTCACCAGGCTGGAGTGCAGTGGCGCGATCTCGGTTCACTGCAACCTCCGCCTCCCGGCTTCAAGCAATTCTCCTGCCTCAGCTTCCCATGTAGCTGGGACTACAGGCATGCCCCACCATGCCCAGCTAATTTTTGTAGTTTTTAGTAGAGACGGGGTTTCACCATGTTGGCCAGGATGGTCTCGATCTCTTGACTTCGTGATCCACCTGCCTCGGCCTCCCAATGTGCTGGGATTACAGGAGTGAGCCACTGCGCCTGGCCAGGTGTGTTTATTTTTAAAACAGAGTAGCCTTTTAGAAATATGTTAAATAGTATCATTCCTCCTCTATTTTCAATTCTCCAGTGACTTCCATTGTAATTAGAATGACATCTTGCCATAGTAAAAGCTCAGAAAGATCAGGCTTCTGTCTTCCTCCAGCTCAATCTCATGCTGCTCCCCTGACCGTATCTTCTACTCCATTCTACCTGCCAACTTGTCCCACACTATTCTATTCCTTAACAAGCCAAATGTGTCTCCCAGTTGCTCATACCCTTGTTACCCCAGCCAAGTCCATTATTATTCCAATCTGTTACATGGCTGTTTCATTCTTCAGGCATCAGCTTAGATGTTACCTCTTCAGAGACCATCTAGGTTTAGAGAGGTTAAATCACTTGAGCAATGTCACACAGCTGGTAGAGCCAACATGTAAATCCATGCAGACAATCTGACCCCAAAGCCCACTCCTAAGCATCTTAAAACAAAAGCCCTCCCTCCATGCTATGTCTTGTGATAGCTTTTTCCTTCTCTTTCTTAGCTACCATTCACTGCCCTTTTCGTTTGTCTTATTTTTTTCCTTTGCTTCTCCCGTTCCTTAGAATTGTTCCTTCTAAGGTTATCCATGATCAACTAATTGTTAAATTCTGTGAAAATACTTTGAACCTACATGATTTTGCCTTTCTTTAGCATTTGACTCTGCTGACTATTTCCTTTTCTTGAAATGTTGCATTTGGCTTATCTAAGCAGTCTTTCATGGTTTTCTCTGCCTCTGTGGCCCCACATCCTTGGTCTCTCTACTCAGTGCTTCATTGCTTTCCCTTCAGGTACTGTTGCTTCAGAAGTCATCTGCTGATCATATTTTTGTAGCACTTCACACAGTCTCCCTGGGAGATCTCATCTACATCTATGGCATCAATCATGATCTACGTATTCATTGTCTCTTCAGCTAAATCCCCAGTCTAAATACATATTGAACCACTTTAATTGCATGTCCCAAAGGCACCATGTTAGTCTCCAAAGATGGGCCCCAGTGAGCCATATCTCCCAGTCTTTATGCCCTCTGGAGTTCCCTGCCCTTGAATCCAGGCTGACCCTGTGACTCTCTCTTAACCAGTAAAATGCTGCAAAAGTGGCAGTGACTCCCAAGGCTAGGTCACTAGAAGCCTTACAGCCTCTGCCTAAGCCTCTCGAAATGTGAGTTGTTGAGATACTGTCTCTTGTAACCCAGCTATCCTGCTGTGAGAAGCTCAAGCCACATGGAGAGGCCATGTGTAGGTGAACAAGCCCAGCTGAGCTTTTATCCAATAGCCAGCATCAATTGCCACCCACGTGAGTGGACTGTCCTAGATAACCAGCCACTTGAGCCTTCAGGTGACTATAGCCCAGCTCATTTCTGACAGAAACTACATGAGAGAGCCCATACAAGAATGTCCAGCTGACCTTGGCCCACTCACAGAACCATGAGAAATAACATGAGTTATTCTTCTAAGCTGTTAAATTTTGGAATAGTATGTTATACGGCAATGGATAACTGGAACAGGCATCTCAAATGTAATATTCTCAAACTGAACAAACTGTCTTTCTCTTATACCGTGTCCTCCTCTAATCTTTGTCATTCTGGTTAGTGGCATGGCTGTATACTTAAACCTAAACCTGGGAGTCATTGTTCTTTTATTTATTTATTTATTTTGAGACAGGGTTTCACTCTGTGACCAAGGCTGGAGTGCAGTGGTGCAATCAGACTCTCTGCACCCACCCTGTGGGCTCAAGCGATCCTCCTGCCTCAGCCCCACCAGTAGCTGGGACTATTGATGCATGCCACCAAGCCTGGTTAAATTTTGGTATTTTTTAATAGAGATAGGATTTTGCCATGTTGCTGGTCTCAAACTTCTGACTTCAAGTGATCCACCTCCCTCAATCTTGCTATTTTGCTAAGGCTGGTCTCCTGAGCTCAAGTGATTCTTCTATTTCTTATTAAACCAACTTTCACCTCCAATCAGCTTCCCTTTCAGTCCTATAAATTCTATTATGTAAATGGATCACATAGTCTCCCCTTCTCTCTGACCTGTTCCTGCTCCCTTAGTTATGCTTTGCTATGGCTTGAATATGACCCCCAAAAGCATTATGTTAGAAACATAATCACCATTGTAACAGTATTAAGAGGTAGGACCTTTAAGAGAGAATTAGGTCATGAAGGCTCTGTCCTCATCAGTGGATTAATGCTATTATCACAGGAATGGATTCCCTATAAAAGGATGAGTTTGGCCCCTCCTGCTGTCTCTCTCTCTCACCCCTATTTGCCCTTCTGCCACAGAATGATGTAGCAAGAAGGCCCTCACCAGATGCTGACTCCTTGATCTTGGACTTCCCAGTCTCCAAAATTGTGAGAAGTAAATTTTTATAGTTTATAAATTATGCAGTCTCAGGTAGTCCCTCATAGCGGCACAAAACAGACCAAGACAGACCCTTTATCCTTTCTCATGTACACAGTTAATGTTACTGTTTTAACTGGTCTCCTGACCATTGATCCTCCCAAAACCATTCTCTACAATGCTGTGAATTATCTTCCTAAAACATGAGCCTGATCTTGGCTATAAAGCTGCTCATGGTTCCCAATTGCCCTCAAAATTAGGTGGAAACGTTAGTAGGGTACACAAATTCTTCATAATCTGGCCCATTAGCACTTCATTATCATTTATGTCTGCTGCTCTTCCACAGCTATTTGGTCTCGTTCATATCCGCTCCCATTTTTTTTCCCAGAAGGCTCTGTCCTCTCTTTCATCCCTGGACCTTTGTGTATATCTTTCTGTACTCATATCCTGTAGTGGTTAAGAGCTCTGGATCTTATTGTGGCTTTGTCATTTTCTAGCTATGTGACTTCGGCCAACTTAGTCTCTCTATGTATCAGTTGCCACAATGGAAATAATAGTAGAGACTACTTCATGTGGTTCTTGTATGGATTTAAAAAATTAACACAGGCCAGGTACAGTGGCTAAAGCCTGTAATCCCAGCCCTTTGGGAGGCAGGTGGATCATCTGAGGTCAGGAGTTCAAGATCAGCCTGGCCAACATGGTGAAACCCTGTGTCCACTAAAAATACAGAAAATTAGCCAGGCATGGTGGTGAGTACCTGTAATCCCAGCTGAGGCAGGAGAGTCACTTTAACCCAGGAGGTGGAGGTTGCAGTGAGCCAAGATTATGCCAATGCACTCCAGCCTGGGCAACAAGAGTGAAACTCTGTCTCAAAAAAAAAAAAATAATAACACAGATAAAAAGCTTAGAGCAGTGCTGAGCACATCATAAACACATTAGTGGCTAAAGTATCAACAAGGGTTGGGAGCTACTGCTATTTTTTCTTTCCCTAGAATTCTATCTCTTACCTTCCACTCTTCTTACTGCCGTCATTTGCTCAGAAATCTTTATATGTCCTGCAAAACTCAACTCCAATATTTTACTGCTAGGAAATTATTAGTGACCACTCTAACGAAGTTCTTGATGTATGCTATTCACCCCCGACCTCCTACTTTGTTGATGCTTTATTATTATACTTACTACTCCATACTTAAAATATGGAATTAGTAGTAGACAGAAAACCTGGAACTGATTCCCAGTGCCTGGTACATTACAGGGGCTCCTTTTATACCTGCTGAGTGAATGATGGAAGGTCAAGTGAACAAATGAAAGAAATCAGGCAGAAAATATTTTCCGGTATCTTGGGGAGGTGAGAATTAGAGAAGAAAAGAATGAAGGAGGTTGGGATTTGATGAAGAACGTTATTTGTGACAGTGAAACTCAGTTGTGGGATTTTGCTGTTTATATTATTTTCTTTCCTTTTCAAATCAGTGTGAGTTTTACAGACATTAATACAAATGTCACCTTGAGCTGGTTACTGTGTCACCATTTGGCTGCTGTTTTCAGCCCCTTCAGTGCTCCATCACTGTGGGAAGTTAACACTCTCTGAGGGGTGGCAGTGCCCTCTGCATTTCTCCGGGAAACTCCAATGACTCATCCAAAAGTGTGAGAAGCCAAGCAGCTTTCCCCAGTCAGGAGACAGCTATAACCCGGCCATGCCAAAAGCAGCTGAGGAGAGTGCCCTGGAAGTGAACCGCTACTCATGACTCAAGGAACTCCAAAGCCAGAGTTCTGACGAGTATTACTGGGGTGGGTAAAAGAACTTCAGTCCCTCAGATCTGAGCCTGTCCTTTCCTGAGGTGAGGGAGACCTTATTCCAAGTGTGTTTGAATAAACATGACATACATAAACATGATTTTCCAGGTTTTGGAGAAAGCATCCATTTGTTCTCTGCATCATGAAGTAATGTCACTGGCGGCTCCTTTCAGTCCTTCTGCTGCACTCTCCTTGGTGACTGTTAGTGCTGGAGTTGGGCAATTTAAGGGCAGGAGTGGAGACCTGCTACTTATAAAGGATGATGACACTTATTTGGGGATACTGCTCATGCTGTGTCTCAGAGCATCTCTTATGTCCCAACAGCAGTTCCCAGGGTAGGGGATGTTGGAACAGAGGCTTATGCTGCAGTCTCCATGCAAGTGAGACTGAGGCCTCTTTAGTAGCTGAAAATTCCTTCAGTAGCTATTGCTTCAGATACTACAGCTCTTACTGTCTTCAAAAGCAATGATAGGGATTCCTTTAGGACCTCAGAGGAGGAATTCACTTTTTGCAGAGACTAGGAAGATCCCATAGGATGCAAACATTTCTACAGTCCAGGAGGGAGTCTCACATATAACAACAAAATTGTAATATATTTTATGTGTTTTGCCTAAATATGTGAGGCTGTATTTACTGTTTTTCAAGAAGCATTTCTTGAGAAGCTACTGTGTGCCAGAGCCACATTACGGGCAGGAAGATTTATCTTCATGTCAGCAGCCCTAGGTAAGTGCTTAGTCCGTGCTCTGGGATATAGACTGTATGCAATGCTATTTCCCTCAGCCTGGCCAGAGTTCAGGGTGAAACTGATGGGCAGGACTATGAACAGATCTTCTTTCTCTACTTGAAGGTAACTAACCTTCCATGGGACTTGAAACTTTGGATTTTGGCCTTAACCAAGTCAGCAAACTCAGAAGGGCAGAGATTATTTGAACTGCCAAGATACTACTTAATGAGAATATTTGTGACTAAGCTCTTAAAGCTGAAACTTAAGAAAGCAACATTGGCTGAAAAAGCTTGTTGGATAAACATTGCCACTCCCTTATAAATTCTGGGAGTTCCAGCTTAGTTGCTGACCGTTTCTTGCCATTTATCTATTTGCTTATCACTGACATTTCTTAAACTTCTAATGTATACAGAGTGCTACACTGGGTTCTGGGAAATACAATGAGCTATGCTTCCTGTCTGCAAGTCGGTCACATTTTAAGTGGGGATGCAGTAACAGACAGATTCAAACTGATTAACAATTATAGAGAAAAAAAACCTTTATGGCAAAGGTTTTCAGCAGCTCCAGGCACAGTCCTGCCCAAGGCCTTGGCTGTGACACTGCTTCTGTCACAGAGAAGAAAAGTGAAGTATTAGAAGACTGTCAAAACACCATGGAATTAATGCTATGTTCTTTTTCATCTTCCGGTCTTTTGTCTTCCTACCACTACCCTTCTTTCATTTATCTAACTCATGAATAAGAAGCCCTTTTTGACCACCAGCCTACACGCACACACACACACACACACACACACACACACACACACACACACCCTGTGTTAGTTGTCCTTCCGTTGGGGTACCAAATAGCACACTATAATTCCTGCCTCATGATAGCATTTATTACAAGATATTATGATTGCTGTTCAACTTCTCTGTATCTCTCCTGCCTGCTACATTGTAACTTCTGTGATGGCAGGAATATATCTGTTTTGTTCACCATTATATTGGCTGGCATGTAGCAGCAATACAATAAATACTTGCTGAATGCATGAATGAACAAGTGAATGTAAGAAACAACGTTCAAATAAAATTTTCATGTATTGTTTACTTTGTGCTATAACTTCCTAAGTATTTTATGGATCTTGTTTCTGTGGGCTTGTAGATAGCATAAATTTGTTGCAGTATTATATTGTTTATTAAATGTCTCCGTCACTTGTAAGATTTAGTGCTTGTCGCAGAAGGATACAATGTTACTGATAGGAAAGCCATAGGTTTGATCCTTATATAGAGATCAAATGACTTCTTATCTGGAAATCTCTGCCTTAAAATGAGCAGAGTCTAGATTACACGTTTTGAAACTATGTGCCACTCACTGTGGTGGGCAAATAGTTCAGACAGACTAGGGCATGGGATATGAGCAACTTGGAATAAGCTACAAAAAGAATTCTAAAGATGCATGGCCCATAAAATTACTTTTCCATTGAAAATCAGACCCAATTCTGTGGCAAAAACCGAGAATGTATTCCAGAAATATGGCTGTAGAAGTGAGGACTAAATAGCAAGCAGAGTTTAATCTGAAGTAAATGAATGTTATTTCAAGGAGGGACGTAGCTAACATTTGCAATAAATCTTTGTTTTGAAGTATCTTTCTCAAAGGTCATCAAAATAAGTTTTCATTTAGATTCCTAAATCCAGTTTCTGCTCTGTTAGTTATTGGGGATTTTTTGAATAAATAATCTACACAGAACTGTGGACTCTGTGCTGCTTTTTCAACCTCATGGTGTGGTCATCCAGAAAGGATTTCTTCTCCACACTGAAGGCTGGAGGGTTAGAAATGGGGTACCTCCTGCCTGTTGTATCATATGCTTCCCAGAACCTTAAGGATTAAGGTGAGTCATTATAAGTGAAATGACCCTAAACAGAGAACAAAGAGGGCTGGCGCATGTTTGCTGTAATATTCCGGGAGAGCTCTTCAACATGTTTACATGTTCTTGAGAGGATGCCTTCCGTGCTGTGACAAATGAACCACCTGGACCTCCCGCTACCACAGAGCAATTGTTTAATCAGCAATCCTGTGCATCTGGGTCATTTTTGAATCAGCAGGGGCTAAAAAACAAAAACAAACACAAACAAATAAACAAAAACAACTCCACCCTCTCTGAATATGACTCTCTTGTGTTTCCTGTTTACATTTTTTTTGCTGTGAATGTGATTCTGCTTCTTAGCCTAATGCATTTGGATTGGTGTTCACACTGACCATAAACTGCCACTCAACTTTAATCTAATTGTACATACTATAGACAGAAAATGTTGAAGTTAAAAACATTTTCATAATCACAGATGGGGTGTATGGATGAGCAAGTGAATGAATTAGACCTTTTGCCATCTCAGCCCATAGCTTGATCCTTCAGGTATTCAAAAGGAAACTGGGACTGTCTTCCACTAATGACCTCATTGATGGTGAAGTTCATCTGCCACCATCCATACTGAGTGAAACTGTATGGTGTAGTTGTTAAGTCCCAAAGTCAGAGAGACCTAGGATCAAATCTCACCCTGCTACTTTCTAGCTATGTGACCTTGGGTAAGCCACATGGTGCCTGTAAGGCTCAGTCTTCTTAACTATATTATAAGAACAATAATATTCCCTGTGCCAAAGGGATCCTGTGAGATAATAGGATCTTAATTAAGTTAAATTATTTAAGAGTTAAATGAGATGATGCATAAAAGTCATGGCACATTTTGAGCACTTCATAAATATTAATGATGAAGATCCTTATTTAAACATACCCTGCATTCTAGAAACGAGAAGTAACTTTCTGGCTGAACCTAACCCCTGAATGACAATGGAGAGACCTGTTTCAACAGGGTTAAAAAAAAATAAAAAAGCTGGGGGATAAAGTAATATTTCCAATCTTAGAGTTCAAGAGGGAATACATTTTTTAAATCACTTGGCAAATTAGGGATATTTTAGGGACCCCAGAAGAAGGCACTTTCTGAAAAAGTTAAAATGATTTCCTTAAAATGAACAAATCTTGGCTGGGCACAGTGGCTCACACCTGTAATTCCAGCACTTTGGGAGGCAGAGTGGGTGCAGTACCTGAGGCTGGGAGTTGGAGACCAGCCTGATCAACACAGAGGAACCCTATCTCTACTAAAATAAAAATACAGAATGAGCCAGGCGTGCTGGTGCATGCCTGTAATTCCAGTTACTTGGGAGACTTAGGTAGGTGAATCACTTGAACCTGGGAGGTGGAGGTTGTGGTGAGTCAGGATTGTGCCATTGTACTCCAGCCTGGGCAAGAAGAGCAAAACTCTGTCTCAAAAAAAAAAAAAAAAAAAGAACAAATCTCCCTCATAGAATCTGTGCTTAGACTAAGTTGATGAGACATTCATTAAGAAATAAACTTTTCATCCTTGCTTGGCTAATGCAACCAGGGAACCCGTAAATATCCTGGGAAAACTAACTTGCTAAATACAACTACTGTTTCTTAAAAATGTTATTTTTATCTATTAAAATAATATTATTGTTATTAAATATCCTTGAGTTTCTTTCCTGTGACAGAAACTATACTTAGATATAAGGAATTAAATATGAATGTGACATAGTTCTGTCCTCAGGAATTTTAAGAGGGAAGATAGAATATGCCATTTTAAAAAAAGCCATCCTTGGAAGGTTAAATGCCTTACAACTAACTGATGATTGATAGCAGAAGAATGACTAATCCTCGTCTTGAAAGAGAAGGCCTGGGCTCTAGTTTTGGTTCCACCACTTGTCAAGTTTGTAACCCTGGGAAATTCACTTACATCCTTTGAGCTTTCAGTTTTTCAAAGGAAATAGAGATGGTAATATTTTCCCTACCATTCCCATAAGGTTGCTGTGAGATTCACATGAGCTAAGATTTATGAAAGCATATAATAAATTATGGCAATTCTGTGCTAACCCTTGGTACAATCATTTTCCTTCCTCTGCTTCCTCATAGACTGACTCTCACAAATGTTTTCTATTTCCTGTCTTAGCTATGAAATATCTGAAAGCTACGTCATTGTGTGTGTGTGTGTGTGTGTGTGTGTGTGTGTGTGTGTGTGTGTGCTGGGTGCATATTATCAAGTCTTATCAAGCCAAAGCAGCAGAACTAAACACAGACTTCTGGACTCCTAAAAGTCTACCACTTAATCCTGAAGACAACATTGTTAGAGAAGAAAAGATATCCTCTAAGTTTGGACCTATTTCAGAAACGAGTAGTGTCATCCTTGTCACAGTGGCAAAAACTGAGTATTGATTTATTGAACACTTATTCAATAAAGGTTTATGAAGAGCCCACCGTGTACCAGGAGCCCAGCTACCAACTCAAGGAATGTGATCGAGAAAAACAGGGAACTCAGTCCTGACATTGACCTTTGCTGGTAACTTCTGTGCATTATAGGAATCGATCAACTTCCTGTCCTTTAATTTCTCCTCTGTAAACTGAAGGTTAATTAGTTGTAGAGCATGCAACCAGTATTATGTCTGAAAATACTGAAATACAGAGACAAAGTGAAAAAGAAGGGTATGAAACCCCTTTCCATTCAACTGAGAGAGGGATGGTGATTATTACTCTTGAGAGTTATGAGAGTGGGCAGTGGAGAGAGTGGTTTGTCTGAGGATGCCATGCTGAGCATTGGGTGGATATGGAATTTGCGTGGGTCAGGAAGTAGAGAAGGGAGTTTGGGCAAGCTAAGACTGCCAGCTTCCACAGCCTGGAGTTTCTGGGGCTGGTTGTGGGGAATGAGTCAGGAAATAGATCTGTGTAAATCAGAAATTTTAAAGCTAATGTTGTCATGGGTCAAAGGAATTTTTTGGGATGATGAGAGATGTCTAATTTTGTGGATGAGCCTACAATTAGGTGATGGTTCTACATTGAAAGATTTGCCACTTTTCTTCATTCTAAAATGTTCAGTGTGTGTGTGTGTGTGTGTGTGTGTGTGTGTGTGTGTTTGTGTGTGATTTCTTAGTCTATGGTGAGATATATTAACACAGATAAAAGGAATATTTAACTAAAAGATGAAGCAACAGAAAGTTAATCAAATAGCATCCAAGACAGGACTGAAATGGGCTCCAGGGCAGTCCTGAGAGAAAAAGAACTAACATGCACTGAGTTCAGGTGAATTTTTGCTGGGCCCTGGGTACCGTCATATCCATGAAATAACCTTGTAATTGTCTTGAAGGCTGTTCTTGTATAGCTCTGGAAACTAAGGCCAAGAGACAGTAAGCAGCTTCTCGGAATGAGTATGTTGTCGAACTCAGGTTTGAGCTGTGGAGGGTATGAAGTTATTCTCTTAGAAACTGTGTCGCAGATTCAACATGCTGGGCAAACTCACTTTATCTTTAAAGAACACTCTCTACTTGGAAAGGAGAGAACTGGCTTCCATACGCTTGGCTGTATAGAAGCACTGTCACTGTCACTGTTAGCATTGTCAGATGATGTTACCGAAAGCAAAGGCACTTGAACTAAGCCCAAGGCATATGATGCTTCTGTCGTCACCCTGTGGTAACTACTGGGGTGAGCATTTCACAAAACCTACTTAACCTTTTTCATTAGGAAAACCCTAGAGGTGGGGGAGTGGGAGTGAGGGTCCTCAATCCCACCTCCATTTGGAACAATGTCCAGATGAGAGCAGGCTATCTACTTCCTAGAGGCAAATCTTTCTGAATCTACATGGTTTCACAGACTCACAGAACTTTAGAGGTGAGGAGACCTTCAGATAGATATTTTTCAGATAGATCTTCGGATAGACATTTTGCCTGATTGCTCAGTCTAGGTTGAAGACATTTTGCCTGATTGCTCAGTCTAGGTTAGAGGAAAGCTAGGGCAAGAATTCACTTGTGGCCTCTCCCATCTTCCTGTGTTTAGGACTTTTCTGCCTACAACATTGGGTACATGATTAAGCTATTTAACCAGTTTCTGAATTTGTAATTTATGAAGCCAGGAAAAGGGCATTTATCACTTGAATCATCCAAGCAGCCTGTGTCGGCATTGAGGGAATTTTTTTTCTAAAAATTCTGTTCTAGGCTATTTAAGGTGACTCTACTTGCCTGCTTTGGAGAGACTTGGACATGCATTGTTGATCACTGGGCTGAGTTCTCCCAGTGCTAGTGAACTCGGAAGTACAGACCCAGAAGGTTCTGCTTGATGGTTCTCATTAAGGGTAAAACTGAAAATAGGAAGCCGTTGGTTGCTGACTGTAAGATAAATTTATTTAAATAGCCTGCAAAAGCAGTGGGTCATATGAAAAGCCACATGACTAACCAGAAATAATTGGAGCTTAAAAGACGCTAGGGTCTATGCATAAGATGTCTTTCACCATGGGATCTAGATAAGAAAAACTCACCCACTCACAAGTTCTTAAGTCCCATTATCTTTTAGTCCTGGAACATTTCACCTAACCTGATGTTAGGTGAATGTTAGGCAAATTAAATAATTGAATTAATACAGAAATGTCAGCCTTTATTGAGGACAGTGAGGTGCTCATCTATTGCTGCTTTATAAATAATTTATTTACTTATTCAACAAATCTTTAAAGCCTATTGTGTGTCAGGTGTGGGGGAAGAAACAAGTCACACTTCCTCCATGACACTTTTTCTAATCCCGTGTAAATTCTGTCTCCCTTCCTTGAAACTTAATAGACCTTTGTTTATAGTTTTCCAATAGATTTATGCCATGTTGCCTTATATTATAGCAGCTTGAGAACATGTCTTACTATTCAGAATGAAGACAATTGCTTTACAAATATTTGTCCCATGGTATTTAAAGTAGGGCTGGCACAGAGTATGTTGTCAGTGTTGTGGAATAAATGACTAAATGAATATTTGTTGAATTAGGTAAGAAGTTGCTTCATCTTTGGCTGTTAAGCTGCTGTAACAAACAATTCCCAAATTTCAGTAACTCACAACATAACAAGTTATTTCTCATCTATGTTAATGTCTGTTGTGAGTTAGATGCAGATCTGCTGCCCATCTTCTTGATTCTGGGATCTGGGCAGAAGTAGACATGAGTTGGAATTTTCTAGGGTTGGGAGACAAGAGAGATGGCAGAAATGGCATTCATTGGCTGTGTGCGGTGGTTCATGCATGTAATCCCAGCACTTTGGGAGGCCTCAGCAGGCAGATCACCTGAGCTCAGGAGCCCAAGACCATCCTGGCCAACACTGTGATACCCCATCTCTACTAAAAATACAAAAATTAGCCAGGTGTGGTGGCGGGTGCCTGTATCCTAGGTATTTAGGAGGCTGAGGCAGGAGAATGGCTTGAACCCCGGAAGTGAAGTTGCAGTGAGTTATGATTGCACAACCACCTTCTAACCTGGGTGACAGGGGGAGGCTCCGTCTAAAAAAAAAAAGTGGCATTCATCACTTCTGCTCAAATTTCGTTGGCCCAAACTAGTCATGTCATCAATTATACTTGTCTGCCCTCCTACCATGGAGGGCAGACAAGGATAATTCTACCATGAGGAAGGCCATGAATATTTGGGAATAATAATATAATGTACCAGAAAAGTCATCCTTATTTTTTAAAGAACTTAAAATTTAGTTGAGGAAGTAAGCTCTACACAAAGAAATACAATTAAAAAAAAATAAGGTGCAAGCAACATGTTATAATGGTGAGAGAAGGAGGGATTTCTTTGGACTGAGATTAGTCATAGAAGGCTTAATAGAAGATGTGTTCTTTAAAATGGGCATAAAAAGTAAGACTTTTTCAGATGTAATTGGGCAAAAGGTGAATAAAGGAGTATTTTAAAAGATATGAAAGTATTAAAACAAAAGATGTACTAAAAAAAGTAAAAATCAAATTTTGGTGGAGAATTAGGCACCACATTTCAAAGTCGAGAATTTAGAGTCTATTAAGCAGGATATTGTAAGCCACTAGAGTATTGGAAAGCTAACTAAAGAATGGATTGGAGAGAAGCTGAAGGTATTTATGAGGCTATGCAAAGAGTCCAGGAAAGAGAGACTAAAGACAGAACCAGAACAGTGACAACTATGAACAAGTCAGAACATACAGAGGCAAGATGCAAAGGAAATGCACAAAGTCTGAAAACAGATTGATTTGGAGAGCAAAAGAGAGAGACGGTGAAAGAAGTTGCAGATAATTCCCTTAATGGTGGTGCCATTAATGAAATTCAAAAAATAAGAAAGAGGACGGACTCATAGGAATAGAAAATAAGACTTATTTGAGCTATTCTGACTTTGAAGAATTTCAGATAGAATGTTTAATAGGCATATGGAACTGTGGGAATAGAGTTTGGGATTGTGGTTGCGACTGAAGATGTAATCCTGAGAAATCCCTTAAGAGGTGACAGTTGAAGCCATGAATGCAGATGAGAATCCCAAAGGAAAATAGTGGCCAAAAGGCAGAGTCTTGGAGGGCTGCCCACATGTAGGAGGTGGGAAGATGAGGATAAACCAGGGAGGGAGGCTGAGGAACGCTGACGAGGCAGAGAGGAGAACAGTATAGTGTGGGATCAAGTGAGCTGAGGTGGGCGAGAGGCCGAGGAGCAGGGAGAGGTCAGCAGTGTCAAATGCTTTAGAAAGTGCTAAGCAGACGAGAATGTAGAAAGTGGTATTGAGGTTGGAGTAGGAGATCACTGGTGATGAGTAAGGAAACAACTTCAATGAGGACGGGAGATGTTCTTGTGAGATATTTGATAACCAATATGACAGAGATTGAATAAGGGAGGAGTAGTTGGAACTGGTGGAATTGAGAAGGCAGTTAGTGTGGTAACCTATGCAGAGAGGAGGGGCCTATTCCATTCGAGGAAGGCAGGAATAAAATATGCACTAAGAGAGAACTTGTCCCTGAGAAGGAGTGATTTTTAAGGTGCTTCTTAACAAAGTAGAGTCTAGGGAATGGATTCATTTTTGAAATTAAAAAGGAATTGCTTATTATTGAAAACGCAGGTTAGCTATTTAAAAAGAAAGAGAAAAATGAGACAAAACAAAAAACATGCACATACAGCCAGTCGGGAAGCTGAGGAGACCTTCCAAACAACGGTGTTGTATTCATTTTTATGTCAATGTCTGGCACTGGGCAGTCAAATATTAACAAGTAATAAATAGTTATTAGAGAATGTATTTTTGGGGCTCAGGACTGATAATTTTAGGAAAATATTTTTGTGACCTGGAGCTGGTTAATCAATGTGTCCCTTTAATCAAAGTGTCACTTCAGTGAGAGGAGGGCAGTTTAGGTCTTTTTTGGGGTGTAGTCAAGACCTTTTCTTTACATCAGATTGAGGTTGCTGGAGTCTCTTCAGAGTGACTAGAATATAGGCAACCCACAAAACTCTGCAGGGAAATAAGACCCAACCAGAGCATACTTATATTATGGTAGGTTGCTGTCTGTGACATGAGGAAAGTGTCCTTGGGCAAGAATAACTGGTGAACTTAGCAAAATGTGATGTTTAATAGTAGTTATTCATTTATTTCTTCATTAATCATTCACATTCATTCAACATTCTGCATATTTACTGAGCAAATACCGGCTACTCCTCTAAGCACTGGAGACAGACAGAGCCTCTCCACTCATGAAGATCACACTGAGATGCAAAACTAAGAATGCACTATGGGAGGTCATATAGTGATGACTGCTTTAAAGAAAAAGGAAAGCAGACTAAAGGAATCAAGAACAAATGAGTGGAGGGGTGACTGCTCTTACATATAGTATGGCTTTGAAACATCTCTGATGAAAAAAAACAACTAAACAGAGGTCTGAATGATCTGGAGAAAACATGGCCCAGACAGAAAGAGCAGGCAATGCTAAGCCTATTCATTCCCAAGGCAGGAAAGAACTTGACACATTTTAAGTGCAAGAAAGTCAGTGTGGTGGGAATAAAGGAGCAAATGGAGAGATACGGAGGTAGATGTGAACTCAGAAAGAGAGGCCAGAGCGTGTAGGACCTTGAAGGCTTTTATTTTCACTGCGGCGGAATCTCCTTGGGTGGGTTTTGATCAAGAGAAGAACTATGCTAGGGATTATATTTTTAGAAGGTCACTCTGACTGCTGTGTGAAAATAGACCATAAGAGAACAGGACCTGAAAGAGAAGAACAGAAGTTTGAATGAGGATCCAGCCATGGTGATGAGGAGAGGTGGAAAGATTCTAGGTATATTTAAAAGTTTTTAATAACAGTTTTATTGAGATATAATTTACATAGCATAACATTTTATTTAATTGTACTCATTAAAAGTATAAAATTAAGTGGCTTTAGGAATATGACAGGACTCCATGATAGGGTAGATACAAAGTACGAGAGGAAAAGAGAGGCATCAAGGATGTCACTTGGGTTACAGATTAAGAAACTGAGTGGCATTTGCTGACCTGCAGAGCACTGGAGAGAAGAACAGTACATGTATCATTTGATTAGGAGATGATGACCTTAAACACATAGGAAAATGTCTAGTGTTTTGTAAATGTAAAATATGTTTTTGGTTATTCTTTTCCCTTTGGTTCCCTTCCTCTCTATTTTTAAACACAATGAGTACCTAAAAGGTACAGTTGTTGAAATCAGCATATAGAGTCAGAGAGGTTAATGTTCAGATTTGATCTGATGTCCAGAAACCATGCTATGGATCTAGGAAGTTTTCTATTTTTCTTTCCTTGGTGCTGACTCTGTCTCAGTTGTGGCAGAAAGTAAATTTCTCCTGTAAGCCATATAGCAAATTATCATGCAAGATACTTTCTAGAACAGATTATCATGTTGAATATTTTTAGTGGGCCATAGAATGACCTCTGTTAGTGTCCTCTTAGGGAAAAAGTATCAGAGTATATACCAGATGGTGATCCTTCTTGCCCAATAAATCATTGATATGTAAAATTTGGTGATCTCCATTGGGATTCCCCACCATTAATTCCACATGCCTAATGCTATGTGCCAACTGCTTTTCTCAATTGTGTGTATTTTTATTGTAAATTTACAAACACACTTTAAGATTTATATAGAGAGACACACACACACATATATAAGACTCAGGCTTAACAGTAATATTTCACATCCATTAGTAAAGTATGGGCAAAGCAACTGGAGAAAAGCCAAGTAAGTTGAACATGGACAGGGAAATCCAGAGACAATATTTACTAATGGGAAGTACTTGGTCTGGATTCTTGCCTTATTCTGAACCTTGGGATCCATTTATCTGAGTTATCTATTGCTGTGTAACTGACCATATCAATTCTTAGTGGCTTGAGGCAGCACTTTACTATTATTATCTCTCCTAGTTTTGCAGGGTAAATGAATTCATCTGGGCAGTCCTCATTTTGGGTCTCCCATGCAGTTGTGGTCATATAGCTGCCGAGGCTGGAGCCATGTGAAGTCTCAACAGGGCTGAGTATCTACAATAGCTTCTTCTCCACATCTGACATTATGCTTCTGCATGTGGTCTTTCTTCCTAGAAAAGTAGCCTGGACTTCTGACATGGCAGCAGGAACTTCCTATACTCACAAATTCAAGGCCTGGAACTGACACAATGCTACTTTCACCATATTCTATTGTTTGAAGTGGTCATAGGTCAGCCCAGATTCACAGTTGGTGGAGGAATAAATTCCATCTCCAGATGGGGGTGTGGCATGTACATAGAAGGAGGGAAAGAATCAAACACAGCCATTTAAAAGATGAGCTACATTTAATCAGCATGTAGCAAGTCTCTTCGCACACAGAAATTACCATGCCTTTTACAAAAAACTGTTTTTTAAACATGAATTCTCTGATCACCTGTTCGAATGGTTATTGTCAAAAAAGAAAGAAACAACAGAAAAACAACTGTTCATGAGGATGTGGAGTAATTGGAACCCTTGTTGGGCACAGTTGCTCAGAATGTTCAACTGGCAGTCACTGTGGAAAACAGCATAGTGGTTCTTCAAAAACAATTAAAAATTAAAAATTGACATATGGTTCAACAATTCCACTACTGAATATATGCCCAAAAGAATTGAATGCAGGGTTTCAAAGAGATGTTTATATACCCATGTTCATAGCAGCATTATTCAATTATGCACAACAGTTAAACGCAAAAGCAACCCAAGCGTCTTATTGATGGATAAATAATATACAAAATGTGATATATAAATAATACGAAATATTATTCAGCCCTAAAAAGGAAGAAGAATCTACAAATGTTATAACACAGATGAACTGTGAGGATATGATGCTAAGTGAAATCAGCCAGGCACAAAAAGACACATACTGTATGATTTCACTTATACGATACTCAGAGTAGCCAAATTCATAGAGACAGAAAGTAGAATGGTAGTTTCCAGGGGCTTGGTGGAGGAGTGGGGAGTTTTTGTTTAGTGGGCATAGAGTTTTACTTGGGGAAGATGAAAAGGTTCTGAATATGGATGGTGGTAATGGTTGCACAACACTATGAATGTATTTAGCAACTGAATTTGACACTAAAAAATGGTTAAGATGGTAAGTTTTATGCTATGTGCGTCTTATTTCATCTTTTGAATAATTATATTAGTAAATAAATATATACCAAATATCTGATAACTGTTACTGTATCAAGTTGATTCTGTATTTATAAAATCAGAGATTTACAATTGTTTTGCATCTTACAAAACTTATCCAGAATCAGAAAAAGATGTTGACATATAGATTCTTACTTCATAGATGTTAACAAATCATTAGATGCTGTTCTTCAAAAAATAGATAAGCATATCTGGATTCTCCTGCAACTTTTCGTTGGTTTTCAAGATGAGCTTTTGAATACTATTTGATTTTATTTTTAAGCCTAGATCTATAAGATAATGGAAATAATAATTGTGGAATCATTCTGGCGATAACTTTTGGTCAATGTGACCCATTTCATTTAACTGCACAGACGTGTAGTAGGTATGGACAATCCTATGAGCCCTAATCAAGCATGTCCTATGTATCAGACACAGAGTGAGGTTACACAAGAGTGGAAACCAAATAAGGTGGTACAAGTTCAGAACTGCCTGGGACTCAAGGTGATATATGGGAGGAATTGGCAAAAAAGTTGGCAGGTATAAAATCAGGAGGCAACCAAGCATATTGCTAGGAGTTTCTTGAAAAGTGGGAAGGTCCGGCAGCCCAAGCAGGACATAAGAACTGATAAGTAACCCAGGAGAAACTCCATCCCAAGAACAGCAATTAAACAGCAGTATGAAAGCAGATAAGCACATTATTAATAAGTAGATTTACATACTTAATGAGCCAGAGATATGCAAGGCCAAAGTGTGCAGAAAGCAGCAATTGAGAAAATACATTCATGAGTTGAGCCAATAATTATTCAAGACAGGAAAGTCTTTAAACTCAGCTGCTCAGCTCCTTTTAGTATCCTTAAAGAAACTTCCCTCATCTTGGACAAGGATCTGTAAAATTTATAACACCCATAGGTTAAGGAATTCTCCATTCTGGTAGGAAAAGTTACATCAGTACTCTCCTGTAGTCACAAATTTTCAGTTAACTCACATAAAGTGTCTGCAGATGGTTCGGCATGTGGCACTCTCAGTGAACGTTAGTTCCTTCCCTTCTAGTTTGAAGGTATGCAAAAGGCCATTTAGCAAGAAGCGACTTCTGCCCCCATCTCGTGAAGGTGGAGCTGACCTGACTTTGTCATCAACTCATTTGGTCCCTCCTATAGCCACATGCTACTAATGAACTTGAAAAAATTAAGTCATCACCGTTTTCTAAATTGTGCATGTAAATTCCAACTTAGGAACAAAGTTGATAGTCACTGAAGAGCCGTTGCCTACATGGTGTATATAATAGTCTGCTCTGATCCAAGTTCTTTTGAAACAAAGTTAAATGGGTGCAACAAAAGTTAAGTTCATCAGAATGGAAAAGATTTGAGGGCCATACTGGTCACTATGATAAGGACTTGATAGAGTTTTGCAGAAAAAGTCAAATGTTGATTGACTCATTTATAAGAATTCTAAATAAAGATATAAATGAAGGTAAAATGACCTCGGAATGAACAATGTTATGAGAATCCAAGCTGTTACATCCGGTATTAGCAGAAACTTTCAGCAGCACACCCTGTTAAGAAGGGCCATAACAAATACTGTAATTCAAGTGAGGAATGGCAAAAGCAGCCTTACTTTCCAGAACTGCCCAGTTAATCAAAAAGTCTGGAACTATTCCCAGGATTTTTTTTTAGGTCTAGACAGAACCTCAAGATAACCCTTGTAAAATTGATCTAACATCAATGGGGTGTGAGAAGGTAGTTATAGGTTTGCATTATCAAAGAGGTTTTATAAATATAATAAAGTGATTTGTAAAATGAGACTAAGATAGAAAAGGTAAACATGTATCATTTGTGTGTGGTGATTGGAGGAGAGTGGGGAGGGCAGGGGAGCATTCAAGGGAAAGAAGAAACAGTTCTACAATGTGGAGGAAGTTGATCAGACATCAGCTTCCCCAGAGGATATGCAAAATTTAATTATTAACTTGTTCTTGGCACCAGATTTATTCCCCACACAAAGACTTTAAATCAAACCTAGAATAACTCTAAGAGAGAGGAGGAGACATTTTATTTGAAGGTGGGTGCTGTGGATGAAGTAGTAAGTGGAAATCTGTTTATTCTCACTGATTATTTCCATGTGGAAGGAAGTTTCAAATCCTACAGTGGCCGATGGAAAAGGTAAAGCTAGATGAGAGCATCATTTACTTCTTTGTGAAAAGGTATCCCTCAGTAATTACTCGGGATCCATAGGAAGCTTTGTGTTGTATCATGGGGCTTGAAGTTGACTCTAATTAAAGTCCCCCCATCTTTCCAAGAATTGTTAATGAACATAAGCTTTGGAACTTTAGCATTTCCCCAGAGGTTCAAATAGGACATGAATAATTATCATTGGCCCAAATGTAATATATTAGTGATGTAGTTCAAGTACCCCTGACCTTATTTACTCACTCCTTGAGATTTTACCTAGAAACATTTCTGTTCAACTCGAGCAGCTACAGCTATAACTACTCTCTCAGAATATCAAGTGTGCAATAGATACCAGTAGAAGTTACTTTTCCTTAAAAAAAAAAAAGCTTTAAAAAAATAGCTAAAGACAAAGATTTCAAACATAGCCTTCTCTATAATCCACAAATTCCACTCTTAGGTATATACCCAGGAGAAATAGGTCATCCTCAAACACGTACAGGAATGTTCACAGTTGCTTTATTCATAATAACCGAAGACTAAAATCAACCCGAATGTACATCAAAAACAGCAGAATGTTTCAAGAGCAAGCAAAAAGAGTGAAAAAGAGCAAGCAACATGGATGAATGTCACAGACATAATGTTAAGTGAAAAGAAGACACAGAATAATACCATTATGAATCTATTTATATGAAGTTAAAGGATAATTAAAACTAATCTATGGTGATAGAAGAATATAGTGGCTATCTTGGGAGGACATTAACTCAGTGTGGTCATAAGGAAAGCTTCTGGGATGCTAGAAATGGTCAGTTTTAGCTGTGTGGTAGTTCTATGGGAGTATATAAATGTAAAGAGTGATTAAGCTGTGAACTTAAGATTTGAGCAGTTTATTGAATGTATATTATATCTCATTTTTTTTTAAAAAAAGAAGAAAGAATTCTATTCAGCAGTTCACATTTGGCGATTCAAAATTTAAGCTTATGCCCAAGATACCAGCTCTTCATTGATAATACATTAGTGATTTGAAGATGGCTATAGTCCATAATTCCCTGCACATAAAGTTTTTGGCACATAATTTTAGAAAAACAAGCATAATAGGAAACTGTATTCAAAATAGCTTTTCCACATTTATTGGTATCAATGGTAATAATATAAGCTACTATTCATTATACATATCATATACAGTATACAATATAGGTTCATTTACTTTCAACAGATATTATTGTCTTTTCTTACTGTCCTGAGTTGAAGAATCTCCTTCAACCTGAACAAGGCAAATAGCCCACTATGAGACTGTCATAACAAAGTTTATTTCAGTCTGAATGTTCTAAGTGCATTACCACGGGACATTGAAGAAGAGGGGGAATAAGCCCTTTTACTAAAATGGATTTACTTCAATTTTCTTAAAATAGAGTGGTTTCTCATTATTGCTTCTCTGCTCCTGGTATCCAGTCTTCAGGAATTATTAGTTTTAGATGTCATTAAAAAAGAAGCGGGCGGTGGAGGGGAGGTTGGGGAGGGATAACGTGGGGAGAAATGCCAGATGTAGGTGACGGGGGGATGGAGGCAGCAAACCACATTGCTATGTGCGTACCTATGCAACAATCCTGCATGATCTGCACATGTACCCCAGAACCTAAAGTAAAATAAAAATAAATAAATTAATTAATTAAATTAAATTAAAAGAAAAAAATAGAGACCAAAATGCCATCCATCACATGCTAGAATTCTTTTTTATTAGATCTCACATTCTCTCTGATCATATTTATCTTCCCTTTTTTATGATGCCACATTTTGGGAGATTAACTTTGACTTTCTCTTCAATCCTTTAAATAGATTTTTTTCTATCATTTAAAAAACATTTCTCTAGAACCTGCATTCTCTTAATGTTTTAATTTTATAACTTATTTTTATCTTAATAAACTTTTTGTTTCTAAAAGAAAAAACAAGCAATTTTTAATGAACTAACTTGAAAACAATCTCTCCTTTTATTCTGGCTGATTTTTCTTAATTCACTAAACAAACCATTTCTATAACTACAGAAAGTAAACAGACCCATTCCCAAGAGGATAAGCTCTCTTGCCAGCTAGGGAGTTTCAGATCTGTTTAGGGAACCAAGATAGTGAAACAATAGCATAGAGGAAGCTATTGATAGGCAATGTGTCATAGGGTGCTGTAGACATTAGTCATGAATGTTGAAGAAATCCAAGAGAAAAACTCAGTTGGGAGCAATTTCGTTTTCAAATGAATATCATTTTGTTGGGGGACTTTCTTCATGGGATAAAACTCCACTTATTTAAAGCGGTACCTTATTAATCCACAGCACAACTCAAAGACTGGAATAGCAGAGTGAAAGGCTTCAGGTTCATAACCCTTTTGCCTGATTTAGTTTCAAAACATTTCTTGGCTGCTGTTTTGGAGCCATTAGAAAGGTCAGTTGAGTCTCAGCAGTAGTCATGGAGAAATCACAGCTTAACCCAAAACACTGAAAAAGAGCCTCAGTATCTTATGGAACCTCAAGAAGCCAAAGCTTTTAGAAGTCCCAGCCCCTATGGCTTGATGGAGGTGGATGGAAATCATTAAGGGAGATCTGTCTAACAACCATTTAGAGTGGACTCTTGATTGCTGTTTCCTGAAAAAGGAGTCTTGTACCAGCTACTTACGGAGATTAATGGGTACATTTTTTAGTCAGCATCATTTATAAGTTTCTAGGGAATTTATGAATATTAATATGATGTTGGGAGAAAAGTTGTGAATGTTATAATGTAGAATTGGGGGTGGGGAGGGGGCCAGATGTCCAAGTAGAAGCAGCTGTGGTGTGTGGCTGTCACGGAGAGGAATGAAAGGGGCGGTGAACACAGCACTTTCAATTGAAATATCCAGGTACTCACACTGGTACTGATGAGGAAAACAACTCAAATTATAGAGAAGGAAGGCAGGGCAGGATGACGGCCCGCCTGGGAGTGACACGGAGCCAAGGAATCCCTCTCACTAGCGAGAGAAGCAGTGAGTGAATGTGTGAGCCCAGGAAACCATGCTTCTCCCACGGATCTTTGCAACCCTACAGTCAGGATCCCCTCATGAGCCCACACCACCAGGGCCTTGGGTCCAGCACACAGAGCTGTGTGGAATTTTAGCAGAGCAGCTGCTTAGGCACAGACAGAGACCCAGGAGCTTTACCTACTTTGGCTCGGGATCCCCAGCAAGATGAGAGGTCCGTACATACCCCTAAGAAAGGGGCTGAATCCAGGGGACTGAGCAGCATCAGTCTGTGGGCCCCACTTCCATGGCACCTCACAAGATAAGTCCACTGGCTTGGAATACCAGCTAGCCACTGGCAACAGGGTGGAGCCTGCCTGAGACAGGACTGAGGCCCCTGGGGTAGAGGTGGGCCACCATCTCTGTTGTTTGGCAGACCCAGCCATTCCAGCCTGTGGACTTTAGAAAGTCCAAATGGTCCTGATGAAGAGCGGTCCCAGCACAGCACAAGTGCTTTGCCAGAATGTGGAAAGACTGCTTCTTTGAGCAGGACCCTGATACCTTCTTCGTCACTGGACGGGACCTTCAGCTACCCCTGCCTGCCCTTATTCCATGGACAGAGCTGTGATCTCTCCCTGTGATGAAGTGCCAGGGTGGGGAGCCGCAGGCCACCACCTTAATTGTTTGGATGACTCCGCCATTCCAGCCTGTGGGCTTGGTTCAAACTGACAGTGGGGCAGAGGCAGTTCCCCAGCACAGCATGGCTATCTTGTCAAGGCATGGCCAGACTGCTTCTATAAATAGGATCTGGATCTATTCCTTCTCACTGGGTGGATCCTCCCAGTCATAGGCACTGCAACCACCCCTACCCATTTTCTACTGCTGACAGAGTTCTAATTTCCCCCTAGGATGGAGGGCCTGGGGTATGGGGCTGGCCACACCTTGGCTGTTTGGGCATCTCAGCCAGTCCAGCCTGCAGGCCTTGGAGAGCTCAAACCAATCAGGGACTGAAGGGATCCTCAACACAACACAGCTGCTCTACCAAAATGCAGCCAGACTGCTTCTTTAAGTGGGTTCCTGGTCCTGTTCCTCCAAGTGGGGTCTCCAGCCACCTCCTAAAGGCACATTCAGGCAGGCAACAAGTCAGTACCCTACTGGGACAGAGCATTCAGAGGAAGGTGCAAACTACCATCTCTACTGTTTCACGGCCTTCACTGGTGATACCCCAGTTACTGGAAAAACTGAGACAATAAAGGTCTGGAGCAGACCCTTAGCAAAATCGCAGCAGTCTTACAAAAGAGTGGCCAGGCTGTTAAAAGAAAAAAACCCTCAGCTCCAGGGCTACCTGCGATCTGTGTTTGCCTTAACAAATGGAATTTATCCTCACAAATTGGTATTTTAAATGTCCTAATAATCTAATTAAATAACCAAAAAAAAAAAAAAAACCAAAACAATAACAACAACAAACCAACAAACCCCATGAAAACCCCATCCAAAGGTCAGCAACCTCAAAGATTTAAGGTATATAAGCCCATAAAGATGAGAAAAAGTTAGCATGAAACTGCTGAAAACTCAAAAAACCAGAGTTCCCCCTTTCTTTCAGATGATCACAACACTTGTTCATCAGGGCTCAGAGCTGGGCTGAAGCAGAGATGGCTGAAATGATAGAAGTAGGCTTCAGAATGTGGATAAAAACAAACTTTACTAAGCTAAAGGAGCATGTTGTAATCTAATGCAAAGACCCTAAGAAACATGATGAAACAATGTTTTGGCTGACAGCCAAAATAGCCAATATAATAAGGAACATAACTGACATGATAGAGCTGAAAAGCACACTATAAGGACTCCACAATGCGATCACAAGTGTTAATAGCAGAATAGACCAAGAAGAGGAAAGAATCTCAGAGCTTGAAGACTATCTTTCTGAAATAAGGCAGGCAGATAAGAATAGAGATAAAGAATAAAAAGGAATGAACAAAACCTCCAAGAAATATGGGATTATGTAAAGAGACCAAATCTTTACATGACTGATTGGGGTACCTAAAAGAGACAGGGAGAATGGAACCAATTTGAAAAACATATTTCAGGATATCATCTGGGAGAACTTCCCCAACTTAGCTAGAAGGTCAATATCCAAATTCAGGAAAGCAGAGAACCCTAGTAAGATATTCCACAAGATCATCCCCAAGACACATAATCAGATTCTCTAAGGTCAAAATGAAAAAAAAAAAAAAAAAAAAAAGTTAAGGTCAGCCAGAGAGAAAGGCAAGGTCACCTACAAAGGGAAGCCCATCAGACTAACAGTGGAAACTCTATAAGCCTGAAGAGATTGGTAGCCAATATTCAAAATTATTAAAGAAAAAGAATTTCCAACCCAGAATTTCATATCTGGCTGAACTAAGCTTCATAAGCCATAGACACTTTTTCAGACAAGCAAATGCTGAGGGCATTTGTTAAACCAGACCTGCCTTATAAGAGCTCCTGAAGGAAGCACTAAATAAGGAAAGGAAAAACCATTATCAGCCACTACAAAAACACACAGACCAGTGACAATATGCACCCTGTTCTCTACAAAAAGTACACAGACCAGTGACATTATGAAGCAACCACATAAATCAGTTTGCAAAATAACCAGCCAGCATCATAATGACAGAATCAAATTGACACATAACAATACTAACATTAAATATAAATGTGCTAAATGCCCCAATTAAAAGACACAGAATGGCAAGCTGGATTAAGAACCAAGACCCACTGATATGCTGCCTTCAAGAAAGCCATCTCACATGCAAGACACACATAGGCTTAAAGTAAAGGGATGGAGGAAAATTTGCCAAGCAAATGGAAAACAGAAAAAAGCAGGGGTTGCAATCTTAGTGTCTGACAAAACAAACTTTAAACTAAAAAAACAGAAAAAGACAAAAAAGGACATTATATAATGGTAAAGGATTCAGTTTAACAAGAAGAGCTAACTATCCTAAACATTCTTAAATATAAGCACTCAATACAGAGGCACCCAGATTCATAAAGCAAGTTCTTAGATGCCTTCAAAGAGACAGACTCCCATGCAATAACAGTGAGAGATTTTAATAGACCCCTGACAATAGTAGACAGATGATCAAGACAGAAAATTAACAAAGATATTCAGGATCTGAACTCTGCTCTGGATCAAGTGGACCTGATAGATATTTACAGAACTCTCCACCCAATAACAACAGAATATACATTGCCACATGACTCTTACTCTAGAATTGATCACATAATCAGAAGTAAAACACTCCTGAGCAAATGCAAAAGAACTGAAATTATAACAAACAGTTTCTCGGACCATGGCACAATCAAATTAGAACTCAAGATTAAGAAATTCACTCAAAACCACCAACAGCATGGAAACTGAACAGCCTCCTCCTGAATGACTCCTGAATTGAGCCCAATTGCAGATCTAAGGGAATACTGGCTACTAAATAATTAAATATTTGGATAAATAATGAAATTAAGGCAGAAACCAAGAAGTTCTTTGAAACTAATGAGAACAAAGACACAACATACCAGAATGTCTGGGATGAAGCTAAAGCAGTGTTAAGAGGGAAATTTATAGCACTAAATGCCCACAGCAAAAAGCTAGACAGATGTCAAGCTAAAAACCTAACATCACAACTAAAAGAACTAGAGAACCAAGAGAGCAAACAAACCCCAAAGCTAGCAGAAGGCAAGAAGTAACCAAGGTCAGAACCGAACCAAAGGAGATAGAGACCCACAAAAAACCTATCCAAAGATCAATGAATACAGGAGGTGGTTTTTTGAAAAAAATTAATAAAATAAATAGACTTCTAGGCAGAAAAATAAAGAAGAAAAGAGAAAATTCAAATAAACTCAATCAGAAATGAAAAGGGGGATATTACCACTGACTCTGCAGAAATACAAACAACCATCAGAGAATACTAAAAACACCTCTATGTACGTAAACTAGAAAATCTAGGGGAAAAAAAGAATAAGTTCCTGGACACATACAACCTCCCAAGACTGAACTAAGAAGAAATTGAATCCCTGGATGGACCAACAATTAGTTTTGAAACTGAGGCAGTAATGAATAGCCTACTAACCAAAAAAGCCAAGGACCAGATGGATTCACAACTGAATTCTACCAGAGGTAAAAAGAAGAGCTGGTACCATTTCTACTAAACCTATCCAAATAATTGAAAAGAGGGACTCCTCCCTAACTCATTCTATGCAGCCAGCATCATTCTGATACCAAAACCTGGCAGAGATACAACAAAAAATGGTCGGGCCAATGTCCTTGATTAACATCAATGCAAAAATCCTGAACAAAATATTGGCAAACTGAATTCAGCAGCATATCAAAAAACTTATCTACCAGAATCAAGTAAGCTTCTTCCCCAGGATGCAAGACTGGTTTAATATATGGAAATCAATAAATGTGATTCCTCTCATAAACAAAACTAAAGACAAAAACCACATGATTATCTCAACAGATGCAGCAAAAGGCTTCAAAAAAATTCAACTTCCTTCCTGTTAAAAACTCTCAATAAATTAGATATTAAAGGAACATACCCCCAAATAATAAGAGCCATCTATGACAAACCCACAGCCAATATCATACTGAATGGGCAAAAGCTAGAGGCATTCCCCTTGAAAACCAGCACAAACAAGTTTGCCCTCTCTCACCTATTCAACATAGTATTGGAAGCTCTGGCCAGGGCAATCAGGCAAGAGAAAGAATTAAAGAGTATTAAAATAGGAAGAGAGGAAGTCAAACTATCTTTGTTTGCAGATGACTTCCTGTATCTAGAAAATCTCATCGTCCCAACCTAAAAACTTCTTAAGCTGAGAAGCATCTTCAGCAGCCTCCAGATATAAAATCAATGTGCAAAAATTGTTAGCAATTCTATACACCATCAATAGGAAAGCCATGAGCCAAATCATGAATGAATACACATTCACAAATGGCACAAAAAAGAATAAAATAGCCAGGAATACAGCTAACAAGGGAAGTGATGGGACCTCTATAAGAAGAACTAGAAACCAGTGCTCAAAGAAGTCAGAGGACACAAACAAATGGAAAAACATTCCATGCTCATGGATAGGAAGAATCAGTATTGTGAAAATGGTCATACTGCCCAAAGCAATTTATAGATTCAATGCTATCCCCATTAAACTACCATTGACATTCTTCAGTGAATTAAAAAAAAAAAACTATTTTAAAATTCATATGGAACCAAAAAAGAGCCTGAATAGTGAAGGCAATCCTAAGTAAAAAGATCAAACCTGGAAACATTATACTACTCGACTTCAAAACTATATTACACCTATATACTTCCATTTCCAGCCTGTCGTGTTTCTTTCTGTGGTGATAGTGCTCCCACAAACATGGTGAACATTTCTAAGACCCACCAGACTTTCTGTAAAAAGTCTGGCAAGCACCAATTCCACAAAGTGATGCAGTGTAAGAAGAGCAACAATTCTTCATATGCCCAGGGAAAGTGTTAATATGACAGGAAGCACAGTGGCTATGGTATGCAGACTAAGCTGATTTTCCAGAAAAGGCTAAAACTACAAAGTAGATTGTGCTAATGCTTGAGTGTGTTCAGCCCAATTGCAGATCTAAGAGAATACTGGCTACTAAAAGATGCAAGTATTTTGAACTGCGAGAAGATAGAAAGAGAAAGGACCAAGTGATCCAGTTCTAAGTATCATCTTTTATTATAAAGACAATAAAATCTTGAGTTTATGTAAAAACAAACAAACAAACAAACTGCACTACTGGGCTACAGTAACCAAAATAGCACAAGAACAGACACATAGACCAATGGAACAGAATAGAGAACCTAAAAATAGAACTACATACTTAATAACCATCTGATCTTTGACAACCCTGACAAAACAAGCAATGGTGAAATGATTCCCTATTTAATAAATGGAACTGGAAGAACTGGCTAGCCATATGCAGAAAATTTAAGCTGGACCCCTTCCTTACACCATATACCAAAATCAAGTCAAGATGAATTAAAGACTTATATGGAAAACCCAAAACTATAAAAACACTAGAAGAAAATCTAGGCAATATTATTCAGGACTTAGGCATGGGCAAAGATTTCGTGATACAGATGTCAAAAGCAATTGCAACAAAAGTAAACATTGACAAATGGGATCTGATCAAACTATAAAGAGGCCAGGTGTGGTGGCTCACACCTGTAATCCTAGCACTTTGAAAGGTCAAGATGGGCAGATCATCTGAGATCAGGAGTTCAAGATCAGCCTGGCCAACACGGTAAAACTCCATGTCTACTAAAAATACAAAAATTAGACAGGCATGGTGGCATGTGCCTGTAGTGCCAGCTATTAGGGAGGCTCAGGCCAGGAGAATTGCTTGGACCTGGGAGGTGGAGGTTGCAGTGAGCTAAGATTGTGTCACTATACTCCAGCCTGGGCGACAGAGCAAGACTTCATCTCAATGAATAAACTAAATAAATGAATAAACTAAAGGGCTCTGCACAGCAAAATAAACTATCAAAAGAGTAAACAGACAACCTACAGAATGGGAGAAAATTTTTGCAGTCTATCCATCTGACAAAAGTCTAATGTCTAGCATCTATAAGGAGCTTAAACCAATTTAAGTCTCAGCTGTGACAAGTTTTATAACATTATCTGCCAATAGTGTATTTCAATGTAGTAGGATGGCCATATTGCCAGTTATGCGTGTTCAAGCAGCTGGTCATATGGATCCAGAGAGTCACTCTCAACCACACCACTATACCTCACCCTGACATATCTGCAGCACACATCAGACAAAAGAAAAATTGTATTATTATTAGAGAGATATTACAAAAATAAGAAAAAAAATCCCCCAAAACCCCTAACAGAGAAATGAGCAAAAGACCCAAATGGGTAATTAACAGAAAAAGAAATGTGAATGACCAATAAACATATGAAAAAAGACTGAACCTTACTAAGAGTTAATGAAACACTTCTTCACCTATTATGTTTGCAAAGATATAAATAAAAGTTAATACTACAGACTGCTATCTACTTCTGATGGAATACTACACAGTCATAAAAGAATAAAGCAGATCTACATATTCTGCTTTGGAAAATCTCCTCATTATATTATAAAGAAGAAAAAACTCAAGGTACAGAATGATATACTTTGTAAAATACTATTTACACAAAGTATGGGCTCCATATATGCATGTGTGAGCTTGTAAATGGTCAGAAAATTTTGGGAAGACTATAGAAAAAATCATTCTCATATCCAATTGGAGGGTGGAATAGGGAGTCTAAGGGAGTACAGACCATGGGGAGGAATGGTAACTCTTTTTTTTACATGTTTTATTATGGAAAATTACAAGCATATACAGGGAGAAAGAATGATATACTGACCTTTCTCCCATTTACTCATCACTTACTTCAACAGTAACTCATATTCCTTGATTATGCTATCACTTTTTTCTGTTTGAAAAAAATTTACCACTTATATGTCTTATTTTTATGCTTTAAAAACCCAACATAATGAAAGTAACTTTCCCCAGTGCCCTAATAACCACAGTTTGTTAGCTTAACCTTTAGTGCCCACAAGCAGGAGAAAGCTTCAGGGACTAGGGGTCTGGAGAGTGTTAGCCACTTTGCTCTTGAACTCAGGCCACCTGTGTAGCTAGAGGGACAGCAAACTTCATTCAGCTACAATCAAACAATACTTAATTTAAAGAGTAACTTCAAAGGAAGACTGCCCACTTTGCAAGGGAGAGTTTAAGATGCTTGCCACTCACACCCACACCCCCTAGTCTGTGTTTTTATAAAGGGACAACTCGATTTATACTACAGGAATGTTTTTATCTCTGTATTAAGGTTTACTCCATTTCCCAGCAGAGCCCAAAGCTAAGAAAACAGTGCTTTCCTCTTCAAACTGAGTCTTGGGCAGCTGCAGTTGTTGTCAAATGTTACCCTTGGTCACAAAGGCATGACGGATGCCTCATGCTAGAAGTTCAGGGGAGTTTGGAAATTCCCAGGCACTATTTGGGGCAGAGTGCCAAAGTCTGAAGACTGAAAATGAAGATACCTGCCTCTCAGATGCATTCATTGATTTACTCACCCATCATTCATTCCGGTATAGTACCCTTTGCCAGGCTTTGTGCTAGAGTTAGGATTACCAAGTTGAGCAGCACATGGCCCCTGACCTTTTGGAGCTTATGAAATCTGGAATGAAGCTTTGCAGTTTGCTTTGCTTCCACTGCCAGGATTGATCTTTCCCATCTTGCCCATCTAGTCTTACTCATCCTTCAGAGTTTAGCTCACGAGGTGCCATCTCTGATGAAAGACATTTACAATTCACTGTTCCTCTGCTAGGAACCACCCCTTCTATCTTGTCCACCTGTTATTACTCCCCTTAAAAAGCCAGTCTTCATCACTGTGGCCCTGCCTGACCCCTCAGATACAAGTTAGTTACTGTGCTTAGCAGATTGTGTTACTTATTCTAACATGTTTTCCTCCCTTTAAAGCCCAGCCCTTGGTTCACCATTTCCCATGCAGTGTGTGGCATATATGCATATTTGTTGAATTGATGAGGAAAGTAGTGTAACAGCATAATTTCTCCTGATTTTATGCCACTCAGACTCTCGTAAGTGCCTCCAAAGATAATCTCGTCAGCCGTTAGTCCTTCTACGGTTGCTCCTCCTTCTTTCTGTATTCTATAAAAGCACAAATTATTTTATTTGAGGCTCCAAATAACAAGAGTAGATGAACGTCTGAGTCCCAACCCTAAGCAGCAAAAATTTATTATTTGTCGTTTTGAATAATATTGGTATTAATTTTGAAACTCTTGCTTGGTCCCTTCCACTTTAAATATTTTAAGTGTAAGAAGAATTAGAACGTACAACTATGATAATGATATCAATGTCATGCTGCAAAGTTTGGATGGCATGAAGGTCATTGGAGAGCTTTTGTATCATTGCAGAACTTAAAAAAAAAAAAACTGACTAACATACCGGGCAAGGAATCATATCATAATAAATAAACATTAGACCAAGAACCAGGGGATACGGCTTTTACTTCCTTTTGAAGCCTTCATTTTTGCAACAACAGAAAAGGGATCAATTAATGTTTGAATGATTTTGTGATTTCTAGGGTCCCTCTTGGCTTCACGCTTCTATCAGTCTGTAATCCAAGAAGCAAATATTTGCAGTAAATTGAAAAGTAATTCTCTTATCCAGTCTTATCTCTCATCAGCCAAAGGAGAATCTTTCCTGTAAATTGCCCTTAAAACATTGGGGAATGTTGTAATATTTTTCTTCATGTTATTAATTCTTTCTGTGAATTGAGACACTTACAGGTAACAAGCAAAGAAAAAAGTCCCTTTGGGAAATCGACTTCAAAAGAAAATTCCAACATCCATTGTTTTTCTTGATTTCTTTTTGGCAAAGATATCTAATTCTCACTGCCATTGCAAATTTTGAATTTAATCCAATGGGTGAGGAGACTCCATCCTGATCTACAATTCCCCTGCTGATGGCTCCCATATGGGTGGGAGACCAAGCCCTCTGGAGCCAGTCTTGGCACCTGAGCTTTTGGATGTGGTACAAAAGGCTCCTGTCACCTTTCCTGAACTGGGACTGCTGTCGGTAATACATCCTTCTTCAGCAACAAGACTAAAAGGACTGGCACAGGATCTTTTCATAGCACACCATGTTTAATATGCAGTTCAAATTTCCATTTAACATCAGTGATTCTGCAAAAATACTTTTGATTGGTAATTATCCTCCCAATTCAAATTTCCATCAAATAACAGAGGGAGAGAGGTAAGAAGTGGCTCCACCCAAAAGAAAATTAGAACAGTAATCACTAATAATTATCATGTGCTTACTCTATACTAAGTTTTATCTCATTTATTCCTCACATAACAATACGTATTATTATATGCCCCATTTTATAGAAGAAATAATTGAGGTTTAGGGAAGTTACTATTAGTCTAAGATTACACAGTCTACCACACTGAAATTCAGATGTGAAATATCTGACTCCACAGTCTACACCTATAATCCCTCTGCAATCCTGCTTCTCAAGAATTGTATATGTATGCTATTAGAATGGGAGATATATAAGGTCTCTAATGGATTCCAAAATGGTAAAGAAGCTGATTGTTGGCTTTCCTCTTGAGTTATCCACAAGAGAAGTTTTGGATAATACAGCAATAGAAATCTTTACAAAATAAAGAAAAAGCTTAAGAAATGTCTACTAAGATTTCAGGAGTGATTAATGAGTCATATTGATTAGAGTAAGTGACATCGGTTGCTGTAAGAAGTGCACTGACATCTCCGTGACTTAGCACAACATTTATTTCTCACAGTTCAATGTGGTCAACTGTTAGGCTCTGCTCTAACGTCATTCAAGACAGGATTGAGACCAGTGTGACCTAAGTCAGGCAAAATTTAAGGAGGTGGCAAAAATCTTAGTGATCAAAACAAATAATATTTTAATACAATATTTTGAGACTCAAAATTAATGCAAAAAAAATCCATACTGAATAAAGTATCAACATTTTATTTTATTTATTTAGTTTTTTAGAGATGGGGTTTCACCATGTTGGCCAGGATGGTCTCGATCTCCTGACCTGGTGATCCACCCGCCTCAGCCTCCCAAAGTGCTAGGATTACAGGCGTCAGCCACCGCACCTGGCTGTATCCACATTTTAAATAAAGACAAGATCCAGCCGGGCTGGGTTAAGAGTGAGGTAGGTGAGATTGAGCGGTGTTGGCTAATTACAGACTAATTTAAAAAATCTAACTAAAAGTAGAATGACCTGTACTCAGAAAATGTGCAAAACAAAAGCATGAATTATTGTCCCTTCCCACCATGCCTTGGCCCATGGTAAAGGTGGAAAAAAGAAAGGATCTGTGTAAGTTTCCTGACAATAACTAGAATGAACTAGCACATCATAACTCAACACATGGCATTAACATTCACAACAGAATTCTTGCCCATCAATTACTACATCATCAAGCAGCGTTTATCAGCTAAATGGCTTAGGGTAATTTATGATTCGAAGTCAAGTCACTGCCACTGATTCAACATTTTAATGAGCTATATTAAAATCTATGCATTTTAGCAAACTGGGTACACTTTTAAATATTGGGTCATATTACTCTCTCTAGTAACAGTACTCATCACGTGATACAATCAATTATAAAAATCCACAATAAAATCACACTGTATCTGTTCAGAACAAACTCTACTTTTTAACATTTTCCATATTTTAATATTGTAGCATTATGTGCATTTAACATTGCTAAGATCAATGTCTTATAATCAACATCTTATGAATTTTTAAATTTTTTTTTAAAAAGCTATTATAAAAATAATGTTTTCCCATCAGTTCCACTTCCCATCAGTGTAACTTAGAATGGAGAAAGTGATATTTGCAAGAAGCATGATAGACAGGTATATAATTTTAATTTATTAAGAATTCATACTAAATGATGTTTTAAAAGCAGCAAGCCCTTGGAAGTAAATAGGCGAAGGATGTGAATCTTCCATTCACATAGTAAAAATAAAAATCAAGTGCTAAATAGAATGAGACAGAATGAGCACCCTTATCAAATGGGTACAAAATTTCTGGAAAGCAATTTGGCAGTATACTTTAAAATCCTTCAAGTGTTCACACCCTATTTATTCTTTTAGGGATGTATTATGAGAAAGCAATCAGAAATAGGTCTAAAATCTATTCACAAAGATGTTAAGTGGAATAAAGTCAAGATACTAAATTTATATACTAGATTTCAGTTAACTAAAGAATTAAAAAAGATAAAATATGGCAAGATATTAATAGGTAATTTTATTCTTGTTCTTTTACACTTGTATATACTTTATGAAAAAATATTATTTTAATAATCAGAAAAAATTTAGAAATTGAAAGGAAAGAAAATAACCATAGTGTATTTTGACATAAGTTCCATTTCTTCCCAAAGAAAGAGATGAAAAAATGCTTGCCACAAAAATCTGCCTTCATATGAAACTTACACACTAAAAAATATATGTGTGAGAGTTTTTATGTATTTACATAGCATGACACATAAGATAAAATACTTCATTTTGTTAGACACAGAAAACTTAACATTCTTGAATTTCAGCTCTTGAATTTTACATTTTGGGGCAAATTGTTTTGAAGCTTGTTATTAATTATCATTATCATCATTTGACTCTTTTTTTTAAAAAAACAGAGGCACCTCACTGGTTAAACTTGCCCTGTTAAGCTGTCTTCCTGGATGAGGACGTTTCCAATGTCCTTGCTAAAGATAGTATTAGTCAGCTCTTTATTGTCTCTTACAAATAATAGTTGGATACAGTTCACATTACATAAACATTTACTTATCCAAAAATCTAACAGAGACTATACGCTGCTAATGAACAGTTGTGTAATAAAAACATTGCAAAATCTCCTTTTAATAGGACTCTTCCTCTGTCCAATGCAATAGTGCTTCAGCATGGAGCAGTCTTCTGGTCTTTGGCTGATTCTTTCTCCCTACCTCTCCATCTCATCTCCAGTCTTGACATTTTATTTTTGATTACATTTTCTTGAAACAAACAAGCAAAAGCACAACAGGCCTTGGTTTGTGCCTTTGATATCAGAAAGAAAATTAGTTAAAATCGACAGTAAGTGTATGTGCTATATCTCTTGTATATTTCAATAACTTCCTTATTATATTTACTGCTTCAGGTATTTACACTTTTTGGGTTTTATTTGGTATGCCCATATAAAGAATATTGTGCAGGTCCTTAAGCATCTTGCAGGCTAGTTAGGGATGGCAGGATGTGGGGGAAGAAATATAATCAGCCTTTACAGTTTAATGTGAAAAGTGTCGATCCTTTTTAAATTCAGCATAAGTTTATTGAATGTGTGCCTTTGGCCAGAGAAGTTCTGGGCATTGGATACAGTGCTGTACAAGGCGAAGTATATTCTCTGGCCCTGAATCACGTATTCAGGATCACTGACTCTGAGACTATGCAAAAGAGGTGAGATTCTGCTCACTGGCAACCCCACAAACATCTCAGATCCGCTCCCACTTATCCCACATTCCTACTTCCAAACTCCAGCCAAATGAGCTTCTCAGTCTGTAGATGTGGAGTAAGAACTGGAACTTGATTTGTTTGTTTGTTTTTTAAAAGCTCTTCCTGGTAATTCTGATGCCCAGTCAAGTTTGGAAATTGCTATATGACCTAACCGCCTTAACGACCTCACATAGATGTAGGAGAAAGGCAGCAGGCAAATGTGTCTTGAATCATTTTCCCTCACAGCATCTTGCTGCTGTTAGAATTTTAAAATATAGAATATAAAATCATTAATAATATTGTCTCTAACTCAGTACAACTATATAGATAAGGCAACTCTGCTCTTCTCGAGGATCCTTAGCTTTTGTAATCTATTGAGTTAATATTCAACCAAAGTTATTTCTTTTGTTCTCATTTTTAAATAGCCTTCTAACGCAAATAATACTACAGTCCAGTTTCTCATTGTTTGTTTGGTTGCTACAAGCCTGTTATTCTTCTCTTTAACAGTTCCACAGATGTGCAATGCTTTCTTTTCTCTGAGCCTCTGCTGCACATGCTATGTCCATTCCCATTCACTGGCTCATTCATACTCAGGTATCAGGTGTGGAAAAATAATCAAGTTTTGCACACACAAGAGCTCAGAAAAATGTAACTCTGTCACAGAAAGTTTTTGAGGAATATATAAAACAAGGAAGAGGAAGAGAAGTCTTGGGAAACAGAAGCTAAAAAGTAGTAGCCAATGGAAGAAAGTCCCAGAATGAAAACTGTGCCACAGCATGCAGAAATCCAGAAGGGAGAGCTCTAGGGGAAAGAAAGAAAAACGCTCTTGAAAAATAATATAGACAAACACTTCACAGATGTGATGAAAATAATTAGTCATGGAGAAAACTTTGAAAATGAAAAAAGAAAGCAAACTAGGTTGTTGATAAAGTATAATTCTTACGTACTGTTTGGCTCAGCAGTGAATAATATTCGCATCAATATTGTAGTATAACCGTTGATTATTTCTTTTACCATAAATCGTGATACGACTTTATTGGGATAAGGAGACCGGGGAACTGAGTGTGTGAGCAATGATGGTGTAAGGGCATTAAATAAAAAAAAATTAACAGAGAAGATTTACTTTGAATAAATCAAGAAATAACACACGTATTGGAAAGTGATATAAAAAGAAATAGCAGAAGAAATGGCTATAAGAACTCAAAGAAGTTGCCTCAGTCAAGGGTGGGTAGGGAATAGAGGATTTGCACAAGGAACTGTGTTGTTTTCCTACAAAAGTCTTTTAAGCTTTTAAAATATTTTTGTTTTTCTTTTACAAGCACATTTTTTTCTTTGATTAAAAAACAAATTGATATGTATATGTAGAGCAACTACCATGTGCCTGGAAAAGTGCTTAAGTCTGCCCATGATTTAGGAAGAGTGATAAAACATGATTCTGCTATTCAGGACTGTAAGTCATTTTGGAGTATATAAGCTACAATGTTTATATAAGAAACAATTAAAGAAAAAGGTGTGATTAAATCTGACAAGAACACCAAGAAGTTTTGTATTCAAATTATATGAACCGTAGTATTTAAAAATATATAAAACAAAGAGCCCTATTAAGTTTATAATTTTTCCCCTTACTCAAAGGATGATAAAAATTTATTAATCTGTTTCAGCTCCTCCTTAAGGATCTACAAATTTGGCTCCATCAAAGTCTCTCTGAAAGAGGACTCTACTGAACAGCTAATTTCTACATTGCTACTGTAATCACTGCTTTTGCAGTCTTCATTCTTGGCTCTGTTTTTTATTGTTGTATTTTTTAGAGTTATTAAGTGCTTACTTGATACCAGCCACTTTTGTTTTTAGAGGATGAGCATTGGGTTCATGTTCCCTTTTGCCCAATGACTGTTTGGAAAGATGCTGCAGAGATGACTAAAGAAGAACAGACAAATAAGGAAATCAAAACAAAAGAGTCAGAGGAAAAAAAGTTGAATACAAATACTGTGTTTGTCAGGACTTTGGGGGCAGTTTCATAAATGTATTTCTTGCCATCATTGCACATTTTACTTGGACGTCCTGCCACTTCCTCTGTGCCCTCTGTGACAGAAATATTTGTTAGAAGGGTTAAAATCACTGAAGAAGTTGTTTATGTGGCATGTTTCTTAGCAAGAGAGTTATCTTCTGTTCCTCTGAAAAATGTTAGGTTATGGTGGACAACTAAGCCTATAGAAGGATTAAGCTAGAAAGCGTCAAATATACTTAAACTTTTTTTAGGTAGAAAATCTCTGAGAGATCCACCCTTATGTATATGCTAAAAGTTTTTTTCCCAGCATTAACAATACCAATAGTCTCAAAGCCTGAGCACTATATACTAGGTTAGTGCAAAAGTAATTGCAATTTTCACTATTACTTTTAATGGCAAAACCCATAATTAGTTTTGCACCAACCTAATAGCTTTTTATACTAGTAGACTGGAAATGTAATATATGCATATGAACTACATTTTGGACATAGAAGGCAGATATACAGAAGAAAGCAACCAACTCATGTAATTACACTGCTTACAGTAGATTACTATTAACTTTTTAAGTGATACATGTATTAATATATGCATATATATCATATATATGAGAAAAAGAAGTGTCATATTGTGTATATATAGTTTGCTCTTGTACTTTTCTTCCACTGGCATTCTGATCCACTTTTTTTTTGTGCTGGACCAACTTGGCAAGAATTTTAGGTATTTATTCCAGGCATGAAGGAACGAGGCAAAACTTTAAAGAAACCCAGTTGTCATTTACATCCAGACCTGAAATCCTGTGGTATTTTGTCTTCACAAGAGTTGAAAGTCAAGTTGGAGACAAATTATTCTGTGACTATTCATTCAAATAAAGCAGATAACATACAAAAAAATTAAAAAGTTAGGTATTATCTATTTAGGTATGACCTTATCTTGGAAGGATTTATAGTCAATAAATATTAGATATTGTAACACAGGGCTAAGCATCCTCATAAGAAAATTTTAAAAATTTATTATGATAAATATACACAATATGAAGTTTACCATTTTTGCCATCTTAATGTACAGTTCTGTGAATTAAGTACATTCACTTTGTTGTGCAACAACCACACCAACCACCTGCAGAACTTTTTCGTTTTCCTCAACTGAAACTCTGTACTCATTAAACAATAAATCCCTATACCCTTTCTCTATTGATCACCATTCTACTTTCTGTCTCCCTAAATTTGACTACTCTAGGTGCCTTATATAAGTGAAATCATACAATATTTGCCTTTTTGTGCCTGGCTTGTTTCATTGAGCACAATTCTTCAAGATGTGTCAGAATTTCCTTCCTTTTTAAGGCTGAATAATATTGCATATTATGTGTATACTGCATTTTGTTTATCCATTCATTGGCTGAATTAAAAAAATTTAAATGTATCAGTCATGTGTTGAAACTTTCTCTTTCCTTGACTCTGTGGCAGAGTCAGTTAGGTGATGACCAGAGTTATGTTCCCCTCCATGGTGTAGAGTTGTTGGACAGCAGTGTCCAGACAGGGTCTTCCTGACTCCTTCACATGTCTAGATGGGTTTCATGACAAGTAGCTGCCTGTGGAATGTGAGAGGAAGTGGGTGCATTGTATCTGAATATGCATGATGTTCTAAACACCTGCTGACAGGCTGGTACCTGGACAACTTTGAAAGAGCCACAAGGTGGAAGGAGTCTGGGTCTATGAGTCATCACTTTGAAGGGAACCTCTAGAGAGGCCCTTCCTACTAGGAATTACACTGGATTTTGCATAAGTGAGAAATTTATATGTTAAACCACTGAGATTTGGGAGTGATTAATCAACCCCATCTAATGCAACTTCCAAGGTCCATCTGTTTCAAGTTTCTTCTCCTAGTTTCTGATCTTCTTTCTCCATGTCTGTTGCTGGTTTTGCTTTCCTCTGCCTTATCTCCTGCTTTGTAGTCACTGGGTCATATAGATCATACTTAACAGTGACTGTATCAATTCTTTTCTACCTAAATGTTCTTTATGCTTTAGTTCAAGCGAAGGCAGACCAAGGGATAAGGCCATGCCAGCCGAGTGCTTGGAATGCTAATCTGTAAGGGGTGCTTACAGACCATTGTAAATCTTGTATAAACCAACAGCCTTCTAAAGAGGATACTTACTGCATTGATTGAAAGAAGTACACTGAAAAGCCTTTGGGTGAGGGCTGAAACCTCCATGGGGCCTGCTTCAGTAGCAGCCAATAGTTACTAAACGGCATTAGGAAGCAAGTGGGTTCTGGATAATGCAGGGCTCTGATTTTGTGAGTGGGGACTAGCAACCAGATCCTTCGATGAACAAATATTGAGCCAGTATTTTAAAAACATCAATTTACAGGGAAGAATAATAATCAGCCTATTCAAGTTCCCCACAAAGTCTTAGTTCAGGCTACCAAGTTTTCTTGCTATTTTTGGGCTATTTCATTTCATTCCAAATTGTCCTTTACCTTTACCATTCATCCTCCTCACTGCTGCCCGAGTGATCTTTCTAAAGCACAACTCTGATCGTGTTATCTCTTCCGTTAAAACTCTGAGGTTGCTCTTTGCTGAGGGTGGATATTCTTCAAATGGATCTGCCTCACCAACCACTGGGAAGCAAGTAGGTGAGAAAAACCATTTAAATAGAGCAGGCTATGGTGCCTTCATCCTAAATTATAAGCTTATGCCAGAGAATGGGAATGACGTGGAAGATGTGAATCTTATATGCCTGGCTGTTTCTCACCTCTGAATCTTTGCTCAGATTGTCCTTTCTTTCAAAATTCCAGAAGGATGTTCACTCTCCTTGCAAGTCTTAGCTCAAGAGTTATCCCTTCAGTGAAATTCTTCCCGACAAGTTTCCTCCTCCTCATTCTCATTATCCGTTTCTTTTTGTTTTGTCTTCCTCTCCAAATCTAGAAAGTGGTTGAGAGGCAGAAACGTTTATGGTTTTCTAGCTTTCAATAAAGGCTCCATGACGGTGTGAGAATGGTTATCATAGTACCATCGTTTTAAAGGAAGGTGTATATGTTACACTGAAAGTGTTTGGCAGCTGCACAGCGCTTCATGTCTAATGCATGTGGAGATCGTTGGCAATTGCTCCCTACCAGACTCCAAGACTGCAGAGTGCGAAGATGAGAAACAGGCCCATCCTATGGGCTAAACACAAGAGTTCAAATATCTCCTTTGGGCAGAGGAAGGCTCATTTATCTTTTCCTTTTCCTGAATCCCCTTGTTCGTCTGGGTGCAATCAATCATCCTTTTGTTAGGAAAAATAAATTAAATGTCTTACAGTGAGTTTACCTTGCAACTGGAGTGATCGTAGAGGAAGAATAAACCAAATTATTCTTGTCTCAGTAATCTCTTTGCCATTCAAAATGTGACCCCAGGATAAATCTAACCTGAAAGTTATTGGCCTGAAGTTTGTAGTCAAAATAGTTCTTTTAAAAATATTTTTGGTCAGCACACTTGAGGCACATCATTACCTGCTACCATTGTTATTGTGTAATTGACAGCCGTCAAGTGTCAAGCCCTTCTGATTAAAGGTGAATGCAATTTATAACATAATTTTGAGATACTCGAGTTTAATTCCACTAAACTTTCATTATGACGTCATGTTCTTATGCAGGATTTATAACCAAAAGAAGACAGCTATGAATAAAACCTCTTTGTGATCTTTACTCACTTTGGCTCCCACTACTAGCCCTGGTCTTCTAGCCGTACTCCCTGCTATCAAACAAACACCTGTGAAGATGACACTTAGCTTTGGTCCTGTGGCTCACTACTAAACAGAAATGTTGACTCCCCTACCTGAGGTTTTTCTCTTTTTTGGAGGTGGGGAGAAGAAGTGGTCAGACACTGAGAGAGCATTACCAAATGAGTGTTTATTTCTGCAGAGAAGTCCCCTAAACATAAATTCTTACATTGCTAAAATTTTCTTCACGTCTTTCCCTACCAAAAGCAAATTTATTAACTCTTCACTAAAGGGATGTTAAGTTCTACAGCCCCCATCCTCCACCCTTTGCCCCTGCCCCATTCCATGGAAGACAGCACTAATAGACTGCAGCATTCTTTTTCTCTGAGTCTTGGAATCCTCAACACAGAACACCCTATAGTAACTATAAATAGACTATAGCTGACAATCAAGTTAAAACCTTTGCACTATCCGTGGGCCCCTATATGCCGAACACTGATTATATGAAGGCGGATAATACACAATCTTTGCGTTCAAGGCATGCTAGTGGGTAAAAGAAAGTTAAGAGTTCCTTATTTCTCTCCCTATCCCTAATGCATTTTCTGTTATTGAGGAATTTACTAACCAGATAATTTCTACTTTCATGGTTAAAGGTTTTAAAAAGGCTCAGACTGTTTTTATTCTCAAGTCTTACCTTCTGCAGAAAGGTCTAAGGTTGAAATATTTTATTTAATTATAAAATCTCATAATTTTTGTTGGTTTTTCTTCTACTTCTGGTTTAATTACTTCTGACCTAAAAATAGCATAGTGTCTTGTTTCGGTGGCAACAGATTTTAATTTCCTCTTGTGGCTAGTAAAACAACCTACCTACTTCAATGGGATTTTTTTCCCCCCACTGACCAGGTAGCCACAAAATGTCCTTCCGCAAAATCCTTAGCTAGTAAATGGTGCAATTTGGAGCTGACAGCTGACAAGCGAAAAGGGAATTGCCCACTTTGTCCTGCAGCTTGGGAGTAAGTGGCCTCAGCCCTGAGACTTCACAGGCCTAGGAAAGACCCTCAGCTTCTCCCCCAAAATCTCCTCCTCTGTCTTCCCACAATTGCCTTGAGGAGGTGACTGTGTCTCAGTCACCAATTAGAGATGAAGCTTCAAAAGCAAGTGTACCTCAGAGCAAAGCCTTTGTTTTTACCCTGAGGTGAAAATTATATATATATATATATATATATATATATATAGCCAGAGCAAAGAGGAAGCTGGAGAAAGCTGGCCACCAAGGGGAAGGGGAAGTGGAACTTTCTCAGCAAGAAGAATCTGAAATATGGGATGAGGGGCACGTGGAGGATCTACAGTGGTTTCCTCACAATTTTAGCTAAGTCTTGCCTTTCGCTGACACTGAGTGAAAGTACTTGACTAATGTCTTGGGTATCTTTAAAGCAAGGGCACCACTGAGACTCTTCTGATCTTCTTGTCTCCATTGCACATGGATTGATTGCTCTTTCCTGCTGAGAAAGGCAGCAGGTTTCTGGATGCACCGGAAAAACCTAGCAAACAGAGCCTAGGGCCCAGGATATTCACCTGGTTCCAATCTTGCTGAGAAAGGCTGTTCCTTTGTTTCAGCATCTGGCTTCATTTTGTGCTTTCTTAGAAATCTCCATGTGAGGAAGAAAAGAAATTATCTGCATACATTTCTTCTGAAATAGATCATTGTATGGAATGGCTGACAGTACGTGGGCTTTCTGTGCCATGCTTAGTGACCATTGGCTGAGGACTCAGGGAACCAGGCATCTCATTACTGTTTAAGACTCTGCAGTTTCTCACAGGCTCTGAGGTGCAATGAAAGCTGACTGCTCCTCTAATTACTTCCGTTCACCTTACACTCCTCCTTAAGGACTAAGGGGCCATTTCCTTTTCCAGTTTTAACTCTTTCAGTGTGTCTACTCACTATTTGGTTAGAATGTTTATTACATGTATTTCACTTAGTGGATATAGTGTTGATGTATTTTAGTATCAGTGTCAGGAATATATGAGCTCAACACTAGGTCTAATTATCAAACTGGGCACTCCTGGTGAAGTTCTGTGGTCTTATGAACTACCGGCTATTTATATTTGTTTTTATTGCATTTGCTTTTAGGTTCTTGGTTATGAAATTCTTGCCTAAGCCAATGTCTAGAAGTTTTTTTTCCCAATGTTATGTTCTAGAATTTTTATAGTTTCAGGTCTTAGCTTTAAATCCTTAATTCATCTTGAATTGATTTTTATATAAGATGAGAGAAGAGGATCCAGTTTCATTCTCCTACATGTGGCTAGCCAATTATCCCAGCACCATTTGTTGAAAAGGACGCCCTTTCCTCACTTTATGTTTTGGTTTGCTTTGTCAAAGATCAGTTGGCTGTAAGTATTTGAGTTTATTTCTGGGTTCTCTATTCTGTTCCATTGGTCTATGTGCCTATTTTTAGACCAGTGGTCTATGTGCCTATTTTATACCATACTGTTTTGGTGACCATGACCTTATAGTATAGTTGGAAATCAGGTAGTGTGATGCCTCCAGATTTGTTCTTTTTGTTTAGTCTTGGTTTGGCTATGCAGGCTCTTTTTGGGTTCCATAAAAATTTTAAAATTGTTTTTTTTTTGAATTCTGTGAAGAATGATGGTGATATTTTAATGGGGATTGCATTGCATTTTTAGATTGCTTTTGGCAGTATGGTCATTTTCACAATATTGATTCTACCCATCCATGAGCATGGGATGTGTTTCTATTTCTTTGCATTGTCTATGATTTCTTTTGGCAATGTTTTGCAGTTTTCCATGTAGAAGTCTTTTTCATCAATTAGGTATATTCGTAAGTTTTTTTTAATTTTTTTTTTTTTTTGCAGCTATTGTAAAGGGGTTGAGTTCTTGATTTGATTCTCCACTTGGTTGCTGTTGGTGTATAGAAGGGATAGTGATTTGTGTATATTAATCTTGTATCTGGAAACGTTGGTGAATTCTTTTATCAATTCTAGGTGCTTTCTGGAGGAGCCTTTAGGGTTTTCTAGGTAAACAGTCATATCATCAGCAAACAGTGACAGTTTGACTTCCTCTGTACCAGTTTGGATGACCTTTCTTTCTCTTGTCTGATTGCTCTGGCTAGGACTTCCAGTACTACGTTGAAGAGGAAAGGTGAGAGTGGGTGTCCTTGTCTTGTTCCAGTTTTCAGAGGAAATGCTTTTCCCCATTCAGTATCATGTTAGCTGTGGATTTGTCATAGATGACTTTTACTATATTGAGGTATGTCCCTTGTATGCTGACTTTTTTTCTGAGAGTTTTAATCATAAATTGTGCTGGATTTTGTCCAGTGCTTTTTCTGCATCCATTGAGATGATCATGTGATTTTTTCTTTTTAATTCTGTTTATGTGGTGTATCACATTTGTTGACTTGCCTATGTTAAACCATCCCTGCATCCCTGGTATGAAACCCACTTGATCATAGTGGATTGTCTTTTTGATATGTTGGGTTCAGTTAGCTAGTATTTTGTTAAGGATTTTAGGATCTGTGTTCATCAGGGATACTGGTCTGTAGTCTTCTTTTTTGGTTATATCCATTCCTGGTTTTGGTATTAGAGTGATGCTAGCTTCATAGAATAAATTAGAGAGGGTTCCCTCTTTCTCTATCTTGTGAAATAGTGTCAAAGGGTTTGGTACCAATTCTTTGAATGTCTCATAGATTTCTGCTGTCAACCCATCTGGTCCTGGACTTTTTTGTTGGTATTTTTTTAAATTACCATTTCAGTCTCACTTGCGGTATCTAATTCTTCCTGATTTAAGCTAGGAGGACTGTATTTTTCCAGGAATTTATTCATCTCTTCTTTCTTTTCTAGTTTATGTATGTAAAGGTGTTCATAGTAGCCTTAAATTATCTTTTATATTTCTGTGGTGTCAGTTGTAGTATCTCCTGTTTCATTTCTAAATGAAGTTATTTGGATTTTCTATCTTCTTTTCTTGGTTTAACTTGCTAATGATCTATCAATTTTATTTATCTTTACAAACAACCAGCTTTTTGTATCATTTATCTATTGTATTTTATTTTTGTTTCAATTTCACTTAATCCTGCTCTGATCTTGGTCATTTCCTTTCTTCTGCTGAGTTTAGGTTTGGTTTGTTCTTGTTTCCCTAGTTCCTTAAGATGTGACCTTAGAATATCAGTTTGTGCTCTTTCAGTCTTTTTGATGTAGGCATTTAGGGCTATGAACTTTCCTCTTGGCACCGCCTTTGCTGTATCTCAGAGGTTTTGACAGGTGGCATCATTATTGTCATTCAGTTCAAAGAATTTTTTAATTTTCACATTGATTTTGTTTTTGACTAATGCTCATTCAGGAGCAGGTTATTTAATTTCCATGTATTTGCATGTATTTTATTACCATTTCAGTCTCACTTGGGGTATATAATTCTTCCTGATTTTTGAATGTTCCTCTTGGGGTTGATTTCCAGTTTTATTCCACTATGGTCTGAGAGAGTGCTTGATATAATTTTAATTTTCTTGAATTTATTGATGCTCATTTTATAGCCTATCATATGGTCTATCTTGGAGAAAGTTTTGTGTGCTGTTGAATAGAATGTGTATTCTGTGGTCATTGGATGATATGTTCTGTATACATTTATTATGCCCATTTGCTCTAAGGTATAGTTTAAATCCATTGTTTTTTGTTGACTTTCTCTCTTGATGACTTGTCTAGTGCTGTCAGTGGAATACTGAAGTCTCCCATTATTATCATGTTTCTGTCTTTTTCATTTCTTAGGTCTAGTTTTATAAATTTGGGATCTCCAGTGTTAGGTGCATATATGTTTAGGATTGTAATATTTTCCTGTTGGACAAGTCCTTTTACCATTATATAATGCCCCTGCCTCTTTTAACCACTGTTGCTTTAAAGTTTTTTTTTGTCTGATATAAGAATAGCAACCCCTACTCGATTTGGTGTTCATTTGCATGAAATGCCTTTATCCACCCCTTTACTTTATGTGAGTCCTTATATGTTAGGTGAATCTCCTAAAGTCAGTAGATAGTTGCTTGGTGAGTTCTTATCCATTCTGCAGTTCTGTATCTTTTAAGTGGAGTATTTAGGCCATTTACATTGAATGTTAGTATTGACATGTGAGGTACCATTGCATTCATCATGTTATTTGTTACCTGTGTACCTTGTTTTTTTTTTATTTTAGTTTTTGCTTTTTAAATTGTACTTTGGTTTTATAGGTTCTGTGTGATTTATGCTTTGAAGAGGTTCTGGTTTGGATAGTTCACTGTTGGCATATATTCATGCTACTGATTTTTGTATGTTGATTTTGTAGGTTGCAATTTTACCAAATTTATCAGTCATTCTAGTTTTTTTTGGTGGAGTCTTTAGGTTTAGGTTTTTCCAAATATAAGATTATATCATCTGCAAACAAGGATAATATTTCCTTTCTTATTTGGATGCCTTTTATTTCATTCTCTTGTCTAAGTGCTTTAGCTAGCACTTCCAGTACTATGTTGAGTAACAGTGGTGAAAGTGGGTATTCCTGTCATGTTCCAGATCTCAGAGAGAAGGCTGTCAGTTGTTCCCCATTCAGTATAACACCAACTGTGGTCTGATGTGTATAGCATTTATTGTGTTGAGATATGTTCCTTCTATACCCAGTTTTTTGAGATTTTTTTTCATGAAGAAATATTGAATGTTATCAAATGCTTGGATATCAGTTTCTCCCTTGCAGTTCTAACAGATTTTGCTACATGTAATTTTGAAACTCTGTTATTATGTACATAGACATTTAGTAATATTATATTCTCTTCATGAATTGCTCTTTTATCATTACAAATGAACTTCTTTACTCATTGTAATATTCTTTTCTCTGAAATCTACTTTGACTAATTTAGTATTGCTTTTCTGAATTTCTATTTATGCTAACATAGTGCCTTTTGTGTATCCTTTTAAAAATAATTTCAACTTTTATTTTAGATTCAGGGGTTACATGTGCAGCATATTACATGATGCAGGGGTTTGGGATACAAATGATTCCATCAACCAGGGAGTAAGCATAGTAACCAACAGTTAGTTTTCCAACCCTTTCCACCCTCCTTCCCTCCTCACTCTAGTAGTCCTCAGTGTCTATTGTTACCATCTTTATGTCCACAAGTACCCAATGTTTAGCTCCTACTTATATACAAGAACATGTGGTATTTGGTTTTCTGTTCCTTCGTTAACTCTCTTAGGATAACGGCCTCCAGCAGTATCCATGTTGCTGCAAAGAACAGGATTTCATTCTTTTTTATGACTGTGTAATATTCCATAGTGTCTGTGTATCACGTTAAAAAAAATCAATCCACCATTGACAAGCACCTAGTTTGATTCCATGCCTTTGTTATGGTGAACAGTGTTGTGATGAACATAATGAGTGCATGTGTCTTTATGGTAGAATGATTTTATTTTGGGTATATACTCAGCAATGGGATTGCTGGGTCAAATGGTAGCTCTTTTTAAAGTTCCTTGAGAAATCTCCAAACTGCTTTCCACAATGGCTGAACTAATTGACATTTCCATCAACAGCATACAAGCATTCTTTTTTCTCCACAGCCTCATCAGCATCAGTTATTTTTTGCCTTTTTAATAATAGCCATTTTGACTGGTGCAAGACAATATTTGATTGTGCTTTTGATTTGCATTTCTCTGAGGATCAGTGACAATGAGCATATTTTCACGTTTTTTGGCCACTTGCATGTCTTCTTTTGAGGTGTGTGTTCATGTCCTTTGCCCATTTTTAACGGGATTTGTTGTTTTTTTCTTGTTGAAGTAAGATTCTTGTAAATTCTTGATACAGTGTTTGTGAATATTTTCTCCCATCCTGTAGGTTATTTACTCTTTTGATAGTTTATTTTGCTGCACAAAAGATCTTTAGTTTAATTATGCTGGGTGTAGTGGCTCACACCTGTAATCCCAGCACTTTGGGAGGTGGAGGCAGGAGGATTACTTGAGGCCAGGAATTCGAGACCAGCCTGGAAAACATGGTGAAACCCCATCTTAAAAAACAAACAAACAAAAAAGATCTTTAGTTTAATTAAGTCCAACTTGTCGATTTTTATTTTTTTGTGCAATTGCTTTTTTTTTGTATTATTTTACTCCACTTATTTTTGTGTTTATATTTAAAATAGATTTCTTGATGGTGGCATATGTTTGGGTCTTTTTTTAAATATAATCTACAGCTTTTTTTCTATAGCAATTCTACAAAAGAGTTGCAAAAAGAATACAGACTTTCAATATACCCTTCACCAGTTTCCCATATGTTAACATATTACTTAAACATATATCATTTATTAAGATTAAGAAATTAACTTTGGATCCGTGATTTTACAGTTTTAATCAAATTTGGAATAAATTAGCCATGACTTTTTTCAAATATTTTTTTCTGTGGCATCCTTCTCTCTCTTTTTCCAAAGGACAGGTATTCTATTTACATGTATATTATTAGGCTGCTTGAAGTTGTCCCTACTACTTACTAGTTCTTCATTCTCATTTCCAGTCCCCTCTGCCCCTGTTACCCTTTGGAAAGCTTCTACTTATCTGTCTTCAAGTCTAACCTTTTCTTCTGCAGTGTTTAATCTATCATTAATTCCATCCAGTGCATTTTGCATCTCACACAGTATAATTTGTATCTCTTCGAAGTTTCTTTTTGTTCCTTTTTATACTTTCCAAGTCTCTACTTAGCATGTCCTTTATTTTTCTTAACTTTTAAACATACACAATATGATTAAAACAATTTTCTTAACATTTTCCAGGCAGGACCAGAGCAGCATCTTTTTCTAGAGTAATTATTCATCACTACTAAGGCAAGACATGTCTGAATACTCTTCCTAATGCCCAATTAGGTAAAAAACTTTCAACCTGGCAGCATTCACCCCATACTTGTGTAATCTCTAGTTCCTGTTCTCTCTAACCTTTTCAAGTAGTTCCTTTCTCACCTCAGGTACTTTACTCACACACGTGTACTGATCAGTACTATGCTGAATTCTCAATAGGGTCTGTCTTCAGACATCTAGGTTCTTTCTTGGGACGCAGCTCTCTCCTCTCTGGTACTCCACTCTAGAAACTCAAACCACCTTGCTCTCCCAGTACTCTCATCTCTGTCTAGGAAATTTTCTGAGCTCTGCTTGGGTTCCCTTTCCCTGTGCCAAAACCTGAAAACTCTTTCAACTTAGTAGCTGGGGCAATCTTAGGATTCACCAGGTTGTTTTCCATATCTTAGGGATCATTGTCACTCACTGTCTGATTCCAATGTCCTGAAAAGCGTTATTTCATACATTTTTTCCCCCCAGATTTTGGTTTCAAGATAGGAAGGTAAATCTGGCCCTTGTTACTTCATTTTGGTTAGGAACAGAAGTCCCAGTGACTCAACCTTTCTAAAAGAATAAATATTTATACTCCTGACAGATAGAATGCAGTAGAAATGAGACTCTTGAGAGTTAATTTTCCATGGGTTTCATGCATTTCAGTATGTCCTCCAAGCAGAAAGAGAACTGAACACCTTTGTTTTAGACTATCTTTTGAAGAAGAATTTTATAACAAATGACTTAAAAGATACAATAGTGTTTCCCTCTGTAACAAACGGTAGACTTGCTTAAAGATTGGAAAATATAGTGTCTCTCTCCAGAGCAAAGGAGATACTGTGAAGTATCATATATTTGGGTTTCCTAAGCTCAGTGCTCCTCTCCTATAATGCAGCTCAGGGTGTGGGAAGTTATCACCTGGTCCTCTTTGCATCACCCTGTCAGAATTGGGGCTCAAGGAATTGGTAGAATAAAATACTTATTTCTTATCTATGCCTGTTTCTGTGAATCATAAGCTATCCTTTGTCTCTGACACAGGAATCTTGAGTTTTCTTTTAACACCCATGACCCTGTGACAGGCTAACATGTTAGCTTGCAAACAGGGTAAAATGTCGTATCCTTCATAGTTCTTAACAGTCAAGACAGAATAAGCTAGATTAAAAAGCAAACAACATATGCCTGATTTTCTCTCTTGAGGCATGTGTCTTGGCAGTACTAAGCCAATATGTTACACATTCAGCTAGAGTTGTTGGGCTGTAGAGATCCCATGGAGAGTCTGTATTTGGGATACTTAGGGAGTGCTGGCTCTTCCAATCACCCTCTGATTGAGTCTTCTCAGCCCATGAGGAAAGGGGCTTTCAGTTCATTCTAAATACCAGCCTTTGAGCCACACTGCTAAGGGGAGCAGAGATGAGCTGTCGCCTTAACCCTGCCTCATTTGCAGATTAGTGGGCAAAATAAATACTGTGGTAGTTTTAAGCCAGTACGTTTTCGGGTGATTTATTATGCAATCCTAGATATCTGAAACACCACATATTTAATAACATCCCTCTGGATTTCTTGCTCTTCTTTGTAGAGCACTTTTTCCAAGGGGTTTTTAAAAAGATTCCTGTACAGTAAACTTCTGAGACATTTTACACCTAAATGCATTTATTTTTCATTATATTTAAATTAGCTTAGTTTGTAGTAAAATATCCTTTCCTTCAAATCAATATCTATTGTTTTCTTGCATCCAGGTTGCTGTTGTAAAATTTGATGTTGGTTTAATACCTGTTTCCTTAGAGGTGATCTGCAGTTTATCCTGATAATATTAAATATTTTTCTTGCATTTTAGTTTTTAAAAAATATTTTTTATCACAGGATGTTTAAGTAAAGGATTTTTCCTATTTGTACCATTTTGTACTTTATGAGCCCTTTAATTCCAAGGTTTTACATCTTTCTCTAATTCTGGGCACTTCTTGATCATTTTACTCCTCCAGAATTTTTTCTACTTTGTGCTTTTTTTGGGTGACGCCCATATGAACGCTTTCTCTGATTTTATCCTTCACATCTCTTACAGTTTGCATCTTCCACAACTTTACCTTTCTGGTGACTTCACAGAGAGATTTTACTCTCATCTTTCTGCTCACTAATTGTTCTTTGTCTATTCTTCTGTCATGTTATGTACTGAGCTCTTTATTTCAAATTTTGTTTCCAATACAGTATTTCTACTTGGTAATGCTATCGAATTGCTTGTTCTCCCTTTATGTCACCAATATCTCCCTCATCTTTTTGATGATTATAAATTTCAAGGTTTACTTTTTGTTTTCCGTATTTCAGTAGTTACTGCCACTCATTGATTCCAATGTCTTGAAAACCATTGTTCATTATATTTTGTCTAGTTTTAATCATTTTAAATCACTTATCTCTCTGGTTTATTAGGCCAGATTTTTCAGGTATAGCTTTTCCAGTTTTTAATGCTGGTATGTAAGTCAGATGTCTTATTAGTTCATCTGTTAGCTCATATTCACCTGCGTGTATCAGTTCACTTTTAGGAAGGGGTTAATTCCAGGCTGTAACTGTGACCTTTTTGGTAAGTTTAAGGAATAGGGGTAGGATGGGGAAGTCAGCAAAAGAAGAGAACTAAGATGCTTCTATTACTTATTTGCTATCCCTCTTCCCCGCCAAAGAGTTGACCTTGTTCTCCAGTAAATGTCATGCCTTCCACTAAGGGACTGCTCTCTCTGAAAGCTTTTTCTTTCGCTTGTAAAATGTTAGATCTCTATATCAGTCTAAGCAGAATACTAGAAGAAAAATCGATCATCTATTTCTTTATATTAAGAGATTTGTTAGGGATTCAAATCTACACATTGAATGAGCTAGTTAAACAATCTCTGTAGGGCAACTGTCTTCATGTCCGATGCCAGAGTTTGAAGTTTGCAGGGAACGCAGTCAGAAAGGAAAGATGGATGTAAAGTTAGGGAGAGAAAGGACAAACTAGAACACATAAGCATGAGTCGTAACCCACAGTGATGGGCTAGAACTCACACCAGTTCTCACTACCTTCAAACTTGAAGTAGGAAGAAGCTGAAACCCTTCATCATGGAGCAAAATACATCTGGACCATGAATCAGAGAAGGCAAAGGAGGGTAGAGGTCAAGTTGGACCTTTTGCATCTCCACGAAATAAGCCAGCAATGTGACAATGTGTGTGAGTTTCAGAATTTCTGGTTTCACGCTGTGTTGCTGAGGATAAAACACACTCACACATACACACAACAAAAAGAAACATCTGAGTGCTGCTTCACTTTCACTCTCCAGTATCATACACAAAAAAAGTCTTTAACTCTGACTGGAAATACAAGGAGAAGAATTCTTGGAAATTTAGTTCAGCCCAGCCAAGTTGATACATTGCACAGCCATGGCAACCTCAGCATATAAAAGGAGAGGAGAAAGAAGGGGAAGAAGGAACTCTCAGGGGGCTGCTGTTCTGTCTGCATCTGTTGCTACCTGCTTCTCCCCCAGCTGGGCTCTGGCACTAGCGTGTTGTTATCCTGTTGTTTCTGGCCAGCACTGCCTTGGCCTAGTTTTTCTGCACTGTGGTGGCAACATGTCAAATAGGGAAAGCTCTTCTAATGCAATAAAGAGGGAAAGAAAATAACTCTAAATTTCTTGCTCTGCTTATTTCTTTGTCATATTTTCCAGCTTTCTTCAACCCTTTATTGGTGCTTTTCCATGCTTACCCTTCCCCAGTCATGTCCATTAGCTGCCACACAACTGCCTTTCAATTCGGCCCTCTAATTCTTATGTTGATTCTTCGGCTCCATCTTCTTCCGCATCACATGTGTGGTGACATTAAAGTTGGTGGGAAAAAGCTAGCAGCCCACGTATTTGCTATCATGTCAGTTGTAACAACAATGTAAATGCAGATTTTGTGTTTCATTGTAAGAAATTATTAAAGTGATATAAAGAAATAAAAGAAATGAATGACTTTTTTGATTATGTTGCTTAGCTTTTCCAGAGATTTGCTTGGCACAGTTCTTTTCTGACAAATCTGTCTGAGGGCTAAGGGTCAAGTAAGATTATATTTCGAACCACAGGATTTTAAAGAATTGTGTATTTTTGGCCCATACGTGAGAATAAAAATGCATTAAGGAAACCTGGATGTCTCAATTGTTCCTAAAGGTGACAAGGGAAGGCTATATCATGACCAACAGCTGTTCTTATTATTTCAGATGTAATGTGTTTGCCCAGTTCTTCCCTTTGGCTCTATAAATTGCAGCAGTATTTCCTTAGAAACTCACAGGAAGAAACGTCCTTCTTGTAACGCTGATTTGTGACTGGTTAGAACAACTGGCAGCACCCAGCCTGGCCAACACTTTTCTGTACGTCTCTGAGACGGATTTTCCAGTGCCCCACAATACTAAGATACAGGAAATCCAGGCAAATGACATAGACTAAATTTTATTATCATTTGGACATTAGAATAGAAAGTAAACTCCTACAAATAACTGCAATAAAGTTCAATCACTTAATTCAGTATACCAGAAATAATAATGTTTTAAAATTATTTTTCGAGCACCTGACAATTTAATATCTGGATCCTTCTTGGAAGTAAGAGAACATGCTGGCCAAAGATTTACTACAGAAATGCTCCTAAATAAAGTTAACAAGAAAAAGAACAAGAGCTGGTAATGCTGTTATTTGTTAATGCTCTCATTGTAAACCATTTTTTGGACGATAAACCTCTTGTGGGAAGGCCAGGTACTATGCTCGTTCATTGCCTTAAATGATCCAAAAGACTGAGTAATCAAGGTGGTGAAACGAACAAGAAGAGTGTCTGCAACACTTTAAACTTCACAAAGAAGTTCCCAGGCAGAAGGGGACAATTGCAGTGACTGATTTTCCTGACAAAATGACAGTGTCTTGACAATGGCTATGAAACCTTGATGACCCTTAACATCTCATAGAACAAAGAAGTCAGTAGAGCAAGGTGAAAATGTTAAAGGGGGAATGTAAGAAACACAGGAGAAAGATGACAGGGTGACAAGTTAAACATAATCCACAGAATAAGAAACGTCAGAAGCCTCCTCCGCAGTACACCTACAAACACCTGCCCTTTTGTTAATAGATAAAAGAGAGCCTCTCACTGTAACTCCTTAACTTCCTTGGTGGAGGGAAATCAAATGGCTAGAAAGTATGATGGTGCCTGGTGTGAAAGACTTAACTGGACAATGCCTCTAGCAAGCTGTATTTCACCTTCATCCGTCTTGTATTTGTACCCCCTCTGTCCTGATAATTAAAGTCTTCCAACTCTACTTCATTTCCCCTTTCATTGCCGCACTCACAAAATCTCAAAGGAGTTAATAGATTACCGTAGACATATTCACGGATTAGAGCAGACATATTCCTCATCTGTACTGAGAAAGAGCAGTAGGGGGATCACCTTGGCCTGAAAACTTCTAATGGGAGTCAATTTCCAAAAAGATAAGAAAATGATCAGCCACTTGTAATCTTTTCTTAGTTATATGAGATCCTATTCAAATTTTCAATCCACCGTCACTGACCTCTGAGGACCTCTGATGCCTTTGACCTGGCTCCAGTGGAGAACCCTACGTTCTTCCAAATAGTCCACCCATTTGCCTTGGCCTTAAATTCCACCATGAAAGCGAGAGTTTTTTATGTTAAACATTTCTTTTTATCTAATAATAAATGTCAGAGTAAATAAGATAGTGGGATTCAAAATAACATAACACAAATTAATCATTCATATCAGTTTCTCTATAGAAGAAATGCAATAGTTGATTAAGGATCTGAGGAAGGAAAATCCTTCTTCAATGAAGCAGTGAAAGAAAGAGATGAAGAACTTGGAGTGAGAGACAACAATTATCTTAACAAATATTTTTTATATTATAATTCTTTTCCCTTCTGGACATCAGATGCAGATAACTGAGTTAATTATTCAATTCATGGGACCTTATCATCACTGGCCACAGCACGACTTTATTTTTTAAATTTTTTTCCATTTTATTTCCATTCCTCATTCCCATTCCACCTCCCCACTGGTAGCCTTTCTACTGTATTAAACGTGTATCTTTTTGTTTGCATGTGTTCTTGCAAAATGCATATTTTTGTGTACATCAAATTCACATAAATAATACATCATAAAATTCAATACATTTGAGGTTTTATTTTCCTCCAGACCACATTTTAAGAGTCATCAATATTGCTGTGTGTACATATAATCCCTTACCTCTAACCACTACACAATGTCCACATTTTCCATAATACTTTCCCAGTGATGCTGACCAATATTACCTCTAGCTACCACACCCTAGATGATGCTGAAACCAATATACGTGTACATGACCAATATACGTGTACATGACACGTACACATAATATTTAGAATCTTAGATTCCTGAGAATCACTTTGAACTCTATATGCATGAGCAAAATTGCTGGTAATAAGTTTAAAATCCCCTTAAACCATTCTAGTTTTTGTTCCACTTTTTCTTATAGGTGAAATATATGTGTGGTTGGTGTTATTATTATCATCATCACATTTTGCTAGTGAATAAATGGAAGTGAGTACAGAGTGGACACTAGGTATATACTTAACTTTTCTGACTGCAGCATTTTTCTCTTTTCTTTGTACCACATCACATTGTCTCCACAAATTTGTCTTATCCTGAAGTTGAAAAGTGTTGAGATTAGATTAATTGCATTGTATTTCCTGGGGCTAACATTCTCCTTTGGGAATATGGTGTAAGTAGCTGCTCACAGAGCTAAGCTAATGACATGGGAGATACAAATTCCCTGTTGGCTGACAGCGAATTTGGTGGCCTCATTTAACTGCTTTCTGGTGAACTAGAAATAGTACCTCTGCACTGAAATCAAGAGCAAGCAGATGCTTGCAACCTATTGGCACAGGTCATAAAGGTAAATTTCCAAGATGACTGGTCTTGTAATAAAGCAAGGGAAATACAGCTTTTTAATTCATATCTCTTGTCTTGTATGCCGACATATGGAGGCCTGAAAAAAATGGCTATGGGCTTGTGAAAGCGGAGACTAGGTATAAATCTGCGGGGGAAAGAAAATAAGGTAAAGACACCTTATTATAGATTCCTCAAAAATATATGATAAACACTTAATCGTAACTAATATGAGTACTAAAGCAATCATATTTTGTAGTTCACATAATCATCATATAAGCATTGTATTGTTTGTTGTTAATGTTATTCCAGATAAACCCTCTACATTCTTCTGATACGGTCACATAGAGCCCCAGGGCCACATTGTGATATTACTCTTATCAAAACAAGGTTCTCAGTCCTTGAGAAAACCTGATACAGTCATTCCAGACATTCTCATACAGGCATTTCTGTCTTTTACAAGGGCCTTGAACTTTGATGCTGAATCAAAGAATCTGCTTACATGGGAGAATGCATCCTATTAATCAGGATGGAAACTTCTTTAATCAAGAGCAATGATTGATCTTAACTTAGGAAAACTTTTCTTAAAGCCACCTGGGATGCGAGTATGTGTCCATTCTTCCACTTGGCAAGTGGAAGATTTTAAAAACTGCGAGCCTTTACCTAAAATATGCTGATCCCCTCCCCCTAGTGATTTTGACACATCCACCCTCCACCTCATCCTCTGACTTTTAGGCAATCAGCTTTATAGAAAATGACAATGTCACCGGCTACTTGAGCAAATGTTTTTACAGACTGTAAAACAAGTATTAGGAAACTGAGTTGATGGAGGGGACAGATTACGATTTTAGAAAAAAAAAATATTTTAGAGTTCCTCAATTGCCATGGTATTTTTATTTTTCAAAAAGTAGCAGAGTATATTAGTTTACTGGAAAAGCAATGAGCTAATTTTAGGCCAGAGGTCTGGGCTCAAGCTTCCCTCTCTACTGCAAACAACCTTACGTATTTGAGAACATAACTACTCTGGGCTTTAGATGGCCAAGATATTGCCCAGTTCAAAAACTATTAGCCTATTAAGGCTAGAAGAAATAAACAAACTACAATGGGACCCTAGACTATGATTCCCCCGATTGCCCTCAGTTTCTAATTCTTTCAATTAAGAACATTTCCAAAAGACAGCACACTACAATTAACAAGAAGTTATTGGTGGTAGTACTCACACATGATCACCACTCTGTGGTTGGAATCAAAGATCACATTTATGGCCTTGGACTTTTACCCAGCAGACCTCCATGACAGTCTTTCTGGATTTACTGCTTAGAAGATGAATTACATGGTGCAACTATTTCCCAGTTTGTGTCCAGTTTGCTACTCTGAAAAAACGGTGCTGTAATTATTCTCTGAAAACACTTGAGAGTGTTTCTCTGAGAAGAAAACGAAATTGCTAGACTCCATCATTTCTCCTTCCTGCAGAATCTCAAGAGATACGGAAAATGTCAGGCTGTGTGGTACCTGCTGGCTTGTGAAAACTATTGTCATCTCAAACAAAGATGACCTCAGCCTTGGGATAGAGAAGACAATAGAACCCACTGATTGGTAGATGCCTGAATCTATCAAATGAGGAAATCTTTTAGGTTAAACTGCCTACTTACATTTTTACATTCAGCATTTCTCCTTATTTATTTATTTTTTCCTTCTTTGGGATTTTAAAATGCCTGCCTGGGGAAATTTTAGAAAATATTTGTAATCTCCATAAAGACAATGCAATATTTGTGTTACGATTTCCTTTTCGAGCATTTTAATCACTTAATATTTATCCTATTTATCCTGGCACAATGGCTTCAAAAACAGGATATTTTCCTTAAGTCCAATTTTAACTGTAATGTGGCAAATTGCAATTGCAAGCAAGCTTTTAGAATTTTTTACATGTAATTCTTGGAATTTCCACAGCTTATGCTCTGAGCCAACAAAAATATACAGAGATAGAAAGTAGGGAATTTTTGAATCTAGTTGGCTTACTTCACAACGTTACTTTTTTTGCAGATATATTTGTTTAACAGGGCAATGAATTTTAAGTTTGTTTTAGAAATGGGAAGTTGTTTTTTATAAATTCAGAAGGAAAATGGTAAAAATAGTTTGCATCGATGATACCATATCAAAGGAAAAGGTGATACGTAAGTTAAGTACAAAGCTTTCCTGGACAACCATGAGTACAGGAAGACTCAGAAAGGTCTGGAGTTGAGCTGAGTTGAGACTGTTTTGAAAGTAGGCAATGTGCTAGAATGGAAAGAACACTCAACATAGAATCAGAAACTTAACTTCTCGTCCTAGTTTTCCTATTACCCAGCTGTGAGCCTTCGAAGCAGGTCAATTAACCTCTCTGACCCTCAGTTTCTTCATCCTTTTAACGGCAATTAAAAAAAAATACTCCTGACATATTTCCCAGGATTGTTAAAAGACTGACATAAGATAAAATATCTTAAATAATTTTTAAAATCATGAAGCACATTACTAATGTGGTTTATCTTTATAACATCTTTCTATAATTCAGTTAATCTTCAAACATCCAATGTTTAAATAGGATATAATGGCAAGATTAACTGGACATTTTTCTTTGTCAGGACATGGTATTTATATTATAACTATTTGTTTAGAGCCTAATAAGTCTATATTACCAGCTCTTTGGAACAGGTTCTGCTATAGGACATAAGATGAGGTTACTGAGTTCCTATTATTTCTATTAAGACCACCCTCCCTTCTTCTTTTCTTCCAAAGATCAGTGAACTCCAGGAAAGAACAAACCCCCACTGCTGCTCTTACCACTGCAAATTGCCTATGGATTTGCCTATAAAGCCATACCCAGAAGATGGTGATCTGGTCTCAAACCATCTTCTAATAGATGATCAGGACTAATCTCATCTTTCTTTACATCCATCTCAGTAAACCCAAACTTCTGGACTCATTATAAGTAATCTCTGCACTCATTATAAGTAATCTCTGCACATTCCTTATTCTAAGCCAATTCTGGATCTCCCAAGACTTTCATTGTGCCTTCTAGAATCATCTGCAAAATCCCTGATATTGTCTATCTTCATTAAGTCTTTATCTTTTTATTCTAATGAAAGCCTGAGTTGGTAAATAACACTATACCTGAACCTTGTCAGATGGCGACCCTACATGTGCCATAGACGCTGGAAGTTAGATTAGGAATCCTTTCTTATGACCATTTCCAAAACATTTCCCTGCTCCACTACTCCAAATCTCATCTCCATTAGCCTCCTGGTACCTTCTGGTGACCCTACATCATTCTTTAATGACTCTTTATTTCACACCATCTATTTTCTTTATTGTAGGCTACTAACAACACCCTGCCCCTTTCTTTTAATAGACTGAGGAGTGGGAGGTTCTGAAAGAGATTCATCTTCTTGTTCAGCCGTTTTGTACTAAAATTTGTTTTGTTTCCCTCTCCTTTTCAACTTACCCTTCCTCTGCTAGTTCATTTGCTCCTCATGTTTCTTTGTTCAGTTTCACTAGAACAGGTGTCCCCAAACTATGGCCCGGGGGCCGCATGCGGCCCCCTGAGGCCATTTATCCAGCCCCCCACCACACTTCAGGAAGGGGCACCTCTTTCATTGGTGGTCAGTGAGAGGAGCACAGTATGTGGCGGCCCTCCAACGGTCTGAGGGACAGTGACCTGGCCCCCCTGTGTAAAAAGTTTGGGGACGCCTGCACTAGAATGTAAACTCCATGAAAACTTGGATATTATTAGCTTTGTCATCACTGCATTCCTGAGCACCTAGCGGTGGTTGGCGCACAGGAGGTACTGAATAAATACTCATTTCATTACCAACCTTAACATAGAGGGAAATAGACGTGTCCATTCCCTCAAGAAGCTAGAGCCTGCAGCCAACAGCAGAAAGTCTGTCTAAAGCCTAAAAAAGCAAATAGCAATGATTTAAAGAAACAAAATAAGATTTCCCTGAAGCTTCTACAAAGAACATGTGCTTTGTTAGAAGAACTGCGTTAGTTATCTTGGAGTCATAATACCTGAATTCACAGGTATTTGGCCAATTTGTCTATAGTTCTTCAGTTACTCATTGTTAGTCCAGAAATCAAACTGATGAAAGGGAAGGACTTTAGTGACCATATTCAAGTGTCAGATTAGAATGAGATCTTATGAGCATCTGGGCTCTCTAAGTGACAGCATTAATACTTGAAGGGTAGGTGCTTCTCTCCCACAAGCACTGAGGTGACTTGGCATAGTGGACCAAGTAGAGAACTGGGAAAGAGACAAGCTCGGGTTAAGTCACAATTCTTGCTACTATCTGCTTGAGCTTGCTCAAGTAGCCAAATTTCTCTGAACCTCTGTTTCCTGATCAACACTGTGAAGATAAAAACAACCATATTACCTCTCTCATAGCGTTGCTGTGAAGCTTACAGACCATAATCCTGAGGCACTTTGGACAGCTCTTTAGATCAAGGGTGTCCAACATTTTGGTTTCCCTGGGCCACATTGGATGAAGAAGAATTGTCTTGAGCCACACATAAAATACACTAATAATAGCTCATGAGCTTAAAAAAATTATGAAAACATGTCATAATGTTTTAAGAAAGTTTACAAATTTGTGTTGGGCCACATTCCAAGGTGTTCTGAGCTGCAGGTTGGACAGGCTTGCTTTAGATAAAGAATTACACAAATGTTAGGCTGGGCACAGTGGCTCATGCCTGTAATCCCAGCAGTTTGAGATGCTGATGTGGGAGGATCTCTTGGGGTGGCAGTTTGAGACCAGTCTGGGCAACATGGTAAGACTCTATCTTTACATGCATACACAAAAATTAGCTGGGCATGGTGGCCTGTGCCTGTAGTCCTAAAGCTTCTTGGGAGGCTGAGGTTGGAGGATTGCTTAGGCTCAGGAGATCAAGGCTGCAGTGAGCCATGATTGTGCAACTACATTCCAGCCTCCATGACAGAGCAAGACCTTGTTTCAAAACAAAAAGCAAGCAAGCAAAAAACAACAGAGAGTTTTACAAATGTGAAATGTTGTTAGTAACTGAGAGAAAGGTCCTGAATTACTGCCTCTAAAACATGTTTATTTATTTCATATAACTTCATAGGCACTGGGGGCAGACAGAGCATCAGATCAGGAAATATGTAAAAATGAGTAAGATTTCTCTACTTAAAGAGGTTAAATATATCAAAAACATAAAGCCCCCAGCTGGACACAGTAAGCAATAAAACAAATACAAGGCAAAATTCTTTTTAAGAAGGTCAGAGACAGATTTGCAAAGAGGGAAGATCATCCCAAACAGGAGAACTGGAATATACAAAGGCACCTCTGTCCACCTGAAATGCCAAATTTAAACACATGGGATAGTAAAAGCATAAATAATCAAATTCTGAATTCTATTAAATAAATTTAGAAAAGAAAAGGGGGTAATAATTTTCATATTGATAGTCTTCTTCCTATTACTATTTTATGTCATCATTTAGTGCTATATTAAAATCCAATAAATCACTCATATCTTGTGCATATGTTTCATTAAATAGAAGTTTTTACTCTTAAAAAGAAATAACTTTTTTTTTCAAAATTCCAATAGGTCACAATAAATTCATGATTAAGCAAGATTCTTACCAGATAAGGATCTTTCCTGTAGTGTACTTTCCAGAAAATCTCACACTTCTATCAGCTTACTCAAATATATTTTATTTCCTGATTGCAGATAAATAAATGGCACCTATTTTAATAGGCGCCATTTATCTATCTGCAATCAGGAAATAAAGTGACACTTTATTTATCTGTAATCAGGAAATAAAGTGACACTTCTGAGTCACAGAAGTTCAACCCTTCTGAGTTGAACTATGTGAAAGTTCTTTACTAATACCACACAGATCTTTTCCATTCTGATATAGGAATTGTGTTCATGTCTTCATCTGTATATTTCAGTGCTAGAAAGGTGTCAGTATAGTAGTTTCTCAATAAATATTCTATGAATTGAATGGAATTAGGAAACTGTGACAGATGCTGCTAATTACCTGCCTACTCATCACCCACTCTTCTTTTTTTCTTATAAAGAGAATCCTAATTTATTTGGAGGCCACCATGTATTCAGCTAAAATATTTAATCTCCTACTTTTTCAATGAGATTTGAGTGGAAATCACTGCCTGTGACTTCTTGGAAAGTTATTTAAAAGGAGACAAACTCCACTAGCTTTGAATTCTGGCCCTTCACTTTTTTTCTTGCTTTCCTGACTGAAATGCAGATGTAATGTTTGACAACGAAGCCATCTTAGAATCATGAGGGTTCGTTACATGTAAAGGATGATACAACTGGATCTGAAATCAATCTTGGTCCTCAACGTTTCTCTCTGGTAATCGATCCAGCCTTGAACTGTGTACCCTTAGACCTCTAGTTAATTAAGCCACTGAGAAAGGTTTCTGTAACATAAAGACAAATGGAGTCATAGGCAAAGGTCCTTTGACTCTATCTAGTTTAGCGATTCTCAGGTGGGGAAGTAGTTGACATTATACAATCTGCTGAGATGGTTTTCCACTTTTTCTACCCCATTCTATGACGCCCTACAAAAAAAGAATTACTCTTCCTCTCATCTGGGTAAGAATTGCTGCCATATTCTGGTAAGAATAAAAATTCTAAATTAAAAAAAATCAAAGAAAGAATTGCTGCCGTAATGAGCCACAGTTAACTGCTAAGAAAGTCACTCTCCTCAGATGTGTTAGGCCACCCAAGAAAAAGGGTTAACAATCATCTCTGCTTCAGGGAGGCTCATACTAAATTGACTAATTGGAAGCCCTGAAAGTGCTGGAGTTGCTTTGAATTCAGTAGTTATTAAACAGGTGGAAAGAAGTATGTCTGAAGCATCTTAGTACGTCTGACTGCAGCAGCATCAGAAGGTAATTATGACTTGGATGTGGACAATGAAGGGATTGGTGAAGTCAGACTAGAAAAAATGGGTCACGCCAACCCTGATAACAGAATCTTAGCATTGGAGGGCACCTTAATGGTCATCCAGTTCTATGTCTCATATAAGGCAAAACTTGACTTCTACCTTATTATCCACAGATATCATCCAACCATTGCTTGAATACTTCCAGTGATTAATAGCTAGTGAACTCAGAAGGTGATCTATTGCATTATTGAAAAGATTTAACTGGAAAGTACTTTTTACAATCAACTTAATATGTTTATGTCTTATTATTAGTATATACCATTTACATAGCACTTTACCATAGTTATTTAAAGAGATTTCACCTGATCAATGTTGATTGACAGTCATAAAATGATGTGATTGACTTGAAATAATACTATCACCTTATCTGAGCATTTGTAAACTTGCTCTATATATAGTTGTGCAAGGTTTCCTAATTCCTAGGTAGAGTAGCTGGACTTGAACACAAAGACTGTTGGACTCTGAGTAAAACTCTCCTTTAAGTTGTTATATATTCATTCAGTAGGGATTTACTGAGCCCCTAGTATCTACTGGTTTCTACGTTAAAAGTGCTGAAGTGCTAATGGCGAATAAGACATAGACATTCATGGTTCTTCTAGAGCTAACAATCTGGTAACTGCCTACCTATGAGTCGTACTTTTAGCTTTTGGTATAGCACAGAGCAACAAGTAAATTCCTTCCTCTGTGCATTAGTCATTCAACTATCACATTACTTCATAGATGGCTCTTCTCCAAACATAATATGTCCTATTCATTCAACAACTTCTAATAGGAGCTATTACTTTTCTCTGGACACCCTCTATTTTGTCAGTATCTTTCTTAAGGAGTGGCACTCTGAATTAGACAACACCCAGACTTCCAGTATGGTCTGGTGGGTGTTCAGTGCTCAGAGACTATGGCCTCAGAAGACTTGAAGGCTGAATTACTAGGATTGCAACCTGCGCTCATCACGGATATTTTGACATCTCATGGCAATGTTCATTTTATGGTTCATAAAACCACAAAGCCTTCTTTCTATGAATTGTGACCAATCTAGATCTCTCTCATACTGTACTCAAGCATTTGAAACATTTAAATGTTGAACTTTAATGCATTCCTATTACATTTTACTTCATCATTTGGAAAGATTATTATATATCTTGAGATCTTTTTTATCTTGTTTCTGTCATTTCTAAGGTTAACTGCCTTTCCCAGTTTTGCATTATTAATAAGATAGATATTTATGTCCTATATTAGTTTGTTTTCATGCTGCTGAAAAAGACATACTGGAAACTGGGAAGAAAATGAGGTTTAATGGACTTACAGTTCCACCTGGCTGGGGAAGCCTCACAATCATGGTGGAAGGCAAGGAAGAGCAAGTAATGTCTTACATGGATGGTGGCAAGCAAAGAGAGAGAGTTGGTGTGGGGAACTCCTCTTTTTAAAACTATGAGATCCTGTGAGGCTTACTCACTATCATGAGAACAGCACGGGAAAGACCCCTATGATTCAATTACTTCCCTAAGGGCCCCTCCCACAACACGTGGGAATTCAAAATGATATTTGGGTGGAGACACAGCCAAACCATATCATGTGCTCTATGCTACCAATAAAAATGTTAAACTGAACAAATTCAAAGACAAGACTCAGTAATACTTTATTCAGACAGGGTAGTTTCAGTCTGTTAACCTTACACTTGCAACTCTGATCACTTGTTCATTCCACAAATTTTAATAAATGTTTTATTTTAGCCTAGATGTTGAGATGAAAAACTGAAACCCTATGAGGTAGTGAAGTAGGAAATATAGACATATTAACAGGTAAATGCAGGATTATAAATGCTCCATCAATATGCACTTGTTGCAGTGAGGCCACAGAAGAGGGTGCAATCTGCTCTGGAGCAGGTAGGACTTCAGATGGTATCCAATTCAAAGACATAGTAAGGGACTTGATCAAATATTTGCCAAAACCACTATGAGTTCAATCAATAGATTAGGCATTTCTCCAATTTTGCAAGCTTAGAATCATATCCAAACTCAGAACTGAAGTAATTTATCATAGCTTGGTCATAATGATCCCAAGGATCTTATTGGCCATTTGTCTTAGAGTCTTAAATGAACATATTCAAACTCCATAATACCCTTTTGATCTATTCTGAAGTTAAGTAGTGAACTTACATGATGATGACACAAACATTGTAAAGGACCTTTGGGTTACTTGTTTACAAGCTAATATTTCCTGAATCAATCTTTCTGATCCCTAGACATTTGGTCAATGAAGTCACACTTATATATGCCCACAACCCTAGAATAGTGTCTCCCAGTTATTTTTTCCTCCTTGTCTTTTAGTGGGAGCCACATCATATCCAAGAGGACCAGAAGCCTCTCCCCAGGTGGAGACAGTTATAGATTCCGGACCTCAGCAATGGCCTTTGTTACACAGTATGAAAATTATATAGTACAAGTTTATTGTACACATCTCAGTGAGTCTCTGAGCTTTAGAATTTTCTTGTCGAATTGAGCACTTTTTTTTGTGCCATATTTACATATTATTACTAGTATTTAGAATTTTCTTTTCCAAATGTACAATATTTATTATTGCATTTTTTGTATCCACTAAGTGGAAAATCATGCATTCGACATTGTAGAAGTAAATACAGCAATGAACAAGAACTGGTTCTGGCTATGAGAGGAACTGATGATCCAATGGGGGAGGCAGACCTGCACATGTTTAATATGAGGAAGTGGCTATTCCGGTTTCTTTCTGATGGGCAAGCATTTTGCAAGGTCTTGGGCTATTTGTGTGCCAGGCTAAGCCAGTTCGTTAACTGAGATTTTTTTTAAAAGGCATTTCACTCGGAAGAAAAGGAACATAAAGTTGGTTATTGTCCCTTTCCCTATAATAAAAACATATTATTTTTAATGTTTTACTTGGGTTTGTGGTTAAATCTCACAGCCCAAGAGATTTGCCGCTTCAGATGGATTCCATACATTTGCATTTAAATCTGCAAGAGAATTCCAGTTATCTAGCAATGTAACCAAAATATTGGTAACTTTTCTGAAACCAAAGAGAAAAATTATTTCCCTTGTTTTAGCAGCAGTGTCAGTTCCTTTACTTTCCACTCAAGAAAATAGTTTCAAAAAGTTGATGATTGGTGCCAAAGGAACTGTTTTTATGAATAAATACAAAAGTAAAAAGTTATGCTATCTCCTTTTTAAAAATTGACTCACCTAAGGAAATAACTTTTTCCTTTTTCTTGTAAGAGAAAAAATTTCATCTCTTTTAGAATTGTAAATATATTTCCTTGATGGAGAAAATCAGTTCACATGATATTGTGGTTATTTATCCAGTTCAAAAACCAGAGTATAATTCACTACTCTTTCTCCTTTTTTTCTCTTTCCACTCCTGCTCCCCATCTCACATTGGACTTAGAAAGCTTCATTCTGCAATCAGCATTGTACTTTATCTTCCCAGTAAACATAGCCTTTTGGAGTCAAAGATTAGAAAAAGCTTATATTTTGTAGTCTTGGAAGTATCTTCTTTTTCCAGGACAGAGAGAGGAGCTTCAGCACTGAGAGCAACCGAAGGGGTTAATACTGGAACTTGGCTGGGAGTCCGGTCAACTTTTTTCCCAGGCTCTGCCCTGGGTTTCCCCTTGAAGGGATTTCCCTCTGCCTGCCTCTGCAACAAGACCCTTTATAAAGCGCAGACTTTCTATTTCACTCCGCATCGGGCCTCACTGGCTTTAGGAGCTGAACACCCTTCCCCAGGCACTTACAGGTGTGGCACAAATAGGAGTTTTGGAACCACTGCTTTCTCATCACGACAACAACTTAAAATGCCTGGGAAGATGATCGTGATCTTTGGAGCCTCAAATATACTTTGGACAATGTTTGCAATTTGTAAGTTCTTATCTTTGATCTGTTTTAAATGTTAGCATTCCATTTTAGCCCTGGTTTTGGCTCCAGTCAGTTTTGCGATAGCAGTGAAGTAAAGGCACTAGGATTTGAAACAGTAGGAAAAGTTGATTTAGCCTAACTTTTAATATGAAATTAAGTTTTGCTATGTACCATTGTACTGTCATAGTTAGAGCTGACAATTGATGTTTTTTGTTACCTTTTTTTCCAAAGGTAAGTAAGTAATCTGGATCCTGTGGCTAGCAGATCTGTCTCCTTAGTTTTCCATACTTGATATTGAGGTCAAACTTAGCAAATAACAAAACAGCTTTGATAAATGGGCATCGAGGTTGGAACTGAGAATTCTCTTTAGTGAAGATGTTTCCAAAAACTTTATTGGCAGTGACTTCGGTGCTCTTTGGCTATCTTGCAGTTAGTTTGAAGCAGCTTAGGAAAGAGATCAGTCTGATCATATTTTGAACATTATAAAGAGAAGAAGGAATAGAATACTAGACCAACTAGTGGTAAGTTTGCTTCTCTCTTTTTTGCTTTTGCAGCTCAAGCTTTTAAAATCAAGACCACCCCTGAATCTAGATCTCTTGCTCAGATTGGCGACTCTGTCTCACTGACTTGCAGCACCACAGGCTGTGACTCTCCATCTTTCTCCTGGAGAACCCAGATAGATAGTCCATTGAATGGGAAGGTGAGGCATGAAGGGACCACGTCTACGCTGACCATGAATCCTGTTAGTTTCGGGAATGAACACTCTTACCTGTGCACAGCAATTTGCGGATCTAGAAAACTGGAAAAAGGAATCCAGGTGGAGATCTACTGTGAGTGCTTTAGAAAATCTTTGGTTTCCTCTTAATTTTACTTTAAAATATCTTTTTAAAATGATATTTTAAAAAAAGTTTTAAAATAGATATTCACATATTCTTGGCTAAAGAAAATATAGCATCGGGAAAATTAGGGATAGCTAAGGCTAGCCTAAGAGAGAGCAGAAAGCCAAATGCTGGCTTCTATTTCCACCTCCGTCATAAACACATTGACCATGTATAAGACTCAACTTCTCTGTGCTCTAATTTCTTTAGCTGTAAAATGATAATCTCCAAGGTTATTTTTGTTTTATCAAAAAATATTTCCGTTTGATTATATCCTTAAATGTTTACTTGCTTATGTGTCTGATTGATTTATGAATTCTATCCTTCAGGGATCTTTGCATTCATTTACTGTCAGGCAATTTGATGCTTAAAATTAGTTTAAACAGTAAGTAGAAGATCTATAATTAGTAACAGGTATTAGTATAAAAGTTTTCTTCTTAGACATAATTGTTACTATCCGCAAACGTTTCAGTCATTTGACTTTGGAGTTGATACATTTAGGATTTTGATTGGGTGCCGCGAAGCCTTGGTCCTCAGCTTCAAATATACCTATATAATGAATTAGATTTGCCTCACGAACGTGAGTGGATGCCCTAGTTTACCAAGCTGCCAAAATGTATCTCACTCCATTCTCAATTCAGCAAATAAAGTTAGCAAGAGGAGTAAAAAACTAACCAGACATAAATCATTTGTCTTTTGTTACCGATGGCCTCACTTTCTAAAAAACAACCCATTTATGGCCATGTCTTTATGAAGACCTCATTTGATTATATTACTTTGGTTCTGGTCTATTGTACCGGAGCCCAGCTTTCCCCGGTAAGCTTAATGGATTTGCAACAAGTCCCATGTCTTGCTCAAGCTCCCCAAGAAACTGTGCTTGGCCGGCTGCTTTCAATTATGCTGGTTGTACATGCATAGTTTACATCTGTGCAGCCTCCTGAGCTCCTTGAAAGGTCCCCTTATGTAAACACAGGGAAAAGTAGCAAGTTCTTATGTTACCTGACATCAAACTGTGTGGATTAGAGGAACGTTTCTTACAGAATATAAGGGACAGAAATTATTGGTGGAAAAATTAAAAATACCATGTTTTTTCACATAGCGAAGAATTTCCAGCTCTTTTGTCTTTTGCCCATTAGTACCAAATAGTTGAAGACTTAAGAAAGAGAAATGACGCTTCTGGCTTTAATTATGTTGCCTGAGGTTTTCCACCAAGAACGTCTGTTTCTCATTATGTATAACAGTTCTGTCTTTATTCCAAATTTGATTGTAATAGTGGTTAGAGTTGAGACCTTTGTATTCTTTTTGCTACACAGAATTTTGAATCCACCAATATGTTACTTCGCGACAATATGTAATGAAAAAGTAACTCTTGCAAAGGACGCAATGGTCACATAAAATAGTGTATTTCCTTGTGGTAGAAGCTCCAATGGAATACTGGTTGGGACACTGAGTTAGGCATTTCAGGAGGAAAATCTGTGTTCCAGAACATAAAGATTGCACAAATGTATCTTTCTGGTGGATGAATTCCGGTCAGAGGCACCATTTTCAGAAGCTAATTACTTAAAGTTGGTCTTTTCATTTCTTAGTATATCTTGATAATAACTATTCTTTGCAATGACATTTCAAGCCTTGCAGTCATTATCTGTAAAATGGAAATATATCTGCCCTGACTATAAGAGAATGTGATGTAGCATAATGTAAAACTGTGGTAGCAAAACCAAATAATAGAAATCCTGGGTTTATCCCAGCTACTCGGGAGGCTGAGGCAGGAGAATTGCCTGAACCCAGGAGGCGGAGGTTGCGGTGAGCCGAGATCGCGCCATTGCACTCCAGCCTGGGTAACAAGAGAGAAATTCCGTCTCAAAAAAAAAAGAAAGAAAAAAGAAATCCTGAGTTTAAATCCCAGCTTTACCATTTACCAGGTGTGTGACCTTAGGCAAGTTAAGTCAATGTACTAAGTTCGAGTCTTCTTTTCTGTGAAGTGTGATCTCTATCTTTTAGAGTTATTGTGAGGATAAAATAAAGTAGTTCATGTTAAATCCATAGCACAGTGACAGCTACAAGTAGGGTTCAATATAAACATTAATTTTTCTTTCTTCTTTTACTATAATAACATGAAACTCTTAATAGATATAGGATCAGAATAGAATAATCTTCTAAAAAATGTTTGCTTCCAATTCTTGTGCCTTGACCCTACCCCAAATCACAAAAAGGTATTTAAGCAATTCTGCCTTATTAAGGCTGTCTTAACAAAAACACTAGTCTTGATTTGTATTGTGTTAAAGTAGTAAGAGACCTTATATCACATGAAAAGAAAAAGCCCATTCATGTATTTGTTTGGCCTTTGCAGCTTTTCCTAAGGACCCAGAGATTTATTTGAGTGGCCCTCTGGAGGCTGGGAAGCCGATCACAGTCAAGTGTTTGGTTCCTGATGTATACCCATTTGACAGGCTGGAGATGGACTTACTGAAAGGAGATCATCTCATGAAGAGTCAGGAATTTCTGGAGGATCTAGACAGGAAGTCCCTGGAAACAAAGAGTTTGGAAGTAACCTTTACTCCTGTCATTGAGGATATTGGAAAAGTTCTTGTTTGCCGAGCTAAATTACACATTGATGAAATGGATTCTGTGCCCACAGAGAGGAAGGCTATAAAAGAATTGCATGTCTACAGTAAGTACCTGTGCAATATGTTCTAGTCTTTGTGTGAATCCAACCTTGGTTGTGTATAGCAATAAACTTAGCAGCAAAGTCAAAAAGAAACCTGTATATAGTTTCTATTCCATTTGTATTCATTGAGAACATAATGTTTGCCAATAGTATAATTCAATGAAAAGAACAATGGATTTGGACTGGGAAGGCTTGAGCTTAATTTCTGGCTCTATTAATTGTGTGAGTTTGGGTGAGTTAATTTCTCTATTCCCAGTGCATAAAAGGGGTATAGTAATGCCACCTAATTGGATGGGAATACTATCCAATTAGGTGGCATTACTAATGATAAAACATTTTTATATTGTTTTGTAAACTCTTATAGTATTCATTGAAATACTAGTTGCACAGGTATAGAAACTTGACAAGGTGAACACTTATTCTCTGTGTGTTTGTATGTGTGTGTGTGTGCCCATGTGTGTATGCATATGGGTGTATATACACATGTGCATTGGGCAGGGGAAAAGTGATGGGGTTGATTGCCTCGTATCTCCCTGACACTGCCAGGGGATTTATGGCAGTCTTGTAGTTCCAGAGTTGTGTAGGAGTGGCCTCACTGTGCTCTGTTTAGACTAAAATGCTATGTTCTGCACTGGGCACCACAGTTAAAAGGAGTATTGCCAACTATAGCATGTTTAGCTGAAAGAGAATGAGCTGGAAGTGGTTTTAACAATATTTTAAGAAGAATAGTCAAGATAGAGGATATTTTTCCTAAGAGAATACGACACCTGGAAAAGAGAGTGCTAGTTAAGCATTTGAAACACAGTTATATGAAAAAGTGATTTACTTTGTTCTGTAACAACAGAGGACTGAAGTATGGCCAATATGTTTAAATTAGTTATAAAGAGGAGGATTTCAGCTAAATAGGGAGAAATGTGCTAATATGTAGAGCTGTCCAAAAATCAGATTGACTCTTGGAAAGTAGTCGGTTGATTCTCTCAGTAAATGTTGGAGCTGACTTGAATGGGCACTTGGCAAGAATGCTTAAATGGGACTCCTACCCTTAGGTGGGAGGTTAATCCACGTGGTTCTTCTTAGTTTCTGAATATCTATAACCATCTGAAAAACATGAAACACACAAGAAAAGTAACTTGACCAGTTTAGTCAGAAACTAGAATATTTTGAATGAGTCAGCAGTGCTTCATACTAATTTGGCAAAGTAATGTCATCAAATTGGTAGAAGCACGTAAATACTGTCTCAGAGAAATACATTACCTCTCTTGCACTGGGATGCTGCCTAGCAATTGCTAATATTATTCCTTGCCTTTCCAGTATCACCCAAGAATACAGTTATTTCTGTGAATCCATCCACAAGGCTGCAAGAAGGTGGTTCTGTGACCATGACATGTTCCAGTGAGGGTCTGCCACCTCCAGAGATTTTCTGGAGCAAGAAATTAGATAATGGGAATCTACAGTACCTTTCCGGGAATGCAACTCTCACCTTAATTGCTATGAGGAGGGAAGATTCTGGAATTTACGTGTGTGAAGGAGTTAACCTGATTGGGAAAGACAGAAAGGAGGTGGAATTAATTGTTCAAGGTGAGTAGATTGTGAAAAAAGGAATGATAAAAGTGTTGTCACTGGGATTTGGGCAATAGTCACACAGCTTCAATGCTGAAATTGCTGCCCTTAGTTTCACTGATGACCTACCTGATTGCCATGTCCTTTAGCACAAACATATGTTTATACTGCTAGTGATTCTTGGAAGTCTTTCCTCTCAGGGTTCCCATGACTCTGCTTTTCTTTATTTTATTTTATTTTTTATTGTACTTTAGGTTCTGGGGTACATCTGCAGATCATGCAGGGTTGTTGCATAGGTACATATGTGGCAAGGTGGTTTGCTGCCTCTACCCCCCCCATCACCTATATCTGGCATTTTCTCCCCATGTTATCCCTCCCAACATCCCCACCCCCACTGTCCCTCCCCTAGCCATTCCCAACAGACCCCAGTGTGTGATGCTACCCTCCCTGTGTCCATGTGTTCTCACTGTTCAACAGCTGCCTATGATTGAGAATATGCAGTGTTTGATTTTCTGTTCTTGTGTCAGTTTGCTGAGAATGATGGTTTCCAGATTCATCCATGTCTCTACAAAGGACATGAAATCATTGCTTTTTGTGGCTGCATAGTATTCCATGGTGTATATGTGCCACATTTTCCCTGTCCAGTCTATCATCGATGGGCATTTGAATTAGTTCCAGGTCTTTGCTGTTGTAAAATATGCGGCAATGAACATATGTGTGCATTTGTCTTTGCAATAGAATGATTTATAATTCTTTGGGTATATGCCGCATAATGGGATTGGTGGGTCAAATGGAATTTCTATTTCTAGATTCTTGAGGAATCACCACATTGTCTTTCACAATAGTTGAACTAATTTACACTCCCACCAACAGTGTAAAAGTGTTCCTATTTCTCCACATCCTCTCCAGCATCTGTTTTCAACAGACTCTGCTTTTATGATTCTTTTCTATCTCATACCACCTTTTCACTGCTTCATTCCCTCACTTTTTCTCTCCCTCCTGCTCCTTGGATATTGGTATTTTCAAGTTAACACCGCTGGGTCCTCTTCTCTTCACACGCTAGACTCCCAAGAATTGGCCTACAATATGTTGATTACTCCCAAATTCATGTTCCTATTCTATGCTGTTAAATCCTGTCAGTTCTGCCTCAAAGTGCTCCCTGGAATATGACCTCTTCTTCAACCTTCTTGCTGTCGCCTTAGTTTATCATCTCTCATTTGGGCTCTTGCAAGATATTTCTACATAACAGTATTGACTGAACACCAGATATGTTTCTGGCATTTAACATATGCTGTCTGCAATCTTCAAGAAATAACTAAAAAGTAGGTATTTTGTGTTCATTTTACAGATGAGAGAGTGGAATCTCCCAGAGATTAATAATGACATCACCCATTGATTGAACACCTACTATTTCCCAAGAATTCTACCTTCTGCTTTATGTATTTTATCTCATTAATCTTTACTAAAACACTATTAAAAATCCAGGCTCAGCATACTTCATACTTTTCCTGGGGCTAAACAGCTCTTCAGTTGCATTTATCATTATTTTAATACAGGTTCATTTTAATGAAAACTGCTTCATCTTTTAAATTTTATAGCTAATTATCTAATTTCTTTTTTAAAATATTATTTTTAATTGCTAAATCATGATTGTGTACATTTATAGATTACAGTGTGATGTTGGATATAGGTATCCAATGTAGAATGATTAAGTCAACATATCCATTGCCTCACTAACTTCTTTGTGGTGATAAATTTGAAATTCACTTTCTTAGCTATTTTTAAATATACAATATATTACCATTAGTTATAGTCATCATGATGTGCAATAGATCCCAACAACTTACTCTCCTGTCCAACTGGACCTTTGTACTCTTTGGCCAACATCTCCTTATTCCCTTCCTCTCCTCCCTCAAGCCTTTGGCAACCACCATTCTACTCTCTACTGCTATGACTTTAGAAGTAGATCCCACATACAGGTGAGATCACGAGGTACTGGTCTCTCTGTGCCTGGCTTGTTAGACTTAGCATGATGTCCTCTGGGCTCATTCCTGTTGTTGCAGATGACAGAATTTCCTCTTTTGTTTTTTAAGGCTATATAGTATTTCACGTATTTTATGGCTAATTGTCTTTAAATAGTCTCCCTGCTAACATTCTGTCCCCAATACAATCAATCTTATGCACCATTCCCAGAGTTTATTACCTTAAACAAAAAGGGGCTCATTTTCTGTAATTTCAATCACATTTCTTAAAACAGTCACAGAGAACTCTTTACGGTCTGGTCAGAGACTCCCTCTGCAGCTTCGTTGATAACTTGAGTGCCTCTGCTTATGCTGTTCCTTTTGCCTGAAATGGCCTTTCTCCTTCCTTCATCTGGCAAAGTCTTAGCCATTCTCGAAGACAAAGCTCATGTCAGCCTCCCAGTTCCAGACTGTGTCAGACCAAACGACTTATTCCTTCCTTTGTGTACACTCAATTGTCCTTACAGTCATGTATGCATTTCTGTTCAGTTTAACGCATATTAAGAGCCCTTATCCAGGAATCTAAGATTTGTACTTGGTACTGGGGGTACAGACATAAAAAAGATATGACAACTTCCCTCGGGGAGCATACAAACTAGGAAGGAAGGACAGGTATATAAATAGATAATTCAAATATTCTTTAGCAAGAGACAAAATAGTATGTCTTTTTAAATGTATTTTTCCACTAAACTGTAAAATCCTGCTGTGGACACAATTGTTCATGCCTATAATCCCAGCATGCTGGGAGGCTTATAAGTGGAAGGATTGCTTGAGGCCAGGAGTTTAAGACCAGCCTGGGCAACATAATGAAACCTCCTGTTTCTATTTAATTTAAAAAAAAATCTGTAAACTCCTTAAACTCAGGAATTCTGTGCATGTGTGTGTCTGTGAATGTTTGGATTCTTATCACATTACCTAATACATAATAAATGTTCAGCAAATGCTTGTTGAATTAATGAGTAGATTATAAACATGAGAAGCATAGTCTTTTCTTTGTTTTGGGAGATGAGGTCTTGCTATGTCGCCCAGGCTGGACTCAAACTCCTGGTCTCAAGTGATCTTCCTGCCCTAGCAGTCTGAGTAGCCGGGATTATAGCCACTATACCCAGCTCAAATTTTTAAAATATGAAAACATTGTATTTAAACTTGAACAATTAAAATAAAAATCAAACTCACTAGAAGTAGATTACCTCAGTTGGATGTTAGGTGAGCATTCTCAAGTGACCAGGAAAGATGTTACACTAATAAAACTGTGTAAAGCCAATCATTCATCCTGGAATAGTGCCACCCATAATAAACTGTATCCTATTTCAATGTACAAAGGGTATGTATTTTGGGTTTGGGGAGAGCTGTTTTGTACTTTTCATCACACGGGATACTACTGAGCTAAAGTACTGAAGGTACTTTCAAAAACGCTTTCAGCTACCTAAAAGAGTTACTCCTCCCGAGATTCCAAGTTCACGTGGCAATACATGTGGCCACTGTAAAGAATAATCTGAGAAATGTTCACACACAGGAAGTGGATCTGTTTTTAAAGTTCCTCATTCTCACACTAGCATTTAAGAAATGTGGAAGCTCTGGTTGTTTTAGTGAATGAGCTCTCTTTCAAAATTTAATAGCTTATCAGTTTATTGAGGTAATTTGAGGAGAATCTACTTTACAAAATGCTAAGATGTCACAATTAGACAAAGCTATTGAGAAAAATAACTTATGGCACAGATGAGAGACATGTAAGATGTAATATGTTTGGATTATTTATATTTTGAGGAGCTTTCTTTTATCTCAAGCCTGTAATTTACAAGGAAGATTTCAGTGATTTTTATTGGGGGGCAGGGCCAGGTCTCATCTGTTGCTTTCAGAGTTGCCCAAACACTCCCAGTTTCTTCAGGGGAACAGAGCCAGAATGTGGTGTTCCCTTTCTCCCTAAATAGCAGTCATCCAAAAGAAGCCCCTGTGCTCAGCAGGTATAGCACTGATGGCCAAAGAGTATTCCTGGATATTTGAGTCTTAGGAATTTGCCCTCACGTCTCAGCTTTCAGATCCTGAATTAATTGTAAAATATTTTCATATTGCATCAGGCAAATTTTGGAGGTGACATGTATCTCTTTAATGCTTAGATTTTGACTTTGATTTCAGGGTGAATCTATGTGACTTTCAATGGCATAACAGTATTATTGGAACAGAGCACTAAACTTGTCCACTGTCAGTATTATATCTAATTAGAAGATAGTTTGTAGCTTTTTCCAGTACCTCTTTTAGATCGTTTTATGGCTATATGAGGATGGCTTGATTTAGTTGTAGCAACTGAAAAACTGAGATCTTAAATCAGACCCACCTGGCATCAAGTCTTAATTTTGCTACTTACTTGCAAACTGGCCAGAGTTATTCAGCATTTCTGAGCCTAAATTTCCTCAAGAAGAAAAAGGAGGGGGAAAAGGAGGAAGAGAAAGAGTAGAAGCACAAACAGAAAGAGAAGACAAAGAAGAAAGAATAGTACCAGTGTATGAAATTGTTGTGGGGATTAAATGAGATTTATATAAACACACACACACTATATATATACAAACACATCGTATATATATACACTATATAGTATATATACATGATATATGTATACGATATATATATATATAGTAATTTACATAGTGCTTGACACACAAGAACCACTTCAATTATCTGAGCGATTGTTCACTCTTACCGTGATTTGATAAACTACATTTGAGCAGAGACTCGATTATTGCTATGAAGAGATACCAACCTCTCTTGACAAAATTGTATCTATTCATTTTGTTAAATGAATGAATCAACAAACTATTATGGTTTTATTTTTAAAAGATGTGATCTCATTTGTGATGGTCCCAGGGTGGAAAAGAGTAATTTCTTCTTGGCATAGATGTTAGCTGAAAGGAGATCAGGAAAAATAAAGATCATATGTCAGAATGTGAAAAGAAGAAAAGAGTCTTACGTTCTTTTCATCTTGTTTTCCACCTCTGTTCCAGAGAAACCATTTACTGTTGAGATCTCCCCTGGACCCCGGATTGCTGCTCGGATTGGAGACTCAGTCGTGTTGACATGTGGTGTCATGGGTTGTGAGTCACCATCTTTCTCCTGGAGAACCCAGATAGACAGTCCTCTGAGCGGGAAGGTGAAGAGTGAGGGGATCAATTCCACACTGACCCTGAGCCCTGTGAGTTTTGAGAACGAGCACTCTTACCTGTGCACAGTGACTTGTGGACATAAGAAAGTGGAAAAGGGAATCCAGGTGGAGCTCTACTGTAAGTGTTTTTCAGAATCGTTTACTCCTTTTTTTTTTTTTCTCAGTTTCATTGGAAGAAAAAGAATGCAAGTCTCTGATGTGCAATGAGATCCATGTTTAGTAAAGGAATTTAGCATTGTGAATTGTTCCCAAATCTGAATCAGAATGGTTTGATGCAACATAATTCACCTAAATCTTAAGTATAGATCACATGTGTACACAGCACCCACAATCCTTGGTTTGTGCCTTGTCAGTACTCTCTCAGTGTGCACTTGGACACACTCCATGCTGCAGGCAAGTGCAGTGGGGTGAGTGCCCATTCAGATGACTGGGTGGAGGTGACTGCTGGTCAGTGACTCCGATTGGGAATGAGTAGTTTTAAACTGTTTTAAGGCACTGTTTTAAAGGCACATTTGAAGAGCTGTCTGCAGGATGGGAAAAAAACATAAGGGAATAGGAAGCAGAAGAAAGCAAAAATTAAAGATAAGAAGTTAGATTGGAGATGGGGATGGTCAGTGGCAGTGGCTCCGCTGAAAAGTAGAATCGGGAAGCAGCACTAGATGTTAATGTTCATTTATACCACATACATATACTACACTTTCTCTTACTCTTCTTGTCGTCTTAATAAACATTCTTTGCAACCTCAATTCTCAGGACTTGACATTGATGGAGTTCCTCAGTCTATATTGAATGAGGAACAAAATATGCAAAGTGACCATAAAGTTATTTTTTTGAGAGGGTCACTCTGCCTTATTTTATTCAGTAGAACTCAAGAGAACATATTGTAGAGATTTTCTACCAGAAACCCTCACCAAACTTGTGTTACCCTTGAGGATTTTGTTCAGAGTGAGTTAGAGTATACCTGTAAAGGGATTGGGGTCTCTCAAAAGAAGGATAAATTTTATTTGCATTATCATATTACACAGAGTCCATGATCTGCTGAGATAGGCACATTCTCAGCAGAAATGAGAACCAGCCGTGGAGTCTCATTGCGACATAGAAATAAATGAGCGCGTATTGCTTTAACAACATTTTGCTTAAGGAAAAAAAAAAGTTTAAGCATTATTCTTGCCCTTGATAGCTATTTTAGTCTCATTTTTATTGATTTGTACTATGTTATAAAGAATACAGTTAAGGCAGTTCTTATCTTGATTGCAAGTATTATCTGAGAAATATTTAAAACTTGCCATCTAAATTTGGTCATTAAAATTTAAACTAAGTTGAGAACTTCCCTGTTTGCCTTATTTGATACTGAGAGACCACACAGCTCTGTAAAACCAAAGCTGGGCTCTGAAGTCAGAGAAGTACGGATTCTTAGTCCATCTCAGTGACTTACTAGGTATAATGCATGATGAAAGTCCCTTAGCCTCTGTATGTTTCAGTATTTCTTGCTATAAAATAAGTTAAGTAATACCGATTTTGCGTAGCTGCTTTGAAGACTGAGATAATGAATATTAAAGGACTAGTTTATACTAAGTATTCAATGTAGCATGGAAAATATTTAAAACATTTAAAATACATACTGACTAAATAAGATGATAGAAACCAATATGGACTTAGAAAAGATCAAGCCATGGCACACAGCAAAATTGCATATTAAGAAGAAAAAAATAAGAAGGGAAAATTTATTACTCAATGACTGGATGTACTAAGTAGTTTTTGCTTCCAATATTATTCATATATAGTATCATAAATATGCCACT